>NC_139513.1:67875928-68480928 GCF_947247035.1 Vipera ursinii
CTTCAACATCAGCCATTAGGATCTGAGAGATCGCTCTAGAACACTCCCCATCTTTCTGCTCAGATGATAGCACAAGAAGAACAGTCCTAGGACACACTGGCTGTTGCCTGATATTCCTGTCTTTCCTCCTTGAGGAACTCAAACAGGGAAAATAAGGGTCCCTAGAAAACTGTGTTACTTACTTAATGACCTAAATTATCATTTCCTCTCGAAGTCTTCCAAATCTTTGTGATCAGCAGCCAGAACTCTTTGTCTTTGAAAACCACTCCATGAACACAGGAAAACCGCTGTAATTCTCAATTTTTCAGCATCCAGATTTAAGCCAGCATAGAATTGTTTTGACTTATATACATATGGGAAAATCCTGTTTATTATTCTCTTTGCCTTGCATCATACTCCATTACCCAGGAACGTTCAGGGGCCTATTTAATGGAAGCTATAGTCAGATTCAATAAGACATTTACTGCCTTGGCTGAACTGAAAAGCTATGCAACAGAAGATTGGGTACCAAATAGTGGGAATCAAGTGATGTCACGGATGTCGGCACTTGTATTCCCATTCAGCTGACTCTGGAGCTTAACTTTCTAATATATTAGATCTTCTGTTCTATGCATGGTTGGAGATAACACAGTGAGTTTTCTGGCAAAGGAAGAGTTGAGATAATCAAAACTCTATAGCTATATTATGAAACAGAACCAGTTTCTTATCCCGCTTTTCTTTTGTTAAATAGTTGTTTTCTACAGCAAAACTTGCTCAAATACACTTTAATTCCATGACATGTTGGAAATTTTACATTGTATGATGAGATGAATTCTGGAGTGAAGATCTGTTGGTGTTTCCTTTACCACAGTGTCTACATTGGCAGAGGAATATTTCTTTTGTTTATAAAGAGAACTTTTTTTTCACTGTTGGACGCTGTCCTTTCCAAGGGGATAATTTTTGGATCCTGAGAGTAGTGGTGATCCAATAAGATCAAGCAAGGAAACTGAGATCTTCTCCCAAAATGCATTGTTTGTTTCTTTGTTTATAGAAGAGTATTAATATATTTTAAGTACTTTATTTTAAGACTGAACACATTAGGTCTTTATTGTCAAATTCATCTCCTAGTGACTTTCTGGATACATCCATGTAGAATAGTAAGGGGCAATTGGAAAAAAAATCTATTTAATTTCTCCTCCAGTCAGAGAAAAGGGCAAAATTAGCTGTGGGTCAAAAGCTGCAGAAACTTAGTTTCAGCAGGAATTAAAAACTATGGGGTGTGGGGTGGGAAGACTAGGAAGAAAAACTGATAAAGGGAAGTTTCTTACTGAAGCTCTTCCAGGGACAAGTTAATTTAGATTTATTTTTGCAAATGAACTTATTGTGCTAAACTCAGTAACAAAAGGAACACACAAACACACACACAATGAAATCCTAATGAATATATAACTTCAAAGGTAATGATTATCAAAGTTTATAAAAAGGAAAGGGAGAGAAGAGACAAAAAAAGCTTTATATTTTGCTACATTCAAAATGCTGAAGAAATAGCAAATAAAAAAAGGCATCCTAAATACAAAACAATTGATCCAGAAAGAATGTAATTCAGAGAGAATTCTTAGACAATTGAAATATGATTAATGTCACTTCAAGGCATTTTTTATTTTTTTGGAAAGCTTTTGGACATTGTAGGAAGTTAATAAAAGTTGCACTGGTACTTATAATACTTCTGGAATAATGAGCTTGAATGTCATGCCCTAATCCAGGATTATTTAAAGCAATGTGAAATTGCTTTCCTATGATCTTAAAATGAGTTCTACCAAAAGGTTGCTTTACATACGGCACGATATAATGGATTTCTCATATCTCAGAGGATTTTTAATAAAGCTTGATCTTAATCACCTTGTTATTAAAATGCAACTCAAGAGTTGGAACACTGACACCTATACTTTGGTCTTGTTTTATTAGCGACACCTTTGGGGCTAAATCTACAGGATTATTAAGATGACTTTTGATTTAGTTATATATTGAAGTCTTTAAGCTGCCTTCCACAAATGCTCATGCTGAACACTCTGTAAATAAGTTTAAATAGTGCAGAATATCAAGATTTGTATTCTCTTGTGTTTTTGTCAAATCTCTGATAAACTTTGCTTAATCATCTAGGAAATGCAGCCAGCACTGCTTGCCTGACAAGGTATATACCTAAGAGTTAGGAGGGGAGCCAGGAAGGTAATTAAAAACGTCCAGTTTGCCAGAGCAAGGGGGAAAATAAAAGTCTTCCCTTTCCCCACAAAACAATAAAGGCTGTTCTCTGACTTTTCATGCTCTCCAGGGACTCTGATCTCATGAAAATCTCAGTAATAGTAGAGGGCCTCCTGTCCAGCTCTTAGCCTCAAGCCTTAATTAAAATAAAAGCCAGGAGCACCAAGTTCACATCTGACTAATGTACATTTGGATGAATACTGACTGGCAGAGTCCCCAAACAGGGGAGCCATCTCTTGGTAAGAATATCGCATCAAGAAGCTGATTCTCTCTACCCTTCTCCCTGCCTCTTGTGCCACCATCACCTTATTCTCACATTTCCTGATGCTTTTGCTTTTGTATTCCCTCAGGGCTGCACAGCTGGGCGGATGAGTGAAGCTGGCAGCTGGTGGCTGTTTCACTGGAGGTGAGGTTGCAGGTGGCTGAAAACTTCAGTGCAGAGATGCCGCCTGGAAGCCTTTGGCTTTAGTTTGCCGAACACCTCTGTTGAGGAAAGCATGGCAGATCTGTCTGGATTACAGAGGAGATCCATTTTTTTGGTATTTGTTATTCCTTCAGGAACCACAAACATGTTTAGATCACTGATTTGGCTGTTTTCCTCTTTTACCTTTATCAAGGTAAAGGTATATATATATATATATATATATATATATATATATATATATATATATATATATATATATATATATATATATATATATATATATATATATATATATATGTTTTCTGAGGTTTTCGCGGGTGCCTGTATGTGGATCCTTGGTTTTTCGGGTTTTTCCCCGCGTAGAATTAAAGGTGTAGGCGCAACGTTTCGACGGAATCCCATCCGTCATCATCAGGCTTCTGCTTCCTTCTTCTGGGAGAAGCATGTGGCTGTTTGTTCCTCTTTTTTAAACTGCCAGAGGGGGTGTGTTCTGTGGAGGTGTGCTCTGATTGGGTAGGGGACCAAGTGTGTTCTGATTGGGTGGGAGTGTGTTTTGAATGGTGGGTGTGTTCTGATTGGGTGGGGGTGTGTTCTGAGTGGATGGGCTGGTCTCAGCTGCCAGCTCCAGACCTGAGCTGGTGAGTTGTGCTGCTTTTGTTCGGTTTCGTGTTTGTGGTGGTGCCATGTTTTTATAGTGGGTGTCAGTTTGTTTATTGTGTGGTTTGGAGGGGTTTAAAGTGGCTGATGTTGCAGCTGTTGCAGCTGTAGTTAGGTTTCTGTTTTGTGGTTGTGTGTCTTTATCGTTGTGGGTTCGGATTTGCTTTTTGAATGGTTGTGTGGTGGTGATGTCATGTGATGTTATCATGAGTTTGGGTCTGGTATCATTCTTGGTGGTTGAGCTTCGTCTGTCAATCAAGGCGGGTTTCCACAACTCACCAGCTCAGGTCTGGAGCTGGCAGCTGAGACCAGCCCATCCACTCAGAACACACCCCCACCCAATCAGAACACACCCACCATTCAAAACACACTCCCACCCAATCAGAACACACTTGGTCCCCTACCCAATCAGAGCACACCTCCACAGAACACACCCCCTCTGGCAGTTTAAAAAAGAGGAACAAACAGCCACATGCTTCTCCCAGAAGAAGGAAGCAGAAGCCTGATGATGACGGATGGGATTCCGTCGAAACGTTGCGCCTACACCTTTAATTCTACGCGGGGAAAAACCCGAAAAACCAAGGATCCATATATATATATATATATATATATATATATATATATATATATATATATATATATATATATATATATATATATATATATATCTTTGGTCATTCGGGTTTTTTCCCACGTAGAGTTGAAGGTGTAGGAGCAACGTTTCGACGGAATCCCATCCGTCATCCTCAGGCTGGTGGCTTCAGCTGGCTGAAGAATTCTGGGAGTTGAAGTCCACAAGTCATAAAAAGGTCAAGTTTGAAGAACCCCTAGCTTAAGGCATCAGGCTAAAAACAGAAAATGGTGAGTTCTAGTCTCGCTAAAGGCATGAAAAACTGGCTCACCCTGAGAAAGCTACTTTGCCTCAGTGACTGTCACTCAGCTCAATCCACTTCACAGCATTGTTGTTGTGGGGAAAATAAGAGGAGGAAGGAGTATTAGATAGGTTCACCTTATCTATGGTGATATGTTTGAGACAATAACAATAACAATATCCCACCAATAATAATAATGGTGGGATAAAAATAAATAAATAAAATAAAAAGTAATTTCTTCACATATACCTTAGGCCAGGGGTGTCAAACTCAATTTCATTGAGGGCCACATCAGCATTGCGGTTGCCCTCAGTGGGCCGGGTGAGTATGGCCAGGGTGGGCGTGGCCTACTGGGTGGGCGTGGCCAGAGTGCATATGGCCTACTGGGTGGGCGTGGCCAGCTCTACATCGTTGGCATCAAGGGTGCCTGTGGGGGCCTGGGCAGGAGTGGGACAGATCTGAGGGTCTCTGGCAGAAGGAGGGTCTCTGGGCCAGGGCCAAGGCAGTGGGGGCCATTCCCTCACTGTTTCCAGGATGGCTTGGTGGGCCGCATGAAACCACTTCGCGGGCCAGATCCGGCCCCCGGGCCTTGTGTTTGACATGTCTGCCTTAGGCAAAGGAAGTAAGAAAGTATGTAAAAACTTCCGAGGACCAGATAAAGTAATTTAGACAATGTGGTACAAGTTGGATCAGCCTCGTAAATTTTCACACTGTAAGTTCTAAGTGGATTTATAAATATGCCTAGTGTAAGGTTAGTCACTGCCCCAGGCTTCCTATAGGCCTCCCTCTTATACATGCCCCATGGCTAGCTGGGGAATTCTGGGAGTTGAATTCCACAAGTCTTAAAGTGACCAAGTTTGAGGACCCCTGCCTTAATGCAAAACTTCAAGGAACAACTTCCTGGATTTGCAGGCTATACAAGTAGTCCTCAACTTATAACCATTCATTTAGTGACCGTTTGATATTACATCAGGACTGAAAAACGTTACTTTTGACTATTTTCACACTTATGACTGTTGCAGCCTCCCCGTGGTCACATGATCAGAATTCGGACGCTTGGCAACTGGCATGTAT
Source organism: Vipera ursinii (assembly GCF_947247035.1). NCBI lineage: Eukaryota > Metazoa > Chordata > Lepidosauria > Squamata > Viperidae > Vipera > Vipera ursinii. The sequence continues at coordinate 67,881,194 of NC_139513.1, forward strand.
TCAATGCGGTTGCAGTATCCTGGGATCATCAACTGTTGCAACCTTCTGACAAGCCTAGTGAATGGGGAAGCCGGACTTAACTGCAGTGATTCACTTAACAACTGTGGCTTGAAAGGTCATAAAATGGGGGCAAAACACTTAACAGCAACAGCAATGTTGAGCTCAATTGTGATCGTAAGTCAAGGATTACTAGTATTTCAGTTGGGAGGTGTTCAAACCTTTTGAGTCTTGGCATAAGGTTGAAAGAGGTTACTGCTCAGTGGGAATAAATAGCAGAGAAATTAGCCCTTTGATCCTAGTCTCCTTTTCTCATGGCTATCAGTGCAAACATGCATAGAATTCTTCAAAGCATAACAACTTCCCCACCAAACCATTTAATTCTATCCAGGCATCCAATGATTCACATAATTTTTCAGTGAGAAAAGTGGAGCCTATTCCTGTAAATCATAAATTACAAAGGTATCAGAGATATCTCTGAGTAATATGGCATAGGCTGAACTCTGGCTGGATATGAATCACATTAAGAAGAAAAGCCCCCCCCCCTTATAAAGAGAAACATTATCACCCTGACAAAACTACACAAACAGTACCAGCCAGGCCTTGAGACAAAATGCCTCCCTGTTCTTTCCCCACTCACAAAGAGCAAGGCATTCTGAACCATCCATACCAGCTCTTCGCTTTTCTCAAGTCATCCCATCTACAACGCTAGGATCAACTTAAACATGATTCTGTGCATGTATTTAAAAAAAAGTCCCTCTGTGCAGCAACTAGTGTGCTGGGAGACTTTTCCAGATTAGTATAATTGCTAACATTAACAGCGAGGACTACAGATCCAGTCAAACCAAACACCAGCTGGATATACTTCTGTTGACTTTCATCAGGGATACTTAACGCTGCTTAACCATGGGATTTTAAGGGAAGCCACAAATCATCTTGCTACCCACCTTTCCTTTTCCTTTGATTTCTTCTGTCACTTTTCTTATCACAAATACCCAATGAAGAAGATAGACGTGCAATGTTTTGTGTTTGGTGGCATCGGTTTCCCATTTCACAATATATCACAGACAGAATTGTGCTACAGAATAGTTACATATTGGTCCATGTCTCACTTTCCCCATCTTTAATTAGAAATAGTTTTGTGACTAAAAGATTCATAAGGAAGCTTTCCCCAACTTGATGCCCTGTTGAGATTCCCAGACATTATCTAGAAAGCACCAAAAAAATTCCATGTTTGAGGATGGATGTTTAAACAGCGCAAAATATCCCTGATATCAGGTAGGCAAGGGATTCCAGAACTGCTTTTTTATTATGGTAAGACAGAATAAAAGAATCTTGAAATCCTTGTCAAAATTTCACTCTGTCCCACCTTATATAAGTAGTCCTTGACTTACAACAGTTCATTTAGTGACCATTCAAAGTTACAACAGAACTGAAAAAAATGACTTATGTTTTTCACACTTGCAACCTTTGTAGCATCCCCATGATCATGTGATCAAAATTCAGATGCTTGGCAAACTGACTTATACTTGCGGCCATTGCTGTGTCCCAAGATCACGTGATCACCTTTTGCAACCTTCTGACAAGCAAAATCAATGGGGAAGCCAGATTCACTTAACAACCGTGTTACTGACTTATCAACTGCAGTGATTCACTTAACAATTTTGGCAAGAAAGGTTGCAAAGTGGGACAAAACTCACTTAACCCCAGAAATTTTGGGCTCAGTTGTGGTCCTAAGTCGGAGGACTACCTGTATATTACTAAATCAAGTCAGGCTGATTTTGAACGTTTTCCTTGTGCTCTTCTCTTCCCCAGGACTGAGAAGTCCACCCTTAATAGCTTCCACATTCCTTCCCTTTTCTCAAGATTAGCTCCACTTTTGTACCTGACCACTTGCACTTCTGTTCCAGAAGGCTGGCACCACAGCAGAGACAAGTTTTGTGGCATTTTGTAGTGCAGGGGTATCAAACTCAATTTCATTGAGGGCCGCATCAGCATTACGGTTGCCCTCAGGGGGCCGGGTGGGTATGGCCAGGGTGGGCGTGGCCTACTGGGTGGGCGTGGCTAGAGTGTGTATGGCCTACTGGGTGGGCGTGGCCAGCTCTACATCGTTCGCATCAAGGGTGCCTATGGGGGCCTGGGCAGGAGTGGGACAGATCTGGGGGTCTCTGGCAGAAGGAGGGTCTCTGGGCCAGGGCCAAGGCAGTGGGGGCCGTTCCCTCACTGTTTCCAGGATGGCTTCGCGGGCCACATGGAACCACTTCATGGGCCGGATCCGGCCCCCGGGCCTTGTGTTTGACATTTCTGCTGTAGTGGATCAGACTTATCATCCCAAAGATAGTTTTTCAAAAAATAGCTGGACTTTGCTTTTTCTTGAAGACAAAGACATGAAATGTCTTTTAAGGAAGTTATTTTTATCCCTATCTGCAGAGGAATTTAAGTCTGGCCCTGAGAATGCAAAAATAATCCTTTTATGGTGGCTACATAAGCCCCTTGCCCTCTGCAGAATATGAGGAACTGACTATAATTTCATATCATATGTTTTTGCTTGGATTTCAGTCTGAGTATAAAAGGAAACATTTGATTTTGGAAATAGTGTTTTTTTTGGGGGGGGGGGAGGGAATAATATTCATTTGAGCCCTGAAGTAGGTCTTGCATATAAAATATGTTCTGTATAAATAAGGCAGCATAACTTAAGTATTAAAGCAATATTTGAGAATTAAAAACAATTTTGGATACAATCATTTACTTGTGGTCTTGAGCATATCTTGGAAAGAAAGCACTCTTTTGAATCAGAAATTATCCAATCTCTTTCTTTAAAAAGACATCTACAGTAAAGCTAGATTAGAGCTAGTTTGGCATAGAGTTTAAGCACCAGGATAGAACCCAGGAAATCTTGAGTGCTAATTTGCTAATTCTTTCCTATATATAAAGCCAGCTGGATCTCTCTCTCTCTCTCTCCCTTAAGGTAATGGTAAATGGTAAAGAATTTGCTACTTCTGAAACTCTTCCCAAAGAAAACTACAAGGACTAGTCATCAGGATTCATGACTGACTTAAAGGCACAAAAAATAATTTAAAAAGTAAATCTAGATAGAAGAATTCATTTATTTCATTTTATTCCTTGGAGATAATATATCTATATATTTACCAAAAAAAGGCAATGTCTGTCCTTCTAAAGGCCTTAGGTTCCATACGGTTTCCTGTTTTCCTTTTCATTCTGTGTATATTCCCTCCCTTGGAAAAACTAAGACCTGTACGATACATCCCCAAGCATGCAACTTGTAGCAGGAAGTTGCTGTGTGTAATATCACTCAAGTCTCTCTTCTTGATATAAACACCTCTTCCAATCTCTTTGTCTATTTGGAGGCATTTGTGTCTCATATTGTCTCCAGGGACTCTGCCAAAATTGCAATTGTCCAGACCTCTTAAAACTGGGCTCCCTCTGCTTGCCCTGTCCTTGCAGTCAAAATCCCAGGATTTTATAATGGGAATAACCATGAAAAATGGCACTAACCTTGAAAAATTATTGTGGGATGGGGGGGAGGAATCATAGCAGTCACAGGCATCTGTACTTAATTTGTCAGGATTCTTCCTTTCTTAGCACTCTTTAAACCCAAGAACCTTTTGCTCCCAAGAACCAGTTCAGAATACCTGTAGTGCCACATAGGCAGAGACTGTGATGTTGAGTAAGGTTTGTCTTATAGTACCTGTGTTGTCTCTTGCTATGATGAGTTTTCCAAAATGCAATTGCTGTTCATTTCAACCAGATTGTAGTAAAAATCATACATACCACTAAGTGAATTAATGTCGTCTACACACACATACACACTCAAAATTGGGAACAGATGAGTTAATTGTAACAAATTATATTTTCCTGACCTAATTTTCTTCTATAAATGTTTAAGGTTATAACTAGTCATTATTTTTTTTGTCCTTGCCCACCTAGCATCTGAGATATATTGTTTTGCTTTTCACAAGTAGAAGAAATCTAAACACTAATCTATATATTGTACAAGCTTGAAATAAAAAAGGCAAAGTTTAAGACAACAGTCTGCAGGAATAAGTCCCAACAAATTCAAGTAAGCTTCATTTCTGGGTCAAAACCCTCCCCGCACACACACGCACACACACACACACACACACATTTCTCTCAACTTCTTGAGCTCAAATAAAGTCCACATAAATCCAAGCTTTTCTTTTCAAAGGAAAACCGTTACACATAATACACTGAATCACAAACTGGTAATAACCTAAAGATTATAGAGCACAATAACAGGAGTGTTATGAAGAAACTTTTGGAACCCGAAGCTAAGCAAGGCCAATCCTAGTTAATACTTCTTTGAGGAGCCATAAGGAAATCTGAGAGCTATTACCTGGATTGGAAAGCCCCCCCCCCCAAATAACAAAAACATAATAATAATCCTGGAGCCACGGACGGGATATCCACAGGGTATGGTTGGAAAAAAGTCAGGATAGCAAACTACATTAAAAATGAGCATAAAGTCTTTGAGTTTTTTAGACCACACCCTGTCCTGGAATAAAGCAATGGCAAACCACTTCACAATGGAGACATATCATCTAATCACCAGGAGATGAGCACAATCATGAGCAATTTCAGTTTTATATTATCTTATCATTATAGCCTGATTTATGATAATCTTGCAAAAACAAATAATTGCCAATTTCCCCAGCTGAAATAGATGACTGTAATGCTGAAATCCCCTTCATGGATTACTGCCTTGTCGTGGCGAAGGGGCTTGCGTAATTCAATGAAGCTATGAGCTATGCCGTGCAGGGCCACCCAAGACGGACAGGTCATAACAGAGAGTTCTGACAAAACATGATCCACTGGAGAAGGAAATGGCAACCCACTCCAGTATCTTTGCCATGAAAACCCCATGGACAGTACCCAAAGGCAAAAAGATATGACGCTGGAAGATGAGCCCCTCAGGTCAGAAGGCATCCAATATGCTACTGAGGAAGAGCAGAGGGCTAGTACTAGTAGCACCAGAAAGAATGAAGCGACTGGGCCAAAGCTGAAAGGACGCTCAGCTGTGAATGTGTCTGGTGGTGAAAGGAAAGTCCGATGCTGTAAAGATTTTTTCTCCATAGGAACCTGGAATGTAAGATCCATGAATCAAGGAAAGCTGGATGTGGTCAAAAAAGAGATGACAAGACTGAACATTGACATCTTAGGTATCAGCAAACTAAAATGGACAGGAATGGGTGAATTTAATTCAGATGACCATCAGGTATACTACTGCAGGCAAGAATCCCTCAGAAAAAATGGAGTAGCCTTCATAGTCAATAAAAGAGTAGGAAAAGCAATACTGGGATACAATCCCCAAAATGACAGAATGATCTCAGTTCGAATCCAAGGCAAACCATTCAATATCACAATAGTCAAAGTCTATGACCCAACCACTGGTGCCGAAGAGGATGAAATTGACCAGTTCTATGAAGCCCTACAGCACCTATAATAATAATAATAATAATAATAATAATAATAATAATAATAATAATAATAATAAAGTTGGAAGGGACCTTGGAGGTCATCTAGTCCAACCCCCTGCTCAGGCAGGAAACCTTATACCATTTCAGGCTGAGCACCAAAGAATTAAGGCCTTTGAACTATGGTGCTGGAGAAGACTCCTGCGAGTCCCTTGGACTGCAAGGCGATCAAACCGGGTCAGTCCTAGAGGAGATCAACCCTGACTGCTCTTTAGAAGGCCAGATCCTGAAGCTAAAACTCAAATACTTTGGACACCTAATGAGAAGGAGGGACTCACTGGAGAAGAGCCTAATGCTGGGAAAGGTTGAGGGCAAGAGAAGAATGGGACGACAGAGAATGAGGTGGCTGGATGGAGTCACTGAAGCAGTAGGTGTGAGCTTAAATGGACTCCAGAAGATGGTAGAGGACAGGAAGGCCTGGAGGAACGTTGTCCATAGGGTCGCAATGAGTTGGACATGACTTCGCAGCTAACAACAACAACAATGCTGAAATAAATATTCTTAGATTTGTATTAGGTATAGGAGTTGGACAAAATAAAGAAAAGGCCCATTGCTTTTAGAAACTCAGAGGCCTTTCTTTATGTTTTTTATGGAGAGAATTACAGAGGAAGGAAGGAAGGAAGGAAGGAAGGAAGGAAGGAAGGAAGGAAGGAAGGAAGGAAGGAAGGAAGGAAGGAAGGAAGGAAGGATCCAACAAGACTTCTTTATAGATTCTGTTTTAATTCATTAACAGAATAACAGAATTAGAAGGGACCTTGGAAGTCTTCTAGTCCAATCTCCTGCTCAAGCAGATAATCCTATACCATTTCAAACAAATGACTGTTTAATCTCTTCTTAAAAACTTCCAGTGTTGGTGCACCAAAAATTTCCAAAGGCAAGTTGTTTCACTGATTAATTGTTCTAACTGTCAGGAAATTTCTCCTTAGTTCTAGGTTGGTTCTCTCCTTAATTAGTTTCCATTTTTCTTGATTCGTTTCCATTAATTCAGTAATTAATGGAAACCATGAATTAGTTTTCATTCTTCTTAATTAGTATTCCACTTATTCAGTAATTTTCAGAATTTACTTAAATCGGTTAATGATTACATTTAGTTAAATCGTGATGATATAATTCTTTAAAATGAAGTTTCTGTTAGATGTCATATGAATAGCACTTCCTGCTTTGTGGCTCATAAACTCACTTCTGCTTGATTTCATTAGATGTCTTTTAGCTTTTTATATAATAAGACCTGTAGCTTCTTTTATGTACAACATTCATGAACTTTTTTGTGCATTGCATTATGACCATAAAAGAGGACTAGAATTTTGTACAAAGCAGCTGTTGAAGCTGATTGATGAACTTAAGTACAATATGCTAATCAATCTCATCCTACTTTCTTATAGCTTCATTAATATTTAATATCTGGAGATTAAAGATTCATCTGCAATAGCTGCCATTACATAGGCATTGTGTAGGTCTTTTTGTGAGACAATAAACTTATAGGAAACCACTAGATGTCTGCTTAGATATTGGCTGAACCTCCAAGCAAACTGGATCATCATTTGGCATCATAAATGAAGCAGGATTCTCTTTGAAACAGCCAGAACCAAACCTGGATCTTCTCAAATATTTTTGACTGTTTTATATCTGAATTAGGCCTGAACTAATTCAATAGTTTGTTTCTTTTTGCAGGAAAAAAGAGAAAGACTGTTTTTGATTTGTGGTATACTGAATATGTCAGGCTAGGGAGGATGAAGAGTTGGATTAACAAATATGTCTTCTAGTTACATAGTTTTCCTGAGTTGTCCACCCATAGAGTGGAGTTCTTAAAATGATTGTGTAGAATATAGAACTAGTGTGCTTTGTCTAGCATCATAAAACCAGAAATATTTTCCTTAGACAAAAAGAAAGCCTCCACTTATCTGTTTGACATTTGAAATGTCTCCACTATGTTTAAAAACAAAGTTTTAAACAATCAGCCATTTGTGATTTTCTAATGACAGTTGATTGGAGGCATGTAGGGGAGAGCACGAGAGAAAAAGTAAAGAGATTAAGGAGTTTTAGATGATTTTGTAACCATCACTTGCAAGGCAAAAAGAGATTATCTCTTTACCAAATAGCTCTTAATGCAACTTCTGCACTTCAGTATATTATCAAGTACATTTTTCCCCCATATATAGTTGCTTTTGAAAAGTTAGTAAATGCAGTGTACTATTTGACATATTTATAGAGTGGTAGAATGGCATATACCAATTCACACTCTTCTGATTTATAAGAATAGCAGAATAATAGTGAAAGTTGAACGGTTGTATGCATCCTTATAGTGCGGGCACATATTCAAGCTGTATCGAGCACTGCAAGAGAATGTAGTGCTGCTGCTCTTCTAAGTTGTTTCTTCACTCTTCTCAATCTTGAGAAATTGGATAAGGAGGCTTGAAATTACCCATTAGTCTGTCTGTCTGTCAATGGATCAATACCTCCAAAATGGCATAGGACAAAAGCTTGTTAGTATGGCAGGAGAAGCCAACAAGAGAAAGATGGAATTCAAAACTGGGTTAGATCCCATTGATAAAAAAACAAATACAAAACAATAAATATTATCCTATGTATTTCTCTAGGAGAGGCAATTGGCCAAGAGCTCAGAATATTAGTAACTCCTTCATTTCATGCCCCTTTCTGTCCATGTGGCATACATGGAGCTGCTATTAAGGGGTTGAAAGCAATTCCAGAAGCCATGTCCTGCATGGTTTCTCTGCCTTATTTCTAAAACTATGCAATGATTATTTGTGCAGCTTTGCAATTACAGAGAAACCTGTTTTTAAAAAGTATGAATTTGGAAATAGCATTTAAAAATGGCTTCCCTCTTTGCAAAATGGACTGTATGGCTTCTAAAAGACATAGGCTGGTAAGAGTTTTTTAACTTGGCAATTTTAAAATGTGTGGATTTCATCTCCCAGAATTCCCAGCCAGCATTTTATTAGCAGAAGAAAAGGGACTAGTTGAAGAATGTATCTTGCATTGCCTAGAATCACAGGATCAGGATGAAAAATGAGTGTATAATAATAATAATAATAATAATAATAATAATAATAATAATAATAATAATAATAATAATAATAATAAAAAAGTTGGAAGGGACCTTGGAGGTCATCTAGTCCAACCCCCTGCTCATGCAGGAAACCTTATACCATTTCAGGCAAATGGCTGTCCAGTCTCTTCTTAAAAACCTGCAGTGTTGGAGCATTCACCACCTCTGGAGGCAGGTTGTTCCACTGGTTAATTGTTCTAACTGTCAGGAAGTTTCTCCTTAGTTCTAGGTTGCTTCTCTCCTTGACTAGTTTCCATCCGTTGCTTCTTGTCCTGCTTTCAGGTGCTCTGGAGAATAGCTTGACTCCCTCTTCTTTGTGGTAGCCCCTGAGATATTGGAACACTGCTATCATGTCACCCCTCACCCTTCTCTTCATTAAACTACACATACCCAATTCCAGCAACCGTTCCCTATATGTTTTAGCCTCCAGCCCCCTAATCATCTTTGTTGCTCTTCTCTGTACCCTTTCTAGAGTCTCGACATCTTTTTTACATCGTGGTGACCAAAACTGGATGCAGTATTCCAGGTGTGGCCTTACCAAAGCATTGTAGAGTGGTATTAGTACTTCACTTGATCTTGATTCTATCCCTCTGTTAATGCAGCCTAGCACTGTGTTGGCTTTTTTGGCAGCTGCAGCACACTGCTGGCTCATATTGAAGTGATTGTCTACTAAGACTTCGAGATCCCTCTCACAGTTACTACTATTGAGCAAGGTACCACCTATACTATACCTATGCATTTGATTTTTCCTGCCAAAGTGTAGAACCTTACTTTTTTCACCATTGAATTTCATTTTGTTAGATAGTGCCCAGTGTTCGAGTCTGTCCAGATCCTTCTGTATCTTAAGCCTATCTTCTGGATCTACAATGCCAGCTTGGTGTTGTCTGCAAATTTGATGAGTTCCCCATCTATCCCCTCATCCAAATCATTAATGAAGATATTGAAGAGCACTAGGCCCAGAACAGAGCCCTGGGGCACCCCACTACACACTTCCTTTACATATAAGAAGCATTAAAAGATAAAGTCACTTTATTTTTTGAATGCTTATTTATAATGCTAGTCTGCGACTATAATAAAACCATCTCTAGAAAAATGTTTCTTGATCTTAACAAAAAGCATGGCTGGGAGATTCTGGGAGCTGGTCCATAAATATCTTAAAGTTGCTAAGGTTGAGAAATGCTGGTCTAGAACACAAAATCAGAATCTTGAACAAATGGTGATCTCACTTATTTTCTATAGACAGCCATCTTTTATCAGCTATCCAGCATCCTTTATTGGCTATGTTGTTCTCCTCTGCTTGAGGTTACTACAGTAATAGATTAACTCATGCGTTTGGGTTTCTACCTGCTACTCAAGTTATATTTCTTTTTGTGTCAAGTTTTCATTTTATAATAATTTTTCTGTCTGGCATAGTTCTAATGGGGGAAAAATGTGCATGCTCCTTATATCCAGTGGAAAATAATTTACTTCATTTTCAATAGTTCATTGCCAGCATAATTATACATCTCAATGTGGTTTCAAAATTTAATTACAAAAAGTATAATAATAAATGCCATAATAACTCTTCAAAAATCAGTAAAATTTAAAATAGCCCACTGCCAATCAGGTAGGGAAGTAAATCTCCATAGATTGACTCAAAATTCCATATTTAACTGCTTTTCAAAAAGAACTAAAGTGAGGAACAGCCAGAACTTGGGGACCAATAAAGAAGCTTTGCTTCTGAATCTGCTTCCCCATCTCCACCTTTTTCATTTCCAAATTAAGAGAATCCAGAACATCTTGTCCCAAGCAGAACAGAATCAGTTTGAAGGAGATGGTCCTGTAGATATTCCTGGTCTTTGTACTGTAAAACTCACAAATTAAAACCAGTACCCATGAACTGAAGTTGTAAACTGTAAAATAGGTGTTGTGTTACTTGAATTGGATTATACAGTACCGTAAGCATGTGGGTTAGCTGCATTTTGTATCAACTGCAGTTTCGGTACAGTCTTCAAAGGTAGCCCCAGGACAGTGCAACGCAGAAATCGGGTCTAGAAGTATTGAGTGTCATGGTCTGTGAGAACGTCCTTGACAGACGGGAGGAAGAGGAGCAGGACCAGCAGTTTAGGCAAAAAAAGTCTGAAGAATGGGTTTCAGACTTGCAAGATTCTTTTACTGTAACCGTGCAATGAACTCATAGTTTTTCATACACTTCTTTTTCCTTTTTTGTTGTTAGTGTTGGATGTTTCTTAGTCTATTTTTTTCCCTTTTCTTTGTCTTGTATTTTATCTTTTTTATCTTTTCTTTTTTTAAAAAAAAGAAACTTCCTCTAGAACCAGCAAGCAAGCCATTTTGTCTCCCCACAGTGGCTGGACAAATCATCCTCTTATTTGTTTTGTCCCATCCAAAACCTTATCGCCTCCAGATGTGGGGTGTCCATAGCATCCTCTACGTTCCTGGTGGAGGTATAAAAATGGTTATTATCAGCATACTGATGATTTCTCTCCCCAAACCGCTGGATGACTCTTCCTGACAACTACGCTGGTATTCTCTCTCTCTCTCTCTCTCTCTCTCTCTCTCTCTCTCTCTCTCTCTCTCTCTCTCTCTCTCTCTCTCTCTCTCTCTGGAGATTATCTGGATCTGATTGTCAAGCAAAGATAAAGCTGAGGAGACTCCTTGGGTGGCGGTGAGCCAGCCATGTCTACAAGTTACTTTCATATAGGGGAGGTTTTTAATTATGTAATCACAATTTATGTAATCACAAATTTATAGGATGCCACAGACAAAATCATCTCTCAGTTGTAACTCTTCTGTATTTCCTTAGCAGAAAAAAAAACTATTAAATGGAGAAATACAGAATAACTGCACAATATGTTGGTTACACAAGATTTTCTCTTCTTCTGAAAATACCCATTGTCTCTGCTTGCTTCCAGATCAGCCTTTTATTGTGCAATTTCCACTTCTCTATTCATACAAATGTATTGTGCCTTTGATTTGTAAGCCCTTACCACAGAAAAAATTGATTAAGGTATTCAAGTGGAACAGCTGCACACTATCCTTTGATTGATAGCAATAGAATCTGTGCATCTGAAAGCAATGGATGTGTTAGGGATAGTCAAAGCTATTTCTGTAAAAGGCATAAGATATCCTTAGGATTTATGTCTACTTATAAATATATATGAAGGAGGAAAACGTGAATTACTAACAAGAACTTTGGAACTGCTCTGAACAAAAACATGGAAACAAATATTATCTTGACATATATACATATACATATACACATATACACATACACACACACACACACACACACACACATATACACCCTGATCAGCAATATGTTTGGTGGCTAACTGGTATCTTGCAGACTTTTGGTGAGTACAACTGTACAACTCACAGATCTTTGGAGACAAACTGTAGTTTTGGATGGCAACTAATTAGGAAAAGTTGGACTACAAAGTGGAGAAAGAAAGATATAAATCTGGGTAATAAAACATTGTGCTATTGCAGGTAGTCCTTGACTTACGACCACAGTCGAATACAAAATTTCTGTTGCTAAGTGAGACAGTTAAGTGATCACATGACCATGGGGACACTGCAAAGGTTGGAACTGTGAAAAACGGTCATAAGTCACTTTTTCCAGTGTTGTTGTAACTTTGAATAGTCATTTAAATGAACTGCCGAGGACTACCTGTATTGTTAGTTTTAATTATACCAACAGTCTTTAAAGAAGGCAAAACTGAATAGTTTTCTATACCTTATTTTGCACCCTAACAAACACTGAGTCTGATGAGGTTTGCAAAAGGTTCCATCTGGATCAGGAGTAGGCAACCTTGGCTCTTTTATGACTCATGGACTTCAACTCCAGAATTCCTGAGCCAGCTGGCTCAGGAATTCTGGGAGTTGAAGCCCATGAGTCATAAAAGAGCCAAGGTTGCCTACCCCTGATCTAGACCAAGCCATTTAACTACTATGCAATGCTGGCCTTTCTGTCCAATGTTCCTATTTCAGTCAAAACAATGTCCTAGACAGGGATGATTTGCTTGCTTGAATTTAAGCCAAACATGGAAAGAAGTGGCCATTTTCTGGTCCAAAGTTCCATCAGGAGAAAAAGTTAAAAGAATGAGCTTGTGCTATGCACAGCTTCTTACGAAACAGGAAGCAGAATGTTTAAGCGGATTAGGTGCTGCCAACCCAAACCCCAATATTTCAGCTATTATAAACAAATGATTTCAAAAGTGTTGTGTGGTTCAAATCCCACTAAAGTGAAGGTCTAAAGGTCTAAACTGAAAAATTGAGAGACCCTTCCCATGTGATATATTCCATGTGGCAAGAATCATAACTATTGTACACAAACTGTGTACATTCAAATCCATTAGTGCATATTAGAACTTCTAAGAACTCTGATTTCTAATCAATTGCAATTATAGTATATAGCACACTGGGTTTTGTTTTATTTTATTTACTCACAACAAAGTGTAAAGGTTATATTAAAATGAATTATATAATGGAAAAGCACCCACTTTTTCAGCTCATCTGACTCTTCCCCATTCTTCCATTCTTTGCTGTGGAAAGAAGGCTCCACTCATGTAATATGATCTGTTTTCTTGGATAGGCATTTGACAGATTCATTCAGTTATTTATTAGGATTTAAAAGGAAATCATGTAATATTCTTAGAGAAAGAGAGTAAAGTATAAATGTAATTGTAATTTATGTTAAGAAGATTGGAAGATGCTTCTTTATAACTTTTCTTTCCTTTTTTCCTATGTCTTTCTTTGCACTTACTTATCACTTTTCATTATTTTCCTTACTTTTTCTTTCAAAACTTGCATGGCTTTCATTCTTTTAAACATTTGTTGAATAAAAATCAAAAAATTCTAAAAAGGATTCAAAAGAAAAATGCAGCATGTCAACTTTAGAAATTGTTGGCTATTGGTTCAAACATCCTTGCATGTTAAAGAAACAGTGCAATAATAATGTAAATCATTTCCAGAGCATCAGTAATAATTGCCAGTTACAGAGACATCTGATTTATTTATGTCACATTGAGCAAATATTTTTCCAGAAGGACAACATTCATTCTCAAATAGAGGATAGCAAACACTTGTTAGTAAATAACCATTCACATACATTCCACACAACACTAAAGTTAAAAAAAAACACCAAGAACTTTATCAGTTCTGCCAAACCATATGTCTCTAAAACATTGTTCACATAGAAAAATACCACAAGTCTCAAACAACTTTTTCCGGTTTACAGGCTATAGAGGAAGTTTTAAGTGGAGAATAAGCTTTATAGGGCTTAGTGTCAGAAATAATTTAATAAGGAGAAGCACTTTCAAACAGGGGACTTCTACATTAAGAATTGCCACTGAGCTTGTCGATCGGAAGGTCGACAGTTTGGTGGGTCGAATCCCGAGTGCCGCGTAGCAGAGTGAGCGCCTGTTACTTGTCCCAGCTTCTGCCAACCTAGCAGTTCGAAAGCACGTAAAAATGCAAGTAGAAAAATAGGGACCACTACGGTGGGAAGGTAACAGCGTTCCGTGCGCCTTTGGCGTCTAGTCATGCCGGCCACATGACCACGGAGACGTCCTCAGACAAGCGCTGGCTCTTCGGCTTTGAAACGGAGATGAGCACCGGCCCCTAGAGTCGGAAACGACTAGCACGCATGTGCGGGGGAACCTTTACCTTTACCTTACCTTTATGTGGACATGAACAGCTGGAATTTGGCTTGCTCACCAACCGGCAGTCAGTATAGCTCTTTCAAATAGTGATCATACAGTGGGGAAGGGGCTATCTTCACCAGCTCAGCAACCCCTGTGCCAGGGGTGGGCTCAGGAATTCTGGGAGTTGAAGTCCACGAGTCATAAAAGAGCCAAGTTTGACTACCCCTGTCCTAAGCAAATCTCAAGAATAGGCCCCCAGAAAGTCCTTTATCTAATCTTGAAGATTATCACCATGCTGATTTATATTCTACATTTTCTTTTGTACAACTCAAGGTGGCATACATCATGCTAGTTCCTTATATTTACCCCAGAACAACCTTGTGAGTTGGGCTAGCTAGCCTAAAGTCCACCAGTTTCCATCCAACAGGAGGAATAGAACCCAGTCTCCTGATTTCCAGCCCAGCACCAAATGAGCTATTGTCTTATACTTCTCAGACATAGCAATGTCTTCAAACAACTACAGCTCACGTTGGCACTGTTGAGTTACAGAAACTGCCAGGACTAAAATGTGTAAGCAGTCTTCCTTTCATCATCACTAATGACTAAAACAAGAAGACTAAATTTATATCTCAAGGGAGACAAAGAGTAAAACCAGGGCTCTCTTTAGAGAAATGAAAACATTAGAGCATTGTTTATTACATTAAAAAAAAGTTCTGGGCTTAGTGACAAAATAATTTCATTTTATTGATAATAAGGTACATTAGGTCTAGATTTTCAGAAGATAGATAGTTGTGTCCAAGACCAGGGATTTTTTGTCAGACATAAATCTGAGAAGTTATTCAGGACATGTACATTTTAATAGCAGTATCTTTGTGAGAAATAATTTCAGAAGAGAAACAAAAGAATGAATTTTGCAAAATGAATAACATGCAGCCCTATAGAACATGAGAGTTGAATTCAGCAGCCTCTGAAAGGGATATAGTACTGGGTACTTACTATCACATTGGCTGTAGTTAATACTTAACCATAGTAGCATTATAATCTTAATACCTAGATGGGAAAAACCTGAATGGAACACTGAATGCTGAATAACTGGAGAAAATCCTAGATCTGCTGAGACTTTGAAGTGGGCGTCTATTAATGGCTCATGTTCTTTTTGCACGGGATAGGTCTGCAAACCTTTGAGCCAGCATCACAGGGGCCTATCAGGAGATAAGCAAGCAAAAGGAAAATAGCAGTACCGAGTATCCTTGCCTTTGAAGATATGGTTCTCTTTAGGGTATTTATGTAAAGTGCGATAAGGCCCTATAAGTAGAGCGAAGGCAAAGCGAGTCCTGAAGTGCAAGGTATCAGGATATGACCCAGGCTCGGGCCTTCTGAGTGGCAGATAAGCAAAAGCTCTGTGGTTGAGCCTACACCTGGAGGTGATTCATTCTTTAGGCATGAGATTGGACAACACAATGCATTCTCAATGAGCAAGAAACTGACTGACTCAGTTGAGAAAATAATTGGAAAGCTTAAGCTATTTTCTATTTCCTAGACGTAAGATAGAACATAGCACTACAGCACTTAGGTTTATATACCGCTCTTCAGTGCTATAACACTGTTTTGAGTTGTTTACAAATTTCAACATATTGCCCTCAACAATCTGGGTCCTCATTTTACCAACTTTGGAAGGATTGAACTCCTGACTGTGGGCAGAGCTGGCTTGCATTCTTACCATTGCACGACCACAGCTCCTATGGTTTCAGCACTGGTACAGCTAGCTATTCTGGCTATGCAATGCTGTCAAATATTTCAAGAAATTCTAAGAAATACCTAGCAGATGTTTTAATATATTTTCTAACAAACCACATAGTGCTGTATTGTAATCCATAATCCAGGGGTCTACAACCTCGACAACTTTAAGAATTGTGGACTTCAGCTCCCAGAATTCCTCAGCTGGTTGCAGACCCCTGCCATAGTCTAGTGAATAATACTGCTGGAGGAAAGGACATATCAGTTCAAGATTGAATTGCTATGGCCTGTTTTCTGCTTTTGAGCATAGATTTTACAAGGTACTAATAAGGTGAATCCCTTACTTAGCTTTCAGATAAGTAACTTATATAAGCCACAAGGTCTTATTCCAGTTTAGAGCTTCACCTCTCTTTGTTTTTCAAGCTTAAGATTATAGGCTTCAATTTATGCACAGATCCACAATATTTTTCTCAGTATCTTGCTCCCAGTAAAACAGGATAGGTATCATATGTATCCTTTCCCCCCACTCTAGGATCTCTGCCAAGAGGTCCTATAAAGTGGTAATGCATGGGGGGGTGGGGGGATGACTTCATTCAGTCCTCTGGGAATAACTGTAGCCAGTTCATTGAAGACTAATTAAGCATACACTAGTCAGATAAAACTCTGCTGAAAGTTGCAAGGAGCAGCATCAGCTCCATTCTTACTTCCTCAATTAAACAGAAATGCAAATCCAACAGAGCTGTAATTGGAGTCAGATGCTTTCATTAAACAGCCTACATTGGCTCTATTGTCCAATTGTGTATCTCCTCAGCAGGAACAGTTTGGTTCCTACTGTTAGATTTAATGGGCTAGTTTCTACAGGGCAAGCAGTCAGACAAACAATGGAGATTCCATTTGCTGAATAGAGTGCCAAGAATGTGATCATCCGATGAATCTCACCAAGCTAGGAATAGTGTGGGGGGGAGGGGAGGCAACCAACTGAAGCTCAAAAATATGATGCTCGTGAACGGTTGCTTTTACTCCCTAAAGATATTGAATATCACCTCACTTCAGAAGGGAAATTTCAAAATAGAAGAGGGTTGAGAAAAAGTGGATTAAGGAAAACTCAGGAAAGTCAAAACATTTGTATGATTAAGAATTACTCAAAATCACAGGAAGAGATGCTCAGCCCGGAGTTCACGAAAAAATATCACAATAATTAACCGATCCCTGGCAGATCACAAGAATGATCAAAAATTCTTCCAAAAGTAAATTTCTCTGCAAAGAAGGATAAAACTTACATTCAAAACTTGCATTAAAATAAATTAAGGCAGATAGCAAAGGATTCAAGGAAATATTTGGAAAAGCATATGATTACATTTATTGTTTATCAATTTAAAAATGCAAATACCATGTTTTTCCCAAAATAAGACCAAGCCCCGCCCCCAAAAATAAGCCCCCAGTTAAGATCTTCAGCCAGATAGACACATTTAGTATTGTATTTTCCTGAAAATGAGACCTACCCAGAAAATAAGCCCTAATGCCTTATTTTGGGGAAAATATGGTATATCACAAGGAAGATGCAAGGTGACAGATAAAACCACATTTAATATGATTATCGCCAAGAGAATCTCAATTTGAAAATCCTAATTAAAGGACAATAATTACTATTTATTTATCTATCAAATAAATTAATATTGCCCATCTCGCTCTCAGATATGTCCACAACATTAATGTCTATGCAAAAGGACTAGAAATTTTTCAACGTATTACCAATTTTCAAAAGCAATTCAGATGGCAGGGAGAATCCATAACATTACCGTATAAAGCAGGTAACATGCGAGTCTGTCCTGGATAATTATAACGAAAACATTGAAAATAATATTAGTAAGCATAAAAAAGAATAAGAACAGCAAAAGAAGAATTAACATGGTTTATGTAAAGTTAACTCCTGGTTCATTCATTTTCAGAATTTTTAATGATATCCATAAGCAAGTGAGCCCATTTACCTAGTAAACATGATTTATTTGGATTTTCAAAGGGATTTCAAAGGGAATTCTGAGAAACATTAGTAATATCAAGCTAGGTAGAAAAGGAGATTGATTAAACATTAGAGCATAGATAGGAGAAAGTCAAAGTTCCTTATATCAAGTCAACTTTGCTTATTTAAGACAGTTAGCCTATCCACTATTGGCTCAAGAGGTTAAGCAAGATTGGACCTTCTTACTACTTTCATGGGGAACTACAAGGCAATACTAAATCTATAAGATGAACTGGGAAGTCAGAAAGGGAAAGCAAGGAGGAAGAGGAGGAGGACATGGCAGCAATGGGAAACTAGTCCTTCTTCTGCCAAACAATTATGTAGACATGGACCTTAATATAAAGTAGATTTTATATTTTTCTTTTAAAAGTGAACAAATATGAATTCTAAAAAAATCTTTCCATACTTGAGGAATAAGAAATGGCACATGCACAGTGATATATGTTGCATCAAATATTTTTATTTTTTATTTATTTTAATTCCATTTATAATCCCGCCCTTCTCCGAAGACTCAGGGCGGCTTACAAGCTTAGCAGTAGCCTTCATTCTATGTATATGCCTGCTTATTAGGGCTTTCACACACACCCCAAGCGGCATTATTACAAAGTCAGCTTAATTGCCCCCAACAATCTGGGTCCTCATTTTACCTACCTCGGAAGGATGGAAGGCTGAGTCAACCTTGAGCCTGGTGGGACTCGAACCTGCACTAATTGCAGGCAGCTGGTGTTACTTAAGGAGGCATTAGCCCACTGCTCCACCAAGGCTCAAAATAGGATATTTTGGAAATATCCTATTTCCAAAAATATATTGATGAGGACTGAACTACTAATAACTGACTATGGGTTGTGGCCAATACAGAATTCAGTTGCTGTTGAAAAGGCAATTCCATATTGGGAACATAAGGAAAAGAATAAATAAAACTGCAAACTTTGTAAAGTTTTATACTAATGTATGAACGTTGAATGAAATGTAATACCTTTACTGTTATAAGTTATCAACAGATGGCACTACAGAGATACTAGAAGCTCTGATATATTCTTTAGCATACCATGTTCTTTCAGTGCAGTTAGTGGAAAGCTGTGAGACACGTTGTCTTTCTGTTGATCACAAAATGAAAGCATGCAGTGAGAAGCAGCAGTACATTATAACCAACACCCCAGGATCGATTTTTTGTTTACCAATGCAATCCATTGAAATTCAATGCTTAACACAGATTATTTATGGTGATAACTGTGTTGACATGAATACTGTGCACTGCTAGGCTCAAAACTTTAAAGATGACTAGCTGCAAAGAGCTAATTTGTGTGATCAAAAACAAAGTGGATGACCTTTGCGGAAAAACTGGTGAGTTTTTGAGAAAGGTTGGTGAACTGATTAAGGATAATCAACAAGCCACTCAAATGAAAATTGCTATTAAGTTTGACATTTCATTGGAACATGTAAAAAGTCACTTTAGTAATATTCTTCAACATTGGGAAGTTGGTGCTAAATGGACTTACACACTGATAACAGATGAAAGCTTCAAGAAGTGAAATTTGGCAGCAGTCATTGTCATAGAATAGTGAGAAGTTTCTTCACAGCATCATCACAGCCAATAAAACTGCTAAAAATAACAAAGGCATTCATAATTTTAAATTGTGCCTGGGATCTAGCTTAATTTTATAATTCCAAACATTGAACAAATGATAATTTTTATGTAAACATTATCTGAGTTGTTCTGGAAATGATAATATTTGTATATTTTAGCATACTCCATCATTTAAAGTACTTCTACTATGTGTACTATATATATTTAACTGCTGTTAGTTAGAAGTAACTTATATTATAAATGTATAGTATCCAGCACTATTTCTTTTAAAAGAAGAAAGGAGAAGAACAACAAGGGGATTCAGTTATTTCCTTAATTATTATAGAATAAATAATTTAAGAATATTTCAGAACACAAATGAGCCAGCATCACAGCCAGCATATACCTGTGACTTGACCGAAAGAGCTTTGACTGCTCTAATAGTAAATGGTCAGGGTGTCTTTTATGTAGCTTATATGACATCAGATACTTCTCCTTTATGCAGAAAGTAAAATTATTTTTGGTTCATTTTTTGTCTCTATCCTGCTTTTATTATTTTTTACAAATAACCCAAGGTGGTAAATATATCCACACCTTCCTCCTTCTTATTTTCCCCACAACAACAACCCTGAGAGGTGTGTTGGGGTGAGAGGGAGTGACTGGCCCAAGGTCACCCAGCTGGCTTCCATGGTTAAGGTAGGATTGGAACTCACAGTCTTCCACTTTCTAGCTTGGTGCCTTAACTACTAAACTTAGGATAGTTAGTAGCTGAATTCCTCTGTCCAATAATTCAAATGTATCTTATCCTCTGGGTATTATTCTTCCCCCTTGGCCCTGGACCCTACTTTTTGCTATTATGTGAGAAAGAAAACAAATGTTCAAATTTATTAGCTGCCCAGTTCCAGTGGAGTCTGAATGGCTTCT
The DNA here is from genome assembly GCF_947247035.1 of Vipera ursinii. NCBI lineage: Eukaryota > Metazoa > Chordata > Lepidosauria > Squamata > Viperidae > Vipera > Vipera ursinii. Next base: position 67,901,664 of record NC_139513.1, read on the forward strand.
TCATGGAGGGAGTCAGGATGCCATCTCCAGCATACAAAAAAAATGGGCTTCGATTGTTTAGTCATAGCCAGTGTCTTGCTTTTTCACCTACCCACCCCCTGTGGATGTCCTTGAATGGGGGAAAAAACCCATAGAAAATAATTCTACCTCCATAGTGAATATCCAGAACTTGTCTATTCGCCAGGCTTAAAAAAGCATTTCACCTGATATATTTTGGTCTGATCCAGGGAAGTAATCTGAGAAAGAACAACTTCCCAGACAAAAGCAGGAGACATCTTTCTCAGTCATTTGCTCCCTAGTACAGTCCAAGACAGCAGATCTCTTTGCTCATAGCAGAATTGACGTTCTTCGCAAATTCAATACAGGAGGGACTTAGCAATCAATTGGATCAGGATTTGTCTAACAGTGTTCTGTGGAATCCCAGAGTTCCATGATGGGAGATTCATGAAAATTCAGGGCAAAAAATATCCCCTTCACTGAAACACAGCCAATGGTCTGTGGATCACTGGAGTGTTGCCTCAAGTTTCCAGGTTTGGGGGCTTTTTTTAACTTTCAGACTCTACAGCCTGGAGAAGTTTGAAAACTCCTGTGTGAGACACCTAGTAATTGGCAAAGCAACAGTAATTGAGGTAGACCCCTTAATTATAAATCAGGAGGTAAAAGCCACCCAAAGACTGCACTTTAGCAACAAAGGCCCAGGTTTATCCACTCCGATCCCTTTAAATGCTGGGTTCTCTTTCAAGAAAGACTGTTTGTTGCTTAGCTTAGATCTGACTGTACAACATAACAGATTCAAACCGTATAGCAAAGCTCTTCAGCTCCTGCTTTTGCCACTAAATAATAATGACAAAATCATTATTTCGGCATTAGGCTATCATGTTCTGAGAGCAGTGAACATGATGAGCATGGAATGAATGGCGGCTTATTTCTGTCTGGAGCCAGTTGTGGGTGCTACAATCACATTTAAAACCAGACAGATCCTCAACAGGATGAATTAACACTTAACTTTGTCTACCATGCATCTGTTTTATCTGCCCTCATTGACTTTGGAAACTCATTTGTCTTTTTTAAAATCCAGTTTTGCCCTGCTGCACTTGTTGACAGCCTTAAGGGCTGTTATGGGATTATGATGTAAAGAACTTTATTTGGATTGAGAGAGAAATGAGGAAGCAGACGCTTACAGTGTTAGACTAAACTGCTTTAGACAACAAGCAGGGATTTAAAGTTTTAAATATTCACTACACTATATCTTTTTTTGAATCCCTTGAGGACAATGATTTTAGTTCAGTCCTTTTTTCAATATTGTACATTTGTAGGAAAATTTTCAGAGTAGCAAGTCACTCAGAAAGTATGATTGATCCCACTTGACAGCTGAAGTCTCATGGACCATTGTATAACTTTATAGAACTGCCCACACAGAGTAAGAATTCACCTGAATCAAACTATTTTATTCAATCCAGCTCTGTATGCTTTGACTCTCCAAATCTCATGCTCTCCCAACTCAGCTAAAGATCAATTAAAAATGAAAAGAAACTTCCTCCTTTAAAAAGCATAATTAACTACTAAGAATTAGCTGTTAAAACCCTTTTAGAAAGCTCTTTAAATATACAGGACATTGTTATGGACAATCATTCATCATCTTTCATCTTTTAAGTCCCACCAATCATTCTCTAAAAGAAAGTGGGGTCCATCAAAATAGAAACAAAAAGTTCCCTTTTATGAGAAAGACATAAATATATTTTACAGATCTTCTGTTATTCTACTTATAAGTTACTATAACTTGTAAGAACACTAAATATTTCAGTAACACTGTTGACAATCAGTTTTACTACACACTGTAGCTATAAAACAGAAAGATATAATGTAATAACCCAAGGAAAATGTGATACTAATTCAGCATCATTAGTGAAAAACTGTGGTTGTATTTCACTGACAGGCATCTCAATTTTAAGACTAGAATTTGAAACATTGACACACACACACCCCAAAAAAGCTGGTTTGAAATGAAAATTTGTTTTAGCATTTCTTTCTTTTAAATTTAAGTTGAAATATGTAAAAATGCTGTGTTGGGGTGTGTCTATGTATGAGTGTGGGCAGGGCTTTTTTTCTCATAGAACGCTCAGAACGGAGTTCCAGCACCTTTTTTGGATAGAACCTTGTAGAGTAGGCAAGGCGGGTTGTATGACATGTGTAAGTTCCGGCACCTTTTTCTTTTACAAAAAAAGCACTGAGTGTGGGTGTGGGTGTGTATTCAAGTGGATTTGCTATTTTTAAGCCAAAAATATCTAATAGTAGCTACTTAATTATTTTAATATTGAGCACTTGGCAATTTAATATAGCTGCCTTCCTCTTACATTGTATAATTATAAATTAATTTTAAATTATCTGACGTTTAGACCAGGGGTTCCCAACCTCTGGTCTGTGGACCAGTACCAGGCCGCAGCATGCCAGCAACCAGTCTGCACAAAAAAGCAAAACCCCATCCGTGGGATGCAGGCAGCACACAAAACTATGCACCCTCTGGTCCGTGGAAAAACCTTTCTCCACAGAACCAGTCCCTGGTGCCCAAAAGGGTGGGGACCTCTGGTTTAAACTGATTATCTGAAATAATCTATGCGATGTAACAGTTGTTGTATTTGTTGTTCCCATTTCATCTGAAGCATAATTAAATCTATGATATGTATTTGCAAATTTGCAAAGAGGAGGACTTCACTTTGATGAAGGGATGAATGAGACTTTCCTTTGAAGCAGCCTGAGAAAGCCAAGAGCCAGCTCCCTTCTCTGAAGGAAAAGAAGCTGCCAAGTTCCTTCCCTCAGCTTTGCACTGGCACCGAAGCATTTATAGCAGCCAGAAAAACCTTTGCCAGCTTTTGTAAGTGCTGGAACACAAAGAGGTTCTGAGTTGTGTCGAGAAAGATAAAGAAAAGAAGTAGAAGATAATGCAGCCTTCAAAGGGTTTTGGAAAAGGCAATGGGTTCTGCTAATCAAAGAATACAGCAATATGTGTTACTATGTCAGAGATTCTGTGATATATTTTTAGTAGTCATATTGTGGCAGAGAATTCATTAGTGAACCAGTGACTATTGATGCATATGAAACATCAGGTAGATTCCCCCCCCTTTTTTATGTATTGTTGTTGTTGTTAGTTGTGAAGTCGTGTCCGACCCATCGCGACCCTATGGACAACGTTCCTCCAGGCTTTCCTGTCCTCTACCATCTTCTGGAGTCCATTTAAGCTCACGCCTACTGCTTTAGTGACTCCATCCAGCCACCTCATTCTCTGTCGTCCCTTTCTTCTATTGCCCTCAATCTTTCCCAGCATTAGGCTCTTCTTCAGTGAGTCCTTCCTTCTCATTAGGTGACCAAAGTATTTGAGTTTTAGCTTCAGGATCTGGCCTTCTAAAGAGCAGTCAGGGTTGATCTCCTCTAGGACTGACCGGTTTGATCGCCTTGCAGTCCAAGGGACTCGCAGGAGCCTTCTCCAGCACCAGAGTTCAAAGGCCTCAATTCTTTGGCGCTCAGCCTTCCTTATGGTCCAACTTTCATAGCCATACATTGCAACTGGGAAGACCATAGCCTTGACTATACGCACTTTTATTGACAGGGTGATGTCTCTGCTTTTTAGTGTGCTGTCTAGATTTGCCATGGATACATATACATTATGTATACATAAACTTATAATGGAGGTTTCCCCCCACTTTTTCTCTTTTTTCTACTTTTGTTAAAAAAAATCTAATTTTTTTTGTTTGATTTAAAATCGAAAACATTGTTTAAAAATTGTTTTGTTTAAAGAATGTTCTGTTCATTATGTATTTTAAGAATTTATTTTAAAAAAAAAATAAAAGGAAAAAAGGAGAGGAGGCATTGTGTTTTGTTAAAACACTGGCATTACCTCTATCCCCCTGTGAAGAGAATTACGGTACATTGTTTCTGATGCGTGGACTTTGTCAAAGCACACTTAATTTCCCTCATGGCTGCAGAAAAATATGCTGACATAATTTATGGTGTCTGAAGGATTACATTGTAATCTACCTCAGTAGCAGTGCTGGCACCCATCTTGTCCTTGAAGCTTTACTGTAGGACAATGTAAGAGATAAGATTGGTTGATTCCTTGGTTTATCTCCTTTCTGAGTCATCTTCAAACAGCTGTGACTTCAAAAGGATCTCAACATCATAGACTACTGTTATTGGGAAATGCAAATTCATCCAAAACTACCATGGGAAAAAGTCAAATGAGATGAGGTAAATAGTAACTCCACAGTGTTCAGATCCAGTCAGAGCTTGTTTTATTCCACCAAGATCCTTCCAGCCATCAGATCTAGTCAGAACTCCAGCCTAGGGTAGAGATATATAAGTGTACATCATCAGCAGATTGAAAACACCTCATCCCAAACTGACAGATGACTAGTTCTAGGCAGCTTTATATAGATATTAAACAGTAAGGGAAAAGAACCAGGCCTGTGGTCAAAGTCTCAATGGTTCATCCTCCACCAAGACTGATTAGGACCAAGCAAAACCACTGGAAAATAACACTAACCACTCCCAACCCTCAAAGTTGATTTATAATGGATAATATAAAAAAACACTGAGTAAGCGGGCCTAATTGGACCAAGGGAACCACACTCCCTACCTTCAGGCTCCAAATTGTCCTTCTTTTGCAAGATGTTTGTGATCCGAGATGCAGTCAGTATCAGATTTTATGAAGACCATCTTCCCTATTAGCGGTCTGTTTCCCATACATTCAGGCTGAGTGTTCCCATTATTCCAGATACCAGATTACTTTCAAATTTAGCATTCCGGTCTCCTATAATTCGTATATCTTTTGTGTGTTTTGTACCTCGTTTTAACAAAGTGTTGTTGCGGGTTGCCATTCCATTCAGCATTAACTTTCTCTACATATCAGTTAGTGAACCATACACTTAAATCCACAGAAACTGATTGGCTTTCCTTGGATTTATATTAAGGTTATTTTATCTTTGAGTGAGTATCTGAGTACTGACTTCAAGGCTCTTTTGTTAAAAGTAATGTCTACTCTATTTTTTTTAATGATTTTCTTGTATTCAGTAAAAGATCTGAGCTCTTCACATCAGTCCATTTTAGTTCATTGATTCCCAGAACATCAGTGTTTAATCTTGACATTTCTGTTTTGACAACCTGTTTACTTTGCTTCATGAGTCTCACATTCCACATAGCAATGATAGCCACATCTTTGCAGCACTGATTTTTTCCCCCTTTGCCTCACCTTCCTCTTAAAGGCTTTGGTGTATTCGTGAATGGAATATCCCTCTAAGATTTTGTTTGAAATCTCCAGAAAGTAACATTAAATCTTTCCCAATTCTTGCCAACTCCTTATTTTAGGGGAAGTAAATATATAACACAACATCGACCCAGCTTCAATCATAAATTTAAACTCAATTAAAACTAATGCAAGGGTTACTTTGCCAAAAGAAAATAAAATGTATCTGTACATTGGATTAGTGCAATGTAAATTTTCTCTTCATACTGAAGTATTAAAACACCACAAAGTGTTTATCTTAGTCAAAAGAAAATTATCTTTCTTCCTGCATGGGAAGAATATAACACAATGGAGATTCTGTTCATCTCAGTCCAAAGAAAATGTTACCCCAGCTCAGCAGCTAACCTGGCAATCATCCAAAGTCTGGACACATCAGTGGGTACCTCTTGGGTTGGGCAAAATGGCATGCACAAACAAGTGATCAAGGCCCTGATTCTTCTGAACGTGCATTACATGGAAGTAATGGATCGTCCAGTCATGCCCACAATTTTGACATTGTTGATCTCCCTTGAAGACCGCCCTGACCTCTTCTCCCTCTCGTTGCTCCCACATCTTCTCTTTTCTTCTGTATTCATCTCTTCCTAATTCTTGCCAAAGGGAGCAGAAAGAAAATGCCTCCAATAAGTATAGCAGAGGAACCTTGAGCGTATGCCTCCTGCCCACTGGAATGTCTCCATCGTGATCAAGACTTAACCGGTTTTGGTGCACTAAGCTGTAGATTGGCTTCTCAGCTTTCTTTTCTCCTACCTGCATAATTGGGGAGGTTTATCAATTCTCCCTCCCTACCTCGTGTACTGTACTCGTGACACCAGTAGAGAGACACAGTTCTAGAAAAGAGGGGAACGTGGCTGAAACATTTTAAATGTGTGTGAGTGGAGTTGGGGGTGGGGTGAGGACTGGAATTAGAATCACAGGAGTCAGAAGGGGTCTTGAAAGTAATCAAATCCCACCAGGTAATTAGTGAAGGATCCACTAAATTACCTGTGGCATATGACCATCCAGTCTTTGAAAACTTCACTGAAGACTTGTAGGGAAACAGAACTCAGTATTTCATGTGGTAGCCTGTTTCACTGGCTAGCACCTCCTGCAATCAGAAAGTTTCTTCTGATATCTAACTTGAATTTCCTTCCAGTAATGTTCATTCAGTGGTTTGGTCCTGTCCTTTGGGGCAAAAGAAAATAAGTCTACTTTTTTTCTGGGTGAGAACCTTTCCTTTCAGATGTTTGAAGTCTATCACATCTCCTCTCAGTCAATATTGTTTCACCATTTCTCATTAGGGTTGTTTGCAGATTCTCCACCCTCTTACTAGTTTTTCTATAAATTTGCTCCAATTTCTTACTATCCTTTTTGAATTCTGGTATCCAAAATGGAACATAATATTCCAACAAAGGTTTAATCAAGGCAAAGTAGAGTGGAACAATTATTTCCTGTGATTAGAACTTTATGCTTCTAGTAATAACCTCAAGCCAACACTTGCCCTGCATCACACATCTGATCATATTTGACTTAGGGTCAAACAAGGACACCCTGTTCCTTTTTATATCTACTACTCCCAAGCCATGTTTTCTTATCCTATACCAGGGGTCTTCAAACTTGGCCCTTTTATGACTTGTGGACTTTAACTCCCAGAATTCCTCAGTCAGGCACGCTGGAAAAGGAATTCTGAGAGTTGAAGTCCTCAAGTCATAAAAGGGCCAAGTTTGAAGACCCCATCCTATACAGTATTGTGTCACTGTTAGTCATTTACTTGACTACTGTATTATGACCATATTTGGGAACTTCAAAACTGCAGGATCCCAATCAATGCCCACTAATTGGACCCTTGTGGTTTGATTGTAATTAATAGAAGACAGAGCAAAACAGAAATAAAGAAAGAGCAGAAAATGGAGAAACTTGGATGACTTGGCTTCTCAAACACCAAGATCACTTCCCAGCAGCAACTCACTCACAGGTTTTGAGTAAATATTTATTATATTTCTTCCCATATTATTTTGCTTTCTGTGCATCTTTTTTATGCTATCAGCAACCTCATCATTTAAAAATTATATGGCACCTTACGTTTCTGCAGAGACAGTTATTGATCTCTCAATCCACAGCCTTCCTCAGCTGAAATCACTCATTGTTAGTTTTAGATTTGAAGAGTTGCCGACTTCCCTACTGGCAAATGGTTATTTTGAAGAATGCCCTTTTAGCTGCTGCTTAATAATTTCAGGAGACTAGACCTAAGTAACTGCTATTCTTTTAGGTCTAGATTTTAATTAGCTAGTAATGCTAGAAGCGGGACCCGGTGGTTTGGGTAAGAGTCACCTGGCATCAGCTGCAGATCATTCCAAGCCCACAAATAGAGGCCAGCAGGTAAAGAGAAACACTTATTTAGCAACAATTGTTGGATCTGTCTTTCAGAAACCTTTTTGGTGCAGAAAACAGTGCACTTAAATTAATCCCTTTCCAACACATTTGTGGAAAAATCAATCCCTTTCCAATAAATTTGTGGAAAAGTCAGTACCCTAAATAAAAGCATTTTCATCAGGAAATGAGTCAGTTTCAAGCCTGTGGAATGGTAACCTGATTAAAGAGGGTTCATTACTGAGACCCACAGCAGGTGCTGTGTTGCCACTAAGAGGAACAGCTAGGAAGTAGGCACTGAGGCGCTAGCATCCACAAGGAAAGGGAAGAACTTCACCATTTCCTGAAGCAGTAGATGTCATAGTTCCGACTGAGAAGAGACAAATAAAGCAGAACACCGAAGTTTGCAAGTTTCTCAAAGAACATGTTTATTGATATAAAGTATCGGCATGTCGAAAGTGAAACCAAGTCTGAATAGACATGTAACAATCCCCAATACAAAGTTAAGAAATCCCACCCCTAAAGCTATGCAAGCTACTACATTCCCCAATACATCTCCTTGGCAGGCTTTTCACAAAATGCCCAGCCTGCAGTCCCGGGAGCAGCTGATGACCTTGGTTCCCAGGGGAGAAAATCTGTTTAGTCTAGTGAAGCACCAGGTAACCCCCCCCCTCCCTCCATGCTATGTGTCAACAGAAAATGAGTAGGGAAAATGGCTGCAGCCACACTCATTTTCAAAGTTGAAATAGAATCAATTGACACAGCTATGGGTAGTTTTCGTTTAAAGACAAGTGTGTGTGTGTGTCAAACTAGTTTCCAAAGCACCAAAAGACAAGAAACAATGGATGGAAACTAACCAAGGAGAGAAGCAACCTAGAACTAAGGAGAAAATTCGTAAAGGCTAGAGCAGGGGTCGGCAACCTCGGCTCTTTTATGACTCGTGGACTTCAACTCCCAGAATTCCTGAGCCAGCATAACTGAGCATAGCTGAGCATAGCTGGCTCAGGAATTCTGGGAGTTGAAGTCCACGAGTCATAAAAGAGCCGAGGTTGCCGACCCCTGGGCTAGAGCAATAAGCCAACGGAATAACTTGCCGTCAGAAGTTGTGGGTGCTCCATCACTGGAGGCTTTTTAAAAGAGACTGGACATTTGTCTGAAATAGTATAGGGTCTCCTGCTTGAGCAGGGGGTTGGACTAGGAGACCTCCAAGCTCCTTTCCAATTCTACTATTCTATGTACTATGTTCTACTTGTTTAGCAACCAGTTGCAGCTAGGTAGTGACAAAACTGTAACTTTACAACCAATCCTCACGTTTATGACTTTTGCAGGTCTGTAGAGCAAAAGGAAACTGAAATAAGATTGTAAGCACAATCTTGTTGCTTCCCTTAGCAGCTGCTTCATTTAAGGACCAAGTTGCCAGTCCCAATTATGATTGCTAAACAAGGACTACCTATAGAGATCTTTTGAGGCAGCCTTTCCAGCCCTGCCAGATATTGAGACAGAAAAGGAACACAATTTTGAGAAAGCTGGATGGAAGCCTACTGTAGAAGGGTGGAGAATTTTCCAGTCTTCCTTTTGTTGAAAGCAGCTTGTTGCTTTCAAGGATGAGGCAGCTAGCCAGAAGTGGAAACCACCATACTGCTGTCTTGTGTCACAAGGGTAATTCTGCATGAGGCATATGGAACAAGGACTTCCCCCATTGTTGCAGGGATGTGGTTTGGAATGCCACGTATTGTTTTTCTTTTTAGTTTCCATTCTCTAGCATAACAAATGGAAACTTTCAGCTTTTCATTAGGGTTTCCCAATTAACTATGATGAATTCAGCTTGAGTGGAAATTTCTGTAGCAGAACGTCTATAGAGCAGAGGTCCCCAACCTTTTGGGCACCAGGGACTGGTTCCGTGGAGACAGGTTTTTCTGTGGACCGGAGGGCGCGTGGTTTAGTTTTGTGTGCTCCCTGCAACTCGCAGATGGGGCTTTGCTTGTTTGTGTGGATTGGTTGCTGGCATACCACAGCCCAGCACTGGTCAACGGACCAGGGGGTGGGGACCCCTGCTATAGAAATTTGTGCATCAGGTATGTAACGGTGTTGTAATGTGAAAAGTTGCTCAAACCCTATAAAAAGCCATTCATAATACCGTAGGATAATTTCACCAGGGTCTTGAGTTTAGATGCTATTTTAACGTAATCAGAGCACAAGGAAATCTCTCACCATTGCCACTGATCAAGCCAGTGGAAAATTCTGCAAGATCCCCAGGTTCTAAGTGCATATATTTAGGCAAGTCGTCTGATCTACAGTTAAAACAGTGTGAAGGGGTATTAACGTGTACTTATACGGGATCATAAATTGAAAGGTAGCTTTGTAATTTCCTTTTTAAATTTTTGTAGCTCCTGACTTAGTTTAAGGAACAGCAACGTGACCCTTTCCCTGTTCCTCTATGTGTTTGCCCCTCTGCTTGTTACACCTCCTTGCGTATCTCCATGTTTTCTTGTGTATTCTTCCCAAACTGTTCATACACACCAAGAAATCCTGAATCCTGTGAGTCACAGGGGGTCCACAGAGCACAGAGGATCAAATCTGACCATCAGCATCCAAAATTTGACATGTCAGATACTGAGTCACTCATCATCAAGATATTTCTGAGAGGACGAAACATGTTGCTCCTGGTGTCAACTGAAGCCAGGGATACAGCGGGTCCTAGAGTTCAGTTTCAGTTTCAGTTTTATTAAATTTTTATACCGCCCTTCTCCCTAGGGACTCAGGGCGGTGAACAGGGCAAATGATAAAAGTACAAAACTACAAAAGTTAAAATAGAATTAAATTAATGCCCAAGATAAAACAGTAAAATATACAAATATTTAAAAACCCAAATTAACTCCCCATCAGGCCAGGCCAGCTTGTTCAAACAGGTGGGTCTTTAACCCGCGCCGGAAGGAGCGGAGATCCGGTGCCATCCGGAGCTCCACCGGCAGTTCATTCCATAAGGCCGGGGCGCCCACAGAGAAGGCCCTCCCCCTGGGGGCCACCAGCCGGCATTCTCTGACTGGAGGCACCCTGAGGAGGCCCTCTCTGTGGGAACGCACAGGGCGGAGGGGGGTTGACGCCGGCAGCAGGTGGTCCCCGAGGTATTCCGGACCCATGCCATGTAGGGACTTAAAAACCATCACTAAGACCTTGAACCTCACCCGGAAGACAACTGGTAACCAATGTAGCTCGCGGAGCAAAGGTGTAACATGGGAGTACCGGGAAACTCCCAAGACAACTCTCGCGGCCGCATTCTGTACCAGTTGGAGCTTCCGAGTGGTCTTCAAGGGAAGCCCCATGTAGAGAGCATTACAGTAGTCAAGGCGAGAGGTCACGAGCGCATGAGTGACCGTACACAGGGCATCCCGGTCCAGATAGGGCCGCAACTGGCGCACCAGGCGAACCTGGGCGAAAGCCCCCCTAGTCACAGCTGCTACATGATCTTCCAAGGTAAGTCGTGAATCTAGGAGGACTCCCAAGTTGCGAGCCCTATCCACGGGGGGTAACAGCTCACCCCCCATAGAAAGGGATGGAACAATTTGAATGTCCCGGGATGCCGGAATGTACAGCCACTCAGTCTTGTCCGGGTTGAGTTGAAGTCTGTTCCTCCCCATCCAGACCCGAACCGCCTCCAGGCAACGGGACATCACAGCGAGGGCATCACTGGGGTGGTTTGGGGTAGAAATAAAAAGTTGGGTATCATCAGCATATTGATGATACCCAACTCCAAAACCACGAATGATCTCACCCAGCGGTTTCATGTAGATGTTGAACAGGAGAGGCGAGAGAACCGACCCCTGAGGAACTCCACAAACGAGAGACCTAGGGGCCGATCTCTGCCCCCCTGCCAACACCGACTGCGAACGTCCCAGGAGATAGGAGGAGAACCACCGAAGAACTGTGCCTCCCACTCCTAATCCCCTGAGACGCCGCAGCAGGATACCATGGTCGATGGTATCGAAAGCCGCTGAGAGGTCTAATAGGACTAGGACAGAGGAACATCCCCTATCCCGAGCCCTCCAGAGATCATTCACCAGAGCGACCAATGCCGTCTCCGTGCTGTACCCGGGCCTGAAACCCGATTGGTACGGGTCCAGATAATCCGCTTCATCCAGGACCAGAGGGAGCTGATGCGCCACCACACTCTCAACAACCTTCGCAAGAAAGCGAAGGTTGGAGACTGGACGAAAGTTGTTCAACACAGCTGGGTCCAAGGCAGGCTTCTTGAGGAGGGGTCTCACCACCGCCTCCTTCAAGACGGTGGGGAAATTACCCTCACTCAAAGAAGCAGATATCACCGCCTGGAACCAGCCTCGTTGGGGGTGGTGGTGGTGGAATGAGACTTTTAAAACTCCGACTGATCATTTCTCCATCCTAGAATATCCTGTCAATTCTCCAGTTCCAATATAATCAGGGTATGCGGTATCTGTTGCATACAAATTAAAAACTATGAAACAATTGATACGAAGGGGACCTTTTAAGCCATCGAAACCACCTTTCCACTTCAAGGATCTGGGAATAGGAAGCCAGACACTGGGGTGAGCCAGAAGTTCCTGCTGATGGGCAGACTGCCTGCAAATTCAGCAACATTTCAGCACTGCAAACAGAAAGGTTCCCCCCCCCCCACACACAGTTTAAGTTACACTGCCATTAAGCAAGAAATAAATCAGCTCAATTACCAAAGACAGATGACCGGGGGAGAACATTGAAGCATGATTTTGGAATCATGCAAAAAAAAAAAGTATGAAGAACCTATTAGCTGCCGAGTGACACAAAAACAGACACCAGTGAGATATATGCATTTCCAGGAGAAACTGTTTCAAAGGGCAGATGCTGCAACAAAGGAGGCCCACTTCCTGATTCATATTAGATAGTGCTATTTTAAAAAGGGCGTCCCAAAGCAAAAACACTCTGTCAGAATAGGATGGGCAGACCCTGTGGAAGGCAGGCAGACTCTCAAAGAGTCAAGTTGTTAGAATGAAAAACCCTTCTCTCTTCTCTATCCCCTGCCCTGTTCCCAATTTTGGCTCTAGAGATTAATCCAGTTAGTTTTAAACCAGGGTTCTTGGTTTCTGTCTTCAAATAAGTTTATTTATTTATTTATTTATTTATTTATTTATTTATTTATTTATTTATTTATTTATTTTATTGGATTTGTATACCACCCTATTCCCGTAGGACTCAGGGCGGTTTACAGGGCAGTTAAAACCATGAATACAAAAAATTAAAAACAATTAAAACAATTAAATTAAATTCAAGCCCCAAGAATAAATCTAAAACCCAGTTAAATTAACAACCCCACAGTCTGGACCAAACGGATCGAAGAGCCACGTTTTCAGGTCCCGGCGAAATGAGCGAAGGTCGGGGGCAGTCCTAAGTTCTGTGGGTAGTTGGTTCCATAGGGCAGGCGCACCCACAGAGAACGCCCTTCCCCTGGGAATAACCCGCCGGCATTCATTAACCGGCGGTACCCTGAGAAGGCCCTCCCTGTGGGGGTGCACTGGATGATGGGAAGATGATGCCGGCAGCAGGTGTTCCCTTAGATAGTCCGGACCCAAGCCATTTAGTAATGACCTACATTACTAGCACCTTGAATCTCACCCGGAGGGCAACCGGAAGCCAATGCAGCTCACGGAGAAGAGGTTACTACTGTGTTGTAATAATTTACTATAATTATGTGCAGATATGCCACGATGTATGTGTAGTCGTCCAGCTTATTATTTTGTACACACTGGGGCAGTGTTTGTGATTTTTTATATATACTGTATACTCATAACACTGAGTATCTCAGGTATCCTGAAATCTTAGGGCTCCAAAAGTAGATTCTAAGAGCACTTCCAAGTCTTCCTAACATCTTATATGAAAATCAGTTTTATCCCATATATTTTTGTAAGTTCCATACTGATATGCAAACTCTATTAATCTTAGATCAAAGTTGGTCTTATTCCACATCATTTTTACTTTTCATGATCTATCAGCAAATGTATTAACTTTGGCATTTGTATGCTCTGGACAATCTGGAGCTTCCAACATTGAAGCTAATTACTCACTGCTTCTTTGCTGACTCCAGCTTCCTAACAGATGAATATCCTCCTTATCAAGACCATCAAGAGTCCAATAATTGAAAATTATTTTTTAAAAAATCCTGTACCCCCCAAATACAATCCATTTATAAAATTGCTAGTACTCCCCCTGCACATACAACCTGTATACATTTTCTAATTTTATTGGTGAATTTAAAAAAAGGCTTCCTAGAGACATGTATGAGAGGGACTGCAGGAAAAAAAATCTATCTATAAAATAGATGTCCTGAAAAGCTTAAAGAGCCTTCATTAATGATTGGCCCAGCATTCCAAGCCACAATATCAAGTGGCATCTCTGTAATGAGGCAGTGACATTTTTTCCATTCAGATGTTTTTCCCAGGAACATTTTACTAAGCTAGTGTAGTAGCAGTAGATAGCAGTGCTGAGGAATGAAGATTATTATTATATTGTTGTTGTTGTTGTTATTGTTGTTGTTGATGATGATGATGATGTTGGAAGGGACCTTGGAGGTCATCTACTCCAACCCCTGCTCAGGCAGGAAACCTTATACCATTTCAGGCAAATGGCTGTCCAGTTTCTTAAAAACTTCCAGCATTGGAGCATTCACAGCTTCTGGAGGCAGGTTGTTCCACTGATTAATTGTTCTGTCAGGAAATTTCTCCTTAGTTCTAGGTTGCTTCTCTCCTTGACTAGTTTCCATCCATTGCTTCTTGTCCTGCCTTCAGGTGCTTTGGAGAATAGCTTGACTCCCTCTTTTTTGTGGCAGCCCCTGAGATATTGGAACACTGCTATCATGTCCCCCCTCATCCTTCTCTTCATTAAACTAGACATACCCAATTCCAGCAACTGTTCCTTGTATGTTTTAGCCTCCAGTCCCCTAATCATTTTTGTTGCTCTTCTCTGTAGTCTTTCTAGAGTCTCAACATCTTTTTTACATCGTGGTGACCAAAACTGGATACAGTATTTCAAGTGTGGCCTTACCAAGGCATTGTAAAGTGGTATTAACACTTTATATGATCTTGATCATCTTTAAGTCAAAAGCTTCATTGAAGTTATTATAATTGCTGGACAAGACTAGAAGCTTGGGGAGAAAGGATAAATATCCTCTCCTATATAAAAACAAATTGTCAGATGCACCTCTTCTTTTCCATCACTTGCACATTTTCATCTTTGCAACTGATCCACTTAGAACAAGTGTCTATGGTTTACTTAAATGGATTAAATGGATAAATATGGTGCATTAGGCTACAGTGAGTCAATTATTTTTATGTTTTGTCCACTTTGTGCTCTGCTTTCTCTCAAAGACCCAGAAAAGGATAATGGCTGTGAGAGGAAAGATGCAATGGAGTTAACAAGTTTATAAGAGGAAGGTAATAAAGTTGAATGATGGTGTTATGGAAAGCAAATTAAGTTTGTCGATTTCTGCATTGGTCATGGAAATAAATATATTTTGGAAAACCAATCCCAGTATACAACTCAAAATAGAATGACACTATTTTTCAAGGGATATTAGTTACAGTAACTTGGGTCGGAGGGGCAGAGTAAAAATAGCAAGATGAGTGAAGCCCTGCCCCTTTTTATGTGCAGTCACCCCCAACAATAAAAATATGGGGTTACACTATTTAAATCTGTCACAATATATGAAGCTATTCATCACATTGTTTTTTCAGCATTAGAAATGGACCCACTGACTCAGCTGCACATTAGACTGTTATTTATTCTAAGAAAATTAATGTTCAAATCAAATTTGTCAGTCTGAAACCAGGAACCTGAAACAGCCCAGGTTGTTTTTACAGTACTGAGGTGAAACTATAATCAAAAAATTCCATCTCCCATTTTTCCCACAGAACAGCCATCAATCCTAGGACAAGCAGCAGGGTCCCATCTTTTATCTGGGTTCAGGGCTCAGGAAATTGAACTGTGGGGACCTGCACTGACCCATCCCATCCTCGCTGGACTGCCAGCACAGCTACTCACTGGTGATCTTCTATCAAGGAAGCATCTTTGGGGGGGAGGGGGGCTGGAGAGAGCTCTTGCCTTGGAAGAAAATGGATCTCATTTATGAAGAGAGGAAAGTTCAGACCCAAAACATAATATTTTTGCATCTCCTCTGATTTCAATTTCAACAGCTGCTTTAAGCCAGCTTGCTGCTTGCTGTTGTGTTTTGAGTAGTGTGGAGACAGCAGGGCGGCAGAGTAAGAGGCCTCGGCAAATGCTGGCATGCAACTTCAACAGACTGTGGTGGAAATGGATCAGCTACCCTCCCACTCCCCAAGGAGAAACCATGCTGCTTTGTGTGATGCCCTCTCTTGACTTCACATTGCACCATGTAGATATTTGTACAGGGATGTATTGTGTACAAAGATGCTAAAGAGCAGACTTGACACTCCACACCTGGCTTGATTTATCAAATGGGAGAAAATGACCTATTTTGACACTCAAAATTTGAAGGCTGAGTCAGAGCCAGGTCAAATCCCAGATGCATCTAGGCTGTGTTTAACTCAAAGTTTTCCTCAGATCTCTGTCAAATATCCAAAGCAGTACAGTAGCATCCTGGTTTACCTCTTTTTTTCCTTCCATTTAGTCATGCCTAATTCTCAGGGACTATCTGGACAAATCCCTGCAGTTTTCTTGACAAAGTTTTTCAGAAGCGGTTAGCCACTGCCTCCTTCCTGGAGCTGAGAAAGACAGAGTGACTAGCTCAGTAACCCAGCTAGCTTTGTGCCCAAGGTTTCTAGCCTGATGCCTTAACCACCACACCAAAGCAGCTCTCCAACTGGTCTACCTACAGATTCAAATGCAAGTAGCTTTACTGGATCAAAACAGCAGGCACCTTTCTATTCTGGGTGTTTTTCGGCTGCCAGTAACAGAACACATTGGAGCAGCACAAAATGGCTCCATCCCGTGGCTCCGTTCCAGTCCGACTTTTGTGATAGCTGCAGCTAGTTGGTGGGGATGGCTTCCGCAAGCAGACCAGTTATTCCAGGATCTTTTTTTTTCTTCCTCCAAATATTTACAAGAGCTAATTCAAAACCAAACAACACAGCCATTTTTTCTAATGCAACTATTACTAGGTTTCTTGTTACCTCCTGATCAATATATACGGTCACTTTCCTCTTGTCATTTTGGTTTCCACTTTTTCAATATGTGATTATTGCTTTCAAAAGAGCTATGCTGTCTTTTGTGGGTGCATTCCCCCCCCAACTTGGTTTTCATATCCTTTTTCATGTTCTTAATAAACTTTGTGCATTGCTAGAGCTGGTCCAATGCATTATGCTTCCTTAAGTGATTCTTTGCCTCAGAGTTGCATAATATTTATGGCTAATGATAGTATTTGACAGTGCTTTTTTTGTAAAAGAAAAAGGTGCCGGAACTCACACATGTCATATAATCCACCTTGCCTACCCTACAAGGTTCCATCCAAAAAAGGTGCCGGAACTCCGTTCTGAGTGTTCTATGAGAAAAAAAAGCCCTGGTATTTGAACCCAAGACTGAGCATTCACACAACTTCCTACTCTCTTCAGTAAAAGATAATCATAAATAACATTGTATTCCTTCTTTAAGGACATCCAAAATAGATAGCTTGAGATGGCTTTCTGCTGTAAAATTAGTCATTTATATCTGGGGTTTTTTAAATAACTGATTCAGAAAATCATTTTATGCTACCTGTATGACCACTTCTGCCCAGGTTCACACGATATGTTAAGTCATATGTTATGTCTTAGTGCAATAATGTAGGAGCCAAATCCCTGACTAAAGGAAAATTCTTTTGTAAAAGTTTTGCTGGCTCTTGCAGAGTTTGTGGTGCAAATGTAACAGTGTATTAATGTTTATTCTATGAAGTAATCACTTGAGTAATTGCAAAAGAAAATATTATCACTTGTCCTTAATCACTGTCCTTCAGCTAGCAAAGTTCACACACTTGGCTACTACAGGGAGTGCAGAATTATTAGGCAAGTTGTATTTTTGAGGATTAATTTTATTATTGAACAACAACCATGTTCTCAATGAACCCAAAAAACTCATTAATATCAAAGCTGAATATTTTTGGAAGTAGTTTTTAGTTTGTTTTTAGTTATAGCTATTTTAGGGGGATATCTGTGTGTGCAGGTGACTATTACTGTGCATAATTATTAGGCAACTTAACAAAAAACAAATATATACCCATTTCAATTATTTATTTTTACCAGTGAAACCAATATAACATCTCAACATTCACAAATATACATTTCTGACATTCAAAAACATAACAAAAACAAATCAGTGACCAATATAGCCACCTTTCTTTGCAAGGACACTCAAAAGCCTGCCATCCATGGATTCTGTCAGTGTTTTGATCTGTTCACCATCAACATTGCGTGCAGCAGCAACCACAGCCTCCCAGACACTGTTCAGAGAGGTGTACTGTTTTCCCTCCTTGTAAATCTTACATTTGATGATGGACCACAGGTTCTCAATGGGGTTCAGATCAGGTGAACAAGGAGGCCATGTCATTAGATTTCCTTCTTTTATACCCTTTCTTGCCAGCCACGCTGTGGAGTACTTGGACGCGTGTGATGGAGCATTGTCCTGCATGAAAATCATGTTTTTCTTGAAGGATGCAGACTTCTTCCTGTACCACTGCTTGAAGAAGGTGTCTTCCAGAAACTGGCAGTAGGACTGGGAGTTGAGCTTGACTCCATCCTCAACCCGAAAAGGCCCCACAAGCTCATCTTTGATGATACCAGCCCAAACCAGCACTCCACCTCCACCTTGCTGGCGTCTGAGTCGGACTGGAGCTCTCTGCCCTTTACCAATCCAGCCATGGGCCCATCCATCTGGCCCATCAAGACTCACTCTCATTTCATCAGTCCATAAAACCTTAGAAAAATCAGTCTTGAGATATTTCTTGGCCCAGTCTTGACGTTTCAGCTTGTGTGTCTTGTTCAGTGGTGGTCGTCTTTCAGCCTTTCTTACCTTGGCCATGTCTCTGAGTATTGCACACCTTGTGCTTTTGGGCACTCCAGTGATGTTGCAGCTCTGAAATATGGCCAAACTGGTGGCAAGTGGCATCTTGGCAGCTGCACGCTTGACTTTTCTCAGTTCATGGGCAGTTATTTTGCGCCTTGGTTTCTCCACACGCTTCTTGCGACCCTGTTGACTATTTTGAATGAAACGCTTGATTGTTCGATGATCACGCTTCAGAAGCTTTGCAATTTTAAGAGTGCTGCATCCCTCTGCAAGATATCTCACTATTTTTGACTTTTCTGAGCCTGTCAAGTCCTTCTTTTGACCCATTTTGCCAAAGGAAAGGAAGTTGCCTAATAATTATGCACACCTGATACAGGGTGTTGATGTCATTAGACCACACCCCTTCTCATTACAGAGATGCACATCACCTAATATGCTTAATTGGTAGTAGGCTTTCGAGCCTATACAGCTTGGAGTAAGACAACATGCATAAAGAGGATGATGTGGTCAAAATACTCATTTGCCTAATAATTCTGCACTCCCTGTATGTTTGAAATCATCACCCCTCTATGCGCCCTCTGATAAAGTTGGCCTATGAACTGAGAATGAAAGACTCATTTTGCTTCAACGTACATAATTTAACTTTTAGACTATTGTTTATCATGCTATTCTGTTGTTGCAAAAATATTTTTAATATTTGTGCATCTTCTCCTTTTATAAATCAATCCTTTTTAATTATTTCCCTGTGTTATATCCATATATGCATTATTGCATCCCAACAAACATGAGCAAAATCAACAGTATTAACCAATATTTGGTAGTTGTTCCATATGTTGAATTATTCCATACTGGAGGATTTTTAGGTGCAGTTCGCCATCTAGTGGAAAATAGTTCCAGGCAATTACTGTTAGGAATAAAAATGAAAAAGCTGAGAGAAGCTGTAATTACTGGTATACAGGTACACTTCCATTTATGAACATCTGTTTAATACCCATTTGAAATAAAAAGGGTGCTGAAAAACTGTCTTCAATCAGTCCTCACACTTATGACCATCGCAGTATCCCACGGTTAATGACTGCCATTTGTGACCTTCCCAGGGGGCTTCTACAATGCAGTCAATAGGGAAGCCGGGTTCACGTAACAACTGCGTGATTCACTTGAACCCCAGCAAAAAGGTAATAAAATTGGGTCCAATTCACTTAACAAATGCATTTGCTTAACAACAGATGTTCCAGTCCCAATTAGGGTTATCAGTTAAGGACTACCTATAGGCACATTAGTTTTGTAAATGGTTTGCCACATCCTTTTTTGGGAGAGATGGTTTTGAGTTACCAGACAAACCTTGTTGTTGGTTGCAAAGTCGTGTCCGACCCATCGCGACCCCATGGACAACATTCCTCCAGGCCTTCCTGTCCTCTACCATCTTCTGGAGTCTGTTTAAGCTCATGCCTACTTCTTCAGTGACTCCATCCAGCCACCTCATTCTCTGTTGTCCCCTTCTTATCTTGCCCTCAATCTTTCCCAGCATTAGGCTCTTCTCCAGTGAGTCCTTCCTTCTCATTAGGTGGCCAAAGTATTTGAGTTTCAACTTCAGGATCTGGCCTTCTAAAGAGCAGTCAGGGTTGATCTGTAGGACTGACTGGTTTGATCGCCTTGCAGTCCAAGGGACTTGCAGGAGTCTTCTCCAGCACCAGAGTTCAAAGGCCTCAATTCTTTGGCGCTCAGTCTTCCTTATGGTCCAACTTTCACAGCCATACATTGCAACTGGGAAGACCATAGCCTTGACTATACGCACTTTTGTTGGCAGGGTGATGTCTCTGCTTTTTAATGTGCTGTCTAGATTTGCCATGGCTTTCCTCCCAAGGACCAAGAGTCTTTTAATTTCTTGGCTGCTGTCCCCATCTGCGGTGATCTTGGAGCCCAGGAAAATAAAATCTGTCACTACCTCCATTTCTTCCCCATCTATTTGCAGGAATTGAGAGGGCTGGATGCCATGATCTTCGTTTTCTTCAGACAAGCCTACAGCCCTAGAATTCCTCATTAGGCTCCTAACAAAATGGCAGCCAGGTCCAGTCCTACTTTTTGGCTTCAAAACTCCAGTAAGGTCAGTCAAGTGTTACCAACTGCTGAGTTCACATCTGCCAAGGTAGCACACAAATCTAACTTTAAAATTTGAGTAAGTTTTCATTAATTGTATTTTTTTCTTAAAATCACCCCTGGAAAAAAACATTTCCGAGATGGAATAAATTTATATCTATATTTAGATAGGAAGGACAGCAAAGAACACATGATTTTAAAAAGACCAGGAGTTCCTTTTAAACTCTCATATATGGCAATTCATAGTCTGCTGAGGAAAAAGACAGAGTGAAATGATAATGCTAGCTGGTCTTATATTTCTGACATATAAGTTTATATAGCTGGTTTTATCAACATTTATAGAAACTAGGAATAGTTATACCGTGCTGAAAGCTATAAGTGTTGTAGGTTTCTGTGCTGTGAATGAGACATATGAAAACCAGTTTGTTATAGTGGTTAAGGCATGAGACTAGGACCAGGAGACAGGTGGACATTCTAGTTACGTCTTAGGCCCAAAGCCAGTTGGACAGATGATTCTCTTTCAGCCCTTGAAAGCCACTTTTGAAATCTTGCCAAGAAAATTTTAACATGGGGAATTCTGGGACTTGATGTCCACACATCTTAAAGTTGCCAACTTTGAAAAACATTGCTATAATACATGGCATGAACCATTTTGCTCATGTGGGCACAGGCAACTTAAATTTATGTTAGACAAGATCCCCCCCCCATTGGTTGTATTAGATCAAAGAGCATTGGAAAGCCTCTTGGAAGCTCATAAGCAGCTTTTTCTTCATGTTCCAAATATAGAGTTATGAGTTATCAATCTAATAACCACATATAGTTCTGTTATTTCTCTTTTCAGCCAAACTTAACTAAGAGAAGGAATTCATCCCGGAACATGGCAAACAGAACAAACAAAAAGCAATTCTAAACAAAATTTGATACTATAGTCTTATGTGGAAGTGTCATTTCCCCAAAGGAGAAATGTTCCATCTAAAATCTCCACAACCACGTACGCAACAATTCAGTGGATGTTTACCAAAAGACAACAGAGCACAACAGGACTTTCTACCAAGTAAGATTGTACCAAACTATACTGTAAAAATGCATGAGTTATAGCCTTTTCCCCTAGACTTTTAAAAGAATCCTGATTTGACACCTGAATATTTTGGGTCACAAGACTTTACACAACGTTTATATTTTCACAGTAAACTTCACAGATAATAGACAAATCACAGTATTGTTATCTGTGCTTCAGTTTCATATTAAAAATCACCTACTGTATAGTTAATAGACTATTAATAAAGGGGAGAAATTTCCATATTCTCCAAGTATGTGTTGCTCTATGACACTAGAAAATATGAGCAAAGTTTCTAACAGATCTTATCCAATATGAAAAAGAGAAAGTGTACCTGACAGTGTATATACAGTGGGATGATCTTGTATTAAAGCAGTGTGTGAAAAATAATCCTTCTGGAAGAAATTCAGGTTTTGTTACAAGTGACAAGTTGGATGAAGAGAACCTGAGATAAAACATGTCAATATGATATCTGGAGAACTTCTCTCACTTTCCGGTCTCAATCAAATATCTTGTATAAGACTGGGCAAAATAGCCTTTTCATGGAATGGTTTGCCTTTTGCAAATGCTGTTAGTGGGAGAAAGATAGCTAACTGTCAATGCTGCTAACATCGAATGTCTTTGCATTAACAACAGATGGAGATGCAACCATTTTCTTCTTCTGCTTTTAGAGTTAGATGATGCTGGAGGGAGGAATGTGCATGAGAGTCTAGCTAGACATAATAATACTGAACCCAGTGTGAGGACCAAGGTTATTGAAATAAGAGATGATAAAGAATTGGCAGGCTGGAGAGCTGGAGGGGAATCCTGCATTTCAAACTATATGGGGAATGTGATTTATGATTGTTCACTGGAGGATGGAATTGTGCTTTGATACTATGTGCTCAGGGGAGGAGAACTCAGTTTTCGGCTTCAATTATGTTAGTGCAGGTGCTATGCTACTCAAATAAAGATTCTTTAAGGCAAACAATGCCTCAAAGTTCTTTGAAGAGTTTCATCTGCTGGAACCATGACACTAACATTCAAGAGGCAGGTGTATGTTAACAAATTCTTTAGAGATTGGCATCCTATTCAAGGAAACTTGGCTGAAAATTTCTCCTTAAACCATACACCTATACTGACTATCCTTAATATTTCAGCAGAATTCCAGTTACAATTTGGAAAAGAATGCCTCAAAGGAAAGGATGCACTATTCTGATAATAGTGCCATCCCCAAGTGGATAGGTTCAGTAGATAATGAAGGCAGTCAGCTGTACTGCTAGTGAATCCTCAAGGAGTGAAAATTCAGGGACATCCCCATCTTCCTGTGGGATAAGTTAGTACAGTAGGGAGAAAAGTTCCTAAGCAGGTTGTATTAGTTCTTAACTCCTCCTTCAAGATCTGGGTCTCTCTCTATAATTAAACTTTATTTAATTAAAAGACCCATGGTGGTAGAGTGGTTAGAATGCGGTATTGCAGGCTAATTCTGCCAACTGCCAACAGTTCAGTTCTCACTAGCTCACCCTTCCATCCATCTGAGATGGATAAAATGAGAGCCCAGATAGTTGGAGGCAATATGCTGACTCTGTAAACCACTTAGAGAGGGCTAAGCACAGGGAAGTAGTATATAAGTTTAAGTGCTATTCCTATTGCTATTCCTTCATTTACTTTCAAAAACATTTTTTTCTTTGAAAGAACCCATGGGGCAAAGGTTAAGTGTCATACTTGATTCTCCTTTATGAATAGGGAAACTAAAAAATGCTCAGTATTATAGCAGAGTTGGGGAAATTTTCTCCTTGTTAGAATTCTATATAAGTACTGAAATGATCTTCCACAGTAGTATTAGGCATGTCAGAGAAAGTAAAGAAAAAAAATAACTCCATGGCAATCCCAGCAGCCTAAACAGCAGTCTCACCTGACCCCAATTTCTCAAGATTTCAGGCCCTTCATCTCTATTTTATTTTTTCCTTAGGTTTGCCAATGTGAATGAATTCTTTTCCTTAAAAAAAACCAACCACATAGCAAAATGATATGGTAGTACCAGGAAGACAGTTAATTTGATAGTATCCTTTTCCTGTTCAACTGTGTTTCAATAGTGAGAAACTTGTCCTTAGAATTTGCTAATTTAGAAGCCATGAAGAGTATACTCTTTTATCCCCAAATGGAGAAAATGATAGTAGATAAAAAGATACGGTTTTTCATCTGGAATTGTAGGAAGGATCTCTATGTTCATTAGTATACAGCAGATAAAAAGTCACTGACTTCAATAAGACCCTAATTGTGGTTTCATTAACTAAGGCTGCCAGTTTTCTTTGTCTCTTGTGTAACATCCAGGGGTGCTGGAATTCTACTTCCTCTTGGCCAAACACAGATTATCAGGCACCATAAGCCTTCAGTCACAATATCACAGTGTCCTTTCTCAGTTTCTTTGGTTTTTCTCCCCCAATTCCCATCACCACCCCCACCCCCACCAGGCACCCCAAATCACTGCCATCTGCTAGGACCTCAGGCTTCTGCTTGCAGAGGAGGGACACTGGCCAGTGCCGGGATGAGGCGAGCATAGATCTCAATTCCACGAAGAAAGACCTGCTCATTCAGGAATTCATTGTGGTCATGAAGCAGCACAGGTGTGTAGTTCATGGGAGAAAAGCCAATTGCAGGGCGACCTGCCTGAAATATATTGGAAGGAGAAGCAACTGTCAGAAAGCAAGGCCAGAGCAAGTGAGTAGAAGATAAGCACTTCACTGGCCAGGTGCCTGTACGAAAGACATCTATACTCACTGCTCTGATGTAGCGGCTGTCAGTGGCAGCAGGGAAGATCTCACACTTCAGCTTCATATTCCTGAAGAGACAGAGACACAATGGCAGAGAAGCTCCCCGTTGCTATTTAATTTGGTCTTTTTGCAGCTTCAGAAGTTTCAAGCTATCGTCCAAAGGTAGAATTTATCAGCGGAAAAAAAGGGGATCTGCAGGCTTCTGGGATGATCCAGAATTGGAGTAGTTGAGAAGGTGGAGTTTCCATGCTTTTCCCAACTTGTAGCAATCCAGACATCTTACAAACACTCGGTTGGTTTAGCCCTTGCAATCTCTGAATGTAGACAGGTGGCAGCCTGGGAACAGCTGGTCTATACTAGGGGATATCCAGGTATACATACCAACCTTTTATAAAATGCAGTCAATAGCAACTTCTCCACCAAATATAACTAGAGTCTGCTCCTATCTAGCAGGTGAACCTGCTCCTATCCCAAAATGACTAAGGAAAAAGGAAGAAAAAATGAGAAAATGCAAATGTAATAACATACTCACATCTCTTCGCAGGTGTCACTGAATGCCTTCCACCAGGGATCAGATTCCTCTGTGGAGGTAACTGTCTGATCCATGTATTTCTAGCCCAAGGGAAAAGGTAGAAGTGAAACTTGTAGGATTCTCAAAATCCAGGAATGTCTGGCAAAAGCCTGGCAGAAGCAGCGGTAGGACTAAGAGAGACTGTGGAGCACAGGGCACCCTAGAAAGACAGCCCTGTGGAGATAAAGGCCCAAGGAGGAAAGGCAGAAAAAGACAATGGCAGCACCTCGGAAAGCTATAAGCCCAAAGCAGTTTAGAGCTTTGCTTCTAGAACTAAAGGAAAAGTAGTTGGAATGAACCCTCATTTCCCAGGTACCTGCTGGAACTCATATGTAACACCTTCTCCAGCTGTTTTGCACCATGATGCGAGCTGCTCCTCAAATTCCTGCAAAGCAAAGACAAATCAGTATGTGATACGAGAAGGTGCTTTGTTTCGAGTAATTCTTAGCCAGATACTCTACTTTTCATACATGGCATGGGTCCGGAGTACCTCAGGGATCACCTGCTGCCGGCATCAACTTCCCTCTGCCCTGTGCGTTCCCACAGAGAGGGCCTCCTCAGGGTGCCACCGGTCAGAGAATGTCGTCTGGTGACCCCCAGGGGGAGGTCCTTCTCTGTGGGCGCCCCGGAGCTATGGAATCGGTTGCCGGTTGAGCTCTGGATGGCGCCCAACCTTCGCTCCTTCCGACGCGATCTGAAGACTTATTTGTTCGAACAAGCCGGCCTGGCCTGATGGGGGATGGGTTGGGATTTTATTGTTGTTTTTAATATATCTATTTATTGTTTTAGCTTGGGCATTGTGTTTAATTCTTTTTTAACTTTTGTATCTTTGTATTTTTATATGTTTGCCCTGTTCACCACCCTGAGTCCTTCGGGAGAAGGGCGGTATACAAATAAAATTATTATTATTATTATTATTATTATTATTATTATTATTATTATTATTATTATTATTATTATTATTATTATTATTATTATTATTTCATTGTTCTGTTCTACAATTCTCTGCACTCATTCCTGGCTGACTTAACAATATTTTTCCCTCACAGATAAGGAATCATCAAATACTGTAGCTTCAAAGCTACATCGGGATCAAAGGTCTGTATGGCTTATGATAGATACCTGACATTTCTCTCCAGGGCAGCTTTTGGGGGAATGTGTTGCAAAACACAGTTGATCTTTCATTAAACAGACATAGAACACGAAAGCCCTCAAGGCTACCCGTATTTGGGACTTTTGAAAGCAAAGGAATTAAGCTCTCCAATTCTTTCAAACATCAAGAAAAGTTATTAAAAGCTTCCACATTAACAGCTACAAACACTGCAAGATTTTCAAACAAACTAACAATATTTTATAGAACAGTTTAACAAGTTTTGTTTAAAAAAACCATCCAGAAACAGTTTAAGATTTATAAGATCACTCATCTTAAACAATAGGTGATGTACAGCAAAAAAATAACAATAAAAGAAAAAAGGAGGAAAAACAAACCAAGAAAACCATATATAACAATAAACAAACTATATATATAAAATGTAAAATGGTGACAGGCACACAATAAAACTACCACAGGGTATCTCCCATACAACTAGCCCCAAATACCTGAGGGAAGAGCCAGGTCTTAACGGCTTCCTTAAAGGTGAGAAAAAGTTGGGGCCTGTCGTATATGGGGGGGAGGGGGAGGGAGAGAGGTACTTCCAGAGAATAGGGCTAAACACAAAAAATGGCACCCTTCCTAGGTCCTGAAGATGAAAAGATTTAAAAGAAGGAACCTGGAGCATGCCCTCCCTGTGAGAGAATGTGAGGCAGGCTGATATTCTTAGGAGAAGGAATTTCCTTAAATAATCCAGTCCTATGCCATGTAAGGCTGTAAAGGTAAGAACCAGCATCTTGAATTACACCCAAAAGCCTATTGGGAACCAGTGTAGTTCATCGAATAGTGGTATGACATGGGCATAACAAGATGTGCCCATAACTACCTGCAAATAACTACTGTACATTCATTTTATAATAAATAAATAACTACAGTTGTTGTTTCTAGCATGGGTGGGAAGAGCTAATATATTCGCTGGCCAGTTATGATGAGATATTCAAGGCAAATCTTTATGGGATGAAAACTGGTAACCTTCTCCTTCTCTGTACCTTTAGGTCCACTGTGGGAGGGATCCGGATGTCAAAGGCAACAGAGAGCTCAGAGGGGACCACATTGAATGATACGCCTCCATTCAACATGGTCAGGTTCACGGATGTTACATCTCCTAATGTGAGATGCTCCTCTGTTTCCAATCTGCGAGAAAGAACAAAAAAAAATTATACACCGTTTCTTTGACATTTTCAAATCAGTTCATTGCTAAGTCCCTGATAGGAATCACTGCCCGACAAAAACTGGAATGCAGAAGATACCCGATTCTGTAAATAAATAAATAAATAAATAAATAAATAAATAAATAAATAAATAATTTACACATTATCTTTAAAACATACATACAAAACACAACCTCTATCACTGGACAGTACAGATGCCACCACAGTAAAGCATCCCTGCCTTTATTAAAATTGTTATTTTAATCTCAGACGTGTTGCTCAAAGTTCTCAGATTCTAACCAAACATTACTAGTGTTTCCAACTGAAAATTATGAGAATGGCTCCTTCAAGTGGACCCAGCCATATTTCTGAGGATTAGCTCTTAGTACATGACAAATGGTAGACAGCATAATATCCAACTATATAGTAACAAATGTTATCACACAGATAATTTTCAAAACTAAATGTCCTTTGTGAATATAATGGCATTCTGGATTTACAAAGCATCCCTTATCAGGAATTCTTAGGAATTATGCAAAGTGCATCACTATATACAGTATTATATATGAAAGCAAGGATAGGTTTTGTGAAATTATTTTATGAATCTCATCTTAGTAGAATTATGGCAGAGCTGGGGTTTGAAACTTGTTATTCAACCTCTTATCATTAAAATGAAAAATTCCCAGTTCCATTTTAGAGCATCAAAGGGCAATGAGAGATATATGTCATCTATATCTTTCAGTCCAGTTATAGAAAGAAAAAGCTGAATTGCTTTCCATATCACAGCTGAAGGTTCCAATGGACACTTGTGATAGCAATCTATTTGTAATAAAAGATTGGGAGAGTACTGCTGGATCACCTTGTATACATTTCATGTACTAGGATACTGTCTATGAAAGCCATGCCATAATCAAATGATTTTGAGGTGACAAAATGTCTTCTTTTGTTGTACTTTTATAAAAAAAAACAGAATGGGTAAATGCAGTTACTCAGTCATGAAGGTCAGGCATTGACTTTTCCTATCTTTGATAGGCTTCACCTACTTTTATTTCTTACCTTTGTTTTTCATGTTCTCTGAATTCTAGGAAAGAAGTGATCACTCTGTGCTGTGAACAGGAAAATCAAAAGTAAGTGTAATGATAAGCATTCGCTCTACTGCCAGGGCTTCTACATCAGTTTCTGGGCAAGGTGGGATTATATCTCTTTTAGCGAATTATGATAAAAAGGAAGAAAATATTTATAAATCAAAATTCAGCATCCTCTATCTCTCTAGAAACTGATGGGCTATAACTTTCATAACTTCTGACCATAGAGGCTTCCTGGCTGAATTTCATAATCAACTGTTACGGCCTAATGAAATATGAGCACTGCAATTTGATAATCCTACTCTACACTGCATATTACTGTATATCCAGCACTACAGCCAGTTCATATAAAGTGTCTGATTTGATTTTTTTTATTTATACATGTTGATATCAATAAGCAGTTTTACCTCCCACTCTTCCTTAGCCCTGTATATTATAGAAAATGGTCTTTTACCATCTTTTCAGCAGCTGTATTCTCAATGAATCTGGATCCATGTCCCGGATTCCCTTGTACTTTCACTTTAATCCCTGAGGTCGTTTCAAGAAAGGCCAAAAATGTAAATGTAAAAATAAAGCAAAGCAAGACAATTACATTGTTTAACTACCATAGCAAAGGAAACAATTCAGCCAAAAGGGTATCAGCTTAAATGTACAACAGGTGCAGTTAAAAAGTACATCAGTCTCCTGGTAGTTTTGTATGAGGTGGGATACTTTTAATAGTGAGAAAAAAATAAATAATTTGCACAACTAACTTTGGGTTAATCAGTTATCCTCAGTGTATCTTCCTGTAAAATACAAGTGTGGACCAGTTATCTTTGGTTAAGTTATTCTGTCCCTCTGTAGCTCTGACAAGCTCAAAAAATTGTTCTAGACTCTTTTATCAACAGTAATTCAAATGTCAATGTGCATTTATACAGCATATGGCTCCTGGTGCATTTATACAGTGTACAAAATAAGATACAGCAGATATTTGACATGATTGCCATTAATTTGTATATAAATTTGAGAGAAAGAGAGATTATTTCAAGCTAGATCCCAAAGTTTACACATTTTGAGTAAAGTATATATATATACAATATATCTTTCTCTTCCACTTGAAAGTATACCATATTCCAAAGAAGTAACAGTACATTGAAGGACAGGACTATACTTAAGAGATAAACTATTGTTTCAAAGAAGTGAACAGCTTTTCTAAAAGAAGAGGCTTGCTTCTTCACATTGGAAGTGGCAACAAATGATTCATAAAACAACCTCTATCTGCATGTACCTTTTGAAGAGAAACCAACATTTTCTATTTCTTTTCTTTCTATTAATCTTTTTTCTCTGTTTAAGTTTGAAGATTATCTTGTTAATTGTGTATGTTCTTTTTGTTGCTTTTTTTAAAAAAAATTACATTTTACATATTTTCTTGTAATTTATAAATAAAATTTGGGGGAAAAGATAATGCATATATCCTCTTTTATAATAAAATAGAAAATAATAAACAAAATAATAAAAACAATAAATATATACATACCATACACACACATTATACATATGATATATATATAATTTGCAGATACACAGGCAAAGGCTAATAACTACATTTAATTGCCAACATCAACTGCAGTATTTTTGAGTTTTCAGAGAATCAGTTTTTAACATTTGTATTAAATTAAATTGCAGGCATATACTATAAAATATCAAAAAGTTTCAGAATGCCTTTAGTGAAATTCCAAACTATAAAACTACAGGCATCAGGGGAGATCTAAAATTCTACATCAATCCAGCGATGTAACTGGGACTACAGTTCTACAGAGGGAAAACCGGTGTGGCAAAGAAATGCAGTTGCAACTAAGAAAAAATATATAAAACTGACAAAAGTCCAGAAACTGTTCAAAAGAATTCATGCATTATCTCTGACAGATATACGGCAGATGGTTCTCAGTATAGATCTTTGGACAGAGGTCTCCAAACCTGGCAACTTTAAAATGTGTGGACTTCAACTCCCAGAATTCCTCAGCCAGCCATGCCAAGTCCACATATCTTAAAGTTACCAAGTTTGGAGACTCCTGTTTTAGGATGATGCAAATTAAAAAGAAAATAGATGAGAGGAAGTACATTTCAGATCTTACTTACACCATGGGCATTTCTCACCATAGAATACAGTGAAAGTGTCCGTTGGGTTTGCCAAGCCTAGGAGAAAACAAAACAACAATCGTAAATAACAAATGCTGTTCAAATATAGAGGCTTTCTTCAAAGCTTTTTGGCAAGTGACTATAGCATCAACTAACTGGCTTTGTATTCATGTGGGGGGGAGAACATTATTATTATTGGCGAGTAAAGAATCTGCATCAAGGCTGCATAGGCCTCCCTTCTGAGAAACAAGCCTCATACAGCTTTAAGAAAAAAACTAATTACAAAGAATAACTTTATTAAGAAAAAAAGGAAAATGATTTCAGTTACAGAATATTTTTCAATTCCAAAAGTGCTTTCCAAGTGCCATACTATGGATTTTCACCTTCATCCAAGGCAAAGCCAACATTAAGCGCTGCAAACTCAGGAGTCTTCACAAACAATTCCATCCCTTTGTGGCCCCCAATCTCTTCATCTGCATGAAAAAGAAAGCCCAAACAGTTACTTCTTTTGCTTTGATCTCCAAACCAGCATTTCAGAGTGGAAATATTTGAAGAGCTAATTACAGTGCGAAGTTCCCATAGGATCCAAGAAAGCTTTTGTGCTTTGCAATCTGGCACGCAGGGGGCCTCTTCTCTTTGTACTAGCACAAAAGAACAAAAAAATGCTTTTTCTCCAAAACCCATTCATCAGATTTTTTGTGTGCTTGCCCCCAAATTTGTAATGCGCTAATTGTTTCCTGCTATTAATCAGGAAAGCAATCACTCTATTTAATAGAACATGACATCACATTTGAGACCACAAGTGTAGTCTCACTGGGATGCGACAAAAGAACAGAGTGGAACCACCTTAGAAGATCCCAAATGGTTTATTTGCTCAAAAGCCTCTGCATCATTTTTCAATTTTTTCCCCAAAGCTGCTGTAAGCCCTGGAGCACACACCCCTAGTAGTATGCTGCCTGATTACAGGAAGAGACAGAATGAAGAAAATGAATTATCAAAGAAACCACATCAAGGTAAAGGGTTGGTCTCTCTTCCCCAATGCCAAGGTCCTAATCCAAATTTGGAGGCAGTGTGATTTTTTAAAAGTATTATTATCATTTTTAAAAATGGCATCATGATAGTGTTGTATCTAACTATTTCTGAATTTAATTATCTTCTCCACATGCCATCTAATATGATCCAAAGACAATATTGCAGTAAATGAAGATGAGAACTTAAT
This sequence comes from Vipera ursinii, assembly GCF_947247035.1. Lineage (NCBI taxonomy): Eukaryota > Metazoa > Chordata > Lepidosauria > Squamata > Viperidae > Vipera > Vipera ursinii. The sequence continues at coordinate 67,933,526 of NC_139513.1, forward strand.
CAGTGAATAATTTCTTTTTCTGGCTAAAGAAATCCATCTCCACTATCAGAAATTTCTCATTCCACCCAGTTGCTGCTACTTCTGGGTTATCTGCGGAACCTGCAGCCACCAGGAAATCAAGAGTCATCGTTCTTCGTTGGTTACTGAGAGGCAACACGGACACTAAACACGAGAGGTTTGGTATAGAATAGTTACAGAGTTATTAAAGCTATAAATTATGATTTGATAGAAGTATTAAAGGAAACAACTGCTGCAGTTTGTGGGGGTTTTTGAAGTTTAATCTTGACATTACAAATTAGTAATAAAAACAGCTAATCAACATTATGATGAAATTTTAACCAATCTTTCATTCTTTACATATTTTTCCATTCTAAATATAGCTTTGTGTCCTGATATAAAACATGTATGTTTTATGAAATCCTTGATGCTGAGCTTGGTCATTTTCTTGCAGATATTTCATTACACAATTAGGTGACATTTTCAGTGCTCTCTGTATATATACTGTGGCTTGCCCTTTAGGTGTTGGTGGAAATGTTGTTTCCTTCTTGGTAGTTTCTTGATTATGGTATTGTTTGTCTAAGTCAGACATGTCAAACTCATGACGTCACGTGACGTTGTGAGACGTATCGGGACTATTTTGCCATTGCCGGCAATGCGGTGGATGTGGCTTCCGGATGACACGTCCGGCCTGTGGGCCAGCAGTTTGATACCCCTGGTCTAAATTGATAGTTCCTTAACTGGAATATTTACTGTTTCACTGTTGGTCTACTATTAATCCTAGTGTTATTCCCTGCTTATTTGAGTATTGATTGCTGGCAAGGAGGTTCTTTGGGACTTTTTCTTTCCTTTTTAGCTTTTTTATTTCAATGACATGTAGATGCTATTTTTATCTATATGCTGTTAATGGCTGATCTGCCTGAGTCCTAGGCTTCCAGGAATTCTCCAGCATATTAGATTTAGTTTGGTTTAGGCTACTCACAGATTCTCAGTTGAAACTATGGTTATGTCTATGTGTTGTGAAATTAAGGAGTTTTCATCATGACTTCTGACTGCTAGTTAGCGTTCATGGATGCACTGTGCTAGTCTTCTGCCTGTCTGTCCTACTCAGTGGCTGGAACAATGCTTATATTGTATGTTGTAGATGACTCCTGTTTTTTCTTCCAGAGCTATTAGGTCTTTTGGTTTACTTACAATGTTTTGGAGGGCTTTAGTTGATTTGTGGGCTATAGTGATGGCATGTCATTGTAATATTCTGTTGGTTGTTTTTGATACATTTTTGATGTATGGTAGTGCTATCTCTTTCATAGCTTGTGTTGGTTGTATTGTAGTGGATTAAATGATCAGGCACTTTTTGATAAAATTGTGTGGATATAGCTTTTGCTGTAAGATCTGTGGGTGATCTGTAAAAATTCAACCTGAGCTACAAATATTCTCTTGTATTCTATATGTTTTACTTAATCTCCCCATATTGTTTAACCAACAGTGATAAAAAATGTGGTTTTGAGGTTTTCCTGCAGAAATGAAATCTATGTGTTTCTTCCAAAACAATATACTGAAAATATTCTATTGCAAATCCATACTGAAAATGTTTTGAGTACTTTATTGGCTTCTGTCAGTTTTACTAGGCTACTTAGCTTGCATGTCGTTTGCCTGGGGAAATAATGTAACCAACCCTAGACAAGAACTTCTCAGCACATCCACAGTCATGGCTTCTGTCCTGAAGTCAAAAATATGACAGTGTAAAAAGGTTTCAGAGATGTGGCTGAATGAGTTACTTCTTCTCCCTTTTCCCTTCCTTGCAGAATTATCTATTAGGAAAAATGAACTGCTAATGGCTGTCCTTGTATCTCTACTCCACCTGGCTCTGACGCTTCCCTGGAAGAGTTGCTTTGAGTAACTCTGAAAGCCCTTTTTATTGAATCACACTTTTGACCCAGCACTGCATGCTTAGAATCACAAGCTTCAACCTTTTAATTATTATCAGGGCTCTGAAAATCATGCAGTGGTTTTTAAAACCCTAGCTATATATGCATCAATTTTTGGGTATTCTTGTAGACAGAACTTTTAAAAAACAATGCGTGACTCTTGATTTGCAAGAAGAGAAGCTCCTAGATGAAGGAAATCCTTGGGCTCAAGGGGGCTGCCACATGCTAAGATTTTAGTTTTGCATCTCAATGGAAACACTTATCTTGTGGAAGGCCCAAAACACGCTCTGATGTTTGAACAGTAACAAAACAGGAAAAGTGGGTCAATATGGCAACCAGAGCAAGAATGGCAGTAGACATGAAACACCAGACAGTTGGGACAGGGCAATTCTGGAGCAGGCCAACAGAAGCTAGTAGACTGTTGATCTCTGAAGGTTTCTCCTCCACATATCCTAGATAGAATGTCCACATGGGAAATTTTCTGCCAGCATACCATTTTTTTCATGCCAGAATATCTTAGCCTGACTTTGGGCTGCTGCTGAATGGACACACAAGAGATGCTCTGTTGTGAGAATATGTCCTCAGCAGAACATTAGGGAGGCCTCTTTGCACATGAAAGCAGAATGAACCCTATGGTGCTGAGTTGCAATTTTTTTTCCTTGTATGATCTATCATTTTGAGCAAAAACTAGGAGACACGTGATTATATGATGTGCCTATTTAACTCACCTGGGACAAAACTCATATGAATGGTTCGTGAAAAACGTCTTCCTTCACCTTTCAGCCTCCGTATGGCTTCTAGGTATCTGAAATAAAAAATGTCTTATTTAGTGGCTCATTAAAAAGATAACATAGTGTTTGTAAGAGAAAGGAGTGTGTATTTGTTAATGATGGCTGTTGGATATTGGAAAGGAGCACTTAGCTGGAGTCTGGATCAAAATTCCCTGAATTCTAAAACGTGCCTTGCAGGGCAAAGCAGAGGCACCTATTTTCTGCTTGCAAGAATTAGCCAGGTACCAATCTTCTGAATGCAGCAGCAATCTCCCTATTCCAGCTTGCTGTTTTTTGGCTAGCAAGATACAATTTTTATTTAATTGCATTAATAAACAGAATTGAAGGTAAAAAGATATAAAAATAAAAACAAACAGAAAAAGAAGAAAATATGATAAGGGACAAAACCATTACAATGTATATTGTCTTTATACAAAGCAGCTCATCTTTTAAATATGCATTAAACCTGAGCAAATGGGGTAATATTGATGCGTTTTATGTTGATGGGCAGCCAGTTCGTATGTAGAAGGAAAGAGAAGAGAGCAATCAACAGCAAGGTGGATGGACTCAGTAACAGAGATTATGAATTACCTGAAGGACTAGGTTAGGGACAGATTATTGTAGAGAAAGTCTATCTATGTCAGACCTAGATATTTTACAATCCCTGGGCCACCTCTGACCCTTTCGTTGTCTCTGTCCGGCCCATGTGAGGTGAATTGGAAATTAAATATCGCTTAACAGCCAGAAGTTCCAAAGAGGGGGAAGTTAACTGCCTCGGCAAGCCTGGCAGGCCAGCCCCTCTCACAGGTGGGTGAACCCAGACCCTCCTCGGGCTACTGGAAGCCCAGTAAACCAGTGCCACCTAAGCCATGTATGCAATACAAGTGCATTGCTTTTATTTTGAAAGTGAATACTTGTTTTCAATTTACATATGTGCATGTGTCTCTGCCTGTATACCTATATACCTTGGTTTGGCCCTCCTCACCATCCCAATTTCCCCATGTGTCCCTTGGGAAAATAAATTGCCAATCCCTGATCTACGTTGTCACTATGAAACAATATGGCATAATAACACATAATCAAATCGGACAGGATTAACAAATCTAATTATGTATTGATTGCTACCAGTTTCACAGCCCTAACTAAAAGGCTCTTTGTGAGAACTATTTCCCTTGCTCACATCCCTTCACTTCCATCATTTGCAAGACAAAATGCCAAAGTAGCTTTCCTTATTAAACAGATGTCTTTTGTACTGTCTAGACTCTAGAACATAAGTAGAAGGATAAGATGGGTTTCACGTACTGGATAGATACACATTTCATATCTTGAGTTCCCCGTCCATAGATATTTCCCTCAGAGTCCTTGAAAGCTGAAAAAGGATCATACTGCCAATATTCCTGTAGGAAAGAACATGAAACAATCAGAAAAATGTGAACGGATGAGAAATGAGACTTGCCCTTAGGGCAGCCTGCTAAGACATTAAAGGAAAAGTCTGACTGTTTTCAGTGACACCTTACAGTACTGGGGACAAATCTACATAAACCTACACATTTCCTAACTTGAAAAACTAGGAAACATTTGAAAAACATGCTTCTGAGTTCAGCAAGAATGACTTTTGAAAACATGCTTTTTGTTATTATTTCCCGGAAGTTTTTTTGTTGTAGAGTTAACTTAGAAAAAGATTGATTTATATTTTCAAAGTGATTTTGGATTTCTTTGTGATTTGAACTCAGTGTTATTTGAATTAATTGCAGTATACTATATATCTCCTTCTGAGAGGTATTTATATTTTCTTAGTATGTTCTATCTACTTGTCTCTGATCCATGATGGCCAAAAGTTGAAGTTTTCCTTCTTATCTGCAAATAACTTTAGAGTCCCGGTTAAATAGATATTTGTAATCCAAAGAGTTCAAAAAAGATTTTTTTTCCTACAGTTTATAATTCTCTCTTTTTCTGCAGCCCAGATTGTTGTCCTTTTTTTGTCACAGCTGTTCTTTGTTATTAAAGCTTTGAAGGTCACAAACACAGATTAGCTTTTCCCAGGTTTTGGCAATTTCTCCATGAAAATCATAACTGTCATAATCTTCATCCACCACTAGGTGTCAGCATCTATTTAGTTTTCAATATGAACAATAGTCTTTAAAATGAGTCTTAACCATTCAACAATTTTAAATTTGTCCAAAGTTTAATTTTAGCTTTCAAGTTTATAAATTTATTTGACTACCATATATTTTGATCCTCTATGGAAATTTTAATTTGCCACTTCCATTAATATAAGTCCCCCTCCTTCACTTTTGGAGGTATTTTGCTTTTTGGGGATCTTTTCCAGGAAATTAAGTGTAGAATAGAAAAGGGAAAATCAGATTCCCTCACCCAGTTTCAAGCACGCTATTTACTGTTGTGCTGGTTAGTTGTTTTGGACTTTGGTTGCACGTAGCTTGGGCTGATCGGTGAAATACAGCCTTTTTCCTGTAGGGTTAGAAGGCTTTCCCCAAGACGAACGGAGCGACTGCTGTCATTCCACCCTTCTTTCTTTGCTGCCTCTCTGGGGTGGCTTGGATCCATTAGGGTCTCCAGGCAGGACAAAAATTAGCCGCGGGAGTGTGGCAGTACCAAGCCCGCGACCAGTTGCTACCATGCAGGACCGGAAGTCCTGGAAACATGCTTTTTGGATTCTCTGTTTTTGTAGGAAGTAGTTTTTCTGGGAAATGTTGCAAAGCATGGAAGCTGCAAGATAACCAGGAACAAAATAATCATGAAAGCATCAGGTAAATTGCCTCCTTTTATCATTGCCAAAGGTTGGTGAGTCTGTAAATCTTCTATGGTAATTTAATTGAAGCAGGAAGCTTCATTTAGAACTCTCCATCATCTAGTTCCAAATTTTGCAGCAGGTTTCTGGATTTGCAGTAACATTTCACAGAGCTTCCTCTCTCAGAACCACTTTTTTTAAACCAGAGTTTTTATGCTAACCAATTCTACTATTTATACCGCAATAAAATCTCAGCAACTATGGAGTAGTTAGTTTTGTAGCAATTTGCAACTATAGTATTAGAACCAGTGGTGGGATTCAGCCAGTTCGCACCGGTTCATGGCTGGAAAAAAAGCAATGTCATTTTTCTCGAATTATTGGGTTTTTTTAAAAAAAAATTATTCCTCCAGTAGATAATGCACCAGCCCAATGTGTTGGGTTTAACTATTTCAGGAGAGTGTGCTAAACAAAAGTACACACTCTTAAGTGATATTTCTTTCTTATCTCGTTCCCCTAAGCTTTGTGTTTGTATTCTCCTCTGAACAGTTAGGATCTGAAGCGCAAACTTTTTATATCCTGTGTTTGTACTATATTCCATACACCATGTTTCAGTGAGGATTTCTGGAGACCCCTAGAATGACTTTATCAGTCATCACTGCTTTTCTTTTTGCTCAAGTCTTAATATTTTGGAATATTTCAGAGTAGACGCGAAGAACACCAGTCCTCCTCTGAGGACAAACTCGGGATGCCAAAGAATTAGGATCAACTAAAGTGTAGCCCTTTGTGCTCTTTTTTCCACTGAAACCAAAAAAATATACCCATTTTTTTACTTTCTTTGCTTATTATGTTCCTTGCAGTTTAATCTGAAATGTCTCTATACAAACAAACTTAATGCACAAATGGAGGGAATGAATGGGCTCCAGTAAGAGTCCAAAAGCTTGGAAGAACGAACCTCTGATCCCAGTGACTGAGTCAGATTGGATCCTGCAACATTATCCTGGGACATGTGTATTTGCCTTCATTCACAGAATGAATGTCTGTTTAGTCTATTAAATGCAAATTTATGTAACTGAGATAATTTATGTTGCTTGGATAATTATACAAATTGATGCAATGCCATAAAGGTTGTTTGACTGCTTTGTAAACAATGTGAAGTAAAATAATCTACTGAGTGGAGACTATATTACATCTATCCATTCTGGGATATACTTCTAGTCACTGAAAATATAGATTTCCTCTTGGCTTACATCCTCCCTTGCATCCATCATCTTTTTGTTTGCCATTTGACAGCCTATAATCATTAAGAATTATTATTCATATAATTGTTGTTGTATACCATCTTGAGTGCTTATATAAGCAGCATCAATTTCCTGCTCCGATAGTAAGTAAATAAATAAGCAAGTTGTTTGATTTCCCTTTACTCCATTGTTATTATGAGGAGTTGCCTGCTGGTGCAATATTATAAATAAATATACCAAACAATCACTTTTTCTCTGCAAATATCTACAGTAAAATAAAATTTCTTTATTAAACAACCACTAGTTAATAAGATTTTTATTTTCTCCCATAGTGTTTCGGTTCTCATAAATCTAGGAATTGAAAATGCTATAAAGTGCAGATCTTACCTTGATTTAAAAATCATGAGATTCATCCTATAATTCATCTTTTCATTTCCAGAGAGGAAAGGAATTTTCATATGTTATTAATGGCCCACATAAGAATTTCTATCACCTTCATAAAAGCAGTATAATCTGTTTCTCGTGTATAGGTAGCAATAGCACTTAGACTTTACAGCCCTCTCTAAGCAGTGTGAGCTCGGGACAGGGGTTGTTCCTCTGTCCTAGTCCTGTTAGACCTCTCAGCGGCTTTCGATACGACCATGGTATCCTGCTGCGGCGTCTCAGGGGGTTGGGAGTGGGAGGCACAGTTTTTCAGTGGTTCTCCTCCTATCTCCTGGGACATTCGCAGTTGGTGTTGGCAGGAGGGCAGAGGTCGACCTTGAGGCCTCTCATTTGTGGAGTCCCTCAGGGATCGGTCCTCTTGCCTCTCCTGTTTAACATCTATATGAAGCTGCTGGGTGAGATCATTCGTGGTTTTGGAGTTGAGTATCATCAGTATGCTGATACTCAGCTTTTTATTTCGACCCCAAACCACCCCAGTGATGCCCTCGACATGATGTCCCGTTGCCTGGAGGCAGTCCGGGTCTGGATGGGGAGGAACAGGCTTCGGCTCAACCCTGACAAGACTGAGTGGCTGTTTGTGCCGGCATCCCGGGAAATTCAAATTATTCCATCTCTTGCCATGGGGGGTGAGCTATTGCCCCCCGTAGATAGGGTGCGCAACTTGGGGGTCCTCCTAGACTCACAGCTCTCTTTAGATGATCATATTGGAGCTGTGACTAGGGGCGCCTTTGCCCAGGTTCGCCTGGTGCACCAGTTGCGGCCCTCTGGACCAGGATGCCTTGCGTTCAGTCACTCATGCGCTCGTGACCTCTCGTTTGGACTACTGTAATGCTCTCTACATGGGGCTGCCCTTGAAGACCACTCAGAGGCTCCAACTGGTGCAGAATGCAGCCACGCGAGTTGTGTTGGGAGTCTCCCGATACTCCCATGTTACACCTCTGCTCCACGAGCTGCATTGGCTGCCGGTTGCCCTCTGGGTGAGATTCAAGGTGTTGGTAATGACTTACAAAGCCCTACATGGCATGGGTCCGGATTACCTACGGCAACACCTGCGGCCGGCATCAACTTCCCTCCATCCAGTGCGCTCCCACAGAGAGGGCCTCCTCAGGGTGCCTCCGATCAAAGAATGTCGACTGGTGGCCCCCAGGGGGAGAGCGTTCTCTGTGGGCGCGCCAGACCTGTGGAACCGCTTGCCGGTTGAGCTCCGGATGGCCCCCGACCTTCGCTCCTTCCGGCGGGATCTAAAAACTTATTCATTTGAGCAATCTGGCCTGGTTTGATGGGTTTGGGGTTGGGGTTTAAATATGGTTTTAATTATTGTATATATTGGGCATGATATTTAATTGTTTTTTAACTTTTATATTTTGTTTTTTAATATTTATTGCCCTGTACACCGCCCTGAGTCCCTCGGGAGAAAATTTAATAAATAAAAATAAAAAATAATAAATATTTCCCCCAACAATCTGGGTCCTCATTTTACCAACCTAGGAAGGATGGAAGGCTGAATCAACCTTGAGCTGGTGACACTCGAACTCCTGGCAGTCGGCAGAATTAGCCTGTAATACTGCATTCTAACCACTGTGCCACCACGGCTCATAGTCCTTAACTTACAACCATACTTGGAACCATAAATTCATTGTTAAACAGTGAAGTAGCTAAAAGAGGAATCAAATGACCACACCTGATTTTATGACCTTTTTTGTTTTGCTGTGGTCATTAAATGAATCACCACGGTCACTGAGACATCACATGATCTCAGTTTGCGATCTTTCCTTCCAACCTCCTCATTGACCTGGCTTGTCAGAAGCTGGATGTAAAGTGCTGGAAGGCAAAGGGTGATCACTGCCAACTATGGTAAATACAAGCCAGTTGCAAAAGTGCCTGGATCACGATTACGTGAGCACGGAGGCACTGTGACGATTTTAAGTTGAAGGATCAGTGACAAGTCACTTTTTTCAGTGTCACTGTAACTTTGAATGGTCACAACTCGAGGACTACCTGTAAATTAAAACAAGGAATAACAAAGAGGAAGATAAGACCCACCACTTCTCCCCTAGAATAAGTTATTTTGAGGAAGGAACCCAATCATCCCTCAACTCTCTTTTCCAGCAAGGTTAAAGTTGCTACTGAATCCCCAGTGTGATCTCCTAACCTCAAACACGGGCACAACATCTGTATGAGAATTCAGTAAGATGGAGCGGAGTTGTGGGTCTGTGCCTTGCCAAGTCAGAATGGTGATCACACGGTCAGGGCAGACCTGCAAAAGAAAATTACATTAGATGGGATTCTTCTTTGTGTCACTTTGGAAAGCTACTCACTTTGTGTAGCTTTCAGTAACTGCACATGCTATATAGATCCTCTCTTTTCATGGTGAGAAGAAAATTTTATAAAATAAAATTTGAATTTGAAAAGTTTTAAAGAACATGGCAAAATAATTTATTAAATTTAATTTAAAAAAAAGCAGACAGTATGGCCGCTAAGAATTTCAGTTTCATTGCTGAAATCCTGACTTTTGCTAGATAACTTACATCTATAGCCCAGCATCTTGTTCAAGACCCTATCATTACATCTTAGTGTGCTATGTGAATCCCGAAAAACAATAGTGAAAGTACACAGACAGAAAGGGGAAGCAATAATCATTACATACATATAATATTTATACATATAAATATGCTCTTCAGATAGAAGCAACTGCAAAGAAAAGAATTCAACGGGAAGTAGAAAATGATCCTCGGCATCCAAACAGATATGCCTTCTTTTTCTACTGTCTCTTCAGGCAGCTCCAAAGTACCATGTATTCAAGATCCATTTACTGCTTCCCAATTTTAATTTTCTGTTTAGAGAAATTCCAGGTGGCACTAGAGGGAGCCACAGCAACTCCAAATGGCATTGGGAAACTCTTAACAGTCTGGAAGTCGATTCAGTTTTATAAAACTGGTTCTGATGACCATAAATATTGAAAGAAAGGCAAGCTCCAGTTCTTGAAATGATTCATTGACGTAGGAGCGTTTTAACCCTTTCAGCTCAGCCAACCTGGGGAGAATTGGTTTTAACACAGGAACAGAAGTAAGAGGACAGCCTAGCAAAATGATATTTCTTGCCTTTTCCTAGTAAAAACATTTTCCATAGCGTTCATTTGTAACAAGTATCAGTCTAAATGTGGCACATAAAGCTGAAAAGGTCAGGCTCGGTTATTGGACATAGATGAACCTGTAATAACAGATTAACTGGATAGGAGGCTCTTCAAAGGATCACAGATCCAACAGGTTTACTACAAACTATAAATAATAATCTAAAACAAACCATAGTATGATTCAATCAGACACCTGACAGTAAGCCTGAATCAATTATCTTCATGTCATGAACTCTAATTAATCAAAATTAGCATTCAATGGACCCTAATTAATCAAAATAAAAAACAGTTAAAAAACCTGTCAGTGGAACTGTTTTACTACATGTCTATTTTGCTTTTTGTCCAAGATGGTTAAAGTAACCTAAATGCGTCCTTGCTTGTATTATTAGCTCATTTTCATCCTCATAACAAAATGCTGGTATGTGAGGCCAATCAAATCCGTTCCATGATTTTTGTAGATTCAGATTTAAATTTCTCCAACACTAGTAGTTTTTTTCAACATTACATCAGATGATAATATAGAACAGACATGTCAAACACAAGGCCCGAGGGCCAGATCCGGCCCGCGAAGTGGTTTCATGCGGCCCTCGAAGCCATCCTGGAAACATTGAGGGAATGGCCCCCACTGCCTTGGCCCTGGCCCAGAGACCCTCAGACCTGTCCCACTCCTGCCCAGGCGCCCATAGGCACCCTTGATGCGAACGATGTAGAGCTGGCTACGCCCACCCAGTAGGCCTTAGGCATTCTAGCCGCGCCCACCCAGTAGGCCATATGCACTTTAGCCACGCCCACCCAGTAGGCCATATGCACTTTAGCCACGCCCACCCAGTAGGCCATATGCACTCTAGCCATGCCCACCCAGTAGGCCACGCCCACCCAGGCCATACCCACCCGGCCCCCTGAGGGCAACTGCAATGCTGATGCGGCCCTCAATGAAATTGAGTTTGACACCCCTGATATAGAATGCCTAACACTTTTAAATAATATTGTTATAGTTCTGAAGTCATTAATGAACGATAAAAAATAGATCTTTGTTGAATCAGGCCAAATATCTACTTCATCCAACATATTACTCATACCCAAATTTATCTGGGAAGTTTACAAGCAGGGCATAAGGATTATTGGTCACCAGTAACTGATATTTAGATAAATTGTCTTTGAAATTAGAAGTAAGATACAGTTATTAAGATAACAAACTTGGATACCTGTTTCCTCTATAAACTTATTTACTGCCTAAGTAGGCAGCTTACACTATAGCTGGAAAATAACATGATCTAAGTGATTTTGAATAATGATCATTGTCTCAATAATACGCTTCTTTGTATAGACACATGGAAACCACTTCCCCATGTTGTAACCCTAGACAATTATATGTGAACGATGTAGCTGCTTGAACCAATTTTAGCAGCATGAATCTATTCTCTGTGACTGACGCATGCAGATTTCATGTAAAACAGCTATGTGAACTGATCTACTGCCCACATGTGTGTATCTCTGCATTTCCACCACATATGCCATTGTAACATGGGTACACATCTCGCAACTATACAGGAAATAAAACTTTACACAAGAAAGGAAAAGAAACAGGTGAGAAGCACAATAGCAAAAACATATGAAAGACGTAAGTTGTGAAAAATAAAATTCCACCAATTGTCCACTTTATCCTGTGGATAATTAGTATGTGCTATTAAAGAGTTTAATTTTGATAAATGTTCGGGTCACTATTTTTTAAATATGATTCTAGTTAGCAAGCCTTTATTCTGTTCTACTGAACTATATATAATATTTTTCTGCCCTTATAGGGGGAAACAATATCCCCTGCAGCTATATCTGACCACAAGGATAAGATACTGGCTGTCAATGAAATTCAGTGATTCTCAAACTTCTGAATCCAAAATTATAGTTTGACAACAGACTTACACTTTTTTCCTCCTAATTTGAAATGAATGCCATCTTATTCCTTATTATTAACTCAGATGACAAAGCAACAATGCACAGAAATATGTCTTTGGAAAATTGTCCAAATGAATATTGCCCAAATGTACTGTTATATCTATTTGAACAATAGAATGAAATTGAAACCCTGAGCTGTAGCAGTAAAATATATGACAGTACTCCTTTACTTTGACTCAGCAGATAGCAGTGTTTAGCTGACATTTTTATAAGCTAAAAAGTAAATTAGAGCCTTGGTGGAGCAGTGGGCTAATGCCTCCTTAAGTAACACCAGCTGCCTGCAATTAGTGCAGGTTCGAGTCCCACCAGGGTCAAGGTTGACTCAGCCTTCCTTCCTTCCGAGGTAGGTAAAATGAGGACCCAGATTGTTGGGGGCAATTAAGCTGACTTTGTAATAATGCCGCTTGGGGTGTGTGTGAAAGCCCTAATAAGCAGGCATATACATAGAATGAAGGCTACTGCTAAGCCTGTAAGCCGCCCTGAGTCTTCAGAGAAGGGCGGGATATAAATGGAATTTTTTTAAAAAATTAGATTAAATCTGCATGGTACTTTAATGGGAGATTTCCTGATAATGTTAAATAAGGAAATCCTCCTTCCCCCAACTATCGTTGTTGTTGTTAGCTGTGAAGTCGTGTCTGACCCATTGCGACCCCATGGACAATGTTCCTCCAGGCCTTCCTGTCCTCTACCATCTTCTGGAGTCCATTTAAGCTCACGCCTACTGCTTCAGTGACTCCATCCAGCCACCTCATTCTCTGTCGTCCCCTTCTTCTATTGCTCTCAATCTTTCCCAGCATTAGGCTCTTCTCCAGCGAGTCCTTCCTTCTCATTAGGTGGCCAAAGTATCCTTGTAGAAAGCAATAACAAATCACTTCTCTGTTGCTATCAATTACAATATCCTGCAAAACAAAGATTAATGATGCTGATTTTCTTCCTAAATTATGAGTGCAAAGAGGCCATGCAGCAACAAATCAGAAACCAACAAAATCCACATTAAGTGCAAGGGTTTATGTTATTTTACCTCCACTTTCAAACACTGTAGACCAAGTTCAGAAGCTATTCTTTCCAGGAATTTTATTGCTGTGCCTGGAAGAAAATAGGAAGCCATCATGAAAATTACACATGTCAGTGACACACTTTCTCTTTTTATTTCAATCAATATTTAATTTTTTAAAAATGGCAGTACTGTACAAGTTTTATAAAACTTTTCCCCATGTGCAGTATTTGAATTAAAACTTTGTCCCAAGGATAAGGTATTGGACAAGGTTTGAAATCTTGGGCCGTCTTATCTCTTCAAGCTGTGTTAAAGCTCACTTGTCAGCTATTACATGTATAATTTAAGTATTCTATGAATATTTTTAAAGATGACAACCATTATTGTGGAAAGACATACAGCAAATTGCCCAAAGCCATAAATGAGTCTTAGAGACAAGTAGTACTTCCAGCACTCCGTCAACTAAGCCACCATTGCTTTTTACTTTACATTTCAAGGTGGTGCATTTCAGTTCTCCCTGACACGCATCACCCCTTCCATAAACAATTAAAATAAAAGCATCAACTATTAAAACTATCAAAATATTGACACACTGAACATTCTAGAATTAATAAGGCAGGGCCTTCAGATTTCAGAATGTTATTCCAGGTTTGTTTACAATGAAAGTTCTACAAATCTATTCAGTAAAAACATTTGCTTCTCCACAGTGAAAACGATGAAGATCTAGATGGAGGTCAGCCTTGCACTTTACACTGATTTTCTTTATGAACGCAACAGGCACTGGGAGAAGAAATCAACTAGGCGGACTTGTATTATTTTATTTATTTATATGGCCATCCAAACAATATGAACCCTTTGGGAAGATAACAATCAATAAAATAATCATAATGAAACATGAAAATCAAGTTAAAAGATAATTAGACAAAGAACAAAATAAACAAGCAACCATCATCCTACCGGTATGTGGGCTCACTCAAACCTGATCCTTTCTTCTGTTTGGGAACTATTCCTAAATATAAACTGATGGGTATAGAAACTGTATAGAAATCACTGTGAGAATTAATTAAATATATTCCTCATTCCGTTTATAAAAGTTCTTGAGTCTTGCCATTTCCATTAACTCCTTTATTCAATTTTTATACAGTGCAACTCACAATGGTCTCTCTTTCTTCCCCAGTTAGTGCAAGGTCAGCCCTATGCATAGAACAGGCATTCTGAAGAGTTACACATCCACACTTATCCCGCAGATGAAATCATTAAGGATTTCCTCTGCATATTTAGTGACAGGGAGGCAAATGTTGAAACTGCTTTCTTGCAAAGTCTCCTAACTCTCAGGAAAGCTTATATAGGTTATATATAACATATTGTATAGATTTCTGGCTGTATAAGTTTATATGGCCAGAAAACCAAAATGCAAGAGGGAAAAACTTTATCTTTTAGGCCTAAGAATTTTGTTAGCCAAACACCCAACTGATATTTAGTTTGCTTGCTTGCTTTTTTATCTATCTATCTATCTATCTATCTATCTATCTATCTATCTATCTATCTATCTATCTATCTATCATCTATCTGATATTTAGCTTTTGAGGGATTCTTCTCCTGAAGTAACTCCTTCAAACCAATGTAAAAGATAGGTAATAATATTTTCTTCAGGGCTTGCTGGAGTCTATGAGTTTAACCTTCCTTTTTTGGACATAAGGAACAAGTCTCACAACATCATTGTGTCATGAAGCAAGTCCTTTTCTTTACCAAGAATTATAATTATAATTAACGTAATGTAATATAGGACAGTGTGATCATAAATTTCTCTAAAAAAAACAAACAAAAAAAAACACCATGATATAACTTAAAGGCAATTCTTTTCCCCACTCATTTTGTAATAGGTTTTAGGTACTGAATGCTGATTATCAGTGCAACAAATTCTTAGACTTAATACCATAATCAGGCTGAGGCTGGACTGTCTTGATTCTCAGATATTCCCGGAAGAGAGTGACAGATGGGTCTTCTTTGGGATCCCTCTCCCCAAGCTTTTTAGAGTCTTTCTCTGGTAGCATCTTTAGCCCTCTGGACTCAGGCGACGAGAGTACTATAACAAACACAGTAAGGGGAACAGACAGAAAGCGAGGGTAAAGAACACAAGCATTGCACTTTTTTCAATGGGACTAGGTGAGCAGGAAGTTCTCCCGGTAATAATGAATGAACGAACTTACGGTAGAGTTACGTTCCCCACTTCTAATTACCGTACCGTACAGTACGAAGGTACCGCACTCGGTTACCTTCCAAGTCCTCACTTCAGCCAAAAGCAACTGGGTATTCAAAAGGGGCAGAAGAGTTTATACGGGATAGAACGAAACTGCCACTCTGTCCCGACATAGGACTGTATGTATGTCTCCATTGCTGCAGTCAAGGCAGAATTTCCACAGCTACAACTGCAGAACTGTGAGAGTTACACCCCGGTCATCGGAAGCGGGGGCGAAAGTCCGGCAGACTACCGTGCACTGCGCAGGGCAGCTTGAAACTCCCCAGCTATGGCCCTGGCGCCAGCCAAACAGTCCCCTTTAGGGCAGCGTTTCCCAACCTTAGGAACTTGAAGATGCGTGGACTTCAACTCCCAGAATTCCCCAGCCAGCTATGCTGGCTGGGGAATTCTGGGAGTTGAAGTCCACGCATCTTCAAGTTCCTAAGGTTGGGAAACGCTGCTTTAGGGGGATTTTTTTTTTCCCCTCTCCCAGATACCGCAGTCCAGCGCGCCCGCCCGCCTCCCTCGTAGCTCCTCGCCCAGCGGCAGCAGAGTAAACAAGTGATTTGGCAAGCACCTTGGGAGGCAACGGTGGGCTGGCCTTCCCCCTCGTTCCCCAACCCCGAGTGAAATGAGCCGACGGTCGGGCGAAGCGACAGGGAAGCTTTCCTGGGCAGCGAAGGGGGGCCCCCCCGGAGCGGTAACCGGTGGCGCCGGGCGCTCTTCCTCTGCCTCCTCACCCACCTCTTCGCTCGTTGCGGAAAGCCACCGCCTCCCTCAAGCCTCGCTCGCCTCGAGTTGACTCCACCGCCCGCCGGGGCGGCGGTAGCAGCAGCAGCAGCGCTGGGCAGGGCCGAGCGCAGAGCGGACCAATCTCCAAGGCGCGCGCCGGCCCGCCCGCTCGCGGCCAATCCCACGGCCGCCGTGGCTTTGCAAGCCCTACCTAGTCAAGGAGAGAAGCAGCCTAGAACTAAGGAGAAACTTCCTGACAGCTAGAACAACTAACCAGTGGAACGACCTGCCTCCAGAGGTGGTGAATGCTCCAACCCTGGAAGTTTTTAAGAAGAGACTGGACAGCCATTTGCCTGAAATGGTATAGGGTTTCCTGCCTGAGCAGGGGGTTGGACTAGATGACCTCCAAGGTCCCTTCCAACTTTATATTATTATTATTATTATTATTATTATTATTATTATTATTATTATTATTATTATTATTATTATTATTATTAATTATTATTAATTATTATTATTATTACCTTGCTCCGGCCCAAGCCGGCGGGGACAAACCGGAGCTGCGGGACTTCGCTTGGAGAACCAGAAGCGCCTGAGTTACCGGGGTGTAACTCTCACGGCGTGCCTGGATGTCTTGTTTTTCTTCTGCAAGCAAGGAAGCAGAAAGCTGAGAAAGCGGCTGGGTGGGGCGGGCAGAGAGTCAGTAAAGAAGCGCCGACAGGACTTTGGCAGAGGGAATGGGTGGGCTCAAATCTTACCTATATAAATTTAGGGGTTCCTCAGGATAAAGGGGGATGGCCCCTCAGGAAAAAATATAGTTTGGCTGCCCTCCGTAGCGGGCCCAGTCTTAAACTACCATGCTGTCAAGAGTCGACAAGATTTTAAAAAGATGTTGAGACTCTAAAAAGAGTGCAGAGAAGAGCAACAAAGGTGATCTGGAGGCTAAACCATATGAAGAACAGTTACAGGAATTGAGCATGTCTAGTTTAATGGAAGGACTAGGGGTGACATGATGGCAGTGTTCTAATATCTCAGGGGCTGCCACAAAGAAGAGGAGGTCAATCTATTCTCCAAAGCATCTGAAGGCAGGACAAGAAGCAACGGATGGAAAGTAATCAAGGAAAGAAGCAACCTAGAAGTAAGGAGAAATTTCCTGACACTTGGAACGATTAATCAGTGGAACAACTTGTCCGAAGAAGTTAAAAACCTCCAACACCGGAGGTTTCTAAAAGGAGATTGGACAAGCATTTTTCTGAACTGGTATAGGTTTCCTGAGCAGAGGGTTGGACTAGATTGGAAGATCTCCAAGGCCCTTCCAACTCTTATTTTGTTATCCAGAGTTATAAACATCCTCTCCAGCCAGAAACTGCCTGTTTTCATTTTCAGCAGGACAAACCAACCAAGCAGATTTTAATCTACCGTACTGGTTAAAAGCAGAGATGGGTTGAGTAAATCATGGTAAAATCACCAAAAGTGTACAAGCACAGCCAATTGTGGTTAGCCATTTGTGTTGTGTGGCTGACGTCAACAGTTCAGATTTTGGACCAGATGTACATTTAAGCATTTAGGTAGCTTCAAGTGAATTAAAATTAGGTTTTCTATACAGCTCAGTGATAAAAGTACTGCATAAATCTAGCATTTAAATTTATATAATTTATATAAATTTATACAGTTTGTGAGCATGTAAAATATATAATAGAATCAAGATCTGAGGATGAGAAACTTGTGGTAGAACCTTGGGAGTTCATCCATTATACTTGTATTATAATATTCAGGTAAAACCACGTTACTAAAATTCAGCATGTGGAGAAAGAAATATGTTATTTTTCCACCTCTTGCAAGGTTTTAGTAGTTAAGAGACAAGGCTCCATTACTGAAACAATTCCAAGATTCCAGATCTCCTCTCCTGCTTGAATAATCTGTTTTATTATTTTTTAAAGAAAGTGGGTCATTTTATATTTAATTATTGTGTTGCCAATTTAACAAAGGGAAGAAATTACCAAAGTTTCCTCCTTTGAATACAAGTCTTTGTGGAACACTTCTACCCCCTCTGTCCAGTACTTCAGTTTGTAACCCAATTCCAAATAAGGAACGATGTCTATTTTTCATGTTTGCATAGAAGTAACATTCAGTTCCAGAAGAAATGTAGTTACATATAGAAAGCATTCTGACTTTTTAATAATAGTGTGAGTTTTGAATGCATCTTGCATAAAAGTTGCATAGTTTTACTCTTCCTGTGGTATGAAGTGACATGGCACCAGGCTTTTTGCTGGAACATTTGCTGCCAATGTTCCATTTCAGCTTCTGAAACTCTTTGCTATTATTTACTGCCTTTGCCACTCAAGATCTTACAGGCCAGTGTCTTCATTCAGTGTTGCATTTTGGCAGCAGCACAGGGTCTGAATTTTAAGCATCTTTCAGCATTGGCTGGGAGAGCCGATCTGATTATTATTGTTCCTAACAGTCACATAAAGTTCCAGATTGGACAGGTCTCTAAGGTACCAGTTATAGAAAAGACTAGATCTAATTCTGTATGATCACTATTCAGTAATGACAGTATTTTCATTACATAGAATAGGGCTTGGCACACTCTGAAAATCATTCACCGCCCTGAGTCCTTCGGGAGAAGGGCGGTATAGAAATCAAATTATTAAATTATTAAATTAAAATTTGGTTGAAGTGCTTCTGATCTCATGAGCATCTCTCTCTTGCCATTCATGAATGTAAACAGGCTTTATAAGACTTAAGCACAAGCTTAAAAAAGATGATCATATTAAAAAAAATTGTTGTTAGTTGCGAAGTCGTGTCCGACCCATCGCGACCCTATGGACAATGTTCCTCCAGGCCTTCCTGTCCTCTACCATCTTCTGGAGTCCATTTAGGCTCACGCCTAATGCTTCAGCGACTCCATCCAGCCACCTCATTCTCTGTCGTCCCCTTCTTCTATTGCCCTCAATCTTTCCCAGCATTAGACTCATTAGTGAGTCCTTCCTTCTCATTAGGTGGCCAAAGTATTTGAGTTTTAGCTTCAGGATCTGCCCTTCTAAAGAGCAGTCAGGGTTGATCTCCTCTAGGACTGACCAGTTTGATCGCCTTGCAGTCCAAGGGACTCGCAGGAGTCTTCTCCAGCACCATAGTTCAAAGGCTTCAATTCTTTGGCGCTCAGCCTTTCTTATGGTCCAGCTTTCACTGCCATACATTGCAACTGGGAAGACCATAGCCTTGACTATACTATATTAAAAATATGCTGCTTTAATTATTTGATTCAAGAAACAGCATCTCTTTTTGTTTGTTTTGCATGTATAGAATACCAGAGAGGTATGCTGCATCTGAATGGCTCAAATTACAATAAAAAACACAAAGCAACAGAATACAAAAAGCACAAAGTACAGAATACCTGCCCACATGAGGTCTTTTTTCCAAATTGTTGTCAAAGTATGAGGACCCTAATATGGATGACTCCACACTAGGAAAAGCGTTACTCTGTGCTTTTGTAATTTGAGCCATTCAGGTTATAATTATAGTTACTATATGTCTCTCTGTGTGTGTGTGTTGTGCTTCTGAGTTCTTTTGTGTTGAGTTCTGGTGACAACCTGGACTAGACCCTGCAAGTTCTCTTGGCAAGATTTCAGAAGTGGTTTGCCACTGGCTGCTTTCTAGGGCTGAAAGAAAGTTAATGATACAAGGTTACCCAGTGTCTTAAGGGGGAACCAGAACTAATAACTAATGCCAGACTAGAAATCAAACTGGCTTTCATGCTTTTACCAAGGTCTAATTAATTTTTGTTCATTTTGCTAAACAAATGGCCTATTTTATTTTTTTAAAAAGTATCGAATTCTAACTGTTTCTAATTGAGCCTTTTAAATAATTGCCCATTATTTTAAATGGTAATTTCATATTGTTTTAAGAAAAAAGTTGCTGAACTGCTTAAGGTGACTTTGACTACAAGAAGTACCATTCATGAACAAAGTAATATAAAGATACAAAATATTCTATTTACACCTTTCAAGTGAAAAACCAAAGTTGATTGCTGACAAAATATTGAGTCAGAAGCAACTGGAGTAAGAAGTAACTGAACAACAGTGAAACAAGTTAATATATTTTGTTGGAAACTTCACAAAACCCAAATAAGTTGGGAGAAGATTTCTTTGTATCAACATAGATGTGCATTTTATAGTCAATGAGATCCAGTCTGTTCCTTTGGGAACTAACTAAATTTAATTTCAAGAATAATTCACTGGCATACTGATGAAAGAATTTGACATCCAAACTTGGTGACAATTCCAAAATAGGCAAATCTTACTTGTTCCCAGGAGTGTCACCTTAAAATTAAAAGTCAGGCAAGAACAAGAATTTGTACAAATATGTGGCCTAGAAGGTTCCTCTCCCTGTATCCCCTTTTCCACCTGAAAAGACCTAGTATTGCAGTGCTCACATAGCAGCAATAGCTTAAATGCAACAAAAACAGTATCATTAAAAATATACAGAACATTCTGATACTTTAGGTATAAATCCACTTGTTTTATTAACTTTTATACTAGCTGAATCATCATGAATCCCCCCAAAGTTTGCAGTTACTTTATTACATGCATTGTTATAATTACCTTCAGTTGTGTTCTGGGACATCCTGAGTATTTATCAGTACACTGCAGCTACCTCCAGGTTGTTGGGTATATCTTCTTACAGATAAGTCTTTGGTGCTGGAGTCAGAGTTAGCATAACAGGCAAAAATCTTACCCAGCCTTACCTATTGAACTCCTGGAGGGGGCATTTTGAAAAAAAAATCAAAAAATTTAATGAATGCAGTTGGAGAAGATGGGGGAGAATTTAGGTGCCAAGAGAATAAAGAAGAAATAATTGAACTACATGGAGACCTAGGGATGGATGGAAATAGTGACAAGTGTCTACTTAGATAATACCATAGACTCTTCGTTAAAGATACATGTTTTAAGCGGAAGTCTTCATACCTGGATGTGCCAAAGGAATTAATATAAATCTCAAAGTGTGATTGATTGATTTAAGATGAAAGACTGAGATAATGAAGGATGTAAGAGTAATGGAAGATTCTGAATGGAGGCAGACCAATTTTTGTAGTGCCAAAAGTACAGTTTGGCAAGAATGGACACAGGTAAAAGAAATTAAGGAAAGTAGTGTGGAAATAAAGCCACTACAGAAAGAGATTATGAGAAATTAGTAGAATATGAATCTCAAAAATCAACCTACATGTGAAGAAAGATGGTGTGGAACCTGCTTGGCAAAAAATGAAAATGATTATATTACAAAATACACACAGAAATATATGGCATTATACTAACAAGCAGGGGAAAAGGATGCTTGATGGAATGTGGAAGAGGTTATGTATGAGAAAAATATATAAATATATTGTATAGATTAGAATATATAGAGGAAAATCTGCAAAGGATGCAGTCATTAAGAAGCAGAGGAAAGGCACAATGATTTTCATGGAAATAAAAAATGGTTTAGGAAGTAAATGAAGATGGTTAAATGAACTGAATTAAAAACAAACATGTTGCAAGGAATTAATGCTTGTCCAAAAAAAGCAAAAATGACTCTTTATCGAGATATATATCTGCCCACTCTGTAGACAGAGTGATTGATTGATTCTGAAATTAACAGAGAAACTTTTTAATGATTGTAAGCTGCCCAAAGTTACTTTGAGATAAAATAGGTGGCCTAAAATTTTATAAATAAAATAAATAATAAACTTAAAAATAAGTTATATAAAATGGGAATGCAGTACTTAAATGTGGTAAAATAAGAGATAAGATCAAGAATGAATAGCTATTCAGTGTAAGTGAGCAGAATACAAAAGTGAGTTACCAAAATGAAATAATGTTAAGGTAGCTGAATCATGCAGAGAGGATCAAATAAAAAACAAATACTCAAGAGGGAGACTAAAGAAAGAAGTTGAAGATATACTCAAATACAAAAGGATGAAATGTGTGAAGATGAAAAGGCAATGTATGAAGTGATAGAAGCAGGAATGGTTCGCACACAGAGAATGGTCCAAAGTGGCTCCATAAATGGTTTTGCTATATTGTGATGGTATAACTACAATTCATTCTAATTATTATAACTATAATTAGTTATATTTCCTGATTTCTAATCGCACACCATTCGAAAAAAATATTTTGGCTTAGTATTTATTTCCTTTCTGCACTTTTAATCACATTGCTTATCCTGAAACTGAAAGGAATGGCAGGTATATATGTTGTATTCTCAGGGGCTTGCAAAAAGGAAAAATTAAAATAGACATGGAGCTTTTATACAAATCTAAAGGTTTCACAGGAGATGTTTCAAGGTACTCAGCAGTGAGGTTCAAATGAGATCGGTAGTTCTCGCTTATTGTATCACGCGAGAGGTTTCTTTTCTATCAGATTCCACATGAAGAATAAAGAGCAATGCTTTCCATCTCTCCTATCATTACGACAACTAAGCTTCATATTATATTAAATTTATATTTTGGATCCAATTTATTTTGATTTTGCAGCAAAGAATAGTTAATATGCAGCATGCACATAGTAACAAGGCCAACCAGCATTAGCATTCTTAACAGATACCCCACACATTTAGTAGTGCATATAACATGGCTTTTGCAGTAGTAAAGTAAAAGATTAGCAGATATACTTTTAATGAGAGAGAGAGAAAGCAATAACCAGCCATAGCTTTTGAAGCAAATTATTTGAAATAATTTGTAAACCCTAAGAGAATGTGTATGTGTGTATTCAATAAAATATCAATAATAAAATTTTGCATTCTGCCGAGATCCCCTAGTACTCCACATACATAAATATAATCTTTAATTGTTTAGTCATCTGGGCCAAAAGGAAAATTATTCTAAAAATAACTTCTATTGTATACAAAATGTAAGTTGGACTTTGTATGTGCTGCATAGTGTGCAGGTAATTATTACCTAACTAGCTTTTCAATAATTATCTTGGGCAACTAACTGTGCAATTTAACCTCCCTCTGGATTTTGTATTATTGTACCGTAGGTCACCCTCCCCAACTCAATGCCTTAAAATGGGCTGGATGCTGCCATAATATCCAATCAGCTGGAAATCATTTGAGCATCAAGCCAAGGGACGCTGCTTTAAAATGTTAACATGCTTTCCAATATTAATTCATGTCTATGAAAAAGGGAACTAAAGCATAAGCCCGCTCTTTTCCGTTACCCTATAACTAAGCAGCAGAGACACCAAACATGTGACGCAGGTCACCTATGGTACCTTCTTTTAACTGCACTCTCACTCACATGAGCACCTATAGTTCTGACCAATAAAAGATGGGTCTGGATAAAATGAAAGTGCAAGCACATGTCATTAAACAAAAACCTTAAAATATAGGCAGCTAATTTCTACAAAAGCAATAGAATATATCAGGTATTTTCACTCCTAACATTTAGTTTCAAAAGGTACCTAGAAGAAATGTATATTTACAAACTTTCTGTTCCACTCTAAAATTATCACTCAAGCTACAAAACCCTCGCACTTCCTTAAATATCATTGCTTAGAAATTTCTGAATACCAGAATTGTTTAGACAAACGTGTTATCTCTTCTAATAAATTCATAACTCTGTTTTGAAACCACAAGAGAACAGAAGTTCTTAGCTTCATTTATCATGGAAGAGAATGAATTATCACCTTTTCTTATTCATCTAATAGTTGGAAATATCCTAATAAGTCAGCGTGGAACAGAATATATAAAGAAACTCACTTGAACATATGTAGAGGGGATTAGTAATTGGGTGAAAATTCAAAGTCATACTAGAGGTCTGTGCATTAAAGTTGAAAAATTGTTTGGAAAACACAAAATTAGATTATAGGGAGGTAGATAATTATGGCCATAGTTCTTATAATAGATTATAATTAAAATATCTAACAACATAGAAGCTTATTCTTTAACAAGTCAATTTTCTATGCTGTCAACCATGACTTCATAGTTTGATGTCTAGCAGTCTCTGTCTAGCATTTATATTTGTACATACACTCATACACCAAATACCAGTATAAACAATTTATTAAACGTTTGCAATACTCAAAACCCTAGATAACGTATGACCTAATGAGTAGGAGAAATCATCCCTCTCCTAACATGTGGACTATGCTTCTTTGAAAAGTTGCCTCTTTCTCCTTATGTCTTCCATCTTCTCCTGCTCAAGTGAGAGTCTGGATGACACATTCTAACTAAATACTTCATTCACAGAGAGTCAACATGTTACAATTGGGTAACCAAAGCATTGCAGTGGTCATTAAAGTTACAGGAAAATATACACTTAAAATTGTGTCATTTCTTTTCCAAAGTTTTTCTTCAAATTTTCCAAATGTCTTTTGGGCAATTTCAAGTATTACCTGTTTCCAGCAAGAACAAGCACGTCTGGTGCTGCTGGAAAAAGTAAAGCAGACCCTCCAAATCACAACGGTAGAATTAAGATAAAAAGTACAACAAAACACCCTCAAAACAGAAATATGCACACTAAAAGTAGTAGGTGGTGGTTAATGGGGAAAAATATTAATCTTGAGATAATATCTGTGGCCCAGGTTCCTGAAATAAGAGTTGATGTTGTACCTTTCTCTGGAGAGATCAGCTCTTAAAAGGAATGAAAATTGGATAGTGATGTGCAGATCAAGTTCTTCAGTCTTTTCACAAACATATGAAAATGCTACCCTGCTCTGTATGTCCTTGATCCAATACTTCTGCCAGTTTGTAGGATTCTGGCAATTACACCTTGAGCACTTGTAAAAGAAGTAACCCCACAAACAAGTAGAGACAAATTCTTCCATCAACAGTCAAAAAGCTCTATAGCCCTTGAAGTATGAAGAACCAGATTTATATGCACATCATCCAGATTATACATAACAGACATTCAGTCTTCACTTTTTCCCTGGGAAAAGGAAAATGGGATTCAGTAGCGCAACTAAGAAGAAATACCACAGTCATTTTAATTCATTGAGGAAGCTCAGCAGCGCTTTGTGGAACTCCTGAGGCTTATCAAGATAGCAAGCATGACCAGCTCCCAACAACATGACAACTCTGGATCTGGGAATCTGCTGAAGACTTTGCAGAGATTGTACACCCAGGTCAGTATCACGCTGTCCATAAATTACCAATGTTGGTATCTAGAAAAATAAAAACATAACTAAATGAGCAATGGTCCCCAAGGATTATGCAAATGAATACTAACATTACTTCCCAATCATTGCTAAACAATTGCCATTCTTTTCCACACAACTTGCAAAAAGGCCCTGTGAAATACATCAGCAATAACATATCTCCACACCCTTTCCAAAGGAAACACTTGAGGTGGTGATTGGAATCTGGATACAATGGTCTAATGTATGGGAATGATCTTAGGAGACAGGAGGAAGAACTGCAGACTATCCAATGATCAGACAAGTGGTAGCTAAGTCCACGGAAGGAATGAGGGTGTGGCTTACGTCTCAGAAGGCACCTTCCCTAGTTCCTTGGACTGGCAAAAGAAGGGAGGAGACATACTGTACTTTCGGACTTTCAATATTCTGCTAATGTAACTTTACAATAAAAGAATTAGTATTTCTCGGTGTGCTTCTCGTCTGCAGTGCTCACAAGGGTGACATTAATACAGCAGATAAAGAGGGCCAGGTATTCTAGGAATCAATTCTAGAGGGTGGAATCTTCAATTATTAGTTACTCTTGGCTACTCACAGCGAGGGACAGAACATCAGGAGCTTCAAAGGGTATTATTATGGAAATGTGTATTTTATCTATTTGCTCATGCATACAGTCACCATCTTACTATTACGCTCTACGCAGCTTACAATAAAACAAAAATAAGAAATAGAAAACAAAAATAAAAACACATAGCACTCAGGCACAGTCTAACCTATCATCCATACAACCAGGAGAAAACTCTAACCCACGCTTGTTCTCAGGCACAAAGGCAAGTTTTCAAGACCTTACGAAAGGCCGACAGGGACAATCTAATCTCAGGAGGCCTGATGCTCCAAAGGGCAGGTGCCATGGCAGGAAGAGAAAATAAATAGATGGTAGCAATTGGTGATGAAATGACATTTGGAGTACTGCAATCCTATGTGGACTAGTAACAAATACTTGCTATATCTGTCATAAGGAGAACTGCAAAAACCCAGCAAGGGTCTAGAGTAGCCTCTCTTAAGTGGAGTTTCATAAGGTCATGCAAAAGTTTCCTGAGGCCTGAAATTACTTCAAAGATTTCTTCAAGCTATAAAATTTGAGAAAGACTGTTCTATACTGTACTGACACGATGCTTATGCTACCTAAAATCTGCATAGTAGAACTTCTTTCCCCCAGCCTTCTTTCGGGCATATAAAACTAGAGAGACTGTCTTTCCTGGCATCACTGTCCACACAACTTTCTCCAAGTTCTCTTGGAGTTGGGTGGCCTATTTCTGCATAAGACATCCATATTATGAGCCCCTATGAGTTTGTATAAAAAGCCCTGATCTGCCAGACATCAGATTCTACACCCGATGTGTGTCCTTGAAAGGTTCCATTCAACCGAGAACATCTTTTCTTAATAAAACTCTAGGCTAGGGACTGTAGTGTCTGCATCCCCAGGGAGAAACGTGTTGCTGCAAAACATCTGTAATTTACAGAGCCCCAAAAGTTAATACCTAAGAATGACTATTTCCTTGGGATGTTAGGGAAAAAGTGTTAAATATATGGAAAATAACCACAGTAATTTAATGGAATTAAAGGTTTATATTAAATCAAATGAACTGTATTTACTTGAAATGAACATATGTGTTTTTCTGAAATCATGTGCCTTTAAAATGGAGGATTCACTTAGATCAGGGGTGTCAAACTCAATTTCATTGAGGGATACATCAGCATTGTGGTTGCCCTCAGGGGGCTGGGTGGGTGTGGCCTGGGTGGGTGTGGCCTACTGGGTGGGCGTGGCTAAAGTGTGTATGGCCTACTGGGTGGGCGTGGCCAGCTCTACATCGTTCGCATCAAGGGTGCCTATGGGGGCCTGGGCAGGAGTGGGACAGATCTGAGGGTCTCTGGCAGAAGGAGGGTCTCTGGGCCAGGGCCAAGGCAATGGGGGCCGTTCCCTCACTGTTTCCAGGATGGCTTCGCGGGCCGCATGAAACCACTTCACGGGCTGGATCCGGCCCCCGGGCCTTGTGTTTGACATGTCTGACTTAGATTCACTGAGAGACTTCTTTTTTCCTCTTTGGGAAGACAGATGTCATCTTCCATGCAAATGAATATAATTTGTTTTTCCAGTCCATAGATCTCTTACCTCAAGCTGTTGATATTGTTGAGCTGAAAAATCTTTTGTACCCACTGGTGCAATAGACACAAAGCCCCTCAACCGTTCTCCACTAGAAAAGAGAAATGGAATGGAATATCGGCCACTCATCGATGAGCTTATCAAAATGGGCTTCTGAAGGCCCAGCTCCTTGAAGACTTGCTCCAGAAAGGAAATGCGGCCTTTTGCAGTCCCAACAGAGGTTGAACGTGGGGAGCTCCCATAACCTGTTCAGAAACAAACCATGAGGATCACTAAAACAATGTTAACTAGAAATCAAGACATGTATTGTACTAACTCGTGTCATTCTGATGTTTATAGAGGAACTAGCTTTTTTTTAACCTCCCTTCAGATATGGTGAAATCCTAGAATTCCTCAGGCCACAGATCTGGAAGATACCAATTTCGGGAAGGCTATCATAACCAGCAATATACCATTGTCCTCCAACTTTCAAGGGAAAATTTGGCTCTTCTTTCTGATCCTCTAGTCAAATACAACTTAAGAGAAGCTGGGGCAAATTTATGTCCTTCCAAAGTAGCATTATTTATTTAAAGCATGGTTTAAACTACACAATTCACTCCTGGGAGACTGAAATATGCTATAAAATACAGCACTGAGTTTGTGCAGAGCTCAAAGTATTCTCAAAAAGAAAAACTACATGGCTATGCAGTTATCCCAGCAATCTCTAAAACCTAACTACTACTTCTGGCTTTCCTTTGACTAGTTAAGCAACTTCCCTCACTCTACAGCACCAGCTGTTAGAAATCCTTCTAAAATATAAATCACTGATAATGCAAACTAAACTTTTATAAACTAGTCCTGCTACATCTCCAAAGTGATAACCATAACTCTGCCCTTTGCCTCCAGAGGTGAGATCCTCCTCCAATCTTCTGGCCTTCTGAAATGGCCTCAACACCTGGCTCTGCTGGTTGGCTTGGGACTCAGATGGGAGTGCGCAATGTTGGAGGTGGTTGACTGAGTGAGAGACAAAAGCCTACCCTTGCTTTTGGTTTTAACCTCTATTTAATTGCTGTTAACTGTAATTTTAAAGCTTTTAATGTTTTCATATTTATTCTTTTACACTACTGTAAGCCATCCAGAGAAAGTGAAGAGGAACTAAAAAGCCTCTTGTTGTGGGTGAAGGAGAGTGCAAAACTTGGGTTGAAACTTAACATTAAGAAAACCAAGATCATGGCATCCGGCCCTCTCAATTCCTGGCAAATAGATGGGGAAGAAATGGAGGTAGTGACAGATTTTATTTTCCTTGGCTCCAAGATCACTGCAGATGGGGACTGTAGCCAAGAAATTAAAAGACGCTTGCTCCTCGGGAGGAAAGCCATGGCAAATCTAGACAGTACACTAAAAAGCAGAGACATTACCCTGTCAACAAAAGTGCATATAGTCAAGGCTATGGTCTTCCCAGTTGCAATGTATGGCAGTGAAAGTTGGACCATAAGAAAGGCAGAGCGCCAAAGAATTGAGGCCTTTGAACTATGGTGCTGGAGAAGACTCCTGCGAGTCCCTTGGACTGCAAGGCGATCAAACCGGTCAGTCCTAGAGGAGATCAACCCTGGCTGCTCTTTAGAAGGGCAGATCCTGAAGCTAAAACTCAAATACTTTGGCCATCTAATGAGAAGGAAGGACTCACTGGAGAAGAGCCTAATGCTGGGAAAGATTGAGGGCAAGAGAAGAAGGGGACGACAGAGAATGAGGTGGCTGGATGGAGTCACTGAAGCAGTAGGCATGAGCTTAAATGGACTCCAGAAGATGGTAGAGGACAGGGAGGCCTGGAGGAACGTTGTCCATAGGGTCGCGATGGGTCGGACACGACTTCGCAGCTAACAACAACAACAAGCCATCCAGATGATTCTGGACAGTGAGACAGGCAGCATATACATTAATTAATCAATCAATTAAGAAATCTACTTATTAGACTTAAGGCCACCCAACTCCAAGAGACTCTGAGGCTTACATTATAAAGAATAAAAAACAAAGACATTATACATAGCCAGACACAAATTCCAAGCACTGTACAAAATGAACTCAACAAGGACTCAACAGCCACCTTACTCCCAAAACCTAGAAGAGCCAGGTTTTTAGGGACTTTTCAAAACTATTAGAGTGGGAGCTAAAAAGACCTGGGGGTGGGGGGGGATGCTAAACAAATACAAACCAAACGTTTTCCTCCAGCAAAGGCAATAATATACAATAGTATTTGAAAGGGGGAACAAATCTGGCAAAGCAGGCAATGAAATCTTCAGTGGGCTGCTGATCACAATCTTTACAGGGCATGGCATTCAAACAAACCTGGCTCTCCCTTCCAGTTAACAGATTCCAAGAACTTTCCCCCCTTATTAAATAATAAACTACATCCTTTCTGTTATGAAAATAGATCAGAGGCATTAGAAGGGCCTCTACAACTGTTGGCATTCACTCCAGGGAGAGAGAGAGGGATTACTGCCAATGGAACATGCAGATGGGAGTGATTTACTAAATAGAAAGAGTGATGCTCATCCCTCTACTTTGGTTCGCTGCCTTCATCCAAAGTGTGTTGCCAAAGCAAGAGTTAAACCCCCAGAAATGTATATTTATTACTGAATATCAGCCCGTAAAAGAAAATGAAGCTGAAACTGAAAAGCCAAAATTGCCCCCCAAAATAATTTACTGCTAACTCTTACCAGGCAAATCAATAGCTACTGCGCGATAGCCGTTCTCTGCAAGCAAAGCCAGTGTTCCTAGAGTCTCCCATGTCTTGGATGTGAAGGACTGGCCATGCAAGAATATCACTGCCAGCCTGTTAAGAAAAAGAACTAGCAGGTAATGTCATCTTTTTTACCATTCTGA
Source organism: Vipera ursinii (assembly GCF_947247035.1). NCBI lineage: Eukaryota > Metazoa > Chordata > Lepidosauria > Squamata > Viperidae > Vipera > Vipera ursinii. The sequence goes on from NC_139513.1 coordinate 67,963,839, forward strand.
TATGAATAATGTACTAAAAATACTGTTAGGTCCCAAAATATTTTATTTATATACAGTAGTAAAACAAAATCCCTTAAACTAGTCTCAAAAAAGGAAAAGAAAAAAATGGTCACTTCGAAACAATTAAGTGAATTCGGGGTTTTTTTAGCACCAAAGTAATACCTGCCTGGAGTATGGTTAGGAAAAATTATTTTTCCATGAGATACACGAGCAGTGTAATTAATTACCACAGCTGGGGGAAATAGATATGTATTCTATTGTTTATGACAATATTACCTGGTGGCCTTCAGATACTTTTCAATATAATAAACATAAATCTGGTAATAATTATTTCAATACATCCAATTCCCATCAAATTAAAGAAGACTAATCTCAAACAATTTGAAGACTTGAATAAGAGTTCATACAATAACATGCTATATTATTAAAGAAATGAGATATATTTGGCAATCTTTGCAATGTTTCTTTTCCTATCTTTAAAAGGTTATACATAGGTACTAGTACAGAAGGAAATACTCAGATTATCTGATAGAAAACATATTCTTAAATAACCTAATTACCACAATCACTCAATAATAGAAGTGTATGGCAGTCTTAGAGAAATAATATGAAGCTCTAATTGCAAATAATTGCTAATTAAGAGAAAGCCATTTTTTAGAGATGAAAAGTGATGCTTTTACAAACTTAGAAAATGAGATTGCTTTGTGGCAAATATGCAGAGAAAAATGTATTTAGGCCCCCTGCAATATCTGAGCAGTAGTCCTGTCTCTTATTTTATAATATTATCACCAAGAAAGCCACAGATTAGCACAACAAATGCACAGTAGAAAGAAAATTCCAGCATCAGCAAGCACGATTTAGCCATGGATTACCAATGCTGAATTACTTTGCACTCTGGAAGAAATAAACTGTATTCTCTCTGTGGATCCAGGATTTAGTTAGCAATAATAATCAGGTTTTTTGAAAGCTGCACGGTCATACAAATAGGGGCAGCTTATGAGTCAAATGAGTAATATGACATCCATCTAGGAAGTGCCAAGGAAAACAGATCAGTAAATATATATTTCATCACCTATTCACTGAAATACAGTAATACCAGAACTGTGACTCCTACTAGAGCAAAATAAATCAACCATTCAAGATTCACTTTTAAACACTAAATCAGCCAATATTCGTGCTACTTTTGGTACCCTTTAGACCAATCAGAATCGCTGCCAGCAGCCCAAACTCAAGCTAATGTTTCTGTGTACTGTTAGAATAGATAGGTTGCTTTAGTGTTAACTACGTGAACGAGATTTAACTCCTTGAAGTCTCAAAAATCAGGAAGGTAACTTACCTTTCAGTGGAGGAAGCCACATCTTTTTGTACCAGCACAGCTTCTCTGAAGAAAACAGAAGAGTGCAAAACTGTCCCTGTCGTGATGGTAACATTCCCAGCACCTGTACCCTTCACCTCTTCCTCCATGGCCCGTGGTTTAGGGATGTCTACTGGAGCAGTAAATTTTTCATGCTGGATTGCAGGAAGCAACAGGTAGAGGACAAAAGTGACAAGGATTCCTAGGACCAGCAGCGCCAGCCTGTTGCGGATCAAAGTCATAGTCATCTTTTCTGAAAGGATTTGAAAGAAAAAGAAAGATCCACTAGGATCAGACAGCTTGCTATGGTAAGGCAGTGAGCCAACAAATAGCAGACACCGTAAAACTGCGGGATCGCTGCTGTAGTGTGTAAGAACATTGGAAAGCAAGTGAATTGTGTATAAGACATGTTTTCTTTCCTCCTCAACCATCATGACTTTTTTGAGGAGGGAGGGAAATAATTATGGCTTTATTTGATACAAGCAATCAAGTTTACTGTTGAGAGATTAGGATAATCAGACGTCAAGTTCGTCTTGCTTAGTGTTAGCCATATTAACTTATTCTTGCACCAGGGCTCAAATCTTTCAAGCTCCGTTGTACCCACTGAAGTTGGAGATGGTGGGTAGCACTGCACAGTGTGACTTAGGGTTAAGAATTGAAACTATTTGTACAGCTCAATAACAGTATCATACTGAATTGCTATCTAAGATTCAAATTTCTTTTTTAAGCAATACCAATATAACCAGCTTTGGAAAAATATAGGCAATCACCAAGGTTGCAGTGATGAAGAAGTCAAGAATGTTGGAATATGACTGGAGAAGCCCAGATTAAAATCCACACTCAACCATTAAGATTACTGGCTGATTCTGATCAGCAACCAAGGGCTACTTCAAGGATCAAACTGCGTGCAGAACACTATAGAATTAAGTATATAATTTTAAAGATGTAGAAAGTAGAGGGTACACTACAAACGATAAACTAGATCCAGTTTGGTATAGTGGTAAAGGTCATGGCCTAGAAGTCAGGGAAGTGTAATTTCTAGTCCCATCTTAGACGGGAAAAGCAGGTGGGTGACTTTGGGCTAGTCACTTTCTCTCAGCCCAACTCCCCTCACAGGGTTGTTGTGGTGGGGAAAATAGGCAAAGGAAAGAGTATTGATATGTTTGCTGCCTTGAGTTGCATATGAAAAAGTCAGGATAAAAGCAATTTTTATAAGCTCTCCTGTGTCATTTCATCTATCCCAGCTGCCTGTTCTTTTTCCAGGTAATCAATGGCAATAGACAAAAGCAGCTGTCAATATTAAATCCCACCTTTCTCTTTAGCAAGTAAGTATAAGCTATAAATCTTTTGGAAGGTAGGAAAGTCCCACCCGCCTTGCAGAAATGAACTCTAAAGCCCAGAACTTGTATTAGCAGGATCCAATTCATAATCAGAAGATAGTTGTAGAAGCTGTCTCCTTCCCTATAATGGTTGATGTTTTCATCAACTGGCCGATTAAAAAGAAATGCATTCTACTATTTATTCCCAATACTTTCTTTCTGCATAGCCATGCCAGCGAAAACGATTTTAGTACAAGTATATGAAATAGATCTTAAATATAAGACAGCAACTATATCTCTTCCCTTGTCTCATTTACGGCTTGAGACCTACCCATACATACCCACAGGAAGGAAGATTCCCACTTTCTATACTTTTCCTTTTTCTAAACTACTTAACTGTTAGATCCCACTGTGAAGCTCAAAAAGATCTGCCTTTCCATTGTTTTGCTACTAAAACAAAATTCTGCTAAGTTTACTCAGTACGGAATTAAAATGCATTCTATGTTTCCCATATTGGTGCTATACATCAGATCAGGTTTTGCCAAACCTTTGCCCATCCTTTACTTCTAAAACATCAGGTTTTGCTGCTCCTCTGCGTTTTTCTTTCAATCTTTGTTAATGATACGTCCCACTTGTCAAATTGGGCCTTTGTCCAGGTTATGTGGTAAAACAAACACAAAAGATACCGTAATTAGATTCAGTGCATAAATAGTGGAGTCTGTGGTATTTTCCCATCACAAAATATAGTAAGCCTTTTTACTAACAGAGCAAATTCCACTTTGAAAAGTGGTAGGAAAGCTGTAGAACACCCCACCCAGCATATATTATAGATATCCAAGCAAAAGTGCTTACAAAGGAGCCGCTATTTCTGTGCCTTTGAGGAAAATAATTCAGTTTCCAATATGTGAGACTGCCTTAGGTAAACATTTAAATACCCCATTTTGTATTCAAATGTTTCAGAAGTCATCATCTTGATGCACAGCAGTGGATTTAAAATAGCACAAGTGTTTCTCCCACCCTTTTAGAATCAGCCAGGAAAGATGTAAACAGCAATCAGACTAATTATTAATATAACCAGTCATCAGTACAACTGAGAAGGAATTATTTTCCGGACCTCCTAAACATACTGATCTACGTCTACACAAAAGTTGAATACACAGCTTTGTGACTCAAGATGAATTTGCCAAATCCCACAAGTGAGGTTGCTATTACAAAGATGGACACTCTCTGAAAGCAATTCCTGCTGAGCCCTATAAAAACAATTGTGTACCAAATGGTGAAAAATACACTGCAGGAATGGCCATATATCTTTGAAGAGATTATCAGTCGTAAGGAAAATGTATTTTTGTAAAAATCATAGCAAACTAATTGTACAAACTTGGTAAATATTTAATAAAATCTATCTTAGGCAAAGCCCATCTGCTGAGTATGTATGCGAAGAAGAAACATCAGTCCATTATTTTCAAGCACTATAGGATATATTCTTCTAAAGAGTTCAATGCGCTTGAAAACACAGTAATGCAAACAAATCTCTTGCTAGCATAATGCTATTTCAAAGTCCTTTGTAAATATGGTAGCAGTTGGGTACTCAATGGGGAAAAAAACCTCTCTTGTAAATGATGTAATTTTCTAGCTGATTGCAAGGGTTGGAAGCACCCTTTTCACCTCTGTATCAATAGCAGAATCTTGCAAATGAGTATAAAAACACCCTCTCAACCTTTTAATCGCTGAGGAAGCAAACTCGAAAGGAACCAAGATGCTTCTATTTCATTCAGTAAAGACCTCGAGACATTTATTGGCATTTGCCTATTCAGGCATATGCCATGTGTGCTGAGGAAGATGAAGACCTTCCAAGATTATAACCCTTCCCCAGTGTCTCAGGATATCACTGTCTGAATGGTTTGCATTCATTCCACTGAACATGCTACTATTCATTATCCCTACTTCAAAATAGCAGCCAAAGATTTCTAAACTCATCCTGTCGATACTATACCCAACAGGAGCAAAGCTTTTTCCTCAAAGTCTGTACTAATTTTTCTCCATTTACCAACTACCTTTTCGGATTTCATCCAGCAGGTGAACTGCAGATTGAATGTCTTTGAAGATGTATGTTTTCTGCCGATAGAGAACCTTTAACTTTGCAGGGTACAATACGTAGGCCTGAACTCCTTCCTTCAGGAACTGTTGCTTGACAGCCACAAAACGTTTCCGTCGGGCATATGTCAGTGGGCTGAGATCAGGAAAGAAGGATACCTTGTGTCCACAGAAATTTGTTGTCCAGGATGTCTTCAGTATTCTTTCCCGATGCCGCAAATCAGAAAGAGTGATTAGTACAGTACTACCATTACCCACCTGGGCATTTTTTGCTGGGAGACGGTAAGCACTTTCTATACAGATGGGAACCTGTTTGCCATTTAAATCTAAGGCAGCTGGCAACAGATTTTCTATGAAGGGGATAAGGTTCACATTTCCAATGGCTGCTGGGACACCTGTGACCCTCAAGTTTCGAGCTCGCAATTTGTTTTCTAGTGTCTCCAGCTTGTAGTCAGCCACCAACTTTCCTACTGCCAGTTCCTTCATTAAAGTAGCATGTTTGACAACGCAGCCTTGAGTAGATACCACTTTTGCTTCCAGAGCTCCCACACGGCGATCTGTCTCTTCCAGGTGTTTCTCAAGTTTTGCTAAACCAGCAGTAAGATATGCCAGGGCTTGGTGTAAGGCATCGTGTTCTGATATTACTTGCTCCAACAGCTCCTGAACTGAATTTGCCACATCAGAAGAGATGTGCGCATCGTGAATTCTTCTAAGACCCATCATAAACCTTGTTCTGCTTCCTTTTGGATTCTTTGTGCTTTTAGCCAATTCCCGCTCAGAACAGATAAAACATTGCATGTGGAAAATAGTAGAAGCGGCACCGTGTTCCTGCTGAGACGTGGTGAAGCTTTCCACTGCCTTTGCTTGGTTTAAAGTACAGGAGGACACACCCTTGTTTACCAGGTGATATATATATATATTCAACCTCAAGACTGCACACACCTACTCATACAAACCTTGTTTCTATTCAAGCAGTTTCACTGGGATGTAATGATGAAAGGCATTGTTTAATGAGGTGGGAAAACGTAAAACCTTACCGGACTCTTGCAAATTCACAAAAGCCTATCAGAGCAAGCAAGAGTTAAAGGGTTCACAGTCAACACCCCATCTTCTCCCACTCTGCTCCCATAGACTTCTTACACGGACCCAGCCAGGCTTTCGGTTCGGCACTTCCCAAAAAAAAAGCCTTTCGCCCTCCCAACGCTTCAACCTCTATTTCTCTCCTCCCATTGCCAAGAAATCTCCTAGGCTAGGGAGACCGAAGCACCTGTCGGGCTCCCGCTCTACTCCCACGCCCGGCATCCCGGACCCGCAGGCCATCAAGGCAAAAACCTGGAAGGGAACCGGAAGAGTGCAACCCGTTCTTGTGTAAGGGGGAACCGGCTTTCAGGGGAACCGTAAAAAAACAACAACACACACACACACAAAAAAAAAAAACACAACCCGGCTGTTTTCCCCTTTTTGACTGCGCGCTTCTTTCAAAAGACCTGACCACCAACCCAGCTTTAATCTCTGCAACAAAAAACTTGGGCAGGGTGGGAAGAGACGCCCGCAATTCTTCCCGAGTCCCCAGGAGAGGCAGGATCCCTCGGCGAATCCCTGCCCGGGCCCTGCTCCGGAGGGAAGGGCGCATAGGCCGACAGCCAGCCAGCCAGCCCCCCACCCCAGGTGTCTCTTCCCCCGGCCCGCCCAACGCGGGAGTGGTTTTGTCAGCCGCCGGTCACGGACCCCGCGAGCCCAGCCAGACGCGGCGGGAACAAAACGCTCCTCCCTCCGCGGGGCAGGCCGGCCGGCCGACTGGCTGGCTGGCTGGCCGGCCGACGGTACCTGCGCTTCGCAGCCGCTGCGTCTTCTCTTCCCCCACCCCGCCTCCCAGGAGCGGGAGCTGCGCGAGCTGGTGACGCGAACTCTTTCCTCCTCCGCGACCCGCCAGCCCGGCTCCCCGCCTCCGCGCGCCGGGCCCCATCTAGCGGCCAAGGGGAGCCCTGCCGCCCGTCAAGAAGCCGGAGAGGCGGGGCTGAAGGGGCGGAGTCTCGTCCTTGGGTCTTCCTCCGAAGGGGGTCCCCGCTGCCTCGCCTGGCTCGGCGGCGGGCGGGATCGGAGCGCGTTCGCGTTTGGATGGCGAGGAAATTTCGAGGCATCTTATTTAAACCAGAAGGGCGAGACTTTCCCTTTATTGACTGCCTTCAAAACATGCCAACCAACACACACACAAAAGAACCCCGCATGGATGTGATCCTTAGGAGCTAAACTTGACTTGACGGGTCCTGGAGGGAGCGAAAAGTTGGCTAGTTGCTTCTCTTGCCAACCTGTTATTCAAGATTCCTGGTTTAAAGACCTCCTCTCTCTCAGGGAGCCAGTCAGTTCCTAAGAGAAGGGAGACCCAAACGGGAAGGAGTAATCTTTTTCCATACAGGGCTTGTTCTCCATTTCTGACGTTTTATGAAGGAACCTGGCCTTTTCTGGTTTTTTCCAAGTTTTGAACTTCAGGCATCAATCAATCAATAAAAAACCTTTATTGTCAAAGTACAACATGTGTACATTGAGATTAGCTGAGCCTCCCCCCCTGCTCTCTCCCCCCAACACACAGTGACAACAAACCATCCTACCACACCATGTGAACCAACTACACCACACACCGGCCTCCCAAGTCAATTCTGCATAAATTCACAGAGATATTATCCCCTACTATCATGCTGCTTCCGATGTGGGCAGGGTAAGGGGTTATCAAAATAGAAATCCATACACGCCTGCGGACTGCCAGGCCACAGAAGAGCACGCTACCATCTGATAGAAACCTAATCAGTAAGTTATGCTAATCCATTGTCTGCTCAAAAAGCATAGTGTACTATTCACACACACATAATGCGGTGGCTTAAATCATGGTTTGTAAAAAATAGTGGCAGGTTTCATGCAACAAAGCCGAAAGCAAACCATAGCCAGCATGTTGTATGAACAAACTATTCACACCAGGAAAAACATTGTTTTGGGGAAATGAATGTGCAGATGGTGAATATTGGCTGCTTAGGATGTATTTAAGCTATCTCCACTTCCACTCAATCTACATATGGCTCCTTTTTCACATCAGGCTAAAGCATATGTAATAAGGTTTATTTATAGCAATCAGATTGCAGCTGCAAAATAAACATGATCACTAGAAGTAGCAAAGATGTCCAGAAAACTGGCTATTGTTTAGTACTCGGTTGCACTACAGTGGGTTTATTTGGTTTTAGCTTAGTGAAAGTAGATTAGGGTATGGGAATATGAATCTTAACTGTGATTTATTTAAGACACAACGATGGCTCAGTGCAATAAGCAAATTCAGCCTATTTGTAAATAGATAACAGAAACACAAAATACTGTTAGTACAGTTCGAACCTTTTCTAATCCAGCACAAATCCAGGCCAGTTTTGTGCCCTAGATGTTTTTATTACCCAGAGAAATGGGAAGAGACTATGTTTGTTTCTATTTTATTCAGATGCTTAGCAGGTGTTGATGTTATTTTCAAATGTTGATGTATAGTAAGGAATAGTATTCCCCAAGGAACACCATGAACCATTTTAATGAGGCAATGGAAAAAAAGAAGCTGCTATTAGTATAGCTCTTTTCCCCACCCCTGGAATTTCCTTAGTCATCAGATCAGAGTTTTGAGCTAAGAATGCATGACTTGGTTACTGAAAATGTTGCTTCAATGCTTGTTGGGAGAAAATGGCATAGACTAGCTAATAGTGAAGATAAATAGATTATCAGTAATTTCTGATATTACCCTGATCTATGTTTTAAATCAAACCTGCCCTGAATGTCAGTATATGAATGACTAAAAATTTAATGCAGTACAAATAGCCCAACCAAGTGCTACTTTTTTCTTCTTCCTTTAACAAGAAACACAAGATGGCCTTTTTTCTCTTTCACTTGAAAAAATTATGTATTTCTTTCAAAAACCCAGACATTTGCACTTTATTGCAATTTGTGCTTTGTACTGCACAAGGAAGGACTAGCAAAACAAGCTGTTCTTCAAACGTAGCTTTAAAAAAAACAACAGAATGAGCTCAAAATGGCACTAAGTTTGGATATCTGTTTGTATATATTTATAAATTAAGCCACAAGAACTGAGTTGGGTCAGATAAAGAGATTATCTAGTGCAGTGTTTCTCAACCTCAGCAATTTTAAGACAAGTGGACCTTGAGCCTGGACTGACTACAGGAAATCTTACGTCTCAATGCCACACACATGGATCTGTGAGTGCTTGGTACTATGCAAAGTCAACAGGTCACTAAGGACCTGCATGCCGGCAGTATGCTTCAGCAGCCAGAAAATCCAACATAGTCCGAAGCTGTATTAACAGAGGGATTGAATCAGGTTCACGAGTAGTGTTAGTACCACTTTATAATGTCTTGGTAAGATCACACTTGGCATATTGCATCCAGTTTTGGTCACTATTATATATAAAAAAGACGTTGAGACTCCAGAAAGAGTGCAGAGAGAAGCAACAAAGTTAATTAGGGGACTGGAGGCTAAAACAGGTGAAGAACAGTTGCAGGAATTAGTTATGTGTAGTTTAATGAAACGAAGGACAAGGGAATGATACGATAGCAGTATTTCAATATTTAAGGGAGTCAACTTATTCTCCAAAGTACCTGAAGGCAGAACAAGAAAAAATGGATGGAAACTAATCAAGGAGAGAACCAAGCTAGAACTAAGAAGAAATTTCCTGACAGTTAAAACTATTAATCATTGGAATGGCTTGCCTTCAGAAGCTGTGGATGCTCCATCACTGGATGTTTTTAAGAAGAGATTGGACAACCACTTGCCTGGATTGGTATAGGTCGCCTGCTTGAGCAGGGGGTTGGACTAGAAGACCTCCAAGGTCGCTTCCAATTCTGTTATTCTCTTATTTGACCTTCCTCAAGAACTCAAAGGGACTGTGGAAGACAACATTGGAAGTCACTTCAAAGTATCACCATAAATGGTCATTAAATATGGCATATATTAAGATGATGCACTGCCTCTGCTGCTGTTCTATATAGGCTTGAACCCCCTCAGTCAGATAACGACAAGGACTGGATATGGATACAAGTTCAAGAGTGGAACTACCATCAGTCAGCTCTTCTACATGGATGACATTAAGCTGTAAGCAGAGTGATCGAAGCGTTGATCCACCTGACAGGGATCTACAATGAGGACACTAGGATATCATTCGAACTGGAGAAGTGTGGTGGGATGGGAATCATGAGAGGGCAAGTAGTTAAGATCAATAGGGTGAAACTACTAGTGAGCCACATAACAGATATATAGACCAGCTATAAGTACTTTGGTATCCAACAACCACATGGTAACCAGGATGAGGAAGCAAGGAAGACAACTAGTAGTAGTACCATCAAAGGATAAGACAAGTCCTGAGGAGACAGCCAGTGAAGATCCTTGCCATGAACACATATGACCTGCCAGTCATCAGCTATCCTGCCAGTATAATGAGCCTGCCAAAGCAGGACATGAAGGCTGCCTATGTGAAGGCATCCTGTGCGCTCCCACAGGGTCTTCTCAGGGTACCGCCGGTAAAAGATTGCCGGCGGATAACACCCAGGGGGAGGGCCTTCTCTGTGGGTGCACCTGCCCTTTGGAACCAGCTGCCCATAGAGCTTAGGACTGCCCCTGACCTTCGCTCATTCTGCCGGGACCTGAAGACTTGGCTCTTTGAGCTTTCTGGCCTGGACCGAGAGTATTAATTGGGGTTTTAATTGGATTTTAATTGGGGTTTTATATTTATTCAAGGTCTAAATGTAATCATTTTAACTGTTCTTAATTTTTGTAATTGTTGTATTGTTATTTTAAAAACCTTGTGAACCGCCCTGAGTCCTACGGGAGAAGGGTGGTATATAAGTCTAATAAAGATAAGAAGAAGAAAGATGGAGATTTCCACTCCAAATCCAAACACCCAGAAGTTAGGCTAGGCATATCCAGCTCCTGCAACTGTTCATCCTATGTTTTAGCCTCCAGCCCCTATTTCCTATTTCGCTCATATGTAAGGATATTAATAATTAAGTTGCTTAACCCAAAGGGAATAGCGGGATAGGTATTTGTGCATCTACAAAACATGCATCGGTTCAGTAGCAATAATTCTTTTAATGGGAATAATTTCTTCATTACAGCAATATATAAACACAATAAATAAATATTTCACTCTGCACATAAAAATTGTACTTAATCTGTTTGCTTTGTATAGATGCCCATTTCATCAAGTAGCTCATGATACAGCTTTATGAAAAACAAAAAAGACTTAATACACTATATGTAAGCTAGCAGTGGTAACATACTGATACACCTTATGGAATATCTTTAGGTTAAGGTTTACTCTTCCCACTCAAACAAATTAGTGTTTTTTTTAGAAATCTATGCAGATGCTCACAGTCCCAAGCAATAGTAATTTATATACTTGTAAAAAAGGGGATCAAAATTTCACATTTGGCTTTGTGAAATTTTAAGCATTTCTTGAGCTATGGTGGTACTCAATTAGGATACATAAAAGTTCTGAAGATGGCATAAAGGTGCATTAAAATTGGCAGAGAATTTAGGGATTTCCTTCTTCCTCTTCCTCTATGAAGTAAGATAGGCCATCTGCTTTGTCAGCTACACTTCTGAACCAAATGGATAATTTTATTACTGCATTACTTTTAGTTTCTAACCTTAAGCTACAAGTTTTAATACTTGTATTACTTTATTAGACCACCTGCTGCCGGCGTCAACTCCCCTCCGCCCCGTGCGTTCCCACAGAGAGGGCCTCCTCAGGGTGCCTCCAGTCAGAGAATGTCGGCTGGTGGCCCCCAGGGGGAGGGCCTTCTCTGTGGGCGCTCCGGCTTTGTGGAACCAGCTGCCGGTTGAGCTCCGGATGGCACCGGATCTCCGCTCCTTCCGGCGCGGGTTAAAGACCCATTTATTTGAACAAGCTGGCCTGGCCTGATGGGGAATCACTTATGTTTGGTTCTAATTGACGAGGACTCAGAGTGGTTTAACAATGAACGAGTTTATTGAATACACAAAGTCAACTGTCAACTGTCAAATGTTGCAACCCTTTTATAGAGAAAGCCTTTGAACTGTAACCAATCAATGGAGTCTCTTTTCCCGCTCCTAGGTTGTGGCGTCCAATGAATGCACCTTAATTTCCCGCTCTGAACCTTGCTAAGCTGCAATGTGTTTGCAATCTCTTGCTTGCCCTGTTAATAACTATTTACATACACAACACCCCTTACCCCCCCGTTGATGTTATTTCTTTACGAAATCCTTTAGGTATTTTGGTGGCCTATGTATTCTAGAAGGGTATCTGTTACTTTGGCTGCTAGGGACCCCTCTTCCTGGTTGACTGCTTGGCTGCTTGTCACTGCTGGGCCTGGGCTCTGGGTTACTGGCTTCAGATGTGCTGTCTTGTGTATTAGTTTGTGTTTGTAATTCAGTGGTCACTGGCCTACTTCGCAGGGGTATTTCCCATTCCATTTGACTGAATTGTTGTTGTTGGTTGCGAGGGAATGAGTCCTTTTGCCCCTCCTCTACGCCACTCTCTGGCCTGTTGTTATCTGTACTGTTTCCCCTTACTATGCTTAGGTCCCCCTCAACTGGCACACAACCACTGGATCTTTTCCTCAGCTGGTCTATGTGTCTTTTACAGATCCTGTTCCCTTCCCCCTCAATAGTGTACGACAGGGGACCTAAGATTTCAGTCACCACCCCTGGAATCCATTTGTCCCCTTGGGCATAGTTTCTGGCCCAGATCAAATCCCCCACTTTAAATGTTCTGTTAGGAATGTCAAATTCAATGTTTGTTTGCAGTCTGTCAGGGTGCAATCTGTCCAATTTTGTGGATAGTCTCCTGCCCCACCTCATTTCAGCTGGACTTTTCCCTGTAGCAGAACATGGGGTCGTGTGCTGAGCCAACAAGAACTCTGCCAGTCTCTGATGCCAATCACCTCGAATAATTCTTTTTAAAGCGTCCTTCGTGGTCCTCACATTTCTTTCAGCCAATCCGTTGGTGGAGGGGTGGAAGGGTGCTGAAGTCTTGTGCTTAATCGAGTTGGCCTTGAGGAAATCCTGAAATTCAATAGATGTGAATTGTGGCCCGTTATCAGACACAATTAAATCCGGCAACCCGTGAGTGGCAAAGAGGCCCCTTAATGCCTGTATTGTTCTGCCTGAAGTTACTGAGCTGACCGGTACTACCTCTAGCCATCTAGAGTAGCTGTCAACCACTACTAGGAACGTTAACCCTTGGAAGGGTCCAGCAAAGTCAATATGAATCCTGGACCAAGGATTCCTAGCTTGTTCCCATTTATGTGTGCGGATATGTTGTTGTTCAGGCCTGGAACGTTGGCACAGATGGCAATTGGCAACACATTCCTCAATGTCGTTGTCCAGTCCTGGCCACCACAAGTGACTCCTAGCCAACGCCTTCATCCTTACTATTCCAGGATGTCCCTCATGCAATTCAAGTAGAATAGCTGATTTGTGGATTCCTGGAATAACTACACGAGTTCCCCAGAGTAAGCAACCCAAATGAACTGACAGTTCATCTTTCCTCCTGAAATATGGACTGTATATTTCATCCGGTTTGGCGTTAGGCCAACCGCTCATGACCCAGGTCATTACTCTCCTTAAGGTGAGGTCCTTATTGGTTGCCTCAGCAATGTCTTTTGCAGTTAAGGGCAAATCAGGAATGTCCTGTAGGGACATTATTTGTCCCACTGGGGCAGGGTCCTCCTCTGTTGTGCTTAGGGGCAATCTGCTAAGAGCGTCTGCATGACCCATGTCCTTGCCTGGTCTGTATTGGAGGGAAAATGAGTATGCTGAGAGGAAAATGGACCATCTCAGCATCCTGGGTGACATAATTTGGGGAGTCTGTTTATCTGTGGTAAACAGTCCCAGCAAGGGTTTGTGGTCCGTCAGTATAGTAAAGTTCCTACCATACAGGTAGTCGTGGAACTTTTTAACTCCTGCCACTATGGCTAATGCCTCCCTGTCTATTTGCGCATAGTTCTGCTCTGCCTTGGTTAGTGTGCGGGAGTAGTATGCAATGGGTCTTTGTATTCCCTGGTTGTCTAAGTGGCTGATCACAGCCCCTACGCCATAGGGCGAAGCATCGCACGCCAGGTAGATTGGTTTGTTTTCTATAAAGTGGGTTACAGTTGAATTACTGGAAAGGATGTCTTTTAAAATTTGGAAACTTACTTTGTGCTTGTTCTGCCACTGCCAAGGGGTCTTCTTATCTAAGAGTCTGTGTAAGGGTTCTGCAATGGCAGCCTTGTGTGGCACAAACGTGTGGTAAAAATTTACCAAGCCAAGGAAGGCCTGTAGTTCCGCCTTGTTCCTTGGTTCTGGGGCCCCTTTGATTGCTTTAATTTTTTCAGGGGTAGGGTGGATTCCACTTTTGTCAATCCTGAACCCCAAAAAATCAGTGGATTTAACCCCTATGCTACATTTTTCCTTCTTTAGTTTCAACCCAGCCTTCCTAAACCTACCCAGTACCTGTTCCAGCCGCTCTACTAATATTCCTTCATCCTTTCCAGCTATTAGGACATCATCAAAGTAAGGGCATACTCCAGGTATGCCCTTTAAGGTCCTCTCCATCACTTCTTGGAAGATGCCTGGAGCTGCTGCAATTCCAAATTGCAGTCTGTGGACTCGGAACGCCCCCTTGTGGGTAACGATCGTCTGTGCCTCTGCAGCCTCTTTAGAAACAGTCAACTGTAAGTACGCATGCGCCAAGTCTAACTTGGCGAAGATGGCGGCGTCCTGGATCGTGGCGAGGACCTGCTTCACCGTCGGGACCGGGTAAGCATGCTTTTTCATTCCAATGTTGAGGGTGGCTTTGTAGTCAGCGCAGATTCTCACATCCCCATTGGGTTTGAGGGGTGTGACAATCGGCGTTTCCCACAAACCGCCCTCAACAGGTTCTAATACTCCTTGGCCTACAAGCCGGTCGAGCTCGGCCTCAATTTTTTCCTTTAAGGCAAAAGGCACCCTTCGGGCCTTAAGCCTGATTGGTTTTACTGAGGGGTCTAGGTTGAAGTTAATGGGGGGCCCTTTGTACATGCCCAGAGATCCATCGAATACGTCTGCAAATTCATTGCAGACGGATTCGAGGGTCTTATTTTTAATCACTGAATTTATTCCCCCGATCCAAATTCCTAGGGCAGGGAACCAATTAAGTCCGATTAAGCTAGTCCTATTCCCCTCTGTAACTATTAGTTCTAAGACCCCCTTAAACCCCTTAAATTTTACACTAAGGCTGGTCTTTCCTTTTACTTTTATTGGACTTTTTTGAAAGTCCATTAATTGAATATTTGTTGGACTAAGTGGAATTCTTTTTCCACTTCTTTGTTCAATTCTCTCAAGGGTTTCAGTGGAAATTATCGACACTGAAGCCCCTGAGTCAATTTCCATTCTGCAAGGGACCCCTTGCAGAAGGACTGTGATTTTTAATTTTCCATCCAGAAAATTGTGACCACTTCCCAGCCTTCTCCTATTGACTCGCGCCACCTCCCCTAGATTTGGAATTTTAACCCGGTTTTTAGGGGACTCCTTGCCACTAGCAATAGGGGTTACCTTACCCTCAGGCCACACATCGACTTCGTTCAGACGGTTGTCGCGAGCGCGGTTTCTGCAGATGGCCTGGATGTGGCCGGTCTTGCCACATGCCCTGCACTTGGCGGTACGGAATCGGCAGGATGCGCGGGGATGGTTGCCGCCGCAGCTGCCGCATCGGTTCTGGCTGTCGTTGTCGCGCGGTCTGGTTGCGGTGTCCCGCCACGGTCGTTGTGCTCCGGTCGGTTGTCTTTGCGGAGTTGCGGGTTGTTGACGGCGGCCAGGTTCGGGCCCCTCGCTTTGTCTAGGTGCCATCTTTCCAAATCGCCTGGAGACTTCGGCGATCTCTTCCTCCCACTGCTGGTCCACCTCCCCGCAGTCCACATAGCCCGCTTGGTTGATCTCGGGCGCTGCTGCCATGCTACTGCGGGGGGGGGTCGCGATACCCGGTTGACTCGTAAGTTAGAAGTTCGTCGAGCACTTCCTGCAAATCGCCGGTGGGTTTGGCGATTATTCTGTTTTGTAGTTGTTCATCACGCAAGCCCAGTACTACTCTGTCCCGAATTCTTATTTCTAAATTATCGTATTTACATCGTACTGCGGCTTCCCTGACGGCAGCGACAAACTTTTGTATGGACTCTCCCGGTCTCTGATTCCTCTTTTCGAAGATGCGCCGCCAAAAGAGTTCGGACCTTCGGGGTGTAAAGTGGACCTTTAATTTAGCGAGGAGGTCGGCATAAGGCACGCTAGAGACTGGTTGCGGTTGACACAATCCGACAGCGACTCTGTAGACCGGTGTGCCACAGATCGTCAATAATGCCGCCGCTTTTTTACGGTCGTCTGTGATTCCGTTCACAGGAACCCTTCGACTTGACCGATGTATTCTTCCCAATCTTCAGGGAAGTTTGGGTCGAATTCCTTCAATGACCCGATTTGCGCCATTCGGAGAATTTTTTTCTTATTCTGCCGCGGCCGCTCGGTTGACTGTGACTCGCTCTGAATTTGCCGCCTTTCGCGACAATTCCGCCGGTTCTCTGGTCTTCTGTCTATCCCACCTTCGTCACCAGTTGTTTGGTTCTAATTGACGAGGACTCAGAGTGGTTTAACAATGAACGAGTTTATTGAATACACAAAGTCAACTGTCAACTGTCAAATGTTGCAACCCTTTTATAGAGAAAGCCTTTGAACTGTAACCAATCAATGGAGTCTCTTTTCCCGCTCCTAGGTTGTGGCGTCCAATGAATGCACCTTAATTTCCCGCTCTGAACCTTGCTAAGCTGCAATGTGTTTGCAATCTCTTGCTTGCCCTGTTAATAACTATTTACATACACAACAACTTAGGGTTTTAATATTTATATATATATATTATTGTTTTTATTGTGGGCTATAATTTAATTCTTTTTTAACTTTTGTACTTTTGTAGTTTTAAGATATGCCCTGTTCACCGCCCTGAGTCCTTCGGGAGAAGGGCGGTATAAAAATTTAATTAATTAAATAAATAAATAAATAAATAAATAAATTTACAGTACAAGGAAGATTTCCTATTTCCTAGTAAAACCAATTCAAAATATGCAAGCACGAGCAACACAGATTCATCCTTGTTGTCTGAATGATCAAAAGGTCAGATAAACTTATTTTGTAGTCGTTAGCTATAATTGAGTCAAAGAGGTTGGAGTATTCTTCCAAATTAGTTGGTTTCTGGAGCATCCAAAAATTAATGTTTAAAGCTTTCCATCTAGATTTGGCTTATTCATTCCATTTAAAGTCTCTGGATTTCAAATAGCAGCTCACTCAACGCATCAAAACTAAATATTAATCTGCAGGTAAAAAGTAATTTTACTATCATGCATTTTATTAAGTTTCGTTTGTTTAATTTTCATTGCTTGAATAATTTATGCTAGGTTCATACATCACACTCAGCCAAATAAGCTATAACATCACTTAATCCAATATGTAAGCCCTCCCTACTTGTCCATCAAGCCCAAAACTTTATATTTCAATTGTTAGTTGTTCTCCAAAAAATCAAGCAAAAAGTTTCTATTTATTTATTATAAATTATTGTATAAAATTATTTGAATTACATCTGTTTGGAAACAACTTACTCAGACGTTAGTAAAAGTTTGTTTAATACGTGAAGCAGAGGATCTATTTATTATTTATTTATTATTTATTTTATTATATTTATATATCGCCCTTTCCCGAAGGACTCAGGGCGGTTTACAGGGTGGTTAAAACAAAAAATACAAAAGTTAAAAACAGATTTAAAAAAATTATATCCGTCCCTGAACAAATAAAACCCCAGTTAAAATTAAAATTAAAATTAAAATTCTCAGCCTGGGCCAGAGAGCTCGAAGAGCCAGGTCTTCAGGTCCCGGCAGAACGAACGGAGGTCGGGGGCGGTCCTAAGCTCCACTGGCAGCTGGTTCCAAAGGGCAGGCGCACCCACAGAGAAGGCCCTCCCCCTGGGTGTTATCCGCCGGCAATCTTTTACCGGCGGCACCCTGAGAAGGCCCTCCCTGGGGAAGCGCACTGGACGAAGGGAGCTTGATGCCAGCAGCAGGTGTTCCCTCAGATAACCCGGACCCAAGCCATTTAGGGCTTTATAGGTCATCACCAGCACCTTGAATCTCACCCGGAGGGCATCTAGAAGAACACCAGATTTTATTTGTTAAAATAGAGATGGAGATTGATCTGAATGTAGATTAGGAGTTTTTAAAATGTTGAATTATAAAGGTGATATGGAAAAAAGATGATGTGGATCTGAAAACAGATTTTAAAATACCAGAGTATGAGTGATATGGAAAATAATGCCAAAATGAATTTACAAATGAAAGCAGTTGATGTCTTAATATTTAAAAAGGACAAACAAATAATAAATTGGAAGAATGATTTAGAAAGCTCTCTTATTTTGGATATATAAAAGGAATGTGGAATCAAGGAAACTTTCTGAAACAAATGGCAAAGATGAGTTGCTCAAGCTGATCTTGGAAGGAGATAAAGAGAAAATGATAACGAATTAATTTGTGAGTCACTGTTTAATGGGACTGAAGATTAAGCTTTTTAAAATGATGAGAATATTTACAAAATGAATCTGCCTGATCAGGGTTAAAATATACACTTTGTGGTCTCTGGTAGCTGTTAATGGAATTTCTTTTTGACTAAGATCAAATAAGGCTTTACAGATTTATTTATAAGTGGGGAGAGATTTCTTCCGTTTTATTTCTTAGAAAAAGTGCTAGGTTTTGATTATAAAATTTGAATTTTTGGATTAAGATTAAAATATATATGTTAATATTTCTGGTCTTAATAGGTTTTTGTCTATTAGGATTAAATGTGTTTTTGTAACAACTATTGATAAGGGATAAGATATGGGATAAAGAGGGTTTTTTTAACTGAAATATTAGAGAAGCTGTTAACTTATCCAAATTGTTTCGTCTTCTTTGGGGGGAGGAGGAATCACTTTTATGTATCTTCTTTTTCTTACTTCTGTTTACTACCCCCTTTCACTTTTCTTTTTATATTTTTATTAGTTTGTATTCATTCTTTATCTTTGTAAGTCTTAATAACATTATTGTAAAAAAAAAAGAATGATAAGGAAGGAGGGAGGGAGGGAGAAAGGAAATCTGGAAGGAAAGTTGGAGGGAGGAAGGAAAGGAAGGAAGGAAGGAAGGAAGGAAGGAAGGAAGGAAGGAAGGAAGGAAGGAAGGAAGGAAGGAAGGAAGGAATTCTGATGGTTCCTGCCATCTTTCCACAAGGAATTTGGAAGTCATTCCTGCTCCCATTGCTTTTTTTTTTTTGCCCAGCTGTGGTCATTCTGGGTCTCTGTTGAGGTAAAAGAAATCTCTGGAATGATGATCCAACATGGCATGGGTTGTTTAATATTACGTTACAATTTTTAAAAATTGTAAGACCGGTATTAATTTAGATTTGAGCTTTTTAAAAAATGACTTAACTCTGCCTTAATTCATAAAGCCAGCTGAGTGACTTGAGCAAGTTACACACTCTCAGTCCTAAGAATAAGGCAATGGCAAACTACTTCCCAAAAGTCTTGCCAAGAAAACTGCAGGTCAAAAATTAACTTGAAGGTGCGTACGCGTGCACCTACACCCACACAAAACCACATTTGTTGTTGTTAGTTGCGAAGTCGTGTCCGACCCATCGCGACCCTATGGACAATGTTCCTCCAGGCCTTCCTGTCCTCTACCATCTTCTGGAGTCCATTTAAGCTCACGCCTACTGCTCCACTGACTCCATCCAGCCACCTCATTCTCTGTCGTCCCCTTCTTCTATTGCCCTCAATCTTTCCCAGCATTAGGCTCTTCTCCAGTGAGTCCTTCCTTCTCATTAGGTGGCCAAAGTATTTGAGTTTTAGCTTCAGGATCTGCCCTTCTAAAGAGCAGTCAGGATTGATCTCCTCTAGGACTGACCGGTTTGATTGCCTTGCAGTCCAAGGGACTCGCAGGAGTCTTCTCCAGCACCACAGTTCAAAGGCCTCAATTCTTTGGCGCTCAGCCTTTCTTATGGTCCAACTTTCACTGCCATACATTGCAACTGGGAAGACCATCGCCATGACTATACGCACTTTTGTTGACAGGGTGATGTCTATGCTTTTTAGTGTGCTGTCTAGATTTGACATAGCTTTCCTCCCAAGGAGCAAGCGTCTTTTAATTTCTTGGCTACAGTCCCCATCTGCAGTGATCTTGGAGCCCAGGAAAATAAAATCTGTCACTACCTCCATTTCTTCCCCATCTATTTGCCAGGAATTGAGAGGGCCGGATGCCATGATCTTGGTTTTCTTAATGTTTAGTTTCAACCCAAGTTTTGCACTCTCCACAAAACCACATACAAACATACAAAACCACACACACAAATGTTTGTTTATTCCTTGTTAAGAATAAACATTGGAAGACATTGGAAAATGATATAAATATATTCACATCGTAAATGATAATAGTAGAACCACATACCTGCAAATTTTACTGAATAATTGTAGAAATAAAAGTGTTGTTTATGGCCACTAGGTGTCCCTAGTGTCTGTTAGATTAGAACTTTTGCCTAGAAAATGTTGCAACTTTCACAGTATTATTCTTTCCCCCTTTCGTCAAACTTCCTCTAATACCTTTGGACCCGGAAGTTCTGGAGAGAGATAAAGCTTTCAGTCATCGGTTTGTATGTCTCTTGCAAGTTAGCCTGTTCTCGAAACGTCACCATTTTGATTAATTAAGGCAATAACTTGGTAAGTTTACAGAGACCTCATTTGTTTTTTTCCCCCCTCCGCTGCTTTCAAAGCAACTGATTCACTCTTGAGAATGGATCATTATGTATATTATGAAGCAGCTTGCACTGAGAAAAATTATCATCATTTTATTTGTCTAGTTTACTTTGTTTTGGACCCCCTAATACACTGCAGTTTACATAGGAAAACCGCAGGAAAGAATCCAGGCAGGTATGACAAATTTAAAAAGTTATTGTCTGATGAAGAGTGATTTGGTTCTTGAATCTTTCCACATTACTTTCTTAAAAGGCATAAAAAAGATCCTAGCCACTTGCAACAAAACCCAAAATGTCTGTGGGAATCCTGTCCCACTAACTGCAAGTTTCAGGCAAACATCTTTATTTCTGATTATTTAATTTATTACTTGTTTAACCCAGTTTTGAGATAGCTCAATTCCTCAATGACTCTGGACAGTTTACAGATAAGAGGGAAAATACTGTACTGTATGTTGAAGAGAACATGGATGACCAGAAGAGCTAAAGGAAGCTAAACATAAAGGGGGGGGCTGTCCTGAGATTGCTTATATGAAGATTTATTTGCCCAGCTGGAAAATGGACATTTCTTGCAGTTCTGTCTGTTTGGGAGGATTTTTGGGGAATTTAAGGGGCTCTCAAGAACAAAAGTATTGGCAAAGCTTTGTCATACTACTTGCCTTTTCTTCACTGGCTAGGCAGGCAAAAATGGTTGTGTCTTGGACACTGCAGCTAGACAGTTATAAGGGCATATTTTATGGTTGCCAGTTTGGGACATCAGTTTTGTGTCAGAGTGCCTTGTTGGTTGCATCTTGTTTCATTCTCAGACCAAGTGGCTCAAATCTGAGCACTGCTTATATTTTCAAAATTACATACCAGCTCAGCAGGTAAGAACATGTCAGTAACAGATTTGAATTAAATCCTCCTCCTGTACTAAGTAGGTCAGTAGTTCACATGACATGCATTGTATTAATTAAGCATCTAGAGCAGACCCAGCTCTATTGTATAGCAATTTTAAAAATAGAATTACAGAGAAAACTATATTCCAAACATTTTTTGAAAATCAGAAACATATATATAACTAACAATAATTACTAGTTATAATATCAAGAGATAAAAGAAGAATAAAAATATAAGTATCAGATAAGCAAGATGGGGGGGCTCTAAGAATGAACATGCCAAATCAGTTAATTGTCATGTATACATTTAATAACAAAAATTAACTATTTTTGCAAAATTTTATAAAATCAATGCCAAAGGGAATCATACTGAAACTTTTTTCAATAGAAAAATTAGCCTTTCAAGAAATCAGTTGTACAGGTTTTTTGACTTCAGTCTTTGATTTGCATAGACTTAAAAGAATGCCCAACTCCCAACAATTCCAATATCCAGGTAGTGGTCCTTTTCTAATCTTTGAATTTAATTCTCTCCCTATGCCCAATTCCTCAAAAAATGGCAGATTCCACAGTTTTGGAAAATAATTTGAGACCAGCTGTCAGATTTCCAGTGCAAAATAAGGAATCAGTGGAGTTCCATGACTTGATCCATCTGATGACCAATTGTACTAACAACAGTGTCCAGCAAGGCAGGGACCAGGGGTGGGGGGGTGGGGAAGAGGTCAGACGGATGAAAGGAGCGTCAGTGTCGTGATGCAAGTCATACTTTTTTCCTACATGCATCACAGCAGCCCATGCACAAGTTTAGGCCACAATGCTGCTTTCCTCAGACAAAAGCAGTTACAGCCTGCGCTGACAGTAATAATTAGTATTACAGTGTACGTGCCTTTCTTTATATGCATTTATTGGGTTAATACCCTAATACCCCGAAGCGGTGAATGCTCCAAACTGGAAGTTTTTAAGAAGAGACTGGACAGCCATTTGTCTGAAATGGTATAGGGTTTCCTGCCTGAGCAGGGGGTTGGACTAGATGACCTCCTTCCAACTTTATATTATTGTTATTGTTGTTATCATCATCATCATCATTCAAGCCCTGTCCCCTTTTTTATGCATGTAAGGGCTTCAATTACATAGTTGTCGTTGTCATCTTGACTCTTTTTACTATCTCCCTCTGGATACCTGTGATTCAGTGTATTTCATTTCTGACTGTCCACTCCTTGGTACTAAGATGAAAGCAAAAATTTCCCAAGAACTTCTATTCAGAATGCACAATCTAGTACCATTCCAGCTATGCAGACTTTTTTCTCCTTGCTTTTAAAATGTTGCTACTTTTTCTCCTTATTTGGTACTCATGTCTTCAGGCTTCCCAGGAAATCCCAAAGTGATGGCTGCCGTACAGGTGACAGAGGAGACCATTGTAGTGGGTGGGCAGACTCTGTTCTCCCGCCAGGCTAAGCCTACGCAACAGGCTCCTCGCCTTTCCATCCTGCTGCTCCATGGCATTCGTTTTTCATCAGAGACATGGCTCAACCTGCAGACTTTGTCTAAGTTGGCAGAAGCTGGATACCATGCCGTAGCTATTGACCTGCCAGGTAGGCTTGACTCTCAGTGGGGAGTGGAGATTTGTGCAAAAGAAAGACAGGTGCATGCGATTTAATATTTAAGAAGACTGTCACCTCACCAGAAGCAAAAATAAGGCAGAATATATAAAATCTGATTCCAACAAATTGTGGTTAAAAATGAGGCTTTTTTCTGATACAATATCAAAGTAAAAGAATTATTCTCTCTCAGATTAATTATTATGTTAACATGATAAATTATGCTTATTTAATAAATAAATAAATTACATGCATGCTGACTTTAAAATATAATTTAGGTCAGTTCAAACATCATGCCAACAAATGGATTGTTTTAGGTAAAGTTAAAAATCTGTATCATGCTTGAGCTTCCAGAGATCCAGTAGGGAAGTTAAGGTTTAATGAGGCTTGTGATTTTTTTTTGTCTCACTGTTATAGTATTCCAAGTTTGTAAGTTCACTTACATCTTTACATCTTCATGGTGGAGCGTCTTATATTATAAAATGGGCAAACAAAATGTAGTATGTAAGAAAGCATATAAAAGCATCTGCTTATGAAAGAGATGTATCATCCATGTTACATGTTTTTCTGGGTTCAAGTGAAGACATAAGATTTTTTGCCCAACACTTTTTTTATATGCAAGGGATATTTGCAGTAAAATGCATCTGTTAATAGTTCTTTTGTCCAGAGATGCAATTTGCTGGTTGTGATTGCTTCCTGGATACTCCAATCCATTTCCTTTTTTCATCTGCAGTCAGTAGCTTATACACACAATAAGCATCCTCATTTCTTGGTGTACTAATTTTGGATGTCCTCTTATGGTTTTTTTTCTTAACATTTTTTGTAATTCTGAAATCAGCAACTACCTTCCACTTTTGCTACAGTATATTGATTACCTTATAATAAATATTTAAAGACTGCATAAATATGTGGCAGTGTAGATTTATATAATCAGTAATAACAGTTATTGGGACCAGCAACTTGGTTGCTTTGCAACAGTTGCTTAAGCCCCAAAATAAGTGATAGTGATGGGTTTACCACCTTATTTCCCCTTTGGTTGTTATTCAAAGTGATGGAATCACTAAGCAAAAAAAAAATGCCACTTAAGATTTCATTTCTGCATTCTCTATAAATTACTTGGCGCAAGTATGAATGGTGATCATATAACTGCAGGATACTGAGACAGTTGTAAATGCAAGGATTGGTTGCAAAGTTATTTTTTTAGTGCTGTCATAACTTCAGTTGGTTGCTGCACAAGGTTTTGGGGGGTGGACCTAGTATAAGCCCTACCCCCCCCAAAGACCTAATTTTGAGGCGAGACACAAACCTAAAAATCAAACTAAGGTGAGGGTGGGAGGGTGGAGTTGCTCCACACACCCCACACCCACTTAGCTTGCAGCCAGGTCTCTCCTCGCCGGCTCACTTCTTCTGCAATGTCCCCATTTCACAGTCAGGCCTTTCTGGAAGGCCTCTGCAGCCAAAAATAGAGCTATGGATTCAATCCATAGCTCGGTTCTGCAAGGCCTCAGCAGCCGAGAACTGAGCTATGGATTAAATCCATTATATAGTTATCAGCTGCAGACGCCTTCCAGAAAGGCCTGACTGCGAAATGCAGGCCGGAACTCCATTCTCAGCTGCAGAATGAAGCTGCTGGGTGGGACTGTCGGTGCTGGAGGTAAGTGGAAAAGACACCCCCCAAAATTAAGACCTGGTGCCTCTTTTGGAGGCAAAAAAAAGATAAAGACCAGGTCTTATTTTCAGGGAAACACGGTATATATGGCTCAATTCTCAAACAACCCCTTCCAGAATTCCTAGCCAAAGGGCAATTGTCTCTCTAAGCTGGGAATGCTAGGAGTTGTAGTTACCACCCATCTGAGGATGCTTGAGTGCGCTACACATGTCACAGTTCCGACAGAGACGAGTAGGAAAAAATGGCTGCAGCCATGCTCATTTGTAGAGTTGGCAACACATACATAATGTGTGTGATGCAGGATGTCTTGTTTCTTTTGATCCAGGATTCGGCCACTCCAAAGATGCTGTTGCTCCAGCTCCTGTTGGAGAGCCGGCCCCAGGCAGTTTCCTGAAGGATGTCTTGGAGACCCTGAAATTCGACCAAGCAGTGGTGATCAGTCCATCTCTCAGTGGCATGTATTCACTCCCATTCCTTTTTCAGCACAATCACCTTCTGAAGGCCTACATCCCAGTGGCTCCCATCTGCACTGAGAAGTTCCCACCCACCCAATATGCCAGTATCAAGGTATGTTAATCTAAAGAAGAATGGAATTCTGAAGCAGGTCTTCTTTCATACAAGACATAATTAGAAGGGCTAAGTTATCTCAGTTATGCAACTGGCATTTCACAACTATGTGAGGAACATTTGGATGGAAGTGTCTACAGATTTATTGTAAACCTCGCAGGAGTTCATCAGCTGTCCATTAGGGGGCAGTACACACTGCCCTACCTTCAAATACAGTACTAAAGGAAAAACAGACCTATACTGTGGGGAATATTTATAGCTTTTCTGTGAAGAAAATGGGCAATACTGTTCTAAAAGAATACGCAGATGGGTTCAGGGCATTTTCTCTGGGTTCACTTTTACTTTATGCATGTTTTATTACATTAGCTGAGTAAGTTTGCGTCAATAGTAAGAATCTGGTATACTTAAAATGAATTTTAGTTTGGAATGTAGAATTACAACAGTCACTGCAATAAATTTCTGTGAACATTCCTTGACCTCTAAAATACTGCTTTATAACACCTCTTGTGAGCGTAGAGCATTTAATTTGACCCCTATCCAGATTGCTCTCTTTTTTGGATTTTAGCCTTTTCTAGTATTAAGTCTTCAGCATGTACGTTTGCCTTTGCAAATATGATCTGCACATTTTTTTTTGCTAGGGTGATGGTGTATGGCCTTGGTTTTGATAATAATGGGAATTCCCTGTAGTCCTGCTGAAAATATCTGCTGCAGTTGCTCTTTTGCAAATGTAGAAGAGGTTTGTTTTTGCTGAAGATTTGCATTTCTATCACCACCAGGAAAGGATCATCCTCTTGCTAATACTGATTGGATATATTTATAGCCTGAAAACTGGGCTAAGAGCATACCATTATAAAACACAGAGAGCAAATACAAATTAGCTACATGGTTAATGTAGCCACATACATTGAACAGCAATACGGGAAGTATTTTTTTCCTGGAAGAGAGCACCTCTGTCTCTATTTTTCATCTGAACTAATTTTTCATTGTTAGAATCTAAGATAGGCAAAAATGTTCATTGAAACCTGTTTGATTTTTTTTCCCTCCTGCAAACAGACACCAACTCTGATTGTATATGGGGATCAAGATGTCCAACTGGGTGAAGTGACCCTGAACAACTTGAAGAATTTACCTAATCACAAGATAATGTTGATGAAAGGGGCAGGCCATGCCTGTTATCTTGACAAGCCAGATGAGTGGCACCAGAGGCTGCTGGATTTCCTGAAGAATATAGAGTAAACAGCAAATCAGCCAGCACTGGCCTAGCCAACCCATAATCAATGAGGACCTCACCAGTTTTTATAGGGTACACTAGTAAGGAGCTAGGATTTCTTCCTGCAGTTCTGTCAGTAACCTGACTGGGGCCCAGGTTGTTTATGGGCTGTCTAACCATGATATACCTAAAACTATTACATCCAGAATACATTCACTGATTCATGATTCATTAATTGCATAATTAAAATGACCAGGTATGATTTTTCTTCCTTGGGTCATGAGGTATTTGAAGTCAAATTTACATAAAATAATCATTCATAGAAATGTATTAGGATTTGTGCATGGGTATATTAGGAGTTGGTCCTCAGTATCATGAACTTTTCTGCCAAGATTTTAATCATGAACAATCTTTTTCTCAAAGCTGATTGAGTGCTGGCTGAGATAGATGTAGTAAAGGTAAGACAATAGCTGGTTTAAGTATTTTATAAACATATGATGATTTAATTGTTTTGACTTAACACACCACAGAATCTATCCATTATAACATATCATCATATATGACACTGGAGCGGTGGTTAAAATTAAAATCCTGGTTTGTTAGCAGCAGACAAAGTTACTATGGATGATTTACTATATGAAAACCATAATGTCAAAAATTATTTTTCTAACCCATAGATTCTTCTATAAGCTAACTTTCATTGACCGCTATTATGTCTTTGTCCTTGTTATCTTTGTTAGTAGGACACTTTTTATTTTGATGACTGAACATGGCCTTCTCCAGTTTGATAGGCTACATATATGTTGGGTTTTAACTTCATAATTCTCAGCAGGCTTGGAAACTGTGCATGTGAATTGTGCTAGTCAGGATGTATGTGAGTTGGAGTCCATTACATCTGGACATAGAGTAGCAGGTTTGAAGAAAGCTACACTACAATTTATGCTATTTGACCTACATATGTTTTGGCATCTGGATTTGCTTCTTTGGGATGGAAGAACTGCATACAGTATTCTGTTACAAGTGCCCGCAATGGCACTAGGTAGTTTGTGAAGAGTAGTTGTATTGAGGCAGAATGTATGTTGGCACCATCCTCTAACTTTAATGAATGCTATATTGCAGACATGTCAAACACAAGGCCCGGGGGCCAGATCCGGCCCGCGAAGTGGTTTCATGCGGCCCACGAAGCCATCCTGGAAACAGTGAGGGAACGGCCCCCACTGCCTTGGCCCTGCAGAGACCCTCCTTCTGCCAGAGACCCTCAGATCTGTCCCACTTCTGCCCAGGCCCCCATAGGCAGCCTTGATGCGAACGATGTAGAGCTGGCCACGCCCACCCAGTAGGCCATACGCACTCTAGCCATGCCCACCCAATAGGCCATGCCCACCCAGCAGGCCATGCCCACCCGGCCCCTTGAGGGCAACCGCAATGCTGATGCGGTCCTCAGTGAAATTGAGTTTGACACCCCTGCTATATTGGGAGATAAACTTACTTTTTCCTGCTGTTTTTGAAATAAAATTGATAAGGTATATAATATGTTACATGACACCTGCTCTCTCGGAAGCCTGATTTCTTCAAGAATGTACAAGTATTCATAGTGATAAACTCTTGTCTTCCACAGTGTGTTCATTGTCTTGGGCAAATATTTTTAAAGATTTTTACAAAGGGGCTATTTAATCAAGAGCTGTGCTTGACCACAGCTGCAGAACTAGCAGGATTCTCTGGATAGCACCTCTATAGTCAATTTAAGGAGAAACTGATCACACTTTTTGAACTAGAGTGTGAGCATCCTGTTGCACTTTTATACTTCTTCCTTTGCTCTAGAGATATAATAAAAGGGAATGCAGTCTACTGAGAATAAGGTTGGAGCAGGAAAATTAATAACAATAGTTGTACAGGTACTGTCTAGCTTTCAGGTGAGCTCCTGCTGTACCAGTTTTGATTATAAAAATGTATTCATTTGTAAACCCAATAAACTTGATTTATATCTGTTTTTATAGTGATTCTTTTTTTAAAAAAATCTAAATACACCATACTTCTGTGAATTATGTTTGGAGTAGATTTACAACAAATGTGTG
The DNA here is from genome assembly GCF_947247035.1 of Vipera ursinii. NCBI lineage: Eukaryota > Metazoa > Chordata > Lepidosauria > Squamata > Viperidae > Vipera > Vipera ursinii. Next base: position 67,992,437 of record NC_139513.1, read on the forward strand.
AAAAACTGGTAATATTTGATCTGTGTGGAACTGGTTTAGTATTGATAGCCATACTATTTTACTTTTTTCAAAATTAAATATTTATAAGAGTATAAATCAACAATAGATTCCACATATATTAACATATATCAACATCATAAATAAGTTTAATCCATTATTTGGACAAAACATTTTTGAAAGTACCGTAGTATTGCTTTCTTGAAAGATCAGAAAAGTATGAGCAACCATGTTATTGAATTCAAGACATGATAGTCCATTTATAAGCAAAAGGGGCTCTCGGCCCAAGAAGCTGAGCATCTGCCAAATCTTAACTAAATGGTCTTCAAAACTGAAATTAGCCTCAGACGGTATAGATCTAAAATTCCAGAAAGGGACAAGAACTCCCTGCTGCAAGGCAAATTTATGATGTAGCAAGTGAGGATAATTAGAAGACTGAGAAGTCCCTGTTTCTTTTACTCTATCACAGGGCTTTTATCAGGTTGGTTAAACCTTCAGCAGAACAATGGGAAATCATACTGTAAAAGAGAGAATGAATCTCTAGCCCTCTTGATCTGATTGGTTTATACCAGGGGTAGGCAACCTCGGCTCTTTTATGACTCATGGACTTCAACTCCCAGAATTCCTGAGTCAGCTATGCTGACTCAGGAATTCTGGGAGTTGGAAGTCCATGAGTCATAAAAGAGCCGAGGTTGCCTACCCCTGGTTTATACCTTTCATATTCCTCAATCACTGGTATGAAGGGCTGATGGGAGCTGAACATTTGGGGTGCCATCAGGAACAGATGGTTCTGTCTTATTCAATCGCAGATTATTTATCTAACCAGGATTAGGATCTTCTCTATGTAGAGCAAAAATATGTAACATTTGGGATTAAAAAACGCAACTGCCTTTGTGTTATGTGGGTACTGTATACATTTTGCATATGTAGATGCTTTTGGGACAAAAAACTTGCATTCCTTTTAAATTTGATTAAAATCAAATCTGTTAACTTAGCTAATAACGTTTACCTTCTGTCATATAAAAATTACAGCCTAGTGACAATTTGGGGACGGACTTCAGGAATCACCTGCAAGGTTTTCTAAACAAAATCCTACCCTCAGACTGTGCAGCGGCGAGGTAGGCCTAAGTTGAGGCTAACATCCCTCCACTGTCCTTTCCCCCACTGCATACATAGTCCAGCTTAATACAGTATGAAAGAAAATGCCAGCTCAGCCCTAGTATAAAACCACAAGTAGATTCCTTTAAACTCCTAGGGGATTATTACATTAGCAACCAAGGTGAACAGATGGGAAACAGGTTAAAGATGTCTATTGCACAGCCACCTGGCCTAGTTCCTTTGTGATTGTTTTCCCCTGGATGGACTGTGGACAGATGGAGCCAGCAGTAAGAACTAGAGAAGAAGGCTGTAATTGCCACACTGAGCTCTGAGTAGCTGAAGGCTTGGATGGCTGTCAAGCATCCAACTTTATCCTGTCAGGCAGAGGATTTGTTGGCAGAGGGTGGGCCAGGCCTGACGGGTCTTTAGTCCGCAGCCAGACATCCCTTGAAATCTAGGATCTAAAGCCCTGGGATTGACTGCACCTCAAAGTGCACTGGCATTTCTAAGAAGCTGAGACCTTTAATGCTGAAATGTTGTGGCATGAAAACACATCAAAGCTACTGGAATGTGGAGTGGACTCATATACAGAGGCGTTTGTGTAAAATGAGTAACGGATGGAAAAGGATTCAAGTCCTACAAGGCCAACCACAGCTATATTGGCTGAAAATATAATCTGCCATGGTAGCATCACTGTTGATGCATCTTCAAGCCAAGAGATGCTAGGGCTTCTGATTTCTGGCCCTCCACATGTTACTACAATATCTTTCCAGCCAGCTGCCATAACTTAACTGACCAATAGTGAGGGATACTGATAGGTGTAATTCAGCAATATTTAGAGAGCCAATGTCCTTCACTGCAATCAAAGCATTCCATAAGACTTAAGTCAGACAATTTGAAATTCCTTTCTAGGTGTCTATTAAAATTACAGCTTCCAGTACTTCCGGGTGGCAAGGCTCCGCCGCCGGCAGCCATTTAGGCTGTCAGCCCCGTTGCTCCGTAGAACCGCCGAAAACAGTGCCGATCAGCTGTTTTGGCGGCTCGGAAGCCCGCTCCTTGGGAGAAGAGGAGGGGGTGAGCGCCCAGGCAGGGGTAGAGCTCTTCCAGACCGCCAGAGTTGAAACTCTGGTGGTTGAAGGATTGAGCCCCCCCGAAGCCTGAGTTTGCTCCGGACCTCGGGATGCCTCTGCTCCAGGGCTTTGGAGCAGAGCAGGGCGCAGCAACCATCCCTGCCAGCGAGAGTGAACTTTGGATTACTTGGATGCAGGCAGAGCTGTACAGGAGAATCATGTCAGAGCAAGTATATGATCTTTAACTCAGTAGACTTTGTGGAGATTTTTAAAAAGTGAAAGTGCGCAATAGAATTGAGTGGGTGAAAATGGCTGCCAAATCATCTAAAGTTCCTAGAAGTGCGAGGGCTTCCCCGGTGCAGCAATCTTCGTTACAGGCATTAATGCCCCCTCCCCCTGCACCTGCACCAGCTTTGACAGTAAAAGATTTGCAGGATGTTTTGCAAGAGGCTATGAAAAAGCAATCTCAACAATTAGTTGAACTTATGGATGAGAAGCTTACAGAACTTATGGATGAGAAGCTAACAGAAATGAGGGCAGACATCTTACTTGCATTTCAAGGCATGGCCGTTTGCATTGAGCGCTTGGACGAGAGAGTAGAAGAACTTAGTCAAAATAACATCAGATTAGATGCTAAAATGACGGATGCTGAAACTGTGATGGATAAGATTGACGACGATTTAACCATGGTCCAGTACCATGAGATGGAGTTTGCTGTGAGAATTAGGGGCTTAAAAGAGGATTCTAAGGAAAATTTGAAAAAAGTAGTTTCAGAAGCCCTGGAAGGTGTTTTGGAGCGTTCAGCAGAAGATATTATGGTGGATATAGACAAAATATTTCGTGTTAATTCATGGATTGCAAGACAAAGGAAATTACCTAGAGATGTGGTGGTTTATTTTACAAAGAGAGCAATTAGAAATGAGGCCATTCAAGCTTTTTATAATAGTAAATTTGCAATTGCAGAGCAAGAAGTTTTGATTTTAAAAGACATCCCTCCAAAGATTTTAAGAAGAAGAAAGGAGTTTGCTTTTTTGGCAGAAGAATTAAGAAGACGGGATATTCAGTTCAGATGGGAGATTCCAGTTGGTATGGTGGTGATGTATGCATGCACGAGACATCGTCTTCTTACAGTGTTACAGGCACGTGATTTCTATGCCAATGTTTTAAAGGCAGTCCCTATACCACTTTTGGAATCCAAAAAGAAGAATGGTGAGGGAGAGCGTCAATCAGAAAGTAAGAATGCACAAGGTGCTGAAGGAGTTACGCAGCTGAAAGATGGAGAATTTCAGAAAGTTACAGGAGTGGATCAAATTTCAGTATCATCGGAGGAAGTTAGAGACCAAAGAATGACACGTGCTGCTGCTAGACGAATGAGACAAGAGCAAGATCAAGAACAGCAGAGAGTTATGACGGCACCTCAAAAACTTACTTATAGTGAAGCAGTGGGAGGAGCGCGACCAAAGAGAGTGCAGGTGATTTTGGAAGAAGCGCTCCAAAAGCTTCAGGTCGCGAAAAATGGCGACAAAGCTTCTAACCTGGAATGTTAATGGTCTAAATTCACCACAGAAGAGAAAGTAAGTATTTCAATATTTAAAGCAATTTAAGAATGATGTTATTTGTCTACAAGAAACACATATTAGAGCCACTGATCAAAAGTATTTGTTAAACTCGAGGTTGGGTACACAGTTTATTGCTTCTGCAACTCATAAGAAAAATGGAGTGGTCATTTACGTTAAGAACACTTTGACAGTGGCTTTAATTGAAGCAGATAAACAAGGAAGATATGTTATAATTGAACTGTTAATAGAAGGCAAGAAAACGCTTTTGGTTGGACTATATGCTCCTAATCAACAATAAGGAGATTTTTACAGTTTACTACACAGCAAGATTATTCAGTGGGATTATAAATCTTGTATCTTGATGGGAGACTGGAATGGCGTTCTGGATGTACAAATGGACAAGGGTTGTTTTTTTAAAAGCACCCCAAGTCATGCTAAACTGCCTAAATCTTTTTTGAAATGAAGGATGACTTGGAATTGAGAGACATTTGGAGAGAAAAGAATTTGCAAGAAAAAGACTTTACTTTTTTCTCCGACAGGCATCAATCTTTTTCTAGGATTGATTTTGTATCAATTACTAATGATTTTTTTTCTAGGACTAAGAAGATCAAGATTTGTCCAAGAATTATATCTGATCATAGTCCAGTATGGTTAGAGATAGAAAAAGATAATAGGGATAGACGGTCCTGGCGCTTAAATGAAAATTTGTTTAGATACCAGGAAAATGTGGAAGAGTGTAAAAAACAGATGAAGGAATTTTTTAAAATTAATATGCATAAAGGTACTTCTATTGAGATGGTTTGGGATGCAAGTAAAGCTTATATGAGAGGTGTATTAATATATTTGAACAATAAATATAGACATAAATTGGAATTTAGGAGGAAAGAATTAGAGGATGAAATTAAGGAAAAAGAAAAGGCTTTAATTTTGAATCCATCTGATGGGAAGATTAAAGAGGTAATTACTTTATTAAGGGGTCAGTTTGATAAGTTAATGGCAGATCAAGTGGCAACTAATTTACGGTATGCTAGACATAATACATTTGTAATGCTAATAAACCAGGTAGATGGTTAGCTTACTTGTTAAGGAAGAAGCAAAGGGCTTCTAATATAGATAGAATAGAACATAAGGGTAAAGTAGTGTACCAGCAGAGTCTTATTAAAAAGACTTTTGTTGATTTTTATTCTAAGTTGTACGCTAGAGATAAGATTAGAGATGTAGATATAGATAATTATTTGACTAGAGCTAATATTCCTGTTCTTACACAAGAACAAAAGGAAGGGATGAATCAATTGATAACTGATGAAGAAATTTTTTTAGCAATCAAACAATTGAAAGTGGGTAAAGCGCCGGGTACTGACGGATTGACTGCTGTGTATTATAAAAATTTACAGTTAGAAATGGTGAAGCCTTTAAGGGAATTGTTTCAGACAATTAGAGCCTTGGTGGCGCAGTGGGCTAATGCCTCCTTAAGTAACACCAGCTGCCTGCAATTAGTGCAGGTTCGAGTCCCACCAGGCTCAAGGTTGACTCAGCCTTCCATCCTTCCGAGGTAGGTAAAATGAGGACCCAGATTGTTGGGGGCAGTTAAGCTGACTTTGTAATAATGCCACTTGGGGTGTGTGTGAAAGCCCTAATAAGCAGGCATATACACAGAATGAAGGCTACTACTAAGCTTGTAAGCCGCCCTGAGTCTTCGGAGAAGGGCGGGATATAAATGGAATTAAAAAAAAAAATGGGAGGAGGGGTACCTCCATCTTGGAAGACTGCTTTTATTTCTTTGATCCCGAAGGAAGACCAGGATGTCACCCAAGCCAAAAATTATAGTCCAATATCACTTTCGAATACGGACTATAAGATATTTGCAAAAGTTTTAGCTAACAGATTAATGAGGGTAATACAACAAGTAATTCATGGTGATCAAACTGGATTTATAAGTGGTAGACAAATGAAGAACAATGTGAGACATATTGTAGATTTATTGGAAATTTTGGAAAGAAACAATCAGATCCCCGCAGCGCTGATCTTTTTGGATGCTGAAAAAGCCTTTGATCAATTGGATTGGCAATTGTTGATGAAAGTATTAGAGAAAATGGAATTTGGGGAAAAAATTTTACAACCAATTAGGGCAATATATCAAAAGCAAACAGCCCGTATAATAGTTAACAATAGCCTGACTGAATTATGTAATATTGAAAAAGGTACAAGGCAGGGGTGCCCGTTGTCACCTCTATTATTTGTTTTAACATTGGAAATATTACTGATTAAAATACGTGATTCGGATAAAATTAAGGGAATCCAAATAAGAGATCAGGATTATAGATTGAGGGCGTTTGCAGATGATCTGGTTGTTACAGTAACTCAGCCCGATTATTCAGTTGTAGAATTGATGGAGATAATAACGCAATATGGGAAAGTTTCTGGATTTAAGATCAATATACAAAAAACTAAAATATTGTCTAAAAATATGACAGTATCACAAAAGGCTGTTTTAGAAGAGCTAACGGGATTTGAAATAGTTAAAAGGGTTAAATACTTGGGGATATATTTGTCAGTTTCAAATGTGAAGTTATATAAAAATAATTATGAAAAGTTATGGGGAAAAATACAAAAAGAATTAGATAGTTGGAAAAAATTACAATTATCTTTACTGGGAAGAATCGCAGCAGTGAAAATGAATGTTTTGCCAAAATTTTTATTTTTATTTCAAATGATACCTATACTTAAAAAGGATTTAAACTTGGAGGAATGGCAAAAAGGAGTTAATAAATTTGTTTGGGCAGGGAACAAGCCACGAGTTAATTTTAAGATAATGCAAGATACGCGTGAAAGAGGTGGTCTTAAAATGCCTAATTTCAAATTATATTATGAGGCTGCTGCTTTGTCAGCGATAAGCGACTGGTTTAATTTAACACAAGCGAGATTATTAAATCTTGAGGGTCATGATTTGTTATTTGGATGGCATGCATATTTATTGTATGATAAGAAGGTGGATAATGTGTTTAAGATACATATTTTAAGGTATGCTCTGTTGAGAGTTTGGAAAAAGTATAGACATAAGTTAAATTATAAGATACCTATTTGGGCAATACCTAAACACGCAATAGAAAATATAAATGTTGGTTTTAAACATGATGTGACTACATATAAGGAAATTTTAAGTTTTGAGAGGAATGTATGGCAATTAAAGTCATATAACATTTTAACAGAAGAGAAGATTGTACAAACCTGGTTTCAGTATGGACAATTACAGGCTAGATGGAAAGAGGACCAGAAAACTGGTTTTTCAATGATTGATGGAAATTTGGTAAAGCAAATTAGAGATCAAGGTCAAGCACATATAAAAAGGATATATATTGCATTGATAGAAATTGATTCAGAGACGGAACTTGTTAAAGATTGTATGATAAAGTGGGCTCAGAATTTTCAAGAAGTTATTACAATGGATACTTGGGAAAAGATCTGGGTTAGAAATGTAAAATTTACACAGGCCCAAAATTTAAGAGAGAATTTTTATAAAATGTTTTATAGGTGGCACTTAGATCCTAAAAAATTAGCAAGTATGTATCCGAACTGCCAGCCCAAATGTTGGAGGTGTGGTTGTGAGGATGCAACGTATTTTCATATATGGTGGACTTGTAAAAAGGTTAAAGCTTTTTGGATTAAAATTTGGTGGAACATGCAAAAAATATTCAAGAAAAGGATAAAGTTTTCTCCGCAACTGTTTTTATTGGGTATTATCACAGACACCACCGTTGTGGACACTAAGTTGATGTTGAATTTAATTACGGCAGCGAGACTTTTAGTAGCGCAATATTGGAAGAAGGAAGAACTGCCGACTATAGAAGAATGGACTTTAAAAGTTTCTAACTTGGCGGAAGTGGCAAAGATCTCAGCGTATTTGAAAGACCAATCGCAACAGAGATACATTGTGGAGTGGAAGAGATGGATTGATTACATCCAGAATAAATATGGGACTAAAAAGTTTCACTTAGCATTTGAATAAGTAGCGGATATATATGATGTATAACTAGCTTGTAGTTATTTTACTAAGAGTTAAAGTGTGATAGAATTTAATATTTTATTGTTGTTTGCATATTTTAGATTATGTTTGTTTGTATTTTTATACCCTGTATTTTGCTCTGGGAAGTCGGGGAGGGGGGAGGGGAGGGTAGGGTTGGGGGGGGTTGGGGAGAGGGGAGGGGGAGGAGGGGGGTTGTATTCAAAAATGTATTGTAAAACTTTTCAATAAAAATAAAATAAAATAAAATAAAATTACAGCTTCCAGAATCTCAGCAAGCATCACTGAGAATTATTTAGAAAATTAGTAAAGGTAAAGGTTCCCCCACACACGTGTGCTAGTCGTTTCCAACTCTAGGGGCCGGTGTTCATCTCCGTTTCAAAGCCGAAGAGCAAGCATTTGTCCGAGGACGTCTCCATGGTCATGTGGCCGGCATGACTAGATGCCAAAGGTGCACGGAACGCTGTTACCTTCCCACCGTAGTGGTCCCTATTTTCCTACTTGCATTTTTACGTGCTTTCGAACTGCTAGGTTGGCAGAAGCTGGGACGAGTAACAGAAGCTCACTCTGATACGCAGCACTTGGGATTCGACCCGCCACACTGCCGATCTTCTGATCAACAAGCTCAGTGTCCTAACCCACTGAGCCACCGTGTCCCTATTATTATTATTATTATTATTATTATTATTATTATTATTATTATTATTATTATTATTATTATTATTATTATTATTGCATGGCTAAAAAATAGCCCTGCAAATTACTACTCATGTGTAGCAAATGAAGTATTTCTGTGACAAGCTAGTTTTCATGTTTTATGAAACATGTTTTACTTCTTTGTACTCCTAGTGCTAGGCTTTTGAACAAGCTCTTTTATGCTTAAACAATATGTGATCATTTTATTTCACGGTAATTCAATGTAACTTATTATCTTGCCATCCAGTCTTTGATCTTGCATTTGATCCTAATGCAATAATACAGATATTTCTGCATTTCTTACATATTTCTTATGTATTTCTGTATTATTATTTTGTAACAAAGCATCAGAATATTATAAAAACTTAACCTTTTTCATATTTGCAAATATGTAAACCTGGATTTTAGTAGCTTCTAAAAAGTAAGGTTTACTGGCTGGGTGAAAATGTGGCTGTTTTTACTTTAGCATTTGAAAGAAGAAACTCACCATAGAAAATCCAGTTAGGCTTTCATTCATTGCCTTTCCTTCCTGCATGTCCTAACATAGTGCTGAGTCTGCCATAAGAAGCATTGAATTATTTCCATATAAATATAAAAAACAAAAACAAGTCTACAAAGAATAATTACTTCCACCACTAATCTTTGCCCCCACTAAAAGCTTGCTGCCTGCTATTCCTTTTATTTCATGGTGGTGGGCCCTTGCTTTCCTTGGGAGCACATTACACTGAGAAAGGTTGACATCACCTGAACGACACTCAGTCAGACTCTGCCTGTCACCTCTGCAAGTTAAGCCTCCAATCTGCCTCTGTTCATGGGCATATACAGTACATGTGGACACACATACACAACACCTCATTTCCAACTTTTTTTAGTTCAAGAAACAGTCTGATTATACTGCTGGTGGTCCATTAGGGAAGTTCACAGAAGAAAAATCTTCCCACTCCTAACTGTGACTCTAAGTTAACATTTTCCCCATTCATTTCTCTTTCAAGAAATCTGCTGTACAGGGTATGGGGCTACTCCTGACTGTTAAGGTCCTATTTACACAAGGTTTGGTGCCACAACAGGTGCTTGGCAGTGAACCCTTAGTGTATTCGTGAAGCAGACAGATAACAATGGCAGTTCCTTCCCCCCTTCATCTTCAGAGCAGTTGTTGTTTAGTGCATACACAATTTCATATGTACTCAGTTGCATCCAGTTCTTCTGTTTGGATAGTTGGTAGCAGCTCACATTACTGTGTAGCTTTTCTCACATCCCACACAAGCGTCACATATCACTGCCAAGGTTGCGCTCACTGCTCGACTGCTCACTGGTGTAAGCTGCATTCTTCATTGTGTGCTTCAGATTTCTGTGCAGATTTAATTGTGAGTGAATGGGGTGAACTCTACACCACCCCCTGCATACCTGTTTCTTCCACCTATGTGTTCAGAAAACAAGGATGGCGTCATGGAAATATAAGCCAAAACAACAGATGGGTTTTGTTCACTCATTATAGAATCTGGGTTGAAAAGTAATTTTAGTTCAAGAGATCAGTAATCAGGACTTCTGAACCAGAAATTGTGCAATGTAGCCGATGGTTTCAGCAAATGAAACCAGAATGAAAAGCCAATTCTTTGGAATTCCTCTCCAGACAAGGAGAAGACAAGGATCATCCACAAGTGTGCTAGACAGTTGCTCCTTGTGAGGGGACCACAAATCAGTCATTTCCAGTGCGTTTAGAGATCTGGGAGATGAAAAAACACCCATTGTAGTCCAAACAGGTGCCTTTAAAAAAGGCTGGGTTCATGTATGTCTTTCTTAATCACTTTTAGAAATTGCTTGTAAAATGCATTTCAGATATTAAGAACTTTCATAATGCCATGTTGTATTATACCAGGTGAGTTTTATTCAATCTTTCATTCAAAAAAAGTTTTATGTAAATTTAAAGATTTAAAAAAATATGTTTGTTTGGAATAAATAGCAAATGGGTAATTAGAACATTGAATTTTGAAAATTACAAATGAACATAGGATTTAAATGGATTTCAAAAAGATTTTGAAACTAATTATAAGAATCCTCCCATGGGAAAATGCTGTTGTTCTGAATGGTGTATGACAAGATGGGATTTTGAAGGTTGGACACTAGAAGGAACTAAAGATGTGGCTTAAGGCACCACACCACTGCATAGTCAAATTCAAACCCACTACTTGAAATTGAACTTGCAGAGAACTTACTTTGTATTTTAGATGACTCTATACTTTAATACTGACATTGGTGCTGGAGAAGACTTCTGAGAATACTATGGGCAGCCAAGAAAACAAACAAATGGATCATTGAATAAATCAGCTCAGAATTGTTCTAACTTGAGGCACAAATGACTAGGTTTTAGACTCATTATCAAATATTTATCTCTCTGCAGAAAGCTGGGAAAGGTAAAAAGAAAGAAAAAGAGGATGGCTAGTGGCAAGGTGGATGGACCCATTAATAATGGTGATGAGTGCACTGTTGGAAGACCTGAAAGACTAATTTAGGGACAGATCATCATGGAGAAAATCTATTTATGTGGTCACTAGGAATCAACAATGTTTTGATGGCCCATAATCAATCAATCAATGAAAATGTCTTTATGTTCAGCGGTTGCGGGAAGTGTTATCTAGAAGCATTATCAGAATGGTGTATAACTTAACTTCAGTTAAGTTTCCAAAGCTAAGAGATACAGATCTTATATTACATAACCCCATTTACAGGGTTTTACATGACTTCTACCCCCTCCAGTTTTACATGGCTTTCATACTTGCAGGTATATGACATCCAACAATTTACAAAAATAAAAGTTCACCCAACTTCCTTAATTTGATTATTAAGTGAATCCATTTTTTTATGTTTTCATTTTCATTATACATTATATACAATGGGTCACAGAATGTTCTAAGCTAGTAAAGGATAATGTGGGTTAGTGCTGATCAAGCTTCATTTGCTGTGCTCTACTTTTTAAAGTGACTGGCTAACAATATTATGTGAACCCCAATATATTATACATGTTGTTGTTGTTGTTAGCTTGGAAGTCGTGTCCGACCCATCTTGACCCCATGGACAACATTCCTCCAGGCCTTCCTGTCCTCTACCATCTTCTGGAGTCCATTTAGGCTCATGCCTACTGCTTCAGTGACTCCATCCAGCCACCTCATTCTCTGTCGTCCCCTTCTTCTATTGCCCTCAATCTTTCCCAGCATTAGGCTCTTCTCCAGTGAGTCCTTCCTTTTCATTAGGTGGCCAAAGTATTTGAGTTTCAGCTTCAGGAATATTATACATAACAACTCCTAAAATAATTAAATATATCCTGCATATATAAAGTACCCCATTTTTTAAAAAAAATATGGTTGATTCTTACATAAAAGCAGGGCTCTATACGTGATTTTACCAAAACATATCATGCGAGTAAGAATTCGATATAACTTACACAGGTTACTCAGATATAGTAATATAGGTACTGCAAATTAGAACGCAACACTATACCTCTTTCAGAACATCTTAAAGCATAGCCCCACCTGGAGCAGGATAGAAGCAGACCTAAAGAAACCTCTTTTCTACTGTATTATAGTGGTAGCACCCCTGAAGGCAGAAATGAATTTCTTCATGTAGTTATGGCTTGTTCTTAGGAGAATTTTAATGATCCTTAATAGAAAAATTGGATTGTATATTTATTTGAATGTGGAAGTTTGCAGTCCTTATAAATAAGGCATAGAATGCTAGAAAATCAACATCTTGGCATTGTCCATGGTACACAAAAAAGAAGAGTAGTGCCGTCTTTGTAATGCTTTTCATACACAAAAGAGAAGAGCTCCAGAGGGGTAATGCTGTCTTTCTATGCCGAGTACACTTACATCCAGTGGTGGGATTCAAAGATATGAACAACCGGTTCTCTGTTTCAATGCTGCTTCCGGAAGTCCATTCTGGGCTTGGGCAACAAAAAAATTAGCTACCAGTTCTGCCGAACTGGTGTGAACTGGAAGTATCCCACCACTGCTTACATCTATATCAGCTGCATTAGCTCCTCTTCGCTACATTCATAGGTATAACAATGCGTCCATTTCTTCTCAGAGAAACCAGCATACAACAGTCTCTTACCTCTTACTTTTTCATAGAGCTGAATGTTTTTACCTGCATGTTCCTTCCACCCCCCCCACTGCAAAAAAGCATGCCTTTATGGCAACGGTGGGCAGTTTAAAAGATCTGTTGGCAGTCATCTGCTGGCAATAATACTGCTGCCAAACAAATAATTAACATGCATGTGTGAACCGATTGCTCTACTCGCCTTTCTTTCTGTGATGCCTACTAAAATAGATAGGCACGTTTAAACAGCAATTGCATTATGAGACAATGCTAAGCCTCCAAGTTCCCTTCATTACTTCCCTTGCAAATTGTCAGTCCTTCGCTTGCCTTTTGCTAGTCTGGTGCAAACAGCTGGCTATGTTACAGAACCTACTGCACTGACTGAACAGTTATACAGTTAGGCATGCAAGGTCCTCTGTGACTGCCGCAGGGTCCGGTTATCAGAAGATATTGTAAGGTAACAAAGGAAACTGTTGACATGTTATGGAAAAAAACAAAGAAACTGGGAAGTTTCTTAAAATAAGAGCAAGTAATTTGCTTAATTTCACTGCAGCAAAAAAAAGGGAGGGTAAGAGAGACACACTTTAAGACTTTGGGGAAATAACGCATTCATTTCTCTAATGATCAAAGCAATAAAGTGGAAGCCTTTTTGCATAGAGGTGATGGGCTCCCTTTCACTACATATTTTCAATCAGAAGCTGGGCAAAACTTTGCGGTCGTTTTAATTCTGATTCTTGCCTTGAACGGATGTGGTGGGTCTCAGTTACCTGACTCTGATTCTAGGAATCCTTCTTTCATGACTATTGTAATAAGTAAGTGACCTAAAGACTATAAAGGACTGCAGCTCAAGTGATATCAGCTGAGGGAGCCATATTCAAAGCCTAATGCCCAGATCAGGTAGTAAATGATGGAGGAGAGACCCTTGGGAGTTGCCGGCAGCTAGAGAGAAAAACAGCTTGATGTGCTGCACATACAAGGGGGCAAAGGGGGCATAACTGACAGCTTAATGATAGACAACACATGGATTTCCTTTTCAGGACCTATCTACTATAAATGTATTATATATTTTATCAACAATCCATCCTCTTCCTTACATTTCTTTCAGCCCTAACCAGCTTCTGCTAGATGACAGTATTTATTTTCAGGCACCTTTTGTCAGCCAGGGGAAGTAAAGAGTGATCGTATATCAGGAATGCTTACATGGCATCTCTAAAGCACTAGGTGGTCTCTGGTGGGTTCTTGCAATGCAACATCTCGCATTTCCATTTAGCACCACTTTTTTTTCATTTTGCTTTTTATTAGGCACGAAAGCTTTTTCTTTTCAGTCCAGAGCTATTGTTTAATTTAAGGCGGGTGAGGGGGGGGGGAAAGCAATCCTCAAATAGATCTCACAATGCAAACCTATATTTTAGTTTGCACTTGAGGATTGAGACAGGAATTCAGTGTACTGAATAAGGGGTTGTCACTGAAACAGTCCAGCAACAGTTCAGGGCATGGTTGTTAAAGATGAGTGGGTGATAAAAGCACCCTGCACTCTGCTTTGTCAGCCTCATGGGCTCCTAGTGTATTTCTCAGCCCTGTTAACCATTAGGACTCTTTCTCACAGCTCAAGATTAGGGTTTACTTAGTGCATGCTTTTCAAGAGAAAGAGATTGCGCAGTAAGAGAAAGAGCCTATTCAGTGGTGGCCTCCAGCTGTAGAACAATCCACCCGGAGAAGCAGATCCATTTTGGTTCATTTCGCCACTAGACAAAAAAACTTTGGAAAGCCCTTATAATCCATGTTAATGTGGGAAGAATCCAAAGAAAGAAATATTTTGGGAAACTTTAAAAAGGCAGAATATATTTTTCCAAAGGAATAATGGAGAAGATCTTAGAAAAGCAAGCCCAGTTTCTTAATAGCCCCAAGCAGAAAGTAGGCAGAGGCCAGCTTTTAGAAATGCAAATTTAATAATTCATTCAGGAAGATTGGGGCCAGGAAGCTAGAAGCTGAGATTAGGAAGACAAAGACCTCTTAAAATCTACATACCCCACTCAAATTCTAAGACATGACCTTTGGGGACATAATAGGATTAACCCACCAATACCAAAAGGGCACACTGAGACTCAGGTCAAAGTACACGACGCAGGAAATGCAAAGCCTCAAACAGGAACAGGAAACAAGAACCCCAGAAGGTAAAAAACCAACCACTCCCAGCAACATGTGGTCAGCTTTCCCAGAGCCATGCTTCTGGGGGAGGGGACCTTGTTTTCATGTCTTTCAGCCCTGCACAGATGACCCCCCACAATCTTTAGAAGCAGAGCACACTGACCCAGACGCTGCCTCCATCCATTTGAGCAGAGAATGGGGTTTGAATCCAGCCATCCATCTGAAAGCTACATACAACCAGAGTGGAACAGATATCTTCCCAAGTCCTACCATCCCCCCCAGATGCCTGTGAAACCTACAGAGGAAGGAAGGAGTCCTGGAGCCATTGGCCCCCACATGAAGCCTCAGAAGACAACTAGGAAAGACTATGGGGGAAGAGCAGAAACTCATTGTAAGGTTTTCTTTCTTGCCCCATTTGTATTGTAATTAAGCAGTGCAATGGATTCATGAAGGGATGGCATTTGGGAACAGTTGGCACAGCGAGTACTGAACACCTTGAACCTCTGTCTGTTAGGAGGGAAAATTTGTCCAGGATGCTTGTATTGACTGTTTTGTATGAGTAGCTGCCTGCACACATGCACACACACACACACACCATTCAGAATCACACCGAGTCTATCCCTTTCACCTACCTTCAGGTAAAGCTCCTTAGGTTGGTTCTTGCTGTGTGGAACTAAAGCTTTGCGTGCACAACTTGCTGGAAATTCCAAGGGGGAGGGAACCAGCCTCCCTCAGGCGATTTGCAATTCATGCTCTCACTGAGGAGGTAGCAGGAAAGAGATCTCCAAACCCAAGCCCTGAATATGTTGCACTGGTGGACTCACTATGTACAATTTAAGAAAAAATAATAGATTGGCTTGCACACTGTCTAACCTCAATTGGACATCAAAAACCTGGATGCACTGAGCTAAGGCAGGAAACAACCCTTGAAAATCGGCAGCCGATGGTTATGTACTAAGGCAAACATGGCTGTGAGTAGTTTTGAGGAATGTGCAAACCTGACTGGAAGCTCAGTGACATCCAACATCTGAAAAGAATTGGCACAGAATATTGGACACTATAAATTTCTTTTCTGCCTAACAGAATTTAGACTTTCATAGTTGAAAAGCTCCCCTTTTGGGAGCCACTGCAGGGATCTTTTTCTGCTGCCTCTATTAGTGTCTCCCCCCCCCTTTTGCATTAACAGTTTAAAAGCTTGTTTATCAAGTCTCCATGACCAGATCAATTTTAATCTTGTGTCAGTAAAAGTGTGTCATTCACACTCTTATGGCACAAAGGGGGGAATGTGGGAAGAATCCAGAGAAAGAAATTTATTATTTATTTATTTTATTTTAATTCCATTTATATCCCACCCTTCTCCGAAGACTCAGGGCGGCTTACAAGCTTAGCAGTAGCCTTCATTCTATGTATATGCCTGCTTATTAGGCCTTTCACACACACCCCCAAGCGGCATTATTACAAAGTCAGCTTATTGCCCCCAACAATCTGGGTCCTCATTTTACCTACCTCGGAAGGATGGAAGAATATTTTGGGAAACATTAAAAAGGCAGAATATATTTATCCAAAGGAATAATGGAGAAGATCTTAAAATCAGAAAAGCAAGCCCAGTTTTCTTAATAGCTCCAAGCAGAAACTAGGCAGAGGCCAGCTTTTAGAAATGAAAATTTAATAATCCATTCAGGAAGGTTGGGGCCAGGAAGCTAGAAGCTGAGATTAGGAAGACAAAGACCTCTAAAATCTACACACCCCACCCAAACTCTAAAAGACATGACCCTTGGGGACATAATAGGATTAACCCATCAATACTAAAAGGGCACACTCAGACTTAGGTCAAGTCTATGACACAGAAAATTGAAAGCCTCAAACAGGAACAGGAAACAACTTCAAGAGCCCCAGAAAGTATAAAAACCCACCATTCCCAGCAACATGTGGTCAGCTTTCCCAGAGCCAGGTTTCTGTCTGGCTCTCCTCTTCAATAAACTCCAACCTTCTTTCTAAAGCAGTCTCCATTTTGTTTATTCTCAGCTTGGACTGGACCCTGATGATTTTTCTTCCTACACAAACATCAAAAATATCTCTGCAACTGTTCTAAACACTTCTTGTTTTTCTTATTATTGATTATATTTTTTAAAAAAACATTCTTGGTGGAGCAGTGGGCTAATGCCTCCTTAAGTAACACCAGCTGCCTGCAATTAGTGCAGGTTCGCATCCCACCAGGCTCAAGGTTGACTCAGCCTTCCATCCTTCCGAGGTAGGTAAAATGAGGACCCAGATTGTTGGGGGCAATTAAGCTGACTTTGTAATAATGCCGCTTGGGGTGTGTGTGAAAACCCTAATAAGCAGGCATATACATAGAATGAAGGCTACTGCTAAGCTTGTAAGCCGCCCTGAGTCTTCGGAGAAAGGCGGGATATAAATGGAATTAAAATAAATAAAAAATAAAAAATTCTTCTGTTCAGCCAACATATAAATAACCAGAAGCATGGGAAGGGCACAGTTTTTTTTAAAAGGCAACCTATAGCCTTCTTCTGAACTGCCAGGAACACAGTGTTCATAGGACCTGGTCTGTGCTAATGGTGCTGATACTTTCTCTGATATAAGACTGCAATGGCCCTGAGGGTGTAAGAACAGTTTTACCATCTTCATGAGTAGTCTTAAGGCTCCTTGAAAGGTACATAGGAATTAATACAGCAGCCTCTCCCCAACTTAGTGCCTTCCCCACCCACCCCGTTTTGGATTTAGTCACCATATTTCCCCACAAATATGTCTAGGGCTTCATAAATCCAACCACACTGTGGAGGTGGGGGGAGTACTAGTTTAGCAATGTGGAGGAAATCAGGTCGAACTATGTACACAACCAAGAGATATATTGGCAGAGAATTCTTGATCTGGATGGTTGAAAAATGCATTAAGTGCTAAAGACATCATAATAAATCCAAAAGTCACACATTTAAAGGATTCAGCCTATCTTGCTTTAGGATAAACTGACTCACTTTTCCTGCTGGTACAATTGCAGGGTATGCACAAGTCACCACAAAAAAAAAACGCGGGTAAACCGCCCAGCGATTCTACACCAGGGAACTAACTAGCTTGAACTGTGACTCTCCCTCCAACTCTTATCGCCGAATACAAGCGTTCTGTTTTGATAAGACAGCAAGCAACCACATCCATCTGGTTTCGTATAAAACAAATCGAGGGAAAACCAGCGAAAGTGGGAAGATCGAGTATTGCACGCGCGAGGAGGACCAGCCTTCCGCGACCTCCTGCTCTGGCTGGCTGCAAAGCAGGCAAACGACGCCCGCTCGCTCACCAGTTTCCAGGAAAAGAATTCCAACTACAACAGAGGAAGGGCAATCTGCATTGCAAGCGGGGAGGGGGGAGAGAGAGAAGGGTGGGGGGGGGTTGGTTGTAATGTCTCTGTCCTTGGCAGATGGTCTTACCCAGTGTGCATTGTTCCTTTTAGTGTCTCCTTTATCCACTGTAATTGGATCCTGGAGGGAGCCAGCGAGCAAGGGAGGGACGGAGGGAGGCTGGGCGAGCTCGCTGGGGGCGGAGGAGAGGCAAAATAGTCCCGAGGCTTTGGCCTGCGCCTCCCTCGCCTGTCAAGCGCTTGATTTCATTGTTCCAGGCTGATGTCACTCCCAGTTGTTACAGACGCTTCTTCGGGTAACAATGTGGGACTAGGAGGCACAAAGGACCTTTCTGGAGACACCCCAAAGGTAAGAGGGAGAGAGAGAGAGAAGTCACTGCGTCGGAGTTGGGGATGCTAAAGGAGCCGGGCGTCTCGGGGAGCCACCTCGGAGCAGCATGCGCACCCCAGGCACCAAAAGCAACTTTAGCAGCTGCAGGAGTCGCTCCCTCCCTCCCTGCCCGCCGCATGCAAAGCGCGCGGCCCCTGGGAAAGCGTGCGGCTCGGCCGCCGGGAATTCTAGGGAAGGAGAGGGGGGAAAAAAAAGTTTGGCTTCCCATCTGCCCGACCCGTGTGTTTCCGCGCCAGTTTTGGACAGAAGTTTTTCTTCAGGGAGCGGTCAGGACGGGCTACGGTGTTGCGGCACCGGGAGTGAGTGGGTGGCTAGTTGTTGATGCCCAGTTTCCTCCACGCGCGCGCCTGCCGCGACGCGCCATCCCACACCTCGCTCTTAAGTTCTTCGGTCCTTGCGGTGTTCGGATCCAGCGCGTCTCAAAAGCCGACGGCCGGGAAGATCGCTTCTCCCCCGAGCCCCCTAATTAGTAAATCCAGCGGCCGTAATCTGCTGCTGCGTCTTTGCCGAACTTGGGCAAGTTGGCCGGCCGCAGACTTCTCACGTCTTCAGAGGGAAGAAAAAGTATTGAGTTAACTGAGGCGACGGGAGTCCAAGAAAAAGGCTAAAGATCGCTAGCCCAAATTCGGCAATCCTGCCTTGATCTTAATTCCCAGCTCTGGTCTTATGTACCAAAACCTCGCTACCGCTCGGGGATCTTTCAGCCTTCTTAATGCCACTCTGTTCTCAGCTGACGGTCAGCACCTGCTCTTTTTTCATTTGGTTTCCTCCTGAATGGCCCCCTCAAACACAGGATTTTTTGGGTCAGAACTTTCAGCCCCCTCTCTCTGGGCACTTTTGATTTTATTAGCTTCCTGTCCTGCTTTATCTGCGGGATTCCTCCTTTCACTGGCCAACTTCTTAAATTGTCTCCTGGCACAGATGAGTTGTTAAGCACCTTTCAACTAACTTCAGGGCTGTTCTCCATAGCCTACGGTTGCTTATAATCTCTGCCCGCGTACCCATCCTCCCGATTCCTATATTTGTACCCTGTTCATCTTCCTTCCTGTCCTGAGCTTAGAACTGGCATGGCCTATTTCTGTGCTCAGATTGCTTTTGTGGTGAGGCCCTTGGGGACAGCTTGGGTGATGAATCTCTACCCAGCTCATTCCATTTGTCACACAGCCTCTGTTTCCAGCATCTGCCCCCCCCCCCCCGCACTTTGGCAGCAGATTGCATTTGTTCTGTGCACATCCTTTTGTTCCCCTCCACTACAGAATGCCAGCCCTCCCAGTCATTTTTCATCCTCTTTATTAAAGGGTGGGGGCACCAATTATGATAACCAAAAAGAAGGGCGAAGATGGTACTGGTTTGGTCAAGTGAGGGGAACTTTGTTTCAGCCAGCCTTGTGTTAAAATGATGCCAAGAAGGGTACACAGTACTTTATTTTTTGCCTATAAACTCTCTTTTACTAGCAGGTGACATTCTTTGCACCTGGTGTGCCCCTGAAGTATTAAGAATGTAATTCTCACAATTATCAGCCATGCTGGAGAGGGCCGCCAATGACCCATCATCATGCAAAATGGCCCACTGTATCACATGACCACTCTAGGACATTTGTCTCCTCTCCAAAGCTGTCTGACCATTATTGTGGGGGAAGGTTCTGACATGAAGTCCTAAATAGACTTACTTAAAAATAAATTCCTGATAGTCTTAATTCCAAACAGATATGTTTAAAATCAGAGACATCAATTCTGCCCAAGGTGGTACCTCCCAATTTGTTAGAACTACCAACAGCCTGAATGTCTAGCCAGAGCAACAGAACCGAAGAGCGCAAATTTAGGAAAGGCTGGAGAAGCCAATTTGTTAAAAGAAATTCAGTGAAAGAGAACTTTGGCTTATTGAAATGTCATTTTCTCCTAAAAGGCAGAAGTGTCTTTGTGTGTGTGAGTTTTACATGTTTTCATGTTGGAAAAGTAAAAGCATATGAAGAACAAAGCTCCAAAAACAAAGGTTGGATCTTAGTCCCATCCAGAATTTTTCTCCCAAGTTAGGGATCTGTAGCTTGAAGGGTCGCATCAGGCTTTTATCCAGCAGGTCAAGAGCCACACTCCAAAAAAGACTGGGACGGAGCCCATTTTGAGTGCAGGACCAAGAGTTTAAACACATGAAATGGATTCCTGGAATATCCACAAAGCATAAGACACCCCTTAACTCTTGCCCTTGCCCCCAAAAAGGGTCACAGTTCTTTGGCCCCATCTGCTCAGCAAAAAATGGTGGAGGATTACATGCAACTCTGGACTGTACCTTTTGCAGATTTTTTTCTAACTGATTTTGTCTTTTTAAAAAAACAGCTCTTGACCTCATTAAATAAGTGAATAAGAACTTTGTCTCCTAAGGGTGCCTCTTCCTCTTTCTCCTTCCATCCTTCTGATAATAATCTATTTCATGTGACCAGCTAACTCATCCATAAGGCCTTCTGTTCCAGATTTCTGCAGGGCATCATCCTCTACAGTAAAAGCCCTGTTCTAGTGGATTTTTCATCCTCCTCTGGTGCTTTTACAGCCTTGATTACATTATCCCAATTCCCCCTTTCTCCTCAAACATTTGCCTCTTTGTCTTGTTAAGATCCACACATCCTCCACCCTTCCCTGTCCATGCAGTTTGGGAACTGCACATCAATATTCAAAGCAGCAATGAGGTCATTTTTCCAAGGGCTTCTCCTCTCCTCCTCTTCACTATTCAGGAAACACACCAGGAATTGTTCTTGTGCTCCAGTAAGAGATCCCTCTCATGTGAAAGCTGGGGGTGAGTGGGGGAAGATTAATGAGAAAACTGCCCACATAAGCAAGCTTCCATTGGCAGCTTATTAAAACTATGTTATTCTTTGTGCTCTCCAGCTGCATTGGTAGGAAATGGAAAAAGAGTTCTTATTTAGAGTGGCTTTGTAAAAAGCCAGGATATAATCAGTGATTTTTGTGCATTTCGGGAAACTATCAGTGTTTAGCCATTATTAGGAAGATAAAGTAAAATCACTAAATGATGATTTATGATTATCATTTTTAATTGCTTTAGGGTGTGATTAGAATCAAGCCCAAAGATCCTGTCTCACCTCTGCAGCATGTCCCTCCATTGTCATCAGTGATAAAAATAAGTTCTGCTAATACCAATTTCAAACTGGTGAGGTACTGTTTTTAAAGAGTCCTCTTCTGAATATTTTCCAGTGGACGCATTCATATTTGATTCTTTGTACTGGGTAGAAAGAATTAAAGGCACTCATTCTTTAAAAAAAACTAGTTGGGAATGATTGGATGTGAGAAATTGTTAGTTGAGCTTTATCATAACAAAATCTACATTAACTTTTAGCAAAGTTAATGTTGGTTTTTATTATGATGAAGCTAGATCAGCTATTACACCTCTGTGTTGCATTTCTATGCCTTCCAAAGAAGGTTCTTACAGTTAATATATTAAAGGTAAAGGTAAAGGTTCCCCCGCACATGCGTGCTAGTCGTTTCCGACTCTAAGGGCCGGTGCTCATCTCCGTTTCAAAGCCGAAGAGCCAGCGCTTGTCTGAGGATGTCTCCATGGTCATGTGGCCGGCATGACTAGACACCAAAAGCACACAGAACGCTGTTACCTTCCCACCGTAGTGGTCCCTATTTTTCTACTTGCATTTTTACATGCTTTCGAACTGCTAGGTTGGCAGAAGCTGGGACGAGTAACAGGCGCTCACTCTGTTACACAGCACTCGGGATTCAACCCGCCAAACTGCCGACCATCTGATTGACAAGTTCAGCGTCCTAACCCACTGAGCCACGTCCCATAGTTAATATATTAAGGATACTCTAAAGAAGTAGCAGGATGAGCTAAAGAAGGACAGCACTGATGATATCATGCAACAGGGAGGAATTGAGTTTTCTCAGGGGAACAGAATGAGACAATAAATCAAATTGCAGATAATCAAGGTCAGGAATGAGAAATGATGCAGAGCCTTCTTTACCACAATGCAAAGTGAAACCCATGTCTCAGATATCAGCTTGTTAAGGAAGCATATTTTTTTTTCCAGCATCTGTTCCCATATATTGGGAGCCTTGGTGGAACAGTGGGCTAATTCCTCCTTAAGTAACACCAGCTGCCTGCAATTAGTGCAGGTTCGCATCCCACCAGGCTCAAGGTTGACTCAGCCTTCCATCCTTCCGAGGTAGGTAAAATGAGGACCCAGATTGTTGGGGGCAATTAAGCTGACTTTGTAATAATGCCGCTTGGGGGGTGTATGAAAGCCCTAATAAGCAGGCATATACATAGAATGAAGGCTACTGCTAAGCTTGTAAGCCGCCCTGAGTCTTCGGAGAAGGGCGGGATATAAATGGAATTTAAAAAAAAAAACTCCAAAGACTCTAGGCATTGTTTCGATTGGTACTTTTAGCTTTAATAATGTCTAAAGCAAACATTCATAATTTCTCAATACATACTTTCAGAGAGAGTTTTTTTTTAAAAATAATAATTTTATTTGAAAGCTTTTCTTAGGAGAATGTTTATGGGTAATGTTAGATTTGCCTACAGTATTTCAGACCAGACTGGGATAGGCCTTTGGAATACTGCCTGTGGGTTTACTAGGCCTGGGCCCAAGCTTCTTCTGAATCTACTTTGTGGAGCCTGAATGTCCACTAGTGCCAGCGTTAAGGTTATACATTCATTGTTAGTGATTTTTTTTTTAAAAAAAGAAGGGAAATTTCCAAGCATGGTAGAACTTTTTGCTCACACCTTTCTTTCTTTCTTTCTTTCTTTCTTTCTTTCTTTCTTTCTTTCTTTCTTTCTTTCTTTCTTTCTTTCTTCTCTCTCTCTCTCTCTCTCTCTCTCTCTCTCTCTCTCTCTCTCTCTCTCTTTCTTTCTTTCTTTCTTTCTTTCTTTCTTTCTTTCTTTCTTTCTCTGGAAGAGATGATGCCTGAGGTCTAATTTATTTTTAGAACAAAAGGTGGCAGATCTATTCACCCTGAAATTCTGTATGTGCAAATTATACACTCAGCACAAAAACTATAAACTAATCTCATCAGTCTTGGAAAAGGATGGGAATAGTGCCAGGAGCGTGCTACCCAAATGCTATGAAACCTTGTATGAAATTAGAAATGGCCTGGGAATCCTATGGGAATGTAAAGATGAAGTAATATTTATTGAATGCACATATATTGGGATGTGAATAATGTGATATACATAATAATAAGGAGCATTTGTGTATGATATTTAATGTGTACTGAGTACTACAAGCACAGTAATGTGTCTTGGCAATATTATTACTGCCATACACAATTGCTGCATATGGTCCAGTGCACAGGCCGGTTCCTGTAGCTCAAGAGTATTTCTTATAAAAGTAGCTGTGAAAAGGTAATAACTGAGTCAGGTATAATGATGTATGCTAGAAAGGTTTGATATCAGACTTCATGTGATGCCATTCAGAATAGAATCTGTGAGGAGAACTGCAAGGTGCCATTCAGTCAAAGGGTCCCCTAATATCACAGTGTTAGCTTATCCCAATTTTAGATAGATAGATAGATAGATAGATAGATAGATAGATAGATAGATAGATAGATAGATAAATATTGTTATCTAAAGCCCAATGCCAAAATTACCATTGTCTCAAAGTACACCCTGCATTAGCCTGGAAGACTTCTTGGATTGACAAAGTATGTTACAAGCCAGTTGCTAGAAAATGGGCTAAGCTATTGAGCTTTTTCTTTGTAAAGTCATAAACTTGTAAGCTTAAGTTAAAACTATGTAAGTCACAGTTCTGTGGCTTAAGGAGAAGAGACTAGTGTAAGATTCATTGAATCCTTGATCCTTTTTTTTTAAGGGAAACAATTTGACATTGGACTTTTTCTCCTATCTGCCAAACATTGGCTTTTTCTAGGCCACAAAAGAGAACACAAGGGGACAGATAGGCAAAGGAAAAGCTAAATCTAAAGTTTTGCTGTCACCTCATTACAAAGATCCCCCCTAATAAAAAGAAGTTTAGTGTTTAACAAAAAGAACAGCTCTATAACATGGAGCAGTGAATTCTTACTTCCATCTTGTTGATTTTCAGTGGGAATGTCCCAGATATGGTAAGAAGATTTATTTGCCCACATGTGAAATATTTTCATTAAATAATGTTTTATTATTTAAGAACCACATATAATGAAAAAAGTGTATTCACAAATTAGATTGTAGCTAGATAAATATTGTAATCCTAGCTAATAGGAAAAAAACTTGTTTTTAACAAGAAAAGGAGGTACAAAAGCTGTCCTATTTGTACAATAAATAAATAAATGCAAGAGAATGAAATTAATTAAGACGACTTTCTAACTTTCATTTTTCCAGGCCTCTTGCATTCATTCATTAGGATATCCAAAAACATGGTTTCCATGATTTTTGTACATGGGTGTGGATTCTAACTAACACCTGGACTAAGGTTACAGTTTTATTTAGGATAAGTAATGTAATAATAAGATATGTGGCTTGGATTATGAGGAAGATAAAACCCCAAATGACTCTCCCCATAAATTAATTCACCCAAGCAACCCAAAGAATCAAATGTACAAATTAAAAACAAATCTCCTTATCAAGTTATTATTGTGATTTGCTTTTTTAGGAACCGAACTCCTGTTTTCATATTTTTCAGTGATCCATATTTATATTCATTAATAATTAATGAGCCTGTGCCAATACTGAGTTTTCAGTAAACCTCCACGATATATTCTGACCATTGGATAATGTTTGATCTTGGCTCTTTGTGTGGGTTGCTCTAGTGTTTTGTTTTGTTTCTTGTTGTGTTGAATTTACATAACTTCATGTTGCTAATCTCAACAGATATCTAGGATACATTAGAAGAATAGCGATTGAACCCTTGCATTTGTAGAAAGCCTAACATAAACATATTAATCTGATGTGACAGGCAAGGCCTATCTCGAAAAAATTAATATCACATCTCTGACTTTGTCCAGTGATAGCCCCTGGCTAATCTTGTCTATGCTGAAAAGCTAGGAAGGATTTGGTGTGATTAGTACTTGGTTGAGAGGCCCCCAGAGAAATCCAGAGTCCTGGGAAAATTGAAAAAAATCACCCTGAAAGAATGCAATCCATCCATCCACTTCTTGATTACTGCCAAGAGAACTATGTGGATGTGTCCATGAAGTCACCGGGAGTTGAGTTGAACTTGAAGGAACTTTAAGCTTACCTATGATTAAATGTTTGTTTCTTATGTCTCATATTAATGTGCTTTTTACGTAGGTCACTAATGCACTGGTACCTACCTTGCAAATCAAGAAGAATTACTTGATTTCTCCTAGAGAAACAAGAAAAGTTCATCTTTTGAGACTTCTGGCTTAATAATTAGCAGGTTCTGTAGCACTTTGTCAGCCCATCGTCTGAACTGTTTGTGGCTGCAGCTGGATAAAATTCAGTTTTCTCCTCATGCTTCCTTATCCTCTGAGGGTAATCTGAGGGATTTGAGAGCTGGGCTGAGACCTGGGAGCCAAAGTGCTGTCAATGGATCAGGCACTAATAAGATGCGAGGGCTGATGATCCTTTCCATTGGCAAATATTGCCATTCTTACCATCTGCTGTCTTTTCAAGCTGCTGGTTGCTTATACTGTCTGTGGCATCTTTGTTTTCCCTGTCATCTGTGAAACCCACAATAGCCACAGCAGGAGATTTCCTCTCAGACAAGCTTACTTTGCCTCAGTTTCTAGAGGTGGGGGGTTGGCATTTCTTCCTATCGCCAGATCCATCCAAAGTATGACAGTATGAAAATGTGCATTAAGATTGATCATGTTTGATGCAGTCTAAGTATGTATATTCAAAAACAAGCTCCATTGACTTAATGCCAAGTCAGTAAGAACTATATATTTGGGACTAAAACCTTAAGAACACTGTAGTTCTTTGACAAAGTGATGAGATCATGGGTAAATTCAATTCAACATTTAATATTTCTGATAAACCTCTGGTTCCAAATTGTTATGTGTCCCTGTTTCTTTCTTGTTTTTAAGATGTCTGCTTGTTCATTATTATTCCACATAACTGAGTAGCTGATTACTTTTCACTTGTCCCTTTGTTTTTGAAATTTTGTTCAGCTGGCAACAGAGCTAAAGCTGCATTTTGTAGTTTTCTACTTTCTGTGAGCAAGTCACATATTTGCTTCTCTGAATTTCATTTCTGTAACTTTATGCCAGAAATGTAACAGTGACAGTAAAATGCCTATGTAATCCACTGAGCGGTCTTTGTTTTTTTTAATCACAAGATCCATTGTCATGGTAAAAATAACTACTTGGATTGTGCGAACAAACGTCTAGGATCTAAATTGACCCTTATAGCATTGACGTTACTGCTGAAACTTCTGAACTAAGCCAGTCTCCATGGTCACCAAAGAATCAGGATATAAATGAGATTAAATGCTTAATGAGGTTGTGTTTCAATCACATGTATGGAGTTATATTGATTACTTGCTCAGGAAAAGTATTTTGCTATGTTGAACCATGCAAATGGCATGTCTGTGTGTGTGATCAGCCAATCTAGATGTAGTACCCCATGGATAAGAAATATGAAGCGGCTTGAAATGTAACATTATACTTTAGTAACATATGATAGTACATTTATATACAAAAGCTCAACATTCTTTAGTCAAAATAAACTCTGCTTATAAAGTTAAGCCGCCTCTATTTTTTCTACTCTTATTTTCTTGTCAATGTATTTGTTCCCTAATGTATAAATCTCTAGCTGCACATTAATAATAGTAAATGCTTGGTATGGGTCAAGAGCCGAAATCCATCTGCAGAGATAATGTTAAGTATTATCTTGGCAAGAGTTACATTTTTATTGCGTGACTTTGGAAAAGTACATGCCCTCTGCCAATTGGCTTGTGAGTAAATAAAATATAGAAAGCAAGTCCTTTTACAATGAATATGTACTAAGCACAGAAATATACAAGAACATCCTTAATGGAAAATAAAGTATTATGGAGCCTACAGAATAAGGGGAATTACATGGATAAGTAATAGTGATATAATTTTGTTTCAACTGATTTCATTGAATTGTCTTATACAGCATCTTTTTAACTTAGAGAATAAATAATACATTTATCTATATTAAAGTTTAATTCTCAACTTAAGATTCTCATCTAAAGTTCATAATAGCATTTTAGATGGTTCCCAAGGTAAGGGAATGAATGCATCTCATTTTTAGTTATATGCTTCAATGAAGTCAGTTCCCTGGATTGTTTCGGTCCTATTGAGATCTTGAATCAGTGCTACTCTGGTATTACTTTGCTACGCAGTAGGCCAAGAAAGGCTCAATACAATAAATCCCCTTAAAATTACATTCCAGATGTCCCCAAACTTTTGGAGTTGGTGGGTATATTTGGAATTTTGAGAACATTTCATAGTGACTAGGCAGCTTTCTTACTCACCAAATGGCTGCCATAGAAGAATCCAATCATTTACAAAGTACTGACTTACAAGAATACTGCCTGAAGCTAGTCCCCCCCCCCACCTGCATGATGGTCTCTACGACCCCCTGCTTATCTTTGTCTTTTTTCTAGGCAGCTGTTCCCACTTCTAAGCAAAGTACTGTACTTCAGCCACTGATCATGCTTATGGTGAGGCTCAGAAGCATCTTGAAAATAAAGGTGATGTTAGATGTGTATTGGGGGGGAGTACTTTGCAGCAAGATGGTATTCTGTCTTACATTAAAAAATGGGTGGGATAGGAAGACTGATGGGTGGAAAGAAAAGTGTCTATTACAATGTTGGTACTTCTAGATGTGACCCTGGGGCCCTCTGTTTTTGTCCTCTGCAGTTTGAAGTTTTGTCAGTCTTACCACTCTATAGCCACATGAATTTTATGCCATGTTAAAAATCCACTCTACTTTTTTCATAGCATATCAGACTAGGTTTTGTGGAATTAACATGAATCTTTGTCTGTCTGTCTGTGTCTGTCTATCTATCTATTATTTTGGATAGATTAAATTATTGAGATTATGAAGTCATGGTAGAGTATTTGAATTAAAAAAAAATCTGTTTCAAACACTCCCAGTTCTGCTGCCTTCTATTTAGTTTTGTTTATGGTAAGGATATAGAAAGAAAAGCATAATGGAGGTAAAGCATACAAATATAAAACATGTTGATATTGTATTTATTGGTTAAACCATTTAACTCATTTAATTAAAAATTCAAATAGTATTCAGTAGGTAAAATTTGAATTAGTCTTTGGCTGTTTACAGTATCATTCCTCTGACATTCAGAAATTAATATCTACAATCCCCAAACCATTTTTAAAATTATGTTAAATTTTTGGAACAAGTACAAACAATATTTATCTCCAGATCTTTCTCTTTTCCTCCATCCCAAACCATCCTTATTTTAAGCATGAGGATAAATTTGTTCTATTCAAGGAATAGCATAGAAGATTTTATAGAATTAACTATTAAATTATTGATAGAAGCTCTGGTAGTGATGAATATATTCTGCAAGAGATTTGTCACAAGTTCTAGTAAGTCAAGTTCAATCCTTCCCTCATGAATTATTTATGTTTCATCAGCTCAGACTGTTATCAGCAGTTGAAGGATGGTATACATCTACTTCATTGAAAAGCAAGAGTTTCTTTCCAATCTTATATTAATCATACCTCTTATATTAATCATGAGTCTTTAAGAACTTTAGGAAGGCAATCTAGAATCACTACATGAGGAATCTGATTAGAACTTTCAGCAGAGAATTTAATACAAATTATCAAGCACTGAGCATGAAAGTGATCTGTAGGTGGCATTCCAGTCAGTTAAATTTACAGTTATGTAAGCTTTTTAATTTTGTTGGTAAGGTTTCTATCTTTGTGATTAGGGATAATTGCTTGAAATGAATGTTGCTAATGAACTATTGTTGAAATCAGATGATCGTTCAACTGACTTTCACAGTCAATACTGTTGTTCGTTTATTATACGTTTTTTCTTAATACATAAGAATTCATGCAGCCTAAGAAATTGATTCATTTCCCATTGCCAATACAGGACTTCTTAGCTGATATCACTAGAAAACTGCAATACATCTGATCAGTCACATTTAAAAGTGTTAGTTATTGCTTTGGCTAAAAAAAGATAAACACTTCAGTAACCAGTTATTAATTATATTGGCAATAGTTATTCTAGGGAGGCCACTAGGAAACTTCAGGGTTATAGGAAACAAAAACAATGCAGCATTCTTTGTATTGCTGCAAAGAATATACACCAAAGAGTATGAATGTGTCCATATTATCACTAGAAGATCAGCATCTCTCATCCTTCCAAGTCATAAAGTCATCTTCCAAGGCAAGTTTGACTCATGGTGATTTCACAGACACACCTTTGTAGCTTTATTGTACTATAAAGTGGTTTTCTTTCAACTTCACGGTCTAGAGTAGACTGTAGCCCTAGGATTTCTTGGCATCTTTCATCCACAGCTATTGTCTTTGGCCCTGCTTAATTTTTAAATGTTCATTGACTAGATATGGTCTCTTTGCTTGGCAATAGCATAATCTTCACTTGATTGTTTTTACTATTTTTTGCAAAACAAGAGGCTTGATTTGGTAAGCAAGCATCCTTCTCTTTGACCCAGTCCAGGCAAGTTTTATCACAAAAGCTGCAATCCCCATATTAAGCAGCCTGCCTCACTCGAATCAGTGTAAAATGTTTTTGAATAAAATTGCGTAGTAGTAGAGTGTAAGAAGAAATAACAACCTAAGATATGCAGATGATACCACTCTAATGGCAGAAAGTGAAGAAGAACTAAAGAGCCTCTTGTTGCGGGTGAAGAAGGAGAGTGCAAAACTTGGGTTGAAACTTAACATTAAGAAAACCAAGATCATGGCATCCGGCCCTCTCAATTCCTGGCAAATAGATGGGGAAGAAATAGAGGTAGTGACAGATTTTATTTTCCTGGGCTCCAAGATCACTGCAGATGGGGACTGTAGCCAAGGAATTAAAAGACGCTTGCTCCTTGGGAGGAAAGCTATGGCAAATCTAGACAGCACACTAAAAAGCAGAGATATCACCCTGCCAACAAAAGTGCATATAGTTAATGCTATGGTCTTCCCAGTTGCAATGTATGGCAGTGAAAGCTGGACCATAAAAAAGGCTGAGCGCCAAAGAATTGAGGCCTTTGAACTGTGGTGCTGGAGAAGACTCCTGCGAGTACCTTGGACTGCAAGGCGATCAAACCGGTCAGTCCTAGAGGAGATCAACCCTGACTGCTCTTTAGAAGGCCAGATCCTGAAGCTAAAACTCAAATACTTTGGCCACCTAATGAGAAGAAAGGACCCACTGGAGAAGAGCCTAATGCAGGGAAAGATTGAGGGCAATAGAAGAAGGGGACAACAGAGAATGAGGTGGCTGGATGGAGTCACTGAAGCAGTAGGCGTGAGCTTAAATGGACTCCAGAAGATGGTAGAGGACAGGAAGGCCTGGAGGAACGTTGTCCATAGGGTCGCGATGGCTCGGACACGACTTCGCAGCTAACAACAACAAGGAGTGTAATCAAATTTAATCATGACTTATATCATTACCAACAACATTAGAAATCCAGATATCTGAAAATAAGAAAGGAACCATATGTGCAAATTTACATAGTAACACAGTAACAACACATGTAAAAAATTGCATAGCATTTTGATTATGATATGTGAAATAATTGTTCAAGGTAGTTTGGTTTGGCTCAAAACATCTGAAATAGAGGTTTTCTCATCCTGTGTTAAAAAAAATAAAATTAAATCTTATAGGTTTTTCTTTGAAATAAAGTATTAATATTATAATCATGAAATTTAACGAAGCTTTGATTTCTCCTGGGAAACAGAAACTAGCAAAAGGGATTATTCGTAACAGTCAGTTATGTAGAAAAAAACTTATAAATACAGGCTAGTTTTCAGTAATTCCTCTGACTGAGAGCATAACTTTTAGCTATATAACATTTAAAGAAAAGTGATTCTGTGATTGATCAAAAGGCTTATTATTATTATTATTATTATTATTATTATTATTATTATTATTATTATTATTATTATTATTATTATTATTATTATCCCATTTATATCCCGCCCTTCTCTGAAGACTCAGGGCGGCTTACAATTTAAGCACAAACCAATGTGCTTAGCAATAGCCTTCATTCTATGTATATGCCTGCTTATTAGGGCTTTCCCCCCCCAAGCGGCATTATTACAAAGTCAGCTTAATTGCCCCCAACAATCTGGGTCCTCATTTTACCTACCTCGGAAGGATGGAAGGCTGAGTCAACCTTGAGCCTGGTGGGATGCGAACCTGCACTAATTGCAGGCAGCTGGTGTTACCTAAGGAGGCATTAGCCCACTGCTCCACCAAGGCTCTTATTAGTAGGAACGTATCGAATAGAATAGCATAGCATAGCATAGCATAGCATAGCATAGAATAGAATAGAATAGAATAGAATAGAATAGAATAGAATAGAATAGAATAGAATAGAATAGAATAGAATAGAAGAGTAGGAAGGGACCTTGTAGATCATCTAGTCCAACCCCCTGCCCAAGTAGAAGACCCTACACCATTTCTGACAAATGGCAGTCCAGTCTCTTCTTGAAAGCTTCCAGTGATAAAACTCCCACAAGATCTGAAGGGGCAAACTGTTCCATTGGTTGATTGTTCTCACTGTCAGAAAATTTCTCCTTATTTCTAGCTTGATCAGTTTCCATCCGTTATTCCTTGTCTGGCCTTCAGATGGCTTTGAAAAATAGGTTGACAGCCGCATAAATATTGGAACACCACTGTCATGTCTCCCCTGGTCCTTCATTAGACTAGCCAAGCCCAGTTCCGGTAACCGTTCTTCATATGTTTTAGCCTTCAGTCCCCTAATCATCTTTGTTGCTCTTCTCTGCACTTTTTCTAGAGTCTCAACATCTTTTTTATAGCGTAGAGACCAAAGCTGATTGCAGTATTCTAGGTGTGGTGTTACTAAGGCTTTATAGAGTGGTATTAGTACCTCACGTGATCTTGATTGAATCCCTCTGTTAATGCAATTTAGGATTGCATTGGCTTTTTTGGCTGCCGACGCACACTGTTGGCTCATATTTAATTGATTGTCCATTAAGACTCCAAGATCCCTCTCACAGTTATTGCTATTAAGCCTGATTTCACCCAATCTATATGTGTACTTTTGGTTTTTCCTGCCTAAGTGTAAGACTTTACTTTTCTCTACATTGAATTTCATTTTGTTAGATTGTGCTTATTTTCAGAAAATTCCGCAAATGTTTACTGAGATTAAGGTGACAACTTATATGTTGCCAAGTACAGTAAATCAGAATTGGTCATAGGCGATTGTTGGGGGCAATTAAGCTGACTTTGTAATAATGCCGCTGGGGTGTGTGTGAAAGCCCTAATAAGCAGGCATATACATAGAATGAAGGCTACTGCTAAGCTTGTAAGCCGCCCTGAGTCTTCAGAGAAGGGCGGGATATAAATGGAATTAAAATAAATAAAATAAATAAATTTACTACAAAGTGCAATGCCAAAAAAGGACGAGACCTATATTGCGACATCGCAGCATAGGTATGACAATCCTGACATTTCACTCTTGCATTCCAGGGGTGATAACACAAAGCATTCTCACCCCTTGCCCCCTTTTCCCTACTGAATTTGTGGGAAATTGTACTGTAATGATTTTTTGCTATAGCATGAGAAATAGTTTGCACTGACTTTAATAAAAATAACAACTGTTTTGTTTTGTAATGTTCCCCTGAGTGACACTGGAGGTTCAAAATAGTTTAGAATCCTTTTTGAAGTATTCAGTTGTCCCATTTGGGATTGTTATTTCTAAAATTTAAAAAAAACAAATTTAAAATAACATATATACATTTAATTAATTAATAATTAAAATGCCAAAGCAAACCAAACAAAAATAACCTCCAAAGAAAGAGTTATTCCCAAGAATTAACTTGCTGAAATTATATGTACATTTATTTATTTATTTATTTATTTATTTATTTATTTATTTATTTATTTATTTTATTACATTTATATACCGCCCTTTCCCGGAGGACTCAGGGCGGTTTACAGGGAATTAAAAACCAAAAATAAAAAAGTTAAAAACCAAGTTTAAAAAAGATTAAATTTATCCCTGTACAAATAAAACCCCAATTAAAATAAATTAATCCTCAGCCTTTAGTCCACCCCTTTCCAGTAGCGGGAAAGGGTCAGGCTGAAAGACAGAACTGAAGTACTGATCACATCGGGAAGGAGTAGGAGAAGCTTGAAGAAGGAACTAGACAATTTGTGGAGCATAAAGGCTGAAGTGATTCCAGTGGTGGTAGGAGCACTCAGGGCTGTGATTCCTAAACCTGGAGAGTGGCTCCAACAGATCCCAGGAACAACATCAGAGCTCTCTGTCCAGAACAGAGCAGTGCCAGGAATAGCAAGAACCCGTGCAGAACCCTCAAACCCTCAGCCCCCTGGTAGAGGATACGAGATTGTGGAATACAGAATATATAAGCAAAGGGAGGGAAACAATCATCTTTTTGTTTTTTGATTAGTAGGCTACAAATGGGGTCCTTCTCCCCCTCCATTGGGGGAGGGGGGGCAGTGGTGGGATTCAGCCGGTTCGCACCACTTCGGCAGAACAGGTAGCTATTTTTATTTTTTTTTGCCCAGGCCCAGAATGGACTTCCGGAAGCGGCATCCACACAGAGAACCGGTTGTTCACATATTTGAATCCCACCCCTGAGGGGAGGGGGGGGTCTTCCTGTCTGTGTCTGCTGAAGAAGAAGCAAAGTAAGACTTGTGCTTCCGAGACCAAACTTGTATCTGGAAGCAGTGGTACCTCTGTCTTTCTCTTCATGGCTCTGTGCCCCACTCCATGACTTCACTTTTCTAATCCTTTTTCTAAAGTCTTACCGCATAGGAGCGGCATGCAGGGCTCCTTTCTCTAGAAGGTAGAGGAAGTCTGATGGCTTGACTATAGTTGTCCAGCCTGCCATAACTTGTCCTCCCAAACAAAGCCCCAGGTTTTTCTGACACTCAATCTGCCAGGCAAGAATAAAGGCGGTGGAGTCTAAGTAAGCCCCTTAAAACTCTTTGATAAGACAGTTGCCGCTTGGGACAGCTGAGAGATCAGAAGGGAGGTGGTGACCATGGCTGCATTTACACAGCTGTTGCCTTCTCGCCTCATCCCAGGGTTAACTAGCATTTTCATCCTGCTTTACTTTCGGATTTTCAGGGGGGATTTAATATCATTTATCTTAGGTAATCAAAGAGAAAATCATCATAATCACCAACCCAAAGCTCTTTGGAATCCCGAGTTCCCCAGAAAAACCATACCCTATGAAGGTGGGAAGTACATTGTCCGGCACTGATGTGCCAGAGGAAAGAGATACAAAATGTGAGGAGTAAGATTAAGATTGAGACAGCATGGCAAAGGTTACATAGAGGGGAGTACTGGTTTAAACATGGATTAGCGGGTAGACATGCATTGAGCATGGACGTTTTGGAATGGGAAAGTTTTTCCACAGAGGATAGAAGGAGGGTGCTGAGACTGAGGAATGGGTTCATTTCATGCGAAATCAATAAAAAGCAGCAACAAAAGACAAAATAGTCATGGTGAAGCCTTATCACAGATTGATTTGGAAATTATTTGGCATCCATGTGTGCTAATTTCTTTAGAGAAAAGGATAGGCTAGAGCAGGGGTATGCAACCTTGGCTCTTTTATGACTCGTGGACTTCAACTCCCAGAATTCCTGAGCCAGCTGGCTCAGGTATTCTGGGAGTTGAAGTCCACGAGTCATAAACGAGCCAAGGTTGCATACCCCTGGGCTAGAGTTTCACCTGCCAGTTTATGCAGGGATGAGAGCTCCCACCTCTGAAGATACTAGGCAGACCCAACAGTTGGGCACACCCAAGTCCATCAATTGCTAAGGTACTTTTCTTTCACCTGGCAAAGCACCTGTATCATCTATTAATGATAGGGCCAACCTGAAATGGAAAGGAAATAGACGCATAAAGAAAATGTATGCAGACTAATGTTTGATGCTCTTCGTATATACCTTGCAAATGGTACATTTACAAAAGCAAAACAATGGCAAAAATGGGAAAATATATTTCACAAGTTACAAGTTACTTTATCACAGAATATTTCCAATGGGAGCAGTCACATCCACAGTCTACATTATACACTGTATTGAAGTTGGCTGTAAAAATGGCAGTTAAGGGGGGCATGAAGTGCTAATGAAACCAAATATATATTTATTGCATTTCTTAGTTATCGTTTGTTGTAATTCTAAAACGGTATCTCTATGCATTTGTGTTTGGGATTGAACTCTATGGAAATTCCCTAGAGTAGCCTCACAGGAACAAATTATTTATTAACAAATAAATAAATACATAAATAAATAAAAATGCATAACATTGTGTTAAACAGCAATGTATATAAACATCAATTTTTAAAAACTAAAACTTCTAGGTTGCCTTTCCTTCATTTATCTTACCCCTGCTTCCTCCCTGATAGAGTGGCAAAGCTTTTATTTCTGCATAGAAATTAGCAAAGTCATATTTTCAATTAAAAAGAGTAAGTGTTACATTAGTGCAATTTTAATATAAACAGTTTGAAGCAATGGAATGTAATAGGGCTGTGTGTGTGGTGGGACTTTGGTTTACAACTTCTGAAGTCTCATTTTCTACAAATACGTGACCGTGGCTTTTGACTCTTGCTTTGTTTCTGTAAAAAAATCCATAAGACACATGGGAATCTGATAAATTAGAGGGCACAGTTAGGGTTAGAAGCTGCTATAAAGAAAAAAATGCAACCTTACCAGCACTCATAGTAATCGTAAAACATTTGTTTAGGAGGTAGGGAACGAACAGCCACAACATTTTCTTACATCCGAAGCTTATTCCAAATGCCTCCCTTTGTTTCTTTTCTTCCAGTGATTTCTCTACAATATTCACTAACACCCCCCCCCCCAATAACTCATCAAGTAATTTCCTATTACTTACAGGCTCCTACTTTAAACCTTGATCAAGAATTTGGAGATAATGGGGACAATTAGAGGAAAGGGATGGAAAAATCATCACCAGTCCTACATCTGGTCTAGCCATCAGATGACTTTCTACTTTCTTGGCTGAGCAACAATCTTTTTCTTTTGTGGTTTTGTGGAGGATGGGGGCATATGTATATATTTTTTCTTTCTGGCTCCAACAAGTGAGCAGGAAATTAAGAAAAACATTTGCAACAACAGGATGAAGCACAGCTTGGAAAGAGGGAAGCTCCTCTGTTCAGGGCTAGAAAATTTAAACCAACTTCTTGTGCATGTTAAACTCAATCTTAGTGTTAATGTTTATTAATATTTTTAAATGTTTTATTTTGTTGTTTTTAACGGATTGTAAACCACCTAAAGTTGCTTCCATAATAAACAAACAATGACTATATCCTGAAAAACACATACGTTAGCTATCTATTTACCATGGTGACTTTTATGGCTTGGCCCTAAACAGCTTCCAAAGTCAAACAATAGAATAACTTGCAAAATACTAATAACCTTGGTTACAAATCCATTCCACCAAGCACAGCACCGCTTCTGACCTGAGACGACATAATGTATTCGATGTCATCTTCAGTCCCCAAGGCTTTTCAAACTTGCCAGGTCTAAGCAAGTTTGCAAACAGTGGTGGGGAAAGGGCTGCTTCAGGATCAAGCTGATTCCCAGGAGGATGGCCTGCAGGAGGGAGTACTCACATCAGAGCCCCCTCCTGCCAGCTTTCTTGATAGATGGGGATTTTCAGAAAGCATTCTCTGCAAAAAAATAATAAAATAAAAATGATGAGATGATTGCTCTTGTTTCCTGAGGACTTTTTGAAACTATTTATAACACCTGAAAAAGAGAAGTAAAGAAAAAAAGCAGATATCTTCATCTGCCTGTTCTTGAGTAGAATTGCATTATTAGACTATTTCATTTCATTTTTGACCATCCTTAGTATGACACCATTCATGCAAAACTACATGGTCTACAATGTATAAAACGAAAATCTATAAAATAATATATTGTAAAAAACTGGCTGTTGGTATTTACAGCTTTCCAGACCAAATGGCATCCCGAAGAAAATTGTTAAGTCTTTTTTAAAATAATATGAGGGTGGGAGCACACCTGATTTCAGGGGTTAAGTTGTTCCTGCAGCTAAGAATATCCTCCTTCAGATTCCAATTCCTGACATCTTTGATATGGATATCTGGAGACTTTGATTGCAAACAGTTGAAAACACATATAGTAGCTACATTGGGGGCCAGCATTTCCAAGTCATAAGAAACAAATGTAATCACCCATCCCATAATTATAGAAGTTATGATTCTTTGAAATTTATAGTATTCAAGGCACACAAAACCCCCAGAAGCTTCACTAATTATCTCCTTGGGTAATGGATATTTGTGAGACCGTGGTGGTGAGACTATTTTTTATTTAGTTTTTAATAATGACCAAATGTTTTGTTTAGTACGTTAAATATTAAGTTTGGTATCTCACTCAAGATCTGGTCCACAAAAAAAAAGGACACCCACTAAATTACAGAGAGGAAATGATCACCTCATGGCCATCCAAATTTTTGCAGCTCTGATCTAGTCGTCTACCAATTATTCTGCTTAGATCAGAGTCTTCACGACCCAGACACATACTGTAAAGTTTGCTTCCTTAATATTTGTTCATTGAAAGCATTGGCCCAATAATAATAATAATAATTATTATTATTATTATTATTATTATTATTATTATTATTATTATTATTTTATTTGTATACTGCCCTTCTCCCGAAGGACTCAGGGCGGTGAACAGGGCAATGCATGTTAAAAGACAAAATACAAAAATTAAAAGAGATTAAACTAGTGCCCAAAACTATAACAGTAGGTTAAAATACATAAAACCCGACCCCATCCCATCAGGCCAGGCCAGCTTGTTCGAACAGATAAGTCTTTAGATCGCACCGGAAGGAGCGGAGGTCGGGCGCCATCCGGAGCTCAACCGGAAGATGGTTCCATAAATCCGGCGCGCCCACAGAGAACGCCCTCCCCCTGGGGGCCACCAGTCGGCATTCTTTGACCGGTGGCACCCTGAGGAGGCCCTCTCTGTGGGAGCGTACTGGGCGGAGGGAAGTTGATGTCGGCCGCAGGTGCTCCCTAAGGTATTCCGGACCCATGCCATGTAGGGCTTTGTAGGTCATTACCAGCACCTTGAATCTCACCCGGAAGACAACTGGAAGCCAATGCAGCTCGCGGAGCAGAGGTGTAACATGGGAGTATCGGGAAACTCCCAACACAACTCTCGCGGCTGCATTCTGTACCAGTTGGAGCCTCCGAGTGGTCCTCAAGGGCAGCCCCATGTAGAGAGCGTTGCAGTAGTCCAAACGAGAGGTCACGAGCGCGTGAGTGACCGTACGCAAGCCATCCCGGTCTAGATAAACAGGAGTATGGAAAAAATCTGGTTTATAGAAAGAGTCCTTTTGATGTCCCAGTTCTTAATTTGTGTGCCACGTCTCTACTTTCCTGATCAAAGAATTCATCTTTTGCTTACATTATAAGAATTATGCACCATTACAGATAGTGTATCTTCTTTAATGTGGTTGTATTTTTAGCCTCTTTCAACAGAAACTGACTAACACTACCCAAGTCATAATCTAAGAACCTATTTCATTATCCATAATAACGTTCTCCTTTCCCCAAATGCACACTTTCTTGCAAACTGTAAACTGTTACTGTATGCATGCATTTAGGAGTGCAATTATAACAATTTCTATGTTTATTAAAGAAAATAATTAAAAACAATATTCTTTTCTTCCTATGCTCCTGTGGGAGTAAGCATGTATATCCAGAAAATAAAGATCGGTCTGAACATACTAAAAACTAGTATGGTTAGTAAATAGATTATTGGAATAGAAAGAGAGAGAACAACCGGGATCAAATGAACCAGGACACTCAGTTGATAATCTGGAGCACTTTTTAGCTTCATCTGTTTCGCAGAATTGTTGTGAAGATCAAGTTGAGGAAGGAAAGAATAGAAAATAAATATAAATTGACATCCTATTATCTCTTTAGCTAAAAGCCTCTTTTAAGTTTATGTCTAAAAATGTAAAGCATAAATGTGACAAATAACTCATTGGAGAGTTAGACTAGTAGTGGAAAACCAGGTTTTATTGGCAGGTGAACTATAATATCAGCCACTTTCATTAATATTGCTCTCTTCACCTGATATTTGTTTATCAGGATTAAAATTCCAAGCTGTTTTTTTATCTAGCCAATGCCATGTCCCCAAAGGCCTAAGCTGGATCCTGTAATGTTCTCATTTTATTTCCTTATGTCAGTATTGTAGAGACGACGTGTTTGAAGGTTTTTAATAGTTCCTTCCCAGAATAATATATTAGGTTTGCAGTAAATTATGATAGTAAATTAATAAAAATAATTATCAGAATATTCACCAACAAAAGCAAGTAGCATCTCATTCTGAACTTATAACTAGACTATTAGTTTCTTCCTAAAGGTTTGCAAGTGGACAGCGAATAGACGGATAAATGAATTTATATTTTCATTTTCTTCTAAATATTTGTTGCAATTTCTAAAGCTCCCAAACAAAATGAAGCTTGTAAGACAAAACGTGTAAAAAATGCCAGCTTTACAAGGTCTGAAAAAAACTGATATTATTACACATTTTATAAATATATCCTTGGATTTACAAAAAGACTATAATGGGGGTATTACTTTAAACATAGAGATTAGCTGTAAAAATACAGAGATATTATGATCTATGCAAAGGCTATAATAGTACTACAGCATTAATTGTAACCTATTCCCTTTGCAGATAAATACATGTAAAGGGTTTTTAAAGTGCTTTTAAAAAAGATAATGAGACCTTAGTCTTTCTGTGCTTGGCAGGAAGTACTTCTAAGAAAAGGGAGATGTCTTTAAAAATAAAAGCTCTGCTTTAAAACAAGATGACAGCTCAGTACATTTGAATTCAAACAATTAATTTACTTTGCAGTCTGATTCTCTGCATTGTATTCAGAGCAACTTCCAAGTAATTCCAATGCTTGACTGATTTTAACAACTCACTTTTATGTTATGTTATGTAGTT
Organism: Vipera ursinii; assembly: GCF_947247035.1. Taxonomy (NCBI): domain Eukaryota; kingdom Metazoa; phylum Chordata; class Lepidosauria; order Squamata; family Viperidae; genus Vipera; species Vipera ursinii. Next base: position 68,032,977 of record NC_139513.1, read on the forward strand.
TTAATTTAAGGAACTTTCACATTATTATGACTTGGGAAATTTTCTGTATACTATCTTATGAGTATAGGAAGCCCTACAAGATGTTTTTTTGAACCCAGAAATAAACAAATAAGCAGATTTATTCTACTTATTCTAAATCACAGGACAGTTGGAGGTCTCCGCAACAAAATTAGCAAGCATCAAGATCCATCAGTGGTTTAAAAAAGATATGATGAGGAGGGGGTATGAGAAGCATATAAAATGCACTCCGTTCAGAAAGTGAATTGAAAGGTCTTTTTTTCTTCCTCTCATTGAACTTGATATGGGTCATTCAGTTGATAGGAAATTCAGAGCAGATTAAAGCAATGCTTCCTCATGGATTTTGCTGTTTCTAGATCAGTGTTTCCCTAAGTTTGATCCTAGAACCCCTAGGGGTCCCCGGAGATACTTTCAGAGAGCTCTGATATCAGAATTATTGCCAGCCTATATTGAAAAATACAGTATTAAAATACCATCAAACCATGGTGAGAAGTTGTAGCTGTGAACGTGTCAATTTTAATGTCTTAATACAATAAATACCAATAAATATAATCCATGCAAATGAAAGCTTTTTTGGGGGGGGGGTCCTCCACAATTTTTAAAAGTTGGAAAGCGTTCAAAGACAAGAAGTTCAGAAACACTCCTCTAAACGTAACATCATCCATCATCCACTTCTAAAAAGATTAAGAGGCGGATTCAGAAAAGTTAAGAACCAACTGTTACTAGCCTTCATAGTTTTACGTGATGGCATAGCAGTTGATGCAATAAGGGAAGAGAAGGGCATTATGGGACTCAGGTGGTTTCACTTACAAGCTTCCCAAGGGCATCTCATTATCAGCTCTATTGGCTTGACCTGAGCCAGCATGGCTGTTTCTTCTAATCCGAGGCCATCTGGAGCTAGCTCAGCACTTACCATAGTACTTGAGAGATAGTCCAGTAATGTGGTTAACTCTACTAACATTTACTGTTATTTATCATGACATTCATACTGTATTTCTGGAGATCGGGATTAACAGGACCAATCCCAAAAAGATTTATTCTGACTGTCCTGAAACAATTTCTTAGAGAGGGTTTTGTCTGTATATTGTCATATAGAGAACCCTGTAATGTCAAACCAGATTGTTTCTGAGGCCAGGAGTTTCAAAATAGCCTTTATCATACACCCAGTCCTATTTTTAAGCCCTTGGTTGCTTTGTTGTGGTTGAGCACTTCTGCAGTCTCTCTCTCCCCCTCCCTCTCTCTCCCTCCCTCTCTCTTTCATTCTCTCTATTTTTCCTCCCTCTCTGCCCTGATATTATAGGATGTTTCCAAAAGGAGTAGAATAATAACTTTATTGTCACTTTGAATTTATACTAATTGGCAAACATTAAAATGTTGCATACAGGTCTCAAAGGGTCATCATCTCTGATATACACTATATAAATATGAAATAAGTAAATACAGAATTATGCATATACCCACATATATTATATGACACAGAGAAACAACAGTCTAGTTCAGGTTATGTATATATGTCCATGGTGAGAAAAACAAATCTTGCAAGTTTACCAGACGGATGGCGTAGGGAACAAACTATTACAGAATCAGGTAGTCCTGCTAGAAATACTCTGAAACCTCCTCCGAGAGGGGAGCAACAGAAGCAGACCATAAAGTGGGTGTGTGGGGTCTCTCTAACAGTGCTTCGAGCTCTAAGCACATAGCGCTTATAAGCAGCATCCTGAATACCAGGCAGTGAGCTTCCTATGATCTTCTAGGCTGTCCTTACCATTCTCTGTACGGACTTTCTATCTGAGGCACTGCTTCCACCAAACTGGACCAAAAAAAAGCTTTTGAACAATAGTTTGTACACACTACACACATACGCCCCAAATTCAGGATGACTGCCAAGACCATCACTCCTTTTGAGTAAATTGGTAATATTTTCCTATTTATATATTGATCAGGTGGAAGCAGACAGGCACCCAGACAGACAGACGGCATCAATCTCTGAAGTAGCATCAGTTTTCCTAACAGCAAGCACTACTACACGAAGACTGAGCCTCTTAAGGGGCCGTTCTGTAGCAGTTCAGATCTTTCTCCCTCTTGATAGCCATATTGCAGTTGACAGACGGGGTTTTCTCATCTCCTACAGCACAACATTGGCTGATGCCCCACCCTTTTTGGTAGGCGTGCTTGGCTGGGGCCACTGGAAGAAAAAAAATCACTAAGCATTAGCAAGCAATCAAATATATGAAAGACGACCACTTAGCAGCTCTTCCAATGCCTTCCATTAAGCTGTAAAGAAATAGTGAAGAAAAAAAGCTACCATTTCTTGATTCCATGCCAAAACCTGCATCAATCTCTGCAAATGTTTTTCTCTCTCTTAAGGGCCTCTCCTCAGCATTTACTTGTATTCAGTTTATTCTGTAAATTGAATTCAAGGGAGAGAGAGAGAATTTTGAAAATAGAATAAATATCCAGCATTGCCTTGCATCTAAGGGCTGTGCTTTGTAAATACCATTGTTGTGGGATCCATCTCTGACATGGCGGTAGAGTTAGTCATGCTCTGTACATAACTCCAATGGGATATATATAAAAGTATTAAGACAAAGATGGGCTGAGACATCTACCAAGAATCTTTGCAATATATAAACTCTTTTTTATTTCCAGGCCATTTCTCATAACAGTCATTTTGGTAAAGCTGAAACTGTATGCATATAGTTGCTCCTTTCTGTATATCTATCATCTATGCATTTATATTAATCTTCCCCCAACCTGGCGCCTCTTATAATTCCCCAGATAGCATGGTCAGCAGAGGGATTATGGAAGTTGAACTGCAATACATCTGGAGGACTTCAGTGAAAAGCTGATATTTATAAACAGATCACTTGATTTTTTTCATTGAGTTATGATAAATATCTGGAGCCAGATGCCATCTTATCTAAGCAGAGATGTGTGCATATGGGAAACACACTTGCAATCATAAATTGGAAATATTTGGGTGGGGGGGGGGGTTGTTTGCTCTCATTGCTAACCAGAATCATCAATTTCTTCTGCTTTGGTTTTTATATGTGGATGTAGCTGAGAAAAGAAGGATCTCAAGAAAGGAGGAAATGTATCTTTGGATCTATTGTCCACAATTTAACTTCATAATGCTTGCTTTCAGCTACAGAAAATTACCATTCCTTTCTCATCAGGGAGGCATAGATAGATCAGTATTACTTCTGGAGTAAGGAGGATAGTAAGGAATGGCTGAGCTGCCCGCAAGAACGAGACTGTCTTAATAATCAACCTTCCCCCATCTACCTGCAGATACAAACAATTCTTCAAGATACATTTGGAGTAGAAACGTGTCCTACTTGTATAAATAGCTGTTCTAGGTATAGTTTGTAGAACAAACTGAAGTGACCTGGTTCATCCATAATGCCAAGTCATAAGAGCATGCTTTACAAATTATATCTGTATTCATATACCACATTAGATCAAAACCGAACAGCTGCTATATTGTAACTGCTATCTATATACCCGGTAGGCAGGTAAAATATGTGTTGGTGGATCAATACAATACCATGCGTATCTACTTAAATAAATATGGCCTCCATGACTGTTCACCCTGCAGTTGGCTTCACTCTGTATTTTTTAATGTACATGGATTATAATATTTCACAGGTCAGATACAGATACGTGTTTCCATTAGTTTTATCCTGCCTAATGGTTAAATAAGTCATGTTTGTTTTATGTGATGTTTCCCTTCATCACCATTATCATTATTCTCCAAGTGCTCGTGAGATAGGAGTATCAAGGGATGTTGCATAAAAGCCAACCCCTTCTTACTAACCTTTGACTGAACCCTGGTAAGACTGAATGGCTTTGGGTTTGCAGGGCTCCAGAATCCAGGACTTGGTCATCTTTGACCTCTGGATGGAGTGGCACTGCCCCAGAAAGACTCAGTGCACAACTTTGGGGTTCTCCCGGACTCGTGACTCCAAATAACAGATGGTAGTCACAGCTAGGAGAGCCTTTGCACAACTTCGTGTTGTGCACCAGTTGCGGCCTTTCCTGAACCAGGATTCCCTGCGCTCAGTCGTTCAGTCCCTAGTCATCTCATGGCTGGACTATTGTAATGCACTCTTCATGGGGCTACCCTTGAAGAGCATTTGGAAGCTACAGCTGGTGTGGAGTGTGGTAGCATGGGTAGTTTTGGAGGGCCCGAGAATGGTCCCTGCAACACCACTGCTCCATGAGTCTTACTGGTTACCAGTCTGCTTCTGGATGCAATTCAAGGTGTTAGTGATCACCTGTAAAGCCCTACATGGTATGGGTCCAGGTTACATGAAGGACCACCTCACCCCACTGGGATTGGCCTGTATCACTCATGCCGGCAGAGGAAGCATGCTGTGGGTCCTGTCAGCCCAAGTATTCTGGCTGGCGGGGTTTAGGAGGAGAGTTTTCTCTGCTGGTGCTCCTGCCCTCTGGAACATCTCCCCCCCCCCCCCGATGTGAGGTTGGCCCCAACCCTCTTTTCCTAAGGGCCTAAAGATGTGGCTGTGCCAGTCGGCTTAGGGCCCCAGTGGGGGATCAGCGCAGTGGAGGTGGTTGAGTGAGTAATAACAGATCCCATCTCCCCCTCCACTCCGCCCCCGCCCTCTCCATGTGTCCTTGGTTTTAATGTCTGATTTTAACTTTTTATGTTTTAACTAAGATGTAACTGTAAGCCGCCCAGAGTTACCATATGGTAAGATGTGTGGCCAATAAATTTTATAAATAAATAAAACACTAATCGCCCTTACCCCTCCAAATTAATGGGGCTGATTTACAAGCAAGGTACCCTATGAGACTTTTTTTATTTTTCTCTGTGCATCTGCAGATTTGCCAACTTCAACACCTTCTAGGCCCAGGGTGTTGATTTTCCTTAGAAGCAAATCCATGCATTCCTACACTGTGGCATCACCAGATAGGATGAGTGACTCAGATAACGGACTGGATGAAACAGAACTCAGCATTACACTCACTCTCCGGATGCTTATGCATGGAAAGGTAAGTACATTGGGACTGCCATATTAGGCTTTAGTCTTGGTCTCTGCATAGTCAGTAACAAATCTTGCATGGGGCAGAATGTTCATTTGAGCTGCAGGGAAGTGTTATTTTGCAAATCCCCATATTAAAGCCTAGTGTGCTACAGTACTGTTCCAAGTTTGCACGGGAGTTTAAAATATTCTCTCCAACCTATTGTATGTTTTTCGTTACTCTGCAGAGGCACTTAAGGTGCAGTTGTGAATTCATCAGTTAAAGGGAAATAGTGGGTTAAATTGCCAAGGTGATCAGATTAGATCAGCTTTTATCCGTGGGCTGTTAGGCTTTTGAATGGGATGTAATCTTATGCAGAGTTGACTTGGGAGGCCGGTGTGTGGTGTAGTTGGTTCACATAGTGTGGTGGGATGGAGGGTTTGTTGTCACTGTGTGTTGGGGGGAGAGAGCACAGGGGGAGGCTCAGCTAATCTCAATGTACACATGTTGTACTTTGACAATAAAGGTTTATTATTATTATTATTTATTATTAAAACAAATTCAACATTAAGTTTTTTTTAAAAGATCTAGTAATGAAGACAGAGAAAAAAATGATCATGAACCCTTTCATTTAATCTGTCAAATCGTGAATGACCTTTACTTTCTTTGTTGAGAAGGTGTATGATTGCTTCCTCATTTTCCGGCTAAAAGGATTTATCTTCAGGCATTGATAAGACTCTTACAGATTTGAATAGCTCTTCTAACCCCCATTTCTCTTGTCTCTACAGGAAGTTGGCAGTATCATAGGCAAGGTAAGATCAATGCAGGTCATTCTGTGTGCTTCCAAAATCCCTTTGCTCCACATTCTAAGACTAATTGCCTTTATTGTCCTTAATCCTACAGAAAGGAGAGACTGTGAAGAAGATACGAGAACAGGTATGAAGGAAAATAGCCCAAATGCAGGCTATTCCAGTGTTTGTCCACCTCAGCAACTTTAAAATGTATGGACTTCAACTCCCAGGATTCCCCAGCCAGCCCATCTGGGAGTTGAAGTCCACATATCTTAAAAGTTGCTGAGGATGAGAAGCAGCTATCTATTCTATAGTAGCTGGATGAATTCCTAACAAATGTGAAAATCTATTGGGAGAAAGTAGGATGAGGATCAAGAGGAATGTGCTAGAAAGTATGGAGAAACAGTAAGCAGGATCAACCTACACAAATATTGTGGTCTATATGTTTCTGAATATAATTCATAATTATTTTAAAGTAGATTCTGAAATAATGAATACACCTCCATCTAGCTCCTCAGTGTCATTGAATAAAAGATTACTGATGACTTCAGTATTTCTATCCTCAGAAATGCTTTAATACTATACTGCATGAATCTGCCCAATGATAGTGCTCTTTCCTTTCAGAATTGCTGTGCCCTTTTTTTGAAGCTTTGCATCATGTCTTTATTGGTAGTTTAACTGCCGCTGTCGGATTTGCCAGGTTTATTTCAGTATTAATCTAGGTTAAGCTGACAATGCAAAAGATTTAATGATAAAAAGGACTGGAAAATAGAAATGAAACAGAATTCATTATCTGTTTAAATATATTATTACATTCTATGATGCAGTAATAGGACACTGCAGGTATGAAGACCACTAGCATTTGAGTTTATCCTCTCTTAAAATGAGAGGATTTGATTCTCACGTAGCAGATTTATTTTTGTTCTGTTCAGTTGTGTCCAATTTTTAGGGATTTCTGGGACAAGTCCCAGCAGTTTTCCCAGCAAGGTTTTTCAGAAGTGGTTTGCAGTTGCCTCCTTCCCAGGGCCGAGAGAAAGCAAGTGGCCCAAGGTCACGTTGTGCCCAAGGCGAGAAGAGAATTCACAGTCTCATGGTTTCTAGCTTGATGCCTTAACTACTATACCAAACTGCTTTTTTAGCAGATACCTCTCAGACAAATGCAGGGACGAGAAAAAGAGATGTGAAGCATGACGTCCTTGTTTTTAATTTAAATTCAGACTAGACTCCCCAAACAGACAGGAGCTATCTCTTCTGTTTCTCAGCCATGTCTGCAATATGCAGATAGCGGCCAGCCATTTGACAGACTGTTGGGATGTTTCTGAAACATTTTGCGCACTTGGTTAAAGCGTTCTGTAAACAATTAGAAAACTTAAAATGTATTTACACAATTATTATCTGGTTTGCTGTTTCTTTTAGAGTACTGCCCGGATTACCATTTCAGAAGGATCCTGCCCTGAGCGGATCACCACCATTACAGGTTCTACTGATGCTGTTTTCAGAGCTGTTTCCATGATTGCCTTCAAGCTGGAGGAGGTGAAGTAGCCCCAATCTCCATCTGTTGCATGTTGCTCCCAAAGCATGTCCTACTTGTTCACATTAAGTGTATTGTACCACTAAAAAAAAATCTATCAGTTTTCCATTAAAGGTAGAAGCTTTATAAATGATGTCTGGTTATTTAGAGCTTACAATGGCTATTGCGTCTATGATCAAAATTGGGAGATTTCATACAGTTCCTGCCAAAAGAAAGAAGACCAGTGATGCAATTTATTTTTGAGAAAATTGATTTTGTAATGGTGTTTTGAAACAGGAAAGTTCTTGATAATTTTCTGTCACATACTGAATCTTGTTAAAGCTTAAACAGCCATTTGTTGTAATGTACTTCTCTTGGTATATAGTTTAAGTTTCCCTAGGAATTCAAAACGATCATATTAAAGCCAGTGGTGGTGATGTCACTGTATTTATATCTCACCAAATTACATCTGTGATTTTTTAAAAAATCAAGACAGAGTATTATTAGGATGACAGCATGTACAAAAAAAACCCCCCCATGGATATCATAAAATAGAAGAAAAGAACTAGATTTTTAGGATTATTTTTTTTTGCCTATAACGGAGGTTCTAACACAAAATGCTGCATGCTAATAATAACTAAATGTGGCTTTGAAAGGATCCCCTTGCACTTGAATTGAATACAAATTCTTTTATTTCAGGACTTGGGAAATGGAGCAACCAATGGAGGCACCATCTCCAAACCACCCGTAACACTGAGGCTAGTCATCCCAGCTAGCCAGTGTGGTTCACTCATTGGCAAAGCCGGAGCCAAAATAAAGGAAATCCGAGAGGTAGAGCCTTCAATCGTCATATCTTGTTCACTTGAGCCTTACTGTTACTTTCTTACTTTTTTTTTATTTTTTGTGCCTTAACTCCTAGTTTCATTGCTGTGGATCTTATGCTCCCAGAGTGAATGGCTTAAATCTCGGAAGCTGCTATTTCTTGCACACTTCTTTCTTGTTAAGAAAAAAAACTGAAGCTAAATTTACAACTTTTTTTTTCCATTTGCATTTCTTCGTGAAAGTCAGATGAAATGTTTTGTTTGTATGAGGAGTCACATCTATGTAGGGGAAGAGGTATCGCAGGAAACATTTAGATCTCTGAATAAATTAGCTCCTTCAAGAACGCTATAATAATCTCACGGGATTACAAAGTGTTCCTGACCCAGCTCCGTGTAAAGTGGAGGCTGCTCAGAAAAACAAGAGCATTTGTTCATTCCAGACAACAGGTGCTCAGGTCCAGGTGGCCGGAGACCTTCTGCCCAACTCCACTGAAAGGGCTGTCACAGTCTCTGGAGTACCAGATGCCATCATCCAGTGCGTGCGACAAATCTGCGCAGTTATACTGGAGGTACAGCTTTTGTTTACTCTCGTGTGTGGTGGGAGGATAACACTCTACAATGTCTGCCCCTTCGTATCAAAGTGGAGAAGTGGTACTTTGGGGCTTTCAGTTCAGACGTACTACTTGGGTACTTCAAAACCTGAATCTGCTTGGAATGCCATTATGATTTTTCCCTCCTGTTTGGCCACTGTGTGGATACCAAAAAAAACCTCAGCCCCAGCAGCAGTGCATGTACATTGGGAGCTGCTGAGAGTTGGTTGTTATTTATTTTTATTTTATTTTAATTTCATTTATATCCCGCCCTTCTCCGAAGACTCAGGGCGGCTTAGAAGCTTAGCAGTAGCCTTCATTCTATGTATATGCCTGCTTATTAGGGCTTTCACACACACACCCCAAGCGGCATTATTACAAAGTCAGCTTAATTGCCCCCAACAATCTGGGTCCTCATTTTACCTACCTCGGAAGGATGGAAGGCTGAGTCAACTATACAAATATAGGGAGGGAGGGAGGGAGAAAGGAAAGAAAGAAGGAAGGAAGGAAAGGAAGGAAGCACACCCACGCATGCACATGCACTTCATTATTTGCAAACAATTTTTTATTGTTAATAATCTGCTGTCTAGCTGCTTTTCTATTCTAAGGAGAAAAGATGGAGGTAACTTTACCCCTTTCCATTGGGCTAAAGTTTTGATTGATTAGATGGTCTATATATAAAGAAAGATTTAAGTATACCTCTAGCGCATTAATGTTAATTCCTGTTTGCAGCAGCCAGACCTATTTCTTAGGAAAGCAAGCAAGCAAGCAAAAAAAGACATTTACGTAACTGTTGAGTCAGACATGTAAATGAGCTAAGTATCAAGTACTCTCCTCTAGATAACTGTGCTTTAGAATTTCAAGCAGGAATCTTTCTGACCTTTCCATCTGACCTTTCTGAGTTGTGCTCCTTTGCCTGGAAGACTTCTCACACCTTGATTGCACAGGGAAGATGATTCCCATAGCAGAAATCTTGGGATAGTTTTGATTCATCAAAATCTGCAATTTGCTGGGCAGCCATGTCAAAGATTTTAATTTAATTTAATTTAATAACATTTATATACCGCCCTTCTCCCTGAGGACTCAGGGCGGTTCACAGGGCAGAATAAAATAACCAATACAAACATTAAAAACAGATTAAATAATTGCCCTAGTTAAAAACAATATAAATACAACGCTAAAAACCCCCAGAAAAATTAAAAAACAAAAGATAAAACAACCCCAACACTCCCCCTCAGGCTAGGCCGGCTTGTACAAACAAAAATGTCTTGAGATCGCGGCGAAAGGAGCGAAGATCGGGCGCCGTCCGGAGCTCTACCGGTAGCTGATTCCACAGCTCCGGAGCGCCCACAGAGAAGGATCTCCCCCTGGGGGCCACCAATCGACATTCTCTGATCGGTGGCACCCTGAGGAGGCCCTCTCTGTGGGAACGCACAGGGCGCAGGGAGCTTGATGCCGGCAGCAGATGTTCCCTGAGGTACTCCGGCCCCATGCCATGGAGTGCTTTGAATACCGTTACCAGTACCTTGAATCTCACCCGGAAGACAACTGGCAACCAATGCAGCTCACGGAGCAGAGGTGTAACGTGGGAGTATCGGGAGACTCCCAACACCACTCTCGCGGCTGCATTCTGTACCAGTTGGAGCTTCCGAGTGGTCCTCAAGGGCAGCCCCATGTAGAGAGCGTTGCAGTAGTCCAGACGAGAGGACACGAGCGCATGAGTGACCGTGCACAGATCATCCCGGCTAAGATAGGGCCGCAACTGACGCACCAGGCGAACCTGTGCAAAGGCCCCCCTAGTCACGGCTCCTATATGATCTTCCAAGGTGAGCCGTGAATCTAGGAGGACCCCCAAGTTGCGAGCCCTATCTACGGGGGGTAAGATAGATTTCCTTCACAAAGGATATAGCATAAGTAGCATCTTTTCTTACTCTCTCGTATGCTCTTCCGTTAATAGGGGCAAGAGACTAAACATGATCAAAGGTGATCTTTTATTTTTCATATCCTGCCCATATCTGAAATTACTCAGCATAAACCAAATGGGAGTGAGCTAAAAATATCCCCTCTTGATGTAATGCCAGAATGTCTGTTGTGTGACAGAAGGCAGTGCCTGTTGGCATTAGAATGCAGCTTGGGGTGCATAAAGATATAATTGTGCAGTGATACTTCCTTCTGATTTCCTTCAGTCACCCCCAAAAGGTGCCACGATTCCTTACCATCCCAGCTTGTCCTTGGGACCGGTTCTTCTGTCAGCCAATCAGGTAAGAGACCTAACCTTTAAATAAACTGTCAGTAGATTGTTTTGCTAAGAGATAAAGAGGCTTTGGCCTCCCCTGGTTACGATAGCATTAGTGGGAAGAGGTTTGAAAGATGGGAGCAGGGTGGGCCAGCAAGAAGACCCTGGGAACGTAGGGCAGGATGGTGAGAAAGTACTGAGAAGAGGTTGAACAGACCAGCAGGAATATGCTGGGAACATGGGGGCAGATCGGTAGGATTATTAGCTGCAGCAGTGGCAAAATGCTGGAAAGGGGAATGAGGTATCCTAACCAGCTGCTGCCTGATGTAGATCATTCTCCCAGCATAAGTGGAATTTGGTTTGCCATTTTTCTGAGCGCAGTTGTGATGCGCTATTGGGAGGGGGAGCTTGCCTATTTACAATATGTGTGCAGTAGTGGAAGTGGCCAGCTATAAAACATTTCCTGGTGGGCATATTGGCAAGATTGCTATCTTCTCCTAGTGTTAACCCCAAGAATGCCCTCTACCACTTTTAAATTGTTCTCTTTTTTGCATCGGTGGGAATGCTTCCAAAGAAACCACTGGGTACATTGTTATCTTCTGGGGCTGAGATATTTTCTTGTAAAGGAAGAAGATGCTAGAAACTGGTTTGTCAGGCATGAAAAACAAGGTTCACACGTGAAGGTTCAATTAAGCTGATTTATTGCTAAAAGCTTAGGTACAGAAATCTTCTCAACTAATGGTCAGCACCTGGTTAGAGTTAGATAAAGGTCAACAGCCCTGAAAAAAAAAAGGTTTAGAAGTTCGTTTGTGGCTCTATAGGGATTCTAGGCTGATCTTTTCACTCCATCCCCAAGTTCTGCCATTCCTTCTCCTACATCAGGGGTGTCAAACTGCCGGCCCACAGGCCAGATGCATCATGCCGAAACCGCGCCCACCCCATTGTCGCTAATGGAAAAAAAGTCGAGTCACGTGACGTTGCGAGTTTGACACCCCTGTCCTACATGGTGCTTTATTTGTGACATAACCAACTTCCCATGTATTCCTGTATCATTAAAAGAATCTAGCCAAAAAGGGTCCAGAGTTGATGAAGATACCTATGATCGCACTTATGTGTGAGGATAAGAGGGAGATGGGCGGCATATACATTAAATAAATAACTGATAACACATTGTTTGCCTTGGAGACCACAAAAGGATTCTCTTTAATTTGAGCATCCTGATGACCCTGAAAGGAACCCCAGTAGCCCTCAGCAGTCACTGAAGCGAGGGAGCTGACCATGCACTGAAAAATCATTTCTTGCTTCTCTATAAATCAGGACAAGCCATTCTTAGTAAGAGAATCTGACTAAAAGAGTGAGGTTTAAAGTGGTGGTTTCAGAATCTTCCAGAAAGAGAGAGATGAAGGAGTAAGGAGATTTTGAACTGCTTAGGCCTTTGTATGTCTTGGGCACTACTTAAAAGTTTGCCTGGATATAGCAACCTGAATGGTTGTTGAGAGAGGACCATATGTTCACACAACCAGTTTATCAACTTTCCTGTCTACATCAGCTCCAAGTATAAAAAGAGAAATGGAAAGCCAAATGGCACCTTTATTTCTAAACTATAGGCATTATCCCAATAGTTAAATCATGTTAGATTAGTGTGAAAAGTCTAAATTGTATTGTTTGTATTTTATCTGTTTATTTATCTGTTCATTTATTTTGTATGACCACCCAACTGACAAAAAGCAACTTTGGGCGGCATACAGCAATCAAATAAAACAACAAGCATAAAAACAACAGATATAAAGATATAAAAATCTACATTAAAAGATAAATATTAGAAAAACAAGTATACAGACCCTAGGCAGAGAAAGGAGAAAGATGGCCACCTCAGCAAAGATGGCCACCTCAGCATTCTCTGGTTCCCTGTCAGCCCCAGGGCTGATTACATAATCAGGTCTTGAGGGAGTTTCAGAATATCATAAGGAATGGAGCTAATCTAATGTTTGGGAGAAAGAATGTTTCATGAGACAGGGACCATGGCAGAGAAGGCAGGTCTCTCCATAGATTCCTAACTGATGGTACCCCACAGCATGTGCCATTTCTTCCTTATACTAGCACTGAAATCTTAGTACAATCTAACTGCTAATATAAGCCAAATAAAAGCAGAATGAGCCATAAAAGAGGAAGAAAAATATTTTTCACCAAAGCTGCACAATAACCATTGACAATATAATCCAGTGCATGCAAATTCGAAAGTGTCATAATTTCAGTTTCTCCCAGACAGGATTGTCATATGAACCTATAAGTGCTCAGTGAGAAAAAAACAGAAATTAACATATTATACTAAGTCAATTTATAGGGATTTCAGTGAGAATTCACTATAATTTTGAACAAAATCCCATTATTGTTTTGTTTTTCTTACACTGTTCTACACTGATGATCATAATGCGCACAGTATTAACTTTAATCTGTTTTTTTACACTGTAGTAGAACTGAGAAGCATTAATTACTGTTTAAAAATTAAAACACATTTACTAGATGGCCAAAGATGTATAAGTTGATGCAAAAAAATTCTGAATGACTGAATAAGTCAAATTATGGCTGCATATAAATGCTCTTAGTAAAATGAATAAGGGTGACTTAGTCTCACCCAGTGGCAAAGGACTGACATATATTAACCTTTTCTTGGTAACAGTCACCATTACACCCTGTAAAGGTGTACTGGTGTGGGTGGCCCATTTTAAAATAATATGTAGTAGTACTTAACTCTTCTGAATTCAGAGCATCCCATTTACATTTCAGCTCAAATAAAATAGATCATAAGGGGAGAATATTGTGTGAATTGCACAAACTAAAAACTTAACATATTAGATATGGAAATCGCGAGGGGTTTTTTTGTGTTTTTTTTGTTTTTGTTTTTATAAATGAAGAGACTTGTTCTATTGCTCAGGCCATTCAGTCAAGCCTGGAAAAGAACATTTGTTTTGGCTACTCCTCACAAAATGTATTTTTTGTACTGGTATGTTGAATCTTATGTGATCAAGAGACAAAACTACACACATGTCCTTGCATGGTTATAAAACTTCTGGTAGAATTTCTATAGCTCCTGAGTCCTTTGTTTTTTATAATGCTTACAATTGAGAGATCATTGAGCTTATTCTAGGGCTGTGCAGTGCTTTGGATTCTGTTCCAAAAAGGCACTTCAGTGGTTTAAATGCACACCTGCCTGCAGCCATTTAAAGCAGCTAAGTCTTTCTCTAGCAGCCAGAAAGCCTGACGCTCTACCTAGCATCAGAGGGCAGCTCTGCTTTGACGAATGGCAGACAGGTGCAAAGCTTGCTTGAGCTCTGAAATACCTTTTTAAAATCAAATGGGAAATGTTGTCCAGTTCTTTTAAGTTTTCAGGATATCTACTTTTGTTTTGTTGCTATTGTGGGTTTTTTCCCCCTGCTGCAACTGCACTTGACACTTTTCCCCCCTGGTTTTCTCTGTATTTTTTTCTTACTTTATTCTTAAGCCCTTTCAATAAATGTAATTTACAAGGAAGTTCTAATAATATTTTCAGAATACCTTTCCTCTTTGTATTTGTTTCCCCCTTTTGTAGGGATTTTCCATGCAAGGACAATATAGTGGAATATCTCAAGCTGAGGTGAGTCCAACTTGCAATCTGTATTTAAACTCCAGGTCTTCTCCTCTGTTGTCCTCACATCTTGTTGTTGGTCTCTGGATCTTGATCCATCCTATGCTTCTTTTCTTGAAAAGATTATAGAAGATTCTTTCCAACCAGGTGCTTCAAGCACATTAGCCTCCCTGTAGCATCTGGAGATAACAGATCAATCTTGGGGGCACTGTATTGAGGTTAGCTATTAAGAGCTGTGACAGAATTTACAAAAACAAACAAAAGCATTTAGAATGACTTAATTTTAACCACTCAATGAATCTTGACCTTCAGGAAAGCCCATCTCTGTATCCTTAGTGGTAACTGTTTAAGTGGATGGAGATGATCCCACAGCTACAGCCGAAACCTAATTTAAAATTGGCATGAACCATAGTGAAAAAGAGCCCCTGTTGTTATGAGATGGATAGCTCAAGATTGCTTCTTAAAAGATACCTTTATAAAGGTTACTATCCCAGACTTATTTGAAACAGTAATACAAACACAGTGGTCGATATAGTTTTATTGGTTCCTTTTGGAACCAGTTTTTCCAGCTATGAGAAAATCTTGAGCTTGGAGAGACTCTCCAAGATACTGTCAAGAACCGCTAATGTAGAATTGACAATTATTTATATTTAAGGGTTATCTGGTTTTGTTTTTTTCCTGTTGTTCAGGTGACAAAGTTGCAGCAGCTTTCAGGACACCCTGTCTCATTTTCATCCTTGGCACAAACTCCATCTATAGTTGCAGGTAAGAGAGTTGTGTGTAAGAGTTCTGTAAGATGACCAGTCTTAGAATCCTCTGCATCACTATCTGCCCTGAGATTAGATAAGGCTATATAATTTCTGATAATCTCAGATCCTTAATTACAGTGTAAAGATTTTGCGAGTATACTTCTTTTTGCAGAGAGAGGAGACAGAAACATATTTATAAATAGCACTAATGAGTAGCAATTTTTCACCAAGAAATGTCACTTAGAACAATATAACTTGAATAAATTAACACACTACATTCCAAAGAAAAATATGTGACTTTTATTGAAATGTAAACAGTATTTTTATTAGAGTTACAGATAAACCTATGGCGTCGTTCTTTCATGTGATACCTGGGAATTGCATGAAATAGGCATAAAAATGAATCTGCATTAAAATTATTTTTACAGATCAGGCAGAGGATTGCTAAAAGATATGATATTGGTATTGGTAAGTGAAATGAAATCTAGTGAATTGTTAAGGATTTATTTGGGATATAAATACTAAAAGAAGAAAGCAAAAGAATTGTGGAGAGCATTTTGAGACCCTCCGTCAATACACTTACGTTCATAGCCTGTAATTTTATAGCACCCTGCCTCAACCTGACCTCTTCTAAGTGTGAGCATTATCCCAAGTTAGTAAAGGCAGAGTGTGGCTGGATGAATATTATGGAAGTTTTGGTCCAGCATTCACGGAAGATGCCAGGTCGGGAAGGCTATCTTTTACCAAAAAAAGAAAGCAACCTAAGGAATAATTAAAAATAATTATTGGGGAAACTTGAATCAGAGACATAAATAGGAAATAAGTCTGTAAAAGTGCACACTTGGTGAGGTAGCTCTACTGGAGTAATGATAGTTGATTCTTTAATGTACACCTCAATTTCTATCCATAATCCTCAGGACAGTCACCCACTTATTAAGATGCTTACCGAGCACAACTGTAGATCACTTGGGTCATTCTCAGTCTGCTTGAAAAACTGTAATTGATTGTGCAAAATACAGACATCTGGATTACATCATCTACAGCAGGACAGGAAAGAAATATGGCCAGAGAGTGGGGGGAGAAAGCTGTGAGTCCAATTTCCAAAGTGGTTCTCATCTTCTAGAACAATCGGTGGCTATTTCCTAAGCAGTGACTAGAATTCTGATTTATAATAAGTCATGGTATATTGAATAAACTGCAGTACACTGGGTTCATACATAACTAAAGCAGAACCTGAGGCTTACAGACAACAATTATTGCACTCACAAAACAGGATAAGCTGAAACCATAGAAGCCAGATTACAGTTTAGCATTGTTTAAATTGAGATGTTAAAAATAGGTTATATAACACCATCGGCTAGTCCCCCTGTTAAAGAAGAATATTTTGCAAATTCATCTTAACTAGCCAAGAGTATTTTTTGTTTTTATTAATTCTGTATTTTCAATATATCCATCATTATAGCCATCTTCAAATTAAAATGCAGAGGAGCGGAACAAAGGAAATCAACTCAAGAGGCCCAGCATACACTTTCTCAATGGTTCCCATTTTCTTTCTCTAAATACAGAGAGAGGGGGGGGAGGGAGGGAGGGAGAGAGAGAGAGAGAGAGAGAGATATGAAGGAGTAAGTGATTTTGAATTGCTTAGGCCTTTGAATATCTTGGGCACTACTTGAAATTTTGCCTGGATATAGATCAGCACCCTGTATAGTTTTTTGTAAAGATGAGATCTCTTGCTATCTATAGCAAATCTTGAAAAGCAGCTTTGTGGCAACAATCAGAACCAGCAGATGATTTCAAGCAGTTTTCAAAGGCAACCCCATACTGAGCACATTGCAGGAATCCAAGTAAGGCATAACTAAGGCATGTATCATTCTGGCTGGATCTGATATTGCTGGAAATAGTTTTATCATCTTTGTTCTTATCACACAAAAGCCATTAAGCAAAGAACAAAGCAACAGCTTACACAATATCCTTTGATTTTTGTCCTAATGTAAAACCTATGCACAGGACAGGAAACCACCATCCACACAAACATAGCAAAATAGACTAGCTCCACATGGCAAAGGAGTGAGACAAGGTTTTCCCCTTATTTATGTTTTTTTAATCTACATCCTGAATATATATTGAGGGAAACTAGATTGGAAAAAGATGAGTGTGGTTTTAACATTGGAGGAAGAAACATCAATAGCCTTAGCTATGCTGGTGACGCTTCACTGCTCAAATAGCTGAAAATGTAAATGATTTCAATGCACAGTGTTTTTTTCCTGTGACATGTTATGGAAATGAAAGTTGGAGTTTGAAGAAGCAGGATAGAAAGAGTATTGATATTTTAAGACAGAGACATTGGGTAGTCAAAAAAAAACAAACCAAAAAAACCCAATCATGGATCCTAGAACAAATCAAGCCATGGTTCTTATTAAAGAGACAAATGCCCAGGCTCACATAATCATATTTTAGACATATCTGGAGCTCTCTTGAGAAGTCTATAAGTTGGGTGGGGGGGGGAAGTGAAAAGAAACAGAAGAAGACAACCGGGTGTATGGACTCAATTACAGAAGCAATGGGAGCAGGCACTGTTATAAGATTTGAAAGTCTGGGTCAGGGAGGGATCAACCTGGAGAAGGTCTATGTGTGGTCTCTCAGCGTCAACACTGAATTGATGGATTCAGTTATTCCAAGAATAATTAGGAGCTGAATCTCTGGATGAAGCTACAAGTCCAAAATTGTAATCTCTTCTAATGGAAGGATCTGAGATAAACAATGCATAACAATAAGAAGCCTTCTTTGGGAGGTGTGTTTATTCATTCATTGAACCTTGGGCTTTTCCAAGTAGCCTCTGTAAAAATGCAGCAAATCCATGCCATTGAACCAAAGCTCTTAATCATCTGAATAAGGACCAGGATTGTTTCTTATTTTGATAAAAGAGGATCTGTAGCCAATGGGGTCTGCATCACGCAGGAAGAGGCTGGGATAGGCTGGAATTCCACCGGGACTATCTAAAATTAGTCCTGTGTAATGTGACCTAGGTGAAATGGCATAAAACAAAAGCCTCCTCTTGGAGCTGCTGATTGCTTAGCAAGAGCTGGGAAGTCGTCCAATCCTTTTTGTGTCCTCCCTGCTCTTTGTAACTATGGTGCCTAGAAAGGATCTTTAAGATGCTAACATTTCAGTTCTAGCTTATTCTAGGGAATGCAAGATTATGAAATACCCATTCAAGGAGTAACCAGGCGGGGGGTAGCAAAAGGGCCCCAGTAATTCTGTGTCTTCTTTCTCTCTTTTCTCTGTAGGCCTGGATGCAAATTCTCAGAATAGCTCTCAGGAGTTCCTAGTTCCCAATGATGTAAGTCAGACTTTGATTTGAGCTGCCTACTCTGCTGGGTTAATGCTGTGGTTGGTTTGGTCTTTTGTTTGCACTGTTGTAATTGTACCCACTTCCGTTCCTCCCATTTCACATCAGTATAAAAGCTCATTGGGCATAAATCCAGACCCTTTTTCATTCCTTTCCTCTGCTCCTGTTCACCAAGGTCTGTAGAGAGGGACTCCATTCCAAGAAAAGCAGAAATCTACTCCCCAGACAAATCTTTTCCAATAAAGGGCCACGTTTTGCCAGGCAACTATGTCAGAATAAAAAAAATCCAAATTGTTTTATTGTTGGAAATGAGAAAGCTGCCTTATTCTGGGTCCAGCTATTTTTTTCCAACTGGACTAATATTGTTTACTCAGATGGATAGCAGAACTGGAGAGTCTTGGATAGAGAAAGGGCTTTAACTTCATCTGTTATACAATTATTTTGAACTGGAGTAGCCAGTTAATTATTTAGGAATTGTCTTCTTGAGAACCTTGTGTTCTGGCACAGAACTATGGTCTTTGGGGAATATAGTTAGGTAGCAAACAACTTTTAAAAATAGGATTAATACTCTAGCCTTCTACAACAAGCACAGGCAACTTTTTTATACCAGACAATTCAGCTTTTAATTCTAATTATTTTTAGCTTTCATGGATTGCAAAAAGTGTAGCAGGATACAGTAATTTCATTAGAATTCAGAAGACATGAAAATTCATGATCTGTTTTTTTTTAAAAAAAATGGCATTGTGTGGCTTGTTTGTTTTAAGAAAATGGGTTGTCAAGCCTCTTAAAATATTTAAATGGCTATTTTAAGAAATTAGTTTTGTCCAGGGCTGCTGAGAGGCAATGCACAACCCAGACTTAATATGCTCTCAACATAGAATACTTATTGGCAAATGGACTACAGCATTGATTCTCAGCTGTTGCCACCTGGGTGTTCAAAGGCTTGAAGAAATCTTACGATTTAAATCTTGAGATAAGTCTTGGTGGTCCATGGCCATGGTCTGTGGCCACAAAAAGAAGAAAAGGTTGAGAACCACTGGACCACAATACTGCTTTTTTTTAACAATTGCAGCTTCTGGGTGGTAAAGAAGGTAAATTCAAGGACAAACCCGTGTAGGGTGCATTACAGGTGTCTTGATGAGCGGTGTCAATAGTATTAGTTCTTCTGGCAAAATCCTGTTTCAGATAGGGTTACAAATAGCAGGTCAGTCAAAGTTGGGGAAAAATATCCCAGTCACAGTCTTAACCAGTTCACTCACCATATGACGAGAATCCAGAAGGATCCCCAGGTTACAGCCCACTCATACAGGATCAATATTTCCTATCAAAGAGAAAACACGGAGAGTCTGATGCACAAACAACTCTTATCTTGCTTGGATTCAGGCCTAGTCTGCTCTATCCCCTCCAGACTCTGATAGTCTTCAGATATCAGGACAAAACATCTCTAGCGTAGCATAGCTAGTAATACAAAGAAGACTTTCATGTGGATACCAAAAACAAAAGGAAAAAAGGGGGGGAGAGGGAGAAGGGAAGGAAAACAAGCCCTATGGTATCCCACAGGAGAGTAGCCACTGGGGTGACTCTTCACTAGAACCGCCAGATGGAACCACTGTGAAATGGTGCTCCTGAAACTCAATTCTCACAAACAGTCTGGAAGGACACTTTGATCTCAAAGGCCTGTAGGAGGTCTAACAAGACTAAAAGTAGGGCATTCCTCCATCTGGAATCGGACAAAGAATTAACTTGAGTGACCTGTGCTGCCTCTGTCCCAGGTCTAAGCAGAAAGAATACAGTGTTATTTAAATAACTGCTAAGAAAAAGAAGCAGGTGGAAAACCAATTTCTAACCTCAGTAATGCTTAAAAATCCAAACTTCATCACCATAGCTAAGGCAAAGTTTTTTAAAAAAATAATGCAGTCTATACAGCGGTGGCAATCCCAGGGAGGAGGGTTCAAAACCATAATTTGAGTTTTAATACAAACTCTGCTGCTATGTCTTTCATGGCAGCCCAGTTGTACCATGAAGGGGTTATCCAGAAATAATTGAATCTTCAGATATTAAAGGAAATAAAGATTGTTTGCATCAACCGTTATTTCAATTTGATAAGTAGTTGGCTCTTTCCTTCTGTCACCAGGTTCAGATGTCATTGCAGTTGTAAAGGAATGTAGAGATGACTTTGAAGGGAGTAACTGCTAAGGGAAGTGAAACAGCAACTCAGTCCTGAGAAAGTGAGAAAGAATCTCAAAATAGTCCTGTCTTGATTCTGTTTAGTGTAAGAGGTGGGTAGAGAGAGAGAAAGGCTTGCAGGCTTTTGTGATTCTGTTACTACACCCTACCCAGTAAAGTGGCATTCCTGGAATCCTTGTGGGGCCCGTTTCCTGACCTGGCCTACCTCACAGGACTAGCAGTAGTGGACAAAGCACAGTAATCACACTGGAAAGTCCTAAGAGAGAGGAACAACGGGTGGGAAAGAGGTATGTTAAACCCACTTTCCAACAACTTCAGAAACTTCACACTCACTCCTCTCTGGGAGCAAAAGCCATAATATCAAGCTAAAAGAGGAATGTGCCAGTTGCTCACCCACACAGCCAACCCAGCTGCAAGCCTGTTCTGTTGGGGAAACTGAAGTCTTTATTCGAAGTCAGGAAGCATGTGGGTAGTAAGCAACATTGACCTTTACACAGCGCCCCGATTTTACATGCACAAGGGGGAAAAAATGTTGGATTTTTTTGTTTAAAGAAAAAGTCTTACAAAACAAGCTGCACTGTTTTATTATTGCAGGTCAGTTCCTGCCACAGTCTGGTAGAAACCTGAACTACATGATTTAATTATTTTTTTCCTTTCCCATTCAGTCTCTCTCTTTCTCGCTTGTTTAATAGAATGTGGTTCAGTCTAATAAATCTTTGTAGCTAAATAGCATAAACAGCACAATCCTGGGGGCCCACCCAGCTACAAACAGGACTGATCCTGCCCTTCAATAACATCTGAGTTTGAATATCAGAAAAGGGACAGTGTCCCTAGGCTGAGGATCCTGGCCACTTCTGTATTAGATCCATGTGCCTCCTGGCTGGTGTAGGCCATCCAGAGGTGTGCCATTGTTAAGTGTGGTGTGTTTCTTTGAGGAAATGGTGGCACCTCCTGCCTTGAATATAACATCCTCTCCTCAAAAAGCCTTCACAGGACCCAACTGTCCTAGGCAATTTTCAGCTAGTATGTGGCTAGGTTACAGCTTCAGAGGCCCCTGGAAGATTCAGATTGTCTGGACTTACTTCCTTCTGGTTTCAAACCAGGGCATAATATCAAGATGATAATGGCATTTGTTGATAACTTTGGTATAGTCAGGAGAAAGGTGCTGTAATCATCCTGGTTCTTCTTAATCTCTTGGCAGCTTTTGATCTGCCAAGTGAAGATAAAGTGTTCCTGTGATGGTTTTCCTTTCTCTATGATTGGGTTCAGTCAGTGTTGACAAAGAGGGAGAGATTGAATCCCCTCTTAAGGTTTGGTATTCTCACCTCTCCTGTTTAGCATCTACATGAAGCCTCTGGATGAGGTGATCTGTCAATTTGGGCTCAAATTATGCATCTTGGCCTGGGGCTAGCCAAATGATATTGTCAGTGTCTAATTCCGGTATGTAGAGGTTGTATATTCCTGGCTTGGAAAGGATGATCTTAGTCTCAACTCTGACAAGACTGAGTAGTAATGGATGCTTGCACCTCTTGAATCTGGAGTGGTTTCATCTTTAGTACTGGATAGGATTGTACTCCCCTCTAAAGGACTGGTACAAAATGTGTTGGTTTTCTTAGACTCCTAGCTTTACTGGAAGTTGTAGCCAGAAAACCTTGGCACAATTCTTCTAGTATGCCACTTGTGGCCATACTTAGACTGAGCAGCCTTAAGACAGTTACTCAAATTTTGATCACCTTGCATTTGGACTCCAGTAATTTACTGCACATGAAGCTGCTCCAGAAGGCCACTTTATAGCTGTAGATTGTCCAGAATGCAGCAGTGTGGGCAGTTTGGAGCACCATGGCATGCCTCTGTAATATCCTTTACATGAGCTACAGTGATAGCTCCACATGCAGTTTGGGTGCTTGTTATCAACTATGAAGTGCTTCATGGCCTAGGCTGGCTCTGGAATTCTGGGAGTTGAAGTCCACAAGTTATAAAAGAGCCAAGGTTCCCCACCCCTGGCCTAGGATCTGTTTATTTGAGGAACCACCTATCTCCAATAGTTTGTCATATTCTAGATCCCTGTAGATTAGATAACCCTAATCTTGGCAGTTTCTGTCCCCAAAGTAAATACTACTGTAAGTAAGGCACTGAGAGTCCCCTGTTTTTCACTGCAAGAAATACATCACTTAATGATTCAGTATTTTCCATGCACCTTAGTTCAGCTGTTTTCTTGGGGGATGAAATTCCTTGCACCCTTCCCTCCTAAAGGTGATTCTTCTTTTTCCTCCTTAGCTCATTGGCTGCATCATTGGCCGCCAGGGGAGCAAGATCAGCGAGATTCGGCAAATGTCTGGAGCACACATCAAGATTGGGAATCAGACAGAGGGTTCTTCCGAACGTCATGTGACCATCACAGGCACCCCTGTCAGCATCACTTTGGCTCAGTACCTCATCACAGCCTGGTAAGAGCCAATATAGCCTCTGGGGGAGTTGAGGCAGGGAGGAAACCTCATTTTCACAAATATACACAGGTATTGCTGCAGCTTCTTCCTCCTGTGTCTAAGCCCTGGGACTTTTAGATGGATAGCTTTGTAGGAACCAAATGGCAACCCTTTGCTATGGTGGGTGAATTGTTAGTTTGCCACCTTTCTACCTTTTGTTTAGTAAACAGGAATTTTAAAACGTAACATCCTGCAGCACGCCCATGAGTGTCAGTAGTTTTGCACGCTCTCTCTCCAGCCTAGATTGACAGCCTCCAAACTTTGAGTTTCTCATGAGCCAATCTGAGACTATTACCATTAACTACAATATTTTGGGCAGCTGTCTCTGCTTTCCCCTGAAATTCTCCTTGCAGCTACGAGCACCGATGCAGCCTTCAGTTCTGCTCAGAAAGGACTCTTGTTTTCAGTGTGGAATAACTGCCTTTTATCCACAAAATAACAACACTTGAATGGAATATATGAGGATATTTGCCGTGGTGTATGACAATCTGGCACTTGAGATGCTTTAAGATTTGGAGCAGAAAATAACTGTTGCTCTCTTTTTGTGCATTATGGCCAGTAGAGTACAGGCTGGTAAGACGTGGCCTACTTATTGAAGGATGCACTTTCCTGTTTATACAATCAGTTTTCTTGTGGAATTCACCCTGGCACTTATTTTATATTCTAATATATTTACATATTCAGAACCAAAGTAAACTAAATTTTATCACCACTGCCCCTCACCACCTTCATCCTGGACAGATAAACTGGTTTCAGGACGTGAAATTCAGATATTGATTCAAGCCATTGGTCATGGGCCCACTCACACATAAGTGCCTGAAATATCTTGGAGTGCTTTGATTATATAAACAGGAGCTGCTAAAAGATACAGGATAACTTCCCTTGACGTAACCAGCTCTGAACACTGATCGAGGAAATGGGTTCCTCTTGTGACAGTAAAGATTCGTTACCGTAAATGTATGATCATAGTCCTAGGGGGATTCTGGGGAAAAAGATCTTATCCGGATGCTGAAATGCTTCAGAGCACCTTGTTCACTATTTCCAGTCTGTGTGTGTACCTATTCTGTTGCACATGTCATTATGCATGCCAGTAAAAACACGTCTTTCTGTGAATGCATATCCATATCCATAACCACACTGTTATATATGTATTAAGCAAACTATACATATTAACCCATACCTATGCATATTATGCTGTGTGCAAGCTTGTTCCAGCACACATTAGTACATATACTTCCAAGTATATGTCCACAGGTGTCTGCATTTTTATATGTAAATGGGCATGCATGCACAGGTCTCATTCTTTCTCCCTTCTTGTTCTTCAGTTTAGAGACGGCCAAATCTACCTCCCAGACGCCCCCCGTTGACCTCGGCATGACTTTCTCCCAGCCCCTCACCCCTTCGCCAGCCCCAGCGCTGACAGCAGTGGCCGCACCTCCCCCAGCCTTGCTTGGTCCCCCCTATGCCATCTCCCTCTCCAACTTCATCGGCTTGAAACCCATTCCTTTCTTGACACTGCCCCCTTCCTCAGCCACGGGGCACAATGGCAACCTTGCCACCTACACGACCAAGATCTCCACAGCCAATGCAAGCAAGAAGGGTGAGAGACAGAAGTTCTCCCCATACTGAAGCAGGAAGGTGGGCTGCGGGGTAGGGAGGGGAAAATTGGGGGGACCCTCCCATGCTTTGTGAGATGGCATCAACATCAGGCCACTCCAAAATGAGATTACATGGGGGAAGACTAAGTACGATGTGAGAGGCTAATCAATTGTATTGGAAAGTAAGGCGATGAGAGAGAATATAACCTCGGCAAGCTGTTGAGAGCAGTGCTGACCAAGAGTCAAGACAGAGAACTGGTTCTTCTCCATAGTTCCTACTTGATCCTAGCTGCGAAGCCTGTAGTGATTAAGACCATCTAAACTTAAGGTTTCACCTTCGTTGAACAATTACCACTCCACACTCAAAATGTTCTCTCACCATCTGATTACCTGTTGGGTTGTTAGGAAATTACCAGTTGACTTAGAGAAAAATTGAATCATACACAAATTCTCTATTCCAAATTGAAGGCACTGGAGGTCTTGGGACAGCTCTTATCTCAATTGTGGGAGTAGATGAGGCTTATTTGACCAATGGTAATGATAGAGTATATGCTGTCCCACTGCTATATCTCATGGATGATAGGTTTCAGGGAGGAAAACTGGAAAAAAATCTGACTGATAAAGAAGAAGAAGGCATACTGGATTTAAATTTGACGGAACATACCAAGAAGCAAACTTTTTGGTTCTCTGTTCTAAATATTTCTCTCTTGATATGAAGCTGCTTATGTATCTCATTCTAACTATATAAGAATCTGAATTTTTTTAAAAAAAAAATCACGGCTGTTTTGGACAAACACACAGGGTCCTGAATTTTTGCTTCCCCCTAAAAGCTGGGTAGAATAAAAAGAGATTGAAAGGAGTAAGTTTCACCAGAGGCCCTGTCTTGTTAACGGGGTTGCATAGCAACCATTGGCATATATTTGGCTTCCCTGCTAAAAATCTGGGCAAAGGCTAATCAGATAGTGTAGTATATTACTAAATTTGAATCTCCAGCACTGGCTGCCTATTCTACTTAGTCTCAGTGGAAGACACCTACTCCATGGTCTTTTTTACGGCAGATACCTCAGGAAATCTCTTCTTAGCAGGTCATATAATAGCTATCATGCCATGAATACATCTTTGAATTTATCTTATTCTCATGGGATGTTTTCTCCAATGAATGCTTACTAATACTGTGCAGTTCCTTATAGTTCAGCTCTAAGCAGGCTTACTCAGTAATAAAAAAAACCCTGCTTACTCACTGTAAGCATAGGAAACTGCCACCTAATAGCAAGTCCAACTACCAGCCCTCTCTGGTTCTATGTTATCACCTGTGCTAGCTGATAGTGGCTCTCCATCTCTCACAGCTTTACCTGGAGATGACAGGGATTACATGTGGGACCTTTCTCATACAGCCTTAAGGAATGAGTACATGCTCCAAAGAGTCCCTATTATCCCCATTTCTTCTTATCTGTTGTTATTGGGAGAGCATTTGTCAGTGCAAATAAATTCATGTGAGCGAAGAGACAGGAATTGTAATTGATCCTGACCCTTCTGTCTGAAATAAAGTGTCATCCCAGAGATATCCAATCACATTGCTACATTTGGTAATTATATCAATAAATTGAGGTCCTGTCTAGCAGGAATTCAGTGTAGCTTTGTCCTGAGTAAATAGTTACAGGTTTGCAATGTACAGTAAATATACCGTGCAGCCAAGGATTTTACAAACAAGTTCCTAACTGGTTACAAACAGTATAGTTTCTCCAGAGTGACTTAGATTGCTGACTCAAGTTGGCAAGTTGTATTTCTTTATTAAAATACTACAAGGTTAATAGCAAACTGTTATCTTTATAAGGCATTGGATGGAATGTGCTCGTTCAGTGAATAAGGCTGGAAAAGAAACTGAACTTGCCTTTTGCTCTGCCTTTCCTGTGGAACCAACTAACTCAGTAGTAAAGGGCTAGCCCAGGGCTGTGTGTAGTGTCTGAATTCAAATAAAAAAAGGAACACGAAATGTTTAAAATTCTGCATGCACGCAACCACATCCTGTGCCATAAAAAGTTCATACCTGACCTGTATAGAATATGCAACTATGCATACATATCTCCTTTGTGCATGGTAATTTTGGGAGAGGAATGTTTGTTTGTTTGCATTGTACCAGATTTACAATTCATGGGAGAAGCAAGAAAATCAACCTGCCCCTTTCTAAATAAATGCTAGTTCCCAGGTTTTTTTTGCTGGATTCCTCCAGGAATCACAGGTTTCACACAGCCCTGATTATGTTGAGCTCACACAATTGGGTACGATGCCAAAGGTGTCTGGGGAAAAAGCTTCATTGGGTTTAAGGATATCTACAGATGTGGAGCTTTGAAAGGTGGTGGCATCTGTTTGCTGACAAGATTATTTCATAGCCCCAGCATTGCTAATAATACATCTTGGATAGTATAGAAAGCAACCATGCATGTGTAGTCATTGACTGCATGGTGGCTAAAGGATTGCCATCCATGAAGAAATACTGTAGGTTTGCTGAGCTAATGAGATAAAATTCTCAGACGGTATAAATCAATATGCATCCCAGTAGTTTGATTTCACAAGAAAGGGAAGGATTGGAGCAAAAAACAAAAAGGAGTGGGGTGGGGGTATTCTTATGAATCAATCCAACCAGTTGTCCATTTGGCATTGTACCCTGGCTGGTACAAATCTCTTTAATTTCCCTCTATCACTTCCTGGCAAAAAGCTCTCATCTTTTCTTGCGGCTCTGAGGAATTTCCCTCCTACCCCATAATCCCCTTTGGCTTATCTTTGGAAATGCTGTACATATAATTCTATATTTTCCTCCTTTGTAACTTATCATTGATTTAATAAAAATATAAACTTCATCAACTCAGAATTAATTGTTGTACGTTTGAGTCAGGCAAAACCCAGAAAGAATTAACTGGAATGATTAATAAAAGGGGAAAAAGAGGAGATTTTGTAATGTTTTATCTAAAAGCACAGTGAAAGCTAGCATTGTTCGCTTTTTCTTTTCCCTGGCAGCTGGACTCCTGCCCTTTGACAGCCAGAAAATCAGCAGGTGAAAGTTTTCTTGTTGTCTTGAATGCCGGAGAAAATATTGTTGATTAAAGTTCCACTTGTCATCAATACTATGTTCACAGAAGACCTGCAAAGGGCAAAGATGCATCTCTAGAACATGTTGTAATCAATTCAGAATAACCAGCACACCTTAGTTATGTTGTGATTCGTGGTAAAAATAAATCAGAGACTCAAGCTCATGAATCATAGAAATTATAAGATCAAGTATTTCTAGATAAGCTTTAAAGATCAAGGTTAACCTTCTGTTGTGTTACAGGGCTTTCCACAAATCTGGACTCTACGACCTTGTGCACATAGAATGCTACACCATGAATATGTTGTTAAGTAAATCATTATTGTTCAGACATCTTAAGCCATATACTGTAAATTGCAGCTACAATGAATGGCTCTATTTTGTGATCATGGACCTTGACTGATGAACATAAAGATTTTCCTAATTTATTTTTACAGCAACACAATAGAGGAATCTATGGTGGGGGTTTTTTGTCTGCTTAGTACCAAGATGAGCAGCTTTTAAGCAAAATGTTGGCCATTAGAGAATGGATATAGGACATTCTAATTCTTTGCTGCTACTCGGTGATCATTCAAATATTTGCAGCCCAGATATACTGACCCTAATAGTTACTCAGTTCAGAGCAGACACAGATGTGCTTTCAGTCCATGCAAAGTGCCAGAACAGATAAGCTGAGCATATACATCTGGTTGCAGATCCAATCCTTGTACTAGTCAAGTAGCCCTAGTAATGTCAAAAAAATTCTCTGTGTTGAAAAGAATAGAATGGATGCCCTACAGCCCTTGGTAATCACCTGCACAGATTGCCATTCATCCACCTTCCCCTTTAACTCCCACAAAAGAATTCAGTATGGCAACATTCCCACTCTCGGTAGCAGCAAGAGCCCAGAAATAGTGACTTCTTTAGTGGAAGGAAAGGGGAACATTATGTAGACATACTTATCCAACATTTTAGTCCCTTTCAGAGCTAGCCACTTAAAGTGGTATGCAAAAAAAAGTTTAAGGAAACAACGGCTTCATGCATTGCTTTTTGTTCTTTAAACTTCTCATCTCTCTCTTTTTCAGGAACTCTACAACTCTATATAACCACAACCTTTTCCATCTTCCCCTTTCTCTTAACCTAGTCATTCTTTCTTCATGTATTTATTTTAATGATAATAAAGTATGAAACTTGGATGCTGCCCATCTGTCAATGACTCTGGGCAGCTCACAACAATGAAGTAAGGAATATATCAAATCAATAGAACATTAAAGATAGAAGATGGCAAATGTAATGAAGCGAGGGTCTCATTTTCCCTTGCCAAAGGCCTGGGTGAAGAAATAGGTCTTCACTGCTCTTTTAAACAACAGTGGACTGGAGTCTATCAGACCTCAATGGGAAACTTGTTCCAGAGGACAGGCACTGCTGTGGAGAAAGCATACTTCCAGGATCCTGATAAATATTGTTCAATCAAAGGAACCTGGAGGGCACCAGCTCTATAGGATAGAATCAGCCAGGCAGATGTAAAGGGAGGCAAGTAGTCCCTTAAGTATTTATCTAATTTGTGTAGCTTCCCATCTCACAAGAAGTGACTCTGGGCAGGGTACAACAAAATTAAAATTATCACAAATTTAAAGCATTATATAAAAGCAGCTAAAAGATTAATAGATGAAGGGATGTTAATAGTAAAGGTTCCACCTCATTCCTTTATCTTTCCCTTGATATCCCCAGGCCTGCCAGCATAACCGAGTCTTAAGGGCCTTTAGAAGCCTTGAAGTGATGAGGCTAGCCGAACTTTAGGAACGGGGTAAAATTCCACATGTGGCAGCCACAGCACAAAAAAAGGCCTGTGGCCTAGAACCAAACAAATGTAGCTGCCCTTTCTGTTAGATCTGGTGGCATGCCTGGATGAAATTTGGGGTGGGGCTGTCCCTAAAATAAGATGGGCCCATGCGATCTAGGACTTTAAAGGTCAACACCAGCTTCCTGAATTTGATCCAGAAGCAAAATAAGAACCATATAGTTCTTGCTGCAGAGGTGTAATGTGTGCTACACATTATATAACTACTCACATTGCTGCATTTTTCACCAGAAAAACATTTCAAGGACAGCCTCACGTAAAGTGAATTGCAATAGTCCAACCAGGCAGTCACCAGCACAAAAATGACTGAGTAGGACCCCTTGATCCAGGATTGGTGCAAGTGATGCACAATATGAAGTTGTTCAAAAGCTTGCCTAGCCATGACTGCCACTTGTTCCTTGAGCAGGAGTCATGAGTCTAAAAAAGACCTCCAAGTTGCACACAGAGTCTGTTGGGGGAAGGGCAACCTCATTCAGCACCAAAGCAATAACAATAGCAATAGCACTTAAACTTATATACTGCTCCATAGTGCTTTACAGCACTATCTGAGAGGTTTATAATGTCAGCATATTGCCCCCAACAAGCTAGGTCCTCATCTTACCAAGGTTGGAAGGCTGAGTCACCTTTCAGCCGGTTAGGATCAAACTCCTGGCTGTGGGTAGAGTCAGCCTGCCATATTGCATTCTAACCACTGGGCCACCACAGCTCCTGGTGGTATAAAACAAGAGGGCTCAAAACTCAAAGCCACTTAGTCTTGCCAGGGTTCATTTTATGTATGTCGTTTCCCATCCAGACCTTCACAGCCCCCAGACACCAGGATAAGATATCCAGAGCACCGCTTAATTCATTAGGGAACAAGATGTACAATTAATTAGCATACTGGCAATACTTCTTCCCATGACAAAAGATAAGTTCACCCAGTGGTCTCATGTAGAAGTGGGAAAGGGGAGGGGAGAGTAACCTCTGTGACACTTCACATAGGGGCCAAGGGCAGGATGTCTCCTTTCCAATCACCACCAACTGCAACTGACCCCATAAAAAGGAAATGAACCAGCACAATCCTCTGAATCAATGCAGAAGGATACCATGGTTAATAGTATCGAAAACTGCTGAGAAGTCAAGTATAAGGCAAAGATAGACCTACAACCATCATCTTGCCTATGCAGAAACATCCAAAAGTACAACCGATGCTGGTTTTGTTCCATACCCAGTCTGAAATCTGAAGGAAAATGATTCAGATAATCTGATGCATCTAGGGTTTTCTGAAGCTATTGTACAACCAAGGAAGGTTGATTACTGGGCAAAAGTCCAGTACTGCAGGATCTAGCAATTGCTTCTTGAGAAGAAGGCACATGAAGCTTCCTTAAGAGGTAAAGGAACAATCCCCTACACTGAAAAATTAATCACTGCTAAGACCCACTCACACAACACCATCAATCACGAAGGGCATGGATCTAAAGAGCAGGTGGCTAAGCCTGCAATTCAAAGGATCCTGTCTACTTCCTCAGGTCCAAGAAGTTCAAAACATTCCCAGATAACCAGGCCAGACTACTCTGGGCATCTCCTGAAGGTCAGCATCCAAAATCCGAGCAATTTTGCCCAACTGATGCTAAGCAGATTCTTCCACCAGTCCCTACAGAAGGTTTCCTTGGCCCCTTTTACTCAAGAGGGCTGATATCATCCAAAACAAGTTTGTGGGGTGGCAATCTGTAGACACAATAAGGGCAGAGTAGCATTGCACTTCACTGCCTTTGCTGCTAGAAGAGAGGCCTCTTGCAAGTCTAACTTGTGTTCTAAATCGAGTTTGTCCTTAGTTGGACACCAGTATTGTTCTAGGCACCTCCCATTTCATCTCCCTCCATAAATCATGAGAAATGACAAGATTTGTGAGAAGGGAGATGTCACATAGGCATGATCAGATCCAATACCTCAATCAGCCCTGTATTCCAAACAGCAATAATGACTTCAGAAGGACCATGCAGCAAAGCAACAGGAACAATCCCCAGCTATCCTCTGAAACCCCTCTGAGTCCATCAGTTGCAAGCGGTGGACCAGTCTAATGGATCCAGCCTCCCTACAGTGGATTGCAGCTTCAGAGAAACCCATAGTAATCAGGACGTGATCTGACTATGACAAGGGGGACACTAAAAGCTCCACCAGTCAAAGAACACATAGCTACTGCTCTGGCAGGAACAGCAAATCTGGTGTGTTACCACAGTCCCATGATGCCCATTGCCATAATAGTAGCTATGAACTCCTGAGCCACCTCAGATTCCACTCACAGGGAAGGCAGATTGAAATCCCTCAAGACCATAAGTCTCCACCACCAACCAGGAGGTTGACTCAAGCTCGGGCAGTGAGCAGCAGCTGGAAGCCAGGGCTTCTGAAAGTCTGCTGTCCAGGTATCTGGGCTAAGATCAAGGAGCTGGAATGCAAAACTGATATAAAACACTGGTCCAGTATTCTCTGGGAATGGCCCGTTCCTTGTCTCCTGCCATATTTTCTATGCCCATAACCTGCACCAGGTTGTATGCCATGTAAGGCTTTATAGGTAACAATCAACATCTTGAATCACACTCTGGAAAAAAACCCAGCAACAATACAGTTTGTGAAGCAGAGATGCTACACAGGCATATTGAGACATGCCAATTGCTGACGCTGCCACATTTTGGATCTCTTGAAGCTTCCAGGTTGTCTTCAAAGGCAGCCTCACATAGAGTGCATTGGAGTCATCAACTTGTAAGGTCAATCAATGTTTTATTAGGGTCACACAGAGTTTCAACCTTGTGAGTTGACTAGGGCATGCATGAGGAGTGACCCATGTATGAAAGAATGTAGCTGGTGTACCAGGTGGAGTTGTACAAAGACCTTCCTGGCCACAGCTAGCACCAGCTGCAGATCCAAGGATATCCCCAGATTGTGAATTGAACAGCGAATTGCTACCTCATCAAGTAAGCAAGATTTAAGATGGAATATCCTCAAATCTGGGTGGCCCAAACACCCACAGCCATTCTGTAGGTTTGAGGAGATGTTTCTCTCCCCATCCAAACTCCTTGGCTGGCCCAGAGTCAAAAGATATAATTGGGTATCATCATCACATGTCAATTGAGCCACTATAGCTTATTAAGCAAACCATAGCTAAAGCTAATTGTAGCTCAGCACGAGGAATGAACCTTTTCAAGTTGGAGAGTGGGGACAGAACCCTCTATATATTTGTTTCTATTACAAAAATATTATCTCATGTGGATTTGCTTTAAATGCAATCATATGGAGAAGCACTATACAGAAACCTTTGTGGGTACAGCTGGCTTCCCTGCAGCTTTCCCACATGAAAAGACAGTTCCATTGGGGCAGCATAGAAATCCTGTAAAATAAACACATATATTATTAACTTGGGGATTTTCATTAATGTTAATCTTGGGAAATGTTCCCCAGACTTCTTTGGATTTCCTGTCACCCATACAAATTTAAGAGTACTAATAATTGCCTATTTGAAAGAACCCACATGTTAATCGAAGGGATTCAATCTTCTTCTGCAGTGTGAAGATTTCTGCCTCCCCTCTTCATTCATAGGTTCTAGAATTAACCTGCAATTTGGAGAGGGAGTGGGAAATTTAGGATATAGGATGACAGTTTGGAGTTGTGAAACAGTTTAGATCTTTTTTTTAAGATTGTCATATTTTACTTTTTTTCAGGATTAGTCCTGAATGGGGAAAAATAGAATTGACACAGAACTTTTGTGCAGTTTGAAAAGTTCAAGAACCATCACAAGTCTAAAGAATTCTGCTTTTTATTATAAACCTCTGTATTAGAACTTTTTCCAAGTTATTATTGCACAGGAAACAGACAGTAGTTCTTATATGCTGAATATGATTCAGAGAACATTATCTTATTCCTCTTCTGAATTCTCCCCAAGATCTGAATGTTCTCTGTACAGCACCAAATTATAGGAAATTGCAATTTTACCTTTCTTTTTCGACCATGAGAACAAGAATAGCTGCTTTATCTGTGACATTGACCATAATAATTTCCACAAGTTTGTCTTCTCCCCTTGGTCATGCTAAAGAAGTGAAAGCAGTCTTATCACTGGCCTGTATTTTTGGAGGCTGGGCAATAATTCTGTTCTAGAGCATTGGGGCATATATTATTTTCTTAAGGAAAAAGTGACTTTTGCCTTAAGTATACAAACTAAGCGAGCTCTACAAAACTAAACCTGTCCATTACACTATGTGAATAGGAAGAAAGACCACTCTTGGTGTTCACTTTGGTGTAATTGTGTTTTAGGAAAGCACTTTGGAGGGTTTTCTCCTCTCCCACACATATAATATTTTCTTGGAGTCTCCTGCAGGTATTGTTCAGGTGTCAGGTCTCTGCACACAGCTGTCATAGTGAGTTCAGTACAATTGCTTATTAGTACAACTGATACTTCTGAGTCATCACTTACACCCTTGCAAGCCACTGGAAAGAGAGAGGATGCTGACCACTCATGTAGTACCTTTCCATTTACACTTAAGAGAAAGCCATTGCTCAGCTGACAATCCTTCTCATAAGGAAAGCTTGTTCAGTATTTTCAGTGCAGAAGAAGATAAATGCAAAGCCAGAAGGGAAGAAATATGGAATTGAGAAAAACACAAAACACTTCAATTGGTTTCTTCTGGAATTTGTCCTGGGATTCTGAATCCCAAAGCAGTTTGGTCCAAAGTGTTCCTGGGGCTGGAATTAGTATAGCTGGAATGGTTCTCAAATGTGCAACTAGTCCTCTGAAGAAATTGAAGGAAATTCTCATGAGTGGAGCCTTCTGGGCTGGCGATACAAAAGTCCTGGTTCAGAGGCTTACTGAGGCAATGTCGTCCCATCTTGGCCAGCTCTTCCCTGATTTGACGGTTTAGCAATCCATAGAAGAAAGGGTTGATCGCAAAGGAAGAATAAGCGAGCCAGGTCACAACTATTTCAATAGAATCAGGAACTGTAGGGGCAGAGTGGAAGCAGCAGTGGAGGTGGAAGGAGAAAAAAGGAAGCCAGCAGCAGAAAAACTGGCCTACGATCAGCACCAAGGTCAGGGCTGCTTTATTCCCACCAAAAAAGCGTTCAGGAGACAGTCTTGGAGGCACGTTCCTGGTAGTGATGATGGTGACTTGACTGTGGATGGACTCTGACCTTTGTCTGGGTGCAGCTGTCCAAGATGGGACAGGAATATGCTGCAAGGATGCAATGCGGGCCACTTTGTAGATACTACCATATACTGCAAAGATAATTAAACTGGGCAATATGAAGCAGAGAAGGCTGAAGATGATCACAAAAATCTTCTTGTGGGCTCCGGGGCTCCAGTTAACAGTACATTTACTGGCACTGCTTGCACCATTGTCTTGGGGCCAGCCTACTAATGCTAGTGCAGCAACCAGCATAGACTTAATCCAAATGAAAACCACAACGGTTATGGCCAGCCCAGTCGTCATCTTAACTTCATATCTCATGGGATGAACGATGTAGTAGTATCGTTCAATGCTGATGACAGAGATGGTGAGAATGGAAGCGCTGATGAAACAAACATTCAAGAAGATGAGTGTTTGGCACTCAGCGATGCTGTACAAAATTCTGTTGAAGCATGTGGAACTGGAGATGATCCCCAGTGGCATGATGAAAATTGCTGACAACAGATCTACAAGGCAGAGATGGCAGACAAAGATGAACTTCCTCAGGAGAGGTGTTTTGAGAATAACAACCATAACTGCTGTGTTGGCAACCAAAGCAACGACACTCAGCATAACCATGAAGAAAACTCCAATGGCCTCCTGGAACTGGGACACTCCAAAAGCATCATGTCCATGAGTAGAGTTAATCCTAGTTCTGTTTACCATCATTCCGAGGAAGTCTATTTCTAGGCAGCTTGGCCTTTAACAAGAAACGTTGGGGGATGCCTAGGTTGCATGTCAATATGGCTGTGTCTTTTTCTGGTATCTTTCAATTCCTGTAGAAGAAATAAAAAAAGTTAACAAAATAATGAAATGGGATAAATTGAAATGGAATTTCATTGCCTTCGGTGAGATATGTTGATTGCATCACACAAAGGCTCCAGTAGGCTACAGACTGGGATGCTGTACAAACTGCTTTGAAGAAGAGGATGGAAATCACTGTACAGGTAAACAAATAAGATCTTGAAAGAGGACTTCAGCAATCCTTATCTAAACATCACCTAGCCAGGAACAGGTGAGGAAAAACTTCAAGGTTGCCCTACCTTCATTCTCTTTAGTATAAAAGGGGAGAATGAAAATCTTCGTCTGCTTTCAAGATTTTGTTATTATATTCTATATTAACCAAATTCTAATATTTCAAGCAGAGTCTGTTTCCTAACCTAGTTAGGAAAGTTAACCTAGTTAACTTGAAAGGCTGAACTACTTTTATAGTCTTGCTAAGAAAATCACACCTACCCATATGATAGAAAGGCTAGTTTTATACTACCATATTAGGTTGCAGGATGTATAGTGAGTAACTTATGTGACTTAACTTAATCATGTTAAATATGATTTATTTAGATTTTGCATCATAGCAAGTTGTGTTGGATGACCTCAGACATTAGAAAACAGTAAGCTCATGCTTACATAAACAGTTTTCCTTTCATAAGTTAGCTAACTGGAGGTGGTTAGAAAATGTGGATTTTAGATTTCTGTTAGGGTCCAACAATTTCCCTCTATTATTGAAGCACTAGACTATTTGTTATTCTGAATTACTACACCAGCTGTGACTTTCTCCTTCCAGCTCAATGATAATTGAGGCAGTTAAAACAGTTCCTTTCAGATACTTACTATGTGGTAAGACTCAAGCTGCTGAGAAGTCCTACTCACTGTGTTCAATAGTTTATTCTCAGGTTACTATTCGCTGTTCTCAGCCAGTTGTACATAGCTTGACATTCTGAACTAATATGGAAACCTGTACAGCAAATGTAACTCTATATTTTTATTTATAAGCCGTGTAATGTTTTATCTGATTTTAAAAACAAGCTTCAAGCTCAATGACTAAATAAGAAACCAGCCCGTAGGAAATATCTAATGAATTTCAAAATCCATCTGTAATTTTTTTCAAGAGTTCAAAGTTGAATTTCAGCTCTCTGTTCCTTCCCATAAGATTGCAACATAAAACACTATTAGTGGTAGGTAGCCCCTAAGCCTTATTTTTATAACAGTTCTGCTGTGACTACAAGAAAAATTCCAATTGATTTCCTAGGCACTTTATTTGTGTTTCACACAGTAGGTGTGACATAGCTGCAGTGAATAAGAAAGTTCATTTCAACCAAAGAAATTTCTGAAGCTCCATTGTACTACTAATTTTTAAATTGATTTTTTTAACTAGTGCCAAAAAACTGATCACATACATGCGTGAAACAGTCATAACACCATATTATTATGTGATAGCTTTAAAAACGATGGGAAGAAGCACTTGGCAATGTCAATGGCAGCAGTCAGAATGGTTTCTAAAATTCATTTTAAAAAACCTCTTTCCTTTGAACTATGACTTCCATTGTTACTCTGTGATGACCTGTGAGAGACTTGCCGCACCATCTATTGCTACCCACATCAAAATCTTGCCTTTTCTAAAATCAGAAATACTACTCCACTTGAGGTAGTGGCATTGTTCACTTTTTTGGGGGTGGGAGGAACCTAGATTTTGCATGGGGGTATTTGGTAGACATGTGCTAAAATGGAGGGAATGGGTCCTTAAGGTAGGGTTCTCCAACCTTGGCAACTTTAAGACTTGTGGACTTCAACTCCCAGAATTCCCCAGCCAGCACAGTTGAAGTCCACAAGTCTTAAAGTTGCTAAGGTTGGAGATCTCTCCCTTAAGACATGTCTGAAAATAGAAACTTCAGGTATGTTTAAAAGAGTACAAACTACCTTCTGTCCAAATAGCATGGCGCTAGAATAACACCCTGTGCCAGAGGGGTGCACCAGCTTCAAGTGGTTAGACTGGGCTGATCCCACTCCCAGGGATCAACAATCAGTACCCTTGATAAAGCTGCTGTATGCTATTGGCTACTTCAGGGGTGGGGGTAGGGATATTACATCATAACTGGAATAGTTAAGAAAGGCTCCAAGCTGTCTCAGGTATGGGTGGGGTCAAGATGAATGAGGACATGGCAGAAAGACGTCATTACCCAGGAAAGTCCAGGTTATAAATTGAATAAATAATGGTAAGCACAAGAAGGGAAATGAAAGTTCACGCTTTATTCTAATACTTTGGACTGAACTAATTCGTTGCTTCTAATGTCAAAAAGATATTTCATCCCAATTTTTACAAGCTCCCCCTTGAAAGCAAAGGAAGAGAAAGGAAAGAGTCTGCATTATGAAATCATTGCTTGCACCGGGATAGATGTTGTGCCAAGAATACTGCTTGCAGTTATTCGCTGCTGCTTTCATTTCCGTTAAGAGATCGGGAGGGAATTTCTTGATAAACCTTATCAAGTTCATTGGCAAGATACAGGCCACAATGGTTATTTCACACACTGCTATCTCCTGGAAATATATTGCTAATTAGTTGTCATGAGTTTTATCTCCAGGACTGAATATTTACTTGTTAGGTTTATTCTGCTTCTTTCCCCAGAGTTCAAGTAAGTATTCATAGCAAATTCCTACTTCAATTTTTCATTAAAACAATCAGCCTGTTAGATAAAAGATATTGACTGGTCCCAAATCACTTAATGAGCTTAATGAATAGAGGATTAAGTTAATCCTGTGTCTTCCCAATTTCCAAACAATCTTCATTTGTTTTCCTTCCTGCAGTTGTTCTACTTTTACTCTCATTCGTTCATTGTTTTTCTTTTTTCCAATTCCAGTTCGACTCTTGACATTAACCAAAAATTCTGCGTCCCATATTCAGAATCTCTCATCATCCTTGTATCTTTCAGTAACG
Source organism: Vipera ursinii (assembly GCF_947247035.1). NCBI lineage: Eukaryota > Metazoa > Chordata > Lepidosauria > Squamata > Viperidae > Vipera > Vipera ursinii. The sequence goes on from NC_139513.1 coordinate 68,071,752, forward strand.
CTCTCAATCTTCCATCCTAATAGTGATCATGCTTTTAGATTTACCTTCATGCATGGATGAACAGACTTAAATTTGTCATAGCTATGGGAATGTCTATTTTTTCTTTCTTTCATTTCATTTGTTAATTCATGCTCTTTCCCATTTAGTCGTCTTCTGTCCCAAGGCCAATCTTTCATGCACTATGTCAGATCATAGATATCTAGATATCTTCTTCTATCTTTGATCGATCAAGGCTTCTTCTTAACACTTTTTATTATGATAGGGAAGGTATGGACTAAGTTACAAGACAGTTATATCTATTTCTGCTCTAACAGTAAGGAATATCAGTATCAGTTTTGGCACATTTAAGTCAAAATAATTCAAGTTCCAAAAAGGCCAGTTTTATCTCAATCACGTTCAGTATTATTCTAGGCAAGTTAATAGTAGTTCCCTTGCAAGACTCAACAGCACTTTGGGCATGTAAAATTGACTGTTCTTTCAGCACCATCCCTTTGTGTCATCTTTTTGGTCCTTGGTAATAAAGTGTCAGGCTAGTTTAACAAGTAGAAAAAAAGCAGAAATCATTTTCTGTGTGTGGTGAGCGCAAAGGTACATGAAAAATGAATAGAATTGCAAAGGATATCATTGGAAGCTTAAAATAAGGAGCAAACCAAAAATATCCTTGAAAAAGGCAGGAGCAAACCATTTCCATATTGCTGCCAAACTCTCTTCATTGAGGCATCCATTAAGTCAAACACTCTGTTCAATATTTGATTGACTTATATCCCCTGACATTCTGACAGGTATTAACACACTGACACCACTATGGAACTATTCCAGAGATTTGTTTCCTACCACCAGGGTGGTCACTACCCTTGACCCTTATAACATATGTTAAACTATTAGTACCACACACATCTGACTCTTCCCTCCTTTGGATGTTTGCTTTTTGACAATAGAGGGAATTGGATATTAAAGAATGACTGAGTCGTCATTAGAACGTCTGTTCTGAAGCAACTGCTCCACATCACTTCAAAACATTGTTAATCCTGATTTTTCACTCTATTATACCTGGTATTCTCCTGACAATTAATTTTTTGAGAGCCTAATTGTTTCCTTTACAATAGCCTTCTTGGAGGTTTTCACTTGTGATGTAAAGGAGTATTAAACTTTAGACTAGGTCTCACCATTGAGTTGCTCCCATTGAAACGACACTATTAAGAAAATGCTGAAGATCTAGAGGCTGGGACTTGGGGAGGCAGCATATTCATCATATTCTGAAGAGGCAATCCATGTTAAGTTTTCATTTTAAACTTAAATAAAAAAGCAACTTGCCTTTTTAGTGGCAAATGAACTGCACTGGAAACTCGCTTCAATTATATTCATATTTCTTCTGAATACCTTCCTGCACTGCCTGACCCTATCTACCTATCTACTTTTTTTTGCCAATGAACAACCGTGGAAGATAGTTAAGACAACTTAGGCTGAGTTCAGAAACACTGTATCTGTATCTATGGCAGCCGTAAGGCAAAGGTTCCCCACAAATCCAGAGATCCACAATAGCCTTAAGTTTAAAACACCCCAAAAGGAAGAAAAGGAAACAACTCTTCACTAAGGATGTAAAAGAGAGGGGGGAAAACTGAAGGTCTGAAACAAAGGATTATTTATTTTAGTTTTTGCAAAGAAAATAGTTCCCTAATTTTATTTCCTGTTGTTGTGAAAGTAGACTCATAGGCCTATAACAGACTGCGGAGATCTTCTAGTCCAACCCCCTACACAAGGCAGAAGATCTTATAACATCTCAGTCAAATGGTTGTCCAGACTATTTTTGAAAATCTCCAGTGATGGAGCACCCACAACCCAAGCAGGCAAGTTATTCCACTGATTAATTGTTCTCACTATCAGAAAATTTCTTCTTATTTATAGGTTGGATCTCTCTTTAACAAGCTTTCGCCCATTAGTTCTTATCCTGCCCTTTGGTGCTTTGGAGAATAAGTTAGTCCCCTTCTTCTCTGTGACAGCCTCTTTATGTCCCCCTTAATCCTTCTCTTCAATAGGCTGGACATGCCCAGCTCCCTCATCATATGAATTAGCCTCCAGACCTTTTATCAACTTTGTTGTTCTTCTCTGCACATTTTCTAAGGTCTCAGCATATTTTTTGTATCATGGTTACCAGAACTGGATGCAGTACTCCAGGTGGGGCCTCACTAGTGCAGTGTAGTATTATTACATCTCATGATCTTGATGCTGTCCCTCTGTTGATGCAACTTGAGACTGCATTGGCTTTTTGGGCAGCAGCAGCACATTGCTGGCTCATACTCAAGTGGTAGCACCTCGATGTCTCTCACGGTTACTACCGTTGAGCCAGGTGCTGGCTATCTGTACCTATGCATTTGGTTTTTGTGTAGTATAGGTAAAGGTAAAGGTTCCCCGGCACATGCGTGCTAGTCGTTTCCGACTCTAGGGGCCGGTGCTCATCTCCGTTTCAAAGCCAAAGAGCCAGCGCTTGTCCGAGGACGTCTCCGTGGTCATGAGGCCGGCATGACTAGATGCCAAAGGCGCACGGAACGCTGTTACCTTCCCACTGTAGTGGTCCCTATTTTTTCTACTTGCATTTTTACGTGCTTTCGAACTGCTAGGTTGGCAGAAGCTGGGATGAGTAACAGGCGCTCACTCTGCTACACGGCACTTGGGATTCGACCCGCCAAACTGCCGACCTTCTGATCGACAAGCTCAGCGTCCTAACCCACTGAGCCACCGCGTCCCTTTTTTGTGTAGTATAGATCCTTTTAATACAGTTGTTCACTACGGTTGCTTTATAGCTGGGGTCTTCAAACTTGGCAATTTTAAGACTTGTGGACTTCAACTCCCAGAATTCCTCAGCCAGCCAAGTTTGAAGACCACTGCTTTAGAGTATGATTTGCCTTAAAACCTTCTTTTTAGATAATAGATTTGGTATATAAACATATAAGAATTATCCCCTCCTGTACTTTCCTAACACTATTTTTTTTTCTACTGGACTAACCAAACCCAAGCAATTTTTTCAAGACTCTCCTAGGATGAGATGAATTCTTTGCCACCACCTTCATTTTCATAGTTCTTGACACTCCTTTCAGTTCAAATTCTTCCTTTTTTTAACAGAGGTGAGTTCTAACAAAGACTCACTGGTGCCTTATACAAAACCACATTCATAAATACGTTTGTCTTTTCTGGGATTCAATAATCTAAAACATCCTACAATTAAAACAGGAAAATGTGAAAGATACCATTTTTTTGTTAAAGGTTTAAAAACCCATTTGAAATAAAAATGGGGTTTTCCCTTCATTAAAAAAAAGCTTCTAACAATCCCCATTACTTCCAACTCAAGGTGCTTCCAAACTGACAGCTTCATGTCAATCCAAGAGGAATTTGCAAACATTTTCTCTCTTTACATATTATTTGGGACCGGGGGGGGGGGAGGGGGGGGGCTGGAAGCAGCTAAGAAAACAGACCACAGGTTATCCTGGAAAACTTTGGGGTCTAAGTACATTCGCAGTTCTGCGAATAAAGTTGAGACACTTTACCATAGAAGCCTAATCTGGAAATACCACCAATTTTCAATCTACTTCCTTCCCAGAATGCCCCATTAAGAAGTGGCTTACCAAACTCCAGTTCACCATCAGCTTCTTTTGTGGTCAGCAGGAATGGCAGATTTAGTTTCCATCTGATCAGTGAGCTCTTCATAGCTGCCCGACGTGGCCTAGAATCACTTCAGCTTGACACCTGAGTGGTATTCAAAATCGCTGTCTCAAATGTTCATTTTCCATGGGCAGCACACTGGTGTTGTAACCAGCACCTTTAAGGGAGCAAGGACTGCTGTCCTACTGTTTGCAATGACCAGCTTTGTTTGTGAAATCAAGGTTCTTTCCTGCTGTAGGAGAAGCGGTTACACCTTGAAGACAGGTTGGTGAAGATGCATACCTCTGGGAAGGGGTTCCATACTCCCAATATTGTTAGATTTTCTACACCTGGAACAGGTCTGGATAGACTGGTTGCTGCTAAAACTCCTGCAGTAGCAGTTGCTGGTTGTTTCTTCACTGTGGATGGCACAGGCTGTCACATCTGGGCTCTGCGTGGCCTTTTAAAGCACTGTCTATCATTCACCGAGAGAAGTCTACTGGGTCCTAAGTACCTCCTACAGTGAAGCAAAATACAGGTTGCTTGATCCTGATTTTATAAGACGAGATGGAGTCTGAAGGCACAAGTTTCAGTTCTGCAGGCAAGATAAATTGAGTATGGATGTTCTATTAGGTAAAAAATGAATGAAAAAGTTGTAAATTATTTTCCTCATAGGGTGCTGGTGGTAGAAAAAGTAAATCAATGGTACTCTTTCTCAGCTCCCTAGGATCTTCACAGTATTACCAAATATTCTTAAAAAACACTGATTTGTATTGGCAGATAGGAAACTTGACATACATATCCATGTCCATCAATTTATTTCTTTTTCACAATTTTGAACCACCCATCTCCCTCAGACACATGCATTAAGTAACCGATAGCTTTTTCTTTCATTTATTATCCTGGATGACTTAGAATAGGACCAGAGAGCCTGTGCCTTCTTGAGATTTTGCTATTCAACTCACATCAGCCCCAATTAGCATGGCTAATGACTATGGAAATTGTAATGTTAGCAATCTGGAGTTCCCCAATTTGCTTACAGTAGTGCTGCCAGATAGGAGAAAATGTCTTGGGGGGGGGAAAATCACTCTCGGTCATAAGATCCATAGAAGTCTTTACCCATGGATATAAACCAATCAATAACTGTAACAGTGCTTGACAGGTGATGCAAACCAGTAACTCCCAGCCCAGATACATGCTACTAGTTGAATAAACCATTTCCTGGCTTCCTGACCTGTATTTTTATAGTTTGAATAGAATGAAGGCTACTGCTAAGCTTGTAAGCCGCCATGAGTCTTCGGAGAAGGGCGGGATATAAATGGAATTAAAATAAAAAAAATAAAAAATAAAAAAAGAGAGAGAAATGAGAAGCAGGCAAACTACAAAGCAAAGTCCTTGTCTCCAAGATTACCTCTAGGTCCAAGCTGGGGCTCATGCTGTTCCAGTAAATCAAAAGAAAAGGCATCTGCATCTCAATGCTTCTTCTGAAACTGCCCAAAAAGGACAAAGGCAAGAAGGGGATGTTAGGGATCATCCTGCAAGGTGAAGGACTTCATGCTTTCCAAGAGAATATATACACTGTATCAGCTATAGCAGGGGCTCATCAGCTCAAAAAGATTAGCCTAAACAGTATTTCTGGATTTCTATGGTCCACTGAGAATTAACCAACGATGTTTTAACTTAAGAATCATCCAATTAGTCATGAATGAAGAACACAGGACTTATGTTCCTCTATTCAGAGAAGGTAAAACCAAAACATTTTTGGGTCTGGGGTGGTGCTTTCCTACACTGCATTGCATGAGACAATCTGTTTGGAGACCTGTTGGATCAGATGATGAGGTCAGATGAATTAATATTACTATCCCAGAGTAGTCAACCAGATGCTTTAAGGAAGTTGAATGACCTGGGCATAAAAGCTACAATTATCTCCTATTGTGCCTTCCAGACATTGGTGTCCAGTTGGCTTCAGCCTCCAAATCGGGAGCTGTAGAAAGTCAGGATTACTAGGTGATACTGGGGAGGCATATGGAAGCCAAGACACATGGAAGCCAAGGTGAAACAGCAAATTCTGGAGCTCTCCTCCTCCTGGGCAGTGGACCAGCTATTCAAAGCATTTTGTCTTCCAATGCCTTACTTTGAGAAGTAGTTGCACCATTTTGATGCAGGTACCTTTCTTAATATCTCTGCCCCCGAATCCACAGAGCTCTTGGAGCATTGCCACTACTTTGCTGCAGTGGAAAAAAAATGCTGCCTGAAGTATAACAGCTTAGCCAATAAAGCAGGTACATCTTTCCTCTGAGGCAGTAGTTACTGCAAGCCCCAGGAACGTCCTTTCTTTCTTGGACGGTAGAGTCCTCCACCTAGTCCTTGTTCATTGCCCTGAGAAAAGGGGCCACTCCATTCTTGTGGTAGGACCTGCCTTAAAGATCAACTCATATATTTCTGTAATTTCCGGTTTAAAGCATCTCTGTTATTTATACAACTTGTGGCAGAAACTGAGCATTAATTCAGAGGCTTCTGTATCCATAGTCCAATGTAATGAACAACAAGGGAAGAACACAAATGGTACTTATTCTTCGTTAATCATGTGTACACTTCAGAGGAGAGTTATAACTCTCTCTGTATGATCCACAAATGGTGGCACTTTCAGCTAGGATGACGCAGGACCCAGACTGTGTACACATTGCTTTACCAAACACAATGCCTTTGGCAGTTTAAATGCAATTTCCTTGACCGTTTTGCCATTGATGATTTAGAGGTGAGTGAAACCTGGAAAACACTTTCATTTATCCAAAGAAGAGATAATAGAAAATAGAACCAGAATACCAAATGTCATAGACAAATAAGCTCTCTTTTGGTTGCTGTAAGACACAGGTGATCTGTTGTTGGTAACAAAACAGTTCTAGCTAGGAGCTTTGAATGGGGTTTATAGTGCTAGTTCTAATGAAGACCAAGTTCTCATATTGCAGTAAACCAAATTGTGGTTTTATTTTACTTTGGTTTATTTATTGTGTTGTATGAGACCAGCCACCCATGCTTTATGGTTTAGTGTGTGACTTAGTTTTTAAGATTTATTTAGGACCGGATCAGTCCCCAATGCAAATGCAGCTATCATTACTAAGCTATGGCTAATGACAATAGTATTCAACTTTTTATTCTTATATTGATCTTAGACAGCAGAAAAGCCTCACCAGGACTAGTAGACATTGATAATTCTTAATGAGTTTGTCTAAATCCTATTTAAAACGCTGTAGGTTAATAGCAATTGTCAGCAAATCAGTAGTATATTCCTTAGTTTACTTGGACAAATTGATATGTTTCATCACATATTCTTCCCCTTAGCCTTCTGCTAAAGTAAAATAAATATTGAATATATCTTGCAATTTTGCTGCAGTCTCCTATCAAGGGAAAAAATGTGTCTAAAAGACTTTTTCTACAATGGGCTAGTTTTCTCTTTGGGGTTTTTTGAGGTTTTCTGCTTTGATTGGGATTTTACTCTTAAACAAAAATAGAATTAAAGCCTTAAGTAAGTCTATTTATTTACTTAGGTTTAAAGAGATACAGCCAAACATGAGTTGAATCCTACAATAGTTGAAACAGGTTTTTTAAGAGAGATGATACTCTTAATATGATGAGTTAGTTATATTCAGTGCTTTTTTTGTAAAAAAAAAAAAAAAAGGTGCCGGAACTCACACATGTCATACAACCCACCTTGCCTACCCTACAAGGTTCCATCCGAAAAAGGTGCCGGAACTCCGTTCTGAGCGTTCTATGAGAAAAAAAGCCCTGGTTATATTGTACTAATTTTTTCTATTTGTATATAATTAGGTACATGATAACAACACTGCAAATCTGGGACACTGTGTCATGATCACAAAATAATTAAACATCCTTAGATTGTTTTCCAGTTTTTATTTATTTATTTTATTTTAATTCTATTTATATCCCGCCCTTCTCCGAAGACTCAGGGCGGCTTACAAGCTTAGCAGTAGCCTTCATTCTATGTATATGCCTGCTTATTAGGGCTTTCACACACACACCCAAGCGGCATTATTACAAAGTCAGCTTAATTGCCCCCAACAATCTGGGTCCTCATTTTACCTACCTCGGAAGGATGGAAGGCTGAGTCAACCTTGAGCCTGGTGGGATGGGAACCTGCACTAATTGCAGGCCGCTGGTGTTATTTAAGGAGGCATTAGCCTACTGCTCCACCAAGGCTGTTAAGCTGAATAGTGGCAGTTTTCATTGGAACCAAAAAATAAAAGCACCTATCCCAGAGCACTAATTCCAACAATCATAAGTGCATCTAGACAAATAGCAGCATAAAATCATAGGGATAGATTTGAATCGAAATACTTCTTTCAAAAAGTTAGGGGCTGATCACAGTTTATTTAGGAGCTGTGATTTTGAAAGAGATGATCTAAGTCTGGTTTTCAGCTGAATCACATCTTCTATGGTTGGGTTGGGGTTTTATTTTTGGTCAACTATAATTAAAACTGTTAAGCTGTGTCTTTTGCATTATCGGGTGGAGTGTGATCCTGCACAACCGAGTCCAAACAGAATGTTTCCATGCACACGAGCAGGTACAGGAATAAGCATAGGTACAGTATAATCAGTGGCTGCGTGATCAGGGCCACGATGAAACATAAAGATGATTCAATTAAAATGTACATAAGCTTGAATGAACACAACTGATATGATTACTCCCTGTGTCTTTAATAGTTTCCCTTTCAGTCAAATTAAAAATTACAATTGGCTGACAACTTTTGGAGAGGCTGTAAGAGCTGGATCCATGCCTGTGGCGGGGCCTTGGAAATCTGTGTACCTCTGACATGGATCTAATCTTGGTGGTCTCTTATCTGTTTTAATCCATTCTAGCTTTTAAACTCTCATCAACAAAAACCCAAAATAAAATTATCTATAGCAGCTATTTGCAGCACCCCAAATATTGATTCCCCTCTGGCTATTTCTAAAGCTTTCAATTTCCTTGTAACGCGAGGCAGTGATAAGCGTGGTCCTCAGATTGCTGGTGTTCACTGGCTCTGCCTTACCTCTCTTTGCTCTTATCACTTATTTGCATGTAAGAAGGTATGTTACTAGATTTTTATGTTTGTTTAATTAATTAAATGTTTGCACAGCACTTGGTGAAAAAGTGGTTCAAAGAAAACAGATGGCACTTGCTGCCTTGTTCCTTTCCAGGACCACTGATGACAAAGGGTTGAATCCTGGGGTTCAGATTGAAAGGCTCCTCTTATTACAGTACAGCTACCAGCTCACTGGACTATTTAGCAATTAGACTTAACAGTTTATTTTAGCATTTTTAAAAGATGTTTTACATGACCGAACATTTATTGCTGTCACTGAACACAGCACATCAACATGTATGATGTTTACAGAGGATAAAACCTTCACCTGGCCACCTTTTTGTCTGAGTAGTTTCCATCCAAGTCATAGTACCTTCTTTGGGCTGTCTTTAGCAGCTACGTCCCAATGAAAACAAAGAATATTTATTTAACAGAGAACATACAGGTGAAATTCGAAAAATTAGAATATCGTGCAAAAGTTCATTTATTTCAGTAATGCAACTTAAAAGGGGAAACTAATATATGAGATAGACTCATTACATGCAAAGCAAGATAGTTCAAGCCGTGATTTGTCATAATTGTGATGATTATGGCGTACAGCTCATGAAAACCCCAAATCCACAATCTCAGAAAATTAGAATATTACATGCAATCAATAAAACAAGGAGTGTACATAGAACAATATCGGACCTCTGAAAAGCATAAGCATGCATATGTACTCAGTACTTGGTTTGGGCCCCTTTTGCAGCAATTACTGCCTCAATGCGGCGTGGCATGGAAGCTATCAGCCTGTGGCACTGCTGAGGTGTTATGGAAGACCAGGATGCTTCAATAGCGGCCTTCAGCTCTTCTGCATTGTTCGGTCTCATGTCTCTCATCTTTCTCTTGGCAATGCCCCATAGATTCTCTATGGGGTTCAGGTCAGACCAGTTTGCTGGCCAATCAAGCACAGTAAAATCCCACAGTCATTGAACCAGGTTTTGTTGCTTTTGGCAGTGTGGGCAGGTGCCAAGTCCTGCTGGAAAATGAAGTCAGCATCCCCATAAAGCTCGTCTGCAGAAGGAAGCATGAAGTGCTCCAAAATCTTCTGGTAGATGGCTGTGTTGACCCTGGACTTAAGGAAGCACAGTGGACCAACACCAGCAGATGACATGGCTCCCCAAATCAACACAGACTGTGGAAACTTCACACTGGACTTCAAACATCTTGCAGTGTGTGCCTCTCCATTCTTCCTCCAGACTCTGGGTCCTTGGTTTCCAAATGAGATGCAAAAGTTGCTCTCATCAGAAAAGAGGACTTTGGACCACTGAGCAACAGACCAGGTCTGTTTTTCTTTAGCCCAGGTAAGACGCTTCTGACATTGTTTGTTGTTCAGGAGTGGCTTGACAAGAGGAATACAACATTTGAAGCCCATGTCCAGGATCCGTCTGTGTGTGGTGGCTCTTGATGCACTGACTCCAGCCTCAGTCCACTCCTTGTGAAAGTCCCCAACACTTTTGAATGGCCTTTTCCTGACAATCCTCTCCAGGCTGCGGTCATCCCTGCTGCTTGTGCACCTTTTTCTTCCACACTTTTCCCTTCCACATAACTTTCTATTAATGTGCTTTGATACGGCACTTTGGGAACATCCAACTTCTTTTGCAATTACCTTTTGAGGCTTTCCCTCCTTATGGAGGGTGTCAATGATTGTTTTCTGCACAACTGTCAGGTCAGCAGTCTTCCCCATGATTGTGATTCCTACTGAACCAGACTGAGAGACCATTTAAAGGCTCAGGAACCCTTTGCAGGTGTTATGGCTTAATTAGCTGATTAGAGTGGGACACTTTGAGCCTAGAATGTTGCACCTTTTCACAATATTCTAATTTTCTGAGATTGTGGATTTGGGGTTTTCATGAGCTGTACGCCATAATCATCACAATTATGACAAATCACAGCTTGAACTATCTGGCTTTGCATGTAATGAGTCTATCTCATATATTAGTTTCCCCTTTTAAGTTGCATTCTAATTTTTCGAGTTTCCCCTGTATATGAGGTTGAGTCAACTAAGTCCAAGGAAATATCTGTATTTGCTTGATGGTTCCACAACTGAACCAATTGAAAGGTAAGTTGTCATTTATTTGTAAATATAATGTGCTCCAAAGGAAATTGTAAATAATGGTGAAGCTCAGTTAGGAAAGCTGTGGCCACAGGTTCAATTCTTCCTCCATACACATCTCATTTAGGTCTTTGAAAGGAGAAGAGAAGTAAAACTGCAACTTCCTCCTTGAAGTATTTGATTACTGCAATTGCACATACTGAGAATTTGCTATTTGGTCATTTGCAGGCGCCAGGAATAGATCTGAAAGATTCTGGGCACTATAAGCAATACCCTGTATTACTGCTGAGCCTAACAACAAAGGGCTTTGCCCCTTCTCTTAACCATGGCTACAAAAATCTTTTTTTCTGCTTTGTCTGTGTACTGTTGCCTTCATCTTGACTTTGACTGATATCTGAAACAACTTTTAATTGTCCATTGTTCTACTGTTATTAAAGCAGCATTTTCACCTTAAGAAGCCAACAACCTGCTTCGGTTCAATCATGAGGGGCACTTCCTCAACCATTTTTGATGTGGTACCCTCAAATCATGTGTAGGATCAGCTTACTAACTATTGGCTGCTTTAAATGGAGGTAGACATTCTTGGGCAATGGTTCTCAACTCTTTAACAGATCTCAGAGCCAATTCTGATTCAGAGGCCTAGTTTTGATTGGGAGATCAACCTAGATAGCAATTAATTGGGTGTGGTAGTAGGGCTGTTTAGCCAATCAGGAGGCCTGGCCCTCAATCTGGAGCTTTCCCTACACCCTCTCCATAGTTTTAGCATTTTGAAGTGGCTCTTACTGACAGAAATGGGGAGGGGTGGTGGTTAAGGGATTATATAGGGCTGCCATAGGGAGAGCCAGTGCTGATTCCTGATTCACTGTGCAACTGTTCTTTCCTCCCAGTGCTAAATAGCTGTTGGTTGGGCTTCCTTTCAACTTGAATGTAGTGGTAAATCTTCATGTTCCACAGAAACCCAATTAACAGCTCACCAACAGTGGATCTGGGAGCTGCATAACCCTCTCCCTTGTTGCATCATGCAGCTCCTACACACACACACACATACACACACACACACACACACACACACACAGTATTACAGTATTTAAGATGTGTTTTATTGTTCTTTTTTATTGTACATTGCCCAGAGCCACCCTTGTGAAATGGCTGGCTATATAAATCTGATCGATCGATCGATAGATAACTAAATAAATAAAACCAGGAGTGCATTTTGACAGATGGCTAAACAAGTCCGTCTATCAAAACTCCCCTGCTCCCTTTCCCAGTCCCCCCACAAAGAAGTGTGATTAGTGGATGCTCTCCCACTGTCTAGAAACAATTAGTGAGAAGGAAAGGCAAAAACACCAGGCCAATCCACTAGTCCCCTTCCTCCACTTGCTCTTTATATCAAAGCTCAAGACAACACCATTTGCATGATTAACCAGAACAGACAGGACAAGGATGGTAGCAGTAAGAACAGCAAATTTATGCTGATTGTTTTCTTCCAGCTAAGCAGGGACTAGTGCAGGGGTCGGCAACCTCGGCTCTTTTATGACTCGTGGACTTCAACTCCCAGAATTCCTGAGCCAGCATAGCTGGCTCAGGAATTCTGGGAGTTGAAGTCCACGAGTCATAAAAGAGCCGAGGTTGCCGACCCCTGGACTAGTGGATAGTAGTTTAAATTTAAAATGAGGAAAGGAACTTGTTTTCCAACCCATTTATTTTATTGTTTTGTTCTGTTACTGAACCATTAAGCCAAAACAGGCAAACCAATATCATTACCATCACTTCCATTTTTTTGACTGTTTAAGAAAAGAGAACATATGCAATTGATAAATCAAAGAAAGATAGGCATTCTTAAGTTAGAGTTCTGAATTTGAAAATATGAATCATAGGCCTAAAAAACTAAACACGTTTAATGCAAAAGGAAACAAACTTCAAATTTGTGGGATCCATTTGGTTTATTAGATCTCTGTGACCCAGCAATCAGAGACAGAAAGCCAATTATACTGTAGAATAAGGGTAGTTCGGGAAGTGGAAACATACCGGTATATAGAATGAAGAAACTGGGTTTGTGGTCATATATCCTTCAAATCATAATCCAATAGTCAAAACAAGTCTCCTATTCCATTTCCTCCAACTCATAGATCAATTTTTAAATTGGCAGTAGAAAAAAATTCATATTGCAATTTATATGCATGTGAACAGCACATGCTATGAATGACATATGGAATTAAATAGCTGGATTTTCCTAAAGCAAACAAAGTAATGTTGTCTAGAAAGGACTTTTACCTCATTGTTCATTGCATGGAAACCTTGCCATTTAACATATAATGTCATTCAAAACTGTTATTTCCACTTATTTTGCTATTAAAATTCAGATTATTTTTTTAGCCAAAAATAAAAAATTGTAATCTAATATTAATTGGATCTATATATCTTGCTAGTCCATGGATTATTTTAACTGAGTTTTGTTGTTTAAGCTACAGTGGCTGGATTCACACTTCGCATTTTCATAAATTACAGTTTACAAACCACTGGTAGTTTGGGTTGGTTTCATATACTGTATCAAGGATAAGTCATATAAATCACATTTTCAGTTTGCATGAATCCAGCCATTTTATACCAAAACGTATTGGTAGAAGAAGAATGAGACTTGACACTCTTAAATTTGATATTGTATTTATTTTAGTGCTCTTGGAGACAATATTTTTTTTGCATTCCTATTAACTTTGTTTCTTCTAATTTTAGCAGTACTATTCTCTCTTTTTTAGTATATTGCATACACTGGCTGAAGAGGGCAATAATAAAAGCAAGACCACAGAAAGTCAATAAAGGCCCCAACTCATGAAGGTTTAACACCAACTACCTGCTAACTAAATCTTTGTAAAATATTTTACGTTTGATGGTGATATTACCATATCCATTCAAGTTATGTCTGTGGGCCAAGTCTCTCCACATCTTCCCATCTTGCACTACTTCTTTGAGCTTTTCTATGCTGGTGTCAGCTTTGATGATGTCCAGTCACCATGTTCTTTGATGGCCTGGTTTCCTTTTACCACTAACTCTTCCAAACATAATTGCTTTCTCCAGTGAATTACCCCGACATGGCCAAAGTGAGATGCAGTTTTGTGATTTTTGCCTTCCAGTGACATGTCTGGTGTTATGTGCTCCAGTACTTGCTTGTTAGTCACCTTTGCTCTCCAAGGAATACCATACAGCCGGAGCCTTCTCCAGCGCCGTAGGTCTTTACATTTTTTAAAGAAATTATTCAAAACAGAAACCCAACCTTTACATTGAGTGGATAGGATGCATTGCCATTGATTTCACCCAGTACATTTCCAATACAGAATCTGTATCCCTCTTCTGCCATTGTCGACACCCAAATTTGATCCCAAACATATTGTCACAAACTCTTATTGCATTAAGTATCCAGGAAGGAAACCTTATGAGGTTTATTGGCTAGTAGAACGCAAATACCAAACTCAGACTGTGATGAACATCTCCAGATACTGATTTTTCCCTGTTTTCTTGGGAAGTATGATCTTCCTCTGACATAGAATATTTACAAATGTTAACATTGCATACATTTCCAAGTTTCCTTGCAACCTTCAGAAAACGTCTTTATGTTTTCTCTTCCTTGCTTCCAAAAAAGAAGAAAATAATGTTTCTAATTCATCCTGTGTTTCTAGATCTTGTTCTTCCATTAGAGGAGCTGCTGCTTCTTTTTTCACTTCTGACTAGCATTTCATTCTGTCTAACCTAAGCAACCCTCAAATGCAATTTTGCTGGCATGCTATTTCCATTAGGTTTGCTCTGCTACATTGATCTGGCACAATGGAAGAGAGGTTTTTTTTGGGGGGAGAGACTGCTCAATATACTTTTTAATAATTTCAAAAGTCAATCTTCCTCTGCATTAAGTCTACCAGGAGGAATATTTTGCAAACCACTGGATACATGTATATAAATACATGTGGGAAAATGTATGCACTAGTATATCTATCTATCTATCTATCTATCTATCTATCTATCTATCTATCTATCTATCTATCTATCTATCTATCTATCTGCAAATGCTAAAAGGTTCTTTGTATCTTTGTAAAGGGGAAAAAAGGCTGATAACTCACAGAGCACTGGAAACCGTGATAATGACTCAGGGACTAACCAATTGTAAATAAACAGAGAACACAGATTGGCTGCAATTTCTCTATTGTAGTATGGAAAGACACTTTTTTGCAAAACCTCAGATTCATAAAAATCATAAACAAAAGATGGATATGTTTGAAATTTACAGTTGATGAAGATGATGTGGAGAAATTGCGAGTTGCATTTTAAAATAGAAATTATTATCATATGGAACGGCTGTGGAGTGGCAGTTCTCTATGATGCTGGTTTGTTTTGGTTTAGTAGCACACAGGTTTCACTGAGGGAACAATGGATGACAACAGACCCCTTGTTGGTAGATACAACTTTGTTGCAAAAGAACAAAGAACAAATTCTTCTTTGGCATGGTACCGATGAGGACAGCTAGTGAGACACTGTGCTAAATTTAGCTCTGACTTCTGTCACTTCCATGCTTGAATTGATAATAGTGCCTAATACACTAATGGATGAAACATAAGCCTCTCATGCAGTTTAGTTTCTCTCCTTTACGACTGCTTGAATGGTAGCATATAAAGATTATTAATGCTAATTCTTTTTGATGGGTGTGATGTGTATTTTTGCCTGTGAGGAGGTAGACACATCAAAGCTTTCTGGTGATGCTGCACAAGTCGTTGAAACCATTCTTTCATATGTAAATATATGTTTTCATTTTTAAACTTTAGTATTGCTGATTTAAATACAACTTCTGAATGAGATCTAGGTGAGCAACTGTCCATTAGATTAGGCCAGTGTTTCTCAATGGTAACTTTAGATGTGTGGACTTCAACTCCTAGAATTTCCCAGTTATGGCTGGCTGAAGAATTCTGGGAGTTGAAGTCCACATATCTTAAAATTGCTGAGACTGAGAAATATTGGATTAGGCAATATTATATTGAGCCCCATGCACGGAAGCCTGCAGGAGCGTGAAATCGTACTTCTTCAGATTCACCGAGGCTACCTGGCGCTCCAAAATACAGATCAGGTGTCCTGTGCAGGCAGTCTCAGTGAGTTAGCCAAGTTGAGCAGGGCACCCTCATCTCGCTCTGCCTCTGCTCTCACTGCTCTGCTTTTGGAGCACTGGGAGCAGGCAAAGAAACCACAGCATATAGGCTGGAGAGGAGACAGATTGCTTAATCACTGAGATCTTCAAAAGGTGAGTTTCCACAGGCCCAATGCCTGTGGAAACCCATCAGGATAGGATGGGGGGGGAAGCATGAGATATCTCAGTGGGTTGGGGGAGGCCTTGCATGGTCAGAAACAGGTGGCCTGTTCTGGCACTAGCCCCCCCCCCTGGTCTTCCCCACCCTGAGATACCTCATGTGCACTTAACGACCTGCGTGTTCAATTAACGAATGCATTGGGTAAAGCAGGGAGGGATCACATTCACATGATCCAATTAACAAATCCTTGGGTTACGAATGTAATTAGCAGGTTCTATTACATTTGTAATTTGAGGATTGCCTGTATCTACAAACTCCTCCTTCTATCAGCCCCATTAAGCAAGATCTTCCTTGGAGGCTAAGATTTCACACAGCAGTTCTTAACACCACTAGTCACACAAATAAAAATGGCCTTCTAGTGTAAAAAGGATTTCCCCCCTTTCTAGATAAGGAGAATACAGGGGTTAAATATCCTCTCTCTGTGTCTGCCAGCACCCCTCCCCCCATCTTCCAGAGTCTCCCTCAGTCTGCCCAAACTCATGCCCACTGCATTAAAGACACTATCTAACCATCTCATTATCTATCGTCCCCTTCTCTTGCCTTCGATCTTTCCCAACATCAGGATCTTTTCCAATGAGTCCTCTCTTCTCATTTGGTGGCCAAAATATTTCAGCTTCAGCTTCAAAATGTCTCCTTCCAAAAGACAGTCAGGGTTAATTTCCTTTAGGATTTAAATATGCACATACCTCAAACCTATTATTGTTACTTCTCCCTGTAGATACATGAAAGGTATAGTGATACTATGGAGATGGGAGTTTATATAGCTTTAGTAAGGTGGCTATGGTCTTCCCAGTGGCAACGTATGGCAGTGAAATTTGGACCATAAGAAAGGCTGAGCGCCAAAGAATTGAGGCCTTTGAACTATGGTGCTGGAGAAGACTCCTGCGAGTCCCTTGGACTGCAAGGCGATCAAACCGGTCAGTTCTAGAGGAGATCAACCCTGACTGCTCTTTAGAAGGCCAGATCCTGAAGCTGAAGCTCAAATACTTTGGCCACCTAATGAGAAGGAAGGACTCACTGGAGAAGAGCCTAATGCTGGGAAAGGTTGAGGGCAAGAGAAGAAGGGGATGACAGAGAATGAGGTGGCTGGATGGAGTCACTGAAGCTGTAGGCATGAGCTTAAATGGACTCCAGAAGACGGTAGAAGACAGGAAGGCCTGGAGGAACATTGTCCATGGTGTCGCGATGGGTCGGACACAACTTTACAGCTAACAACAACAAGGTGGCATGGCCATTAGAGTTTATAATTTTTCCTCTCTGTACATATTTTATGTATATAGAGTAAGGAGAAATTGTAAACTCTAATGGCCATGCCACCTTACTAAAGCTATATAAACTCCCATCTCCATAGTATCACTACCTTTCATGTACCTACAGGCCATGCCACCTTACTAAAGCTATATAAACTCCCATCTCCATAGTATCACTACCTTTCATGTACCTACAGGCCATGCCACCTTACTAAAGCTAAGAGCGTGCCTTACTAATTTTTCTCCTACTATTATCTTGTATTTCCTGTTAGCAGAACTAAAAGAAGAGACAAACTGTAGAAAACAAGATAGCTTTTTCAGTCTGGTACTTTCAACTCTCAAACTATGCACCACTATCTCTAATTGTGGCCATGATGTCTGGGAATTCTGGGAGCGGCAATCCCAACATATCAGCAGGAGGGAACATTGCACAAGGCTGACGAACAACAAATAGGATCAGGCACCCCTCTAGTGCCTATTACTCTCACACTCCTGAACCACAAGTAAAGCTTGCTTGAGAGAAGATTGGGTAACAAACCTAGATGATTTTTCAAGAAATATATGGAAGAACAAATGGATAATTTAAAAAAAAACACACCTCCATGTGATTTCTCCAAACAGAAATAGTCTGTTCTCCATTCCATTCACACATTGGCGAGAACAGTGATGGCTTTATTCAGGGATTGAAAATAGAAAGCAACATGCAGGAGTGTCTCAATCAGCATAGAGCTGGGAGGGACCTTGGAGATCTTCTAGAACAACTCCTACTCAAGCAGGTGACCCTATACCATTTCAGATAGGTGGCTGACTAGTCTTTTCTTAAAAACCTCCAGCAATGAAGCATCCACAATGTCTGAAGGCAAGCTATTCCACTGGTTAATTGTCCAGTTAGGAAGTTTCTACTTAATTCCAGGTTGCTTCTCTCCTTGATTAGTTTACATCTATTGTTTCTTATCTTGCCTTTTGCTGCTTTGGAAAATAAATTGACTCTCTTTTCTTTGTGGCAGCCCTTCAAGTACTGGAGTACTGCTATTATGTCACACCAGTCCTTTTTTTTTCTCTAGACTGGCCATACCCAATTCTTGCAACTGTTCATTATATGTTTTTGTCTCCAGGCCCTTAATCATCTTAGTTGCTCTTCTTTGCACTTTTTCCCAAAGTCTCAACATCTTTTTTGTAATGTGGTGATCAAAACTGGATGCAGTATCCCAGGTGTGGTTTTACTAAAGCTTTACAAAGCAGTACTACTTCACATGATTTTGATTCTATGCCTCTGTTTATACAACCAAGAATTGTATTAGCTTTTTTGGTTGCTGCTGTACGCTGCCGGCTCATATTTACGTGATCGTCCACTCTAACTCCAAGGCCCTCTCATAGTTACTGTTTTTGAGCCAGGTTTCCCCTAATCTGTACTTGTACTTTTGGTTTTTCCTGCCTATGTGTAAAACCTTGCTTTTTTCCACATTAAATTTCATGGTCAAGGGCCCATTGTTCAAGTATGTTAAGATCCTTTGGGATCCTGAGCTTGTTTTCTAGAGCATTGACTATTCCTGCTAGCTTAGTGTCATCTCTAAATTTGATGAGTTCTCCTTCTATTCCATCATCTAAGTCATTTATCAAGATACTGAAGAGTACTGGGCTTAAGATGGAACCTTGTGTTACCCTTCCTTCCATGTAGATGTAGTACCATTAAGGATTACTCATCGAGTATGGTTTGTCAGCCAGTTACAAAATCCATCTGGTGGCAATGCTGTCTATCCCACATTTTTCTAGTTTACCAAGAAGTAGGTTGTGGTCTACTTTGTCAAATGCCTTGCTGAAGTCTAAGTATGCCAAAGTATACCAGTGTGCCAAAGCCTGCACTTTTTCTGCCTACTTTTAATTTCAGTGGTTACTTCTTTTATTCTCCCTTCTTACTGATTGCTCTAGCAGTAACTCTTATATTTGATGTTAAGTATCTGCAGCAGCAATTTCTGAATTTATAAATGAAGGGGAGACAGTGAATGAAACCTTTACTAATGTGTAAAGTCATTTTTCTCAGAGCATCTACAATGTAGACGAAATATTATCAAGCAAAATCTGTTGGACTACCCTAGGAGAAAAAGGAAATCTAGCTGAGGAGAATGCATATGTCTGTAGCATAATGCTGAAGATTTAACCCAACCTTCACAAACAGCTTTGTTTCGTCATCCTGGTTCTTAGTTTCTACCAGATCATCTTAGCAAATGAAATGTAAGTAGCAAGGGTACTTAACATGACCCTGTAGAAGAAAATACAGAAGGGTGACACTGATTCAGTTTAATAGAGTTTCTTTTATTTTCAGCCTACGCAAATCCAAAAGGTTTCCAAAAGTCATTAGCCCTTGTCACAATACCCTTTACAGCAGCAGTCCGGCAATGATTTCATCTTTGTTTTGCTGGGCATCATCAAGTCCTGCGTTATGGAAGCCAGCATACTATTCAAAACAAGGTACGTTGCATTACGCTCTACTCTGCAGAACTAGGAGCCATGATTACTGAATGAACTCTGGATGGAGAACTGGAGAATATAACTGACCAACTCAAGGTAGGTACTTAAGACAGGCACTCAGCACTGAAAAGATGAGGGCCAGCAAATAAGTGGAATCTAGCAGAAAAAGCAGCCCAAGAAAAGCCTCAAAAATGGAGCTGGACCAGATAACGGATGCAACATTGACTCTCCTGGTAGATCAAGTACTCACTCTGGCTGAAGTGGCTGTTTTGGTACTTAGTCATAACGATGGGCTTTCCTTGTGGTATCAGCACTTTTTTCCCATCCAGGACAAACTCTTTATCACATGCAGGGTCTGGGGACATGAAAGCAAATGCAAATTAAGAAACTGAGAGGATTAGCAAGAGCTAATCAGGCTGCAAGTTATTAAACTGCAAGCCTTTAAACTTACCAGGTTCGGTACGGCCACAAGCCCGGACACTATCGTAACCTGCTGGGGGCTTACACAATGAATAGTCATCTTGAGTGATGCAATATACCTTGCCCAGGGCCACTTCATTCAGTAACATGATTCCCTCCCGTTTGGAGGTAGTGCCCACTGCAGAGAGAGAAAGGAAGACAGATGCTCATCTGATTAGATACCACTAGCTTCCTACCACTAGGGTTTAAGTCTCATACACTACTGAAATTCAGGTTTCCATTGCATTCTGGGGTCAGGACCAAATTTTCCTGCAGCCAGAGATCCTCCAAATACAGTGCATTCCTACTGTTTAGGATTCTTACTTTGTTATTCTACTTCTTTGCTCTACACTGAGACATTTCACATTTAACCCTTGACCTCCTCAAATGCTATGCATACTCACTGGCTCCTAGGGACCTTTTTGACTTTTTCCCGCTTAGGAAAGGGTGGAGTGGATGCAGTATAAATAATAAGAGGTTGAAATGCTGGTCGTAGGACAGCTGGCTTGCATACTTCCTGTTTATTAAATACTGCAGTTTTCCAATTAGCACATAAAAGATGGCCCTAGAAGGATATACTTTCAAGTGCTGGTTTCTTAGAATCTAGCTTTACCTGCTTTGGGAAAATGCCATTTTGAGGTTCTCAGCTGTTGGCCCATAAGATGGAGACATGGTTTATTAAGCTGTATTAATCTCATGGTGTAGGTCGGAATTAGGCCCAGCCTGACCCTACCTCCACCCTGGTGCCATCAAAACCTGACAACAAAACAGCCAGTTGTCTGTAGAGATTTTCAGTCACCCAGATCATAATGTGCTGGTACTTACCTTTAAAGCCCTACATGGCCTAGGCCCGGGATATTTGCAGGACCGTCTGCTGCCGGGAACGACCTCCCATCACCTAGTACGCTCACACAGAGAGGGCCTCCTCAGGGTGCCGTCGGCTAGACAAAGTCGGCTGGCGACCCCCAAGGGGAGGGCCTTCTCTGTGGGAGCGCCAGCCCTATGAAACCAACTTCCCCTTGAGCTCCGGATGGCCCGGGATCTCCGGTCCTTTCGCCGCGGCCTTAAAACATTCCTTTTCCATCAGGCTGACCTGGACTGACGACAGGGATTTTAAAATGTTTTTTAATTTTAATTTTAATTTATTTTATTGGGGCTGTTAATTTAATTCTTTTTAACTTTTGTATTGCTGTATTTTATTGTTGTTAGCCGCCCTGAGTCCTTCGGGAGATAGGGCGGCATATAAGTCCCAAAAATAAATAAATAAATAAATAGTCTCAAATATGTTTTTTTTTCCTTCAAAAGGCAACTGGACTGTTTTTGTCTTGATAAAGGAGGAGAAAATGTTTGGCTTCTGATCCAAGAAGCTTCATCAGTTCTGATGGTGGGGGGATGGAAAGATAGGTTCTGATAGGATGCCGGGGAGGGGATAGAAGGATTGTATTTCTTTGCAGTCATCTGGCCATTAGTACTCTCTGAAAGCTGTTGAGGCCACTAAGGCCTCAGAAAGTGCTAACAACCAGATGATTGCAAAGAAACACAATCCTCCCATCGACCCCACCATCCTATCAAAACTATCTTTCCCTCTCCCCACCATCCTGTCTCAACTGTCATTACTGTCCTTCCATTCCCCCAGCATCAGAATTAATGAAGCTTCTTGGATGAGAAGTGAAACGTTTTTTTCTTCTTCCTCAAGAAAAAACAGTCCATTTGCCTCTTGAAGAAAAAAGCACCTCTGAGAAAACAGCCAGTTGTTCAACAGAATTATTCCCCTTCTTCTCAAGTAGGGGGAATAGGCTTATACATAAGTAGGCTTATACATTCCTCCCTTAAAACAAGTGAAATCACAATGAAATTGAACCATTTTGCCCCTACATTTTGGGCCGCAACATTAAAGTTTTCAGAGAGTGCTAATGACCAGATGACTGCAAAGAAATGCAATCCTTCCGAACTGGGAGATCGTAAGTTCTAATCCTGCCCCAGACATGAACCCAGCTGGGATTTCTGGGGAAGAAATGGCAAACTGAAGACAGATCTGCTGAAAACAAAGCTGACAACTGCTGCAAAAAATGAAGAGCCAGCGAATAAACCAACTCTTTGTAATTCCTCTCCAAACAAGGAAAGGACTTGAAATCACCTTCAAGTGCTCCAGACAGTTGCTCTTTGCAGACAGTGGTCTCCGGTGGGTTTAAAGCAGTGGCGGGATACAAATACCTTAACATCTGGTTCTCTGTGTGGATGCAGGCCTGGGCCTCTGAGGCCTAGAATGGACTTCCAGAAGTGACATCAACGCATTTCCGGTAGGCCGTTCTAGGGCTGGGAGATCTCCAGGCCTCCCAGGCCTAAAACAGACTTCCAGAAGCAGCATGGGTTCAGTTGGTTCTCCAAAGTCAACAAGTTTAGCTACCAGATCTACCAAACTGGTGCGAACCGGCTGAATCCCACCACTGGTTTAGAGGTCTCGGAGATGAGGGAATAACCATCTTGCTCAAGTCACTGTTGGGCCTTTGAAAGGACACTGGGTTCACGTACTTCCTTTTCTAACAACTTTTGGAAATTGGTTGCTAACTAATAGGATCAGCTGTAAGAAACTTTTCGATTGATGGGTTTTATAGCACTGGGTGAGTTTCCTTCAATCCTTAGTGAAAGGAAATTTAAATACAAGTTTAAGAACTTTTATTGAAATAAACAGCAAAAGGGTGATTAGAACTTTGATTTTGGAAAGTTACAAATGGAATTAGGATCCAGATGGATTTGAAATAAGATTTTGGAATTATAAGAATCCTCTCCATGGGAAAATGCTTTTGTTTTGAATTCTTTTTCTAAAAAAATTATAGGATGGAACTCTGAAGTTTGGATACTACAGGGTATTTGAAGGAATTAAAGATTATAATTAAAGAATATTTAAATTTCATGTTTGAATACAGAATTGAGCTAAATATTTTAACATTCTAGATTTTGAGGGATATTTTTTAATAGTGGACTCAGAAGTTAATTTTAAGACTGTCCTTGTATAGATAGACTCTGCTTAAAAGATGTTATGGAAGAAGAATAAGTTTTACTGGAGAAGCCTGAGGCTGATCTGAAAGTAGATTTAAAAATGACAGGCTACAAGAATGATATGGAAAAAGAAGCTAATTAAAAGGAATATACAATTAACAAACCAAGAGAGTGACCTGGATAATTTATAAAAGAGGCTTGTTAAAGCTTTGAAGAATTTGTGAGAAGGGACAAAGAAAAAATGAAAATGAATCAAGGACATTATTTGAAGGAATTAAAGATCAAGATTGTTAAAAATAAAAGGAAGGAATATAAAGTTGGTTTATTTGATCAAGATTAAAATAGATATGCTTCTATCTCTGGTAATCTTAATGGACTTTTGCTGATCAGGATTAAAATGTTGAGCTTTTAAAGATTTGTTTCTAGATAAAAGATGGAATATGAGAAGAAAAGTTCATTTGTTATATTTTAAAAGAAGGTGTTAGTTTACTGAAATTGTTTATACTTGAGATGAAGTCATTTTTAAAATTTCACTTTTTTCTTTATTATATATTTTTTCTTTTCTATTTTTTACTGCACTTTCTATTTTTTAATGTTTTATTTTCTAATTTGTATTATAGTTTTTTCTCATTGTATGTCCTTTTTAATAAAATTACTATTAAATATAAAAATTAGACATGAACCCAGCTAGATGACTTTGGGCCACTCGCTTTCTCTCAGCCCTAATAAGTAGATAATGGCAAACCACTCCTGAAATCTTGCCAGGAACACTGCAATGATTTGTCCAGTCAGTTGCTCAGAGTCAATACTGACTCAAAAGTCACACCCATACAAAAAATGATAAAACAACTACCATAGCTGTGACAACTTTTTAGGATATTTTAAGACGGATGCAATATTGGGAGATAAATTATTATTCCATGAGAGAAAGTGACTAGCCCAATTGCACAGCTGGTTTGTGCCTAAGGTGAGACTAGAACTCATGATCCCCTGGTTTCTAGCATGATGCCCTAATCACTACAACAAACTGGTTCTCGTATATAGTCCCTGTGTATGATGTTTATGTGTATATGTGTTTGTACAGTGTATATATATATACTGTATATATGTACATCTATACGAGAGGTGTCAAACTGCTGGCCCACGGGCCGGATGCATCATGAAGAAACAGCGCCTACGTCGTGTGACGTCACTTGACTTGTCTGATCTATACGCACATATATAGAGAGAAAGAGAGAGAGAGACTGGTGTTGGTGTATATGGGTGTGAAGAGAGAGGCCCAAAATTCAAAGTTCTCCTGGTTTAACCATTACACCAAACTGGCTCTCTTGTCTCTCCCTCCCTTGTGTTACTCTTAGGATACAGGAAGCAGTAGCAAGGAGAGTTTGCAAATGGTAGAATAATAATGAATGTGGTCTCACCATAGCCTGCTGATTTACTGTTTTCAGAAGCAAAGTAAATTCCCTTGCCAACACGGCCACCAGAATGAGGCATGATGCGCAAGCCACTCTTCAGGATGGCAGCAACAACAGCTATGTTGGTCCCATGCCAGAGCAGACGCCGATTTTCCAAGTGGTCATGAGTCTTAAAACGATGGCTCTATTTAGGAAATGAAACAGGGAACTGAGCTAGTAACATCTTTGTTCCTCCTCAAGTCATATTTGAATAAAGGAAAGGTTTTCTGCCACTGCGGGGAAAAACCCCTGCAGTAGTTAGTAAATGGCCTTGTTTTTACTCTGCCAATGGATACTTATAGTCCTTTAAAGTCTTGATGTCTCACAATCGAAAGTGGTTTTATCATCTACCTGCCCCCATATCTCAGGAGGTAGGTCTAGTCAGATGGACTGCAGGGCTTTTGATCTCATTCTTTTGGTATTTCAAAAATATTTCTGACTCAATTGGGACATGCTCTGGGAATCAGTTACCAGAATCAAAGGAATACGACCTAAGAATTTTAAGGTGTCAGTTCTGATTATATGTTCCCATGGGCAGTCTTCCCCAACCTTTAGATGTGCCGGAATAGCCCTGCTCCCTTCAGCCAACATGATCTTAAGCAGAGACAAATCTCAGACCTAGAGCAGACCAGGGAAAGAGATATTCCTCTATGACCTTACCTCACCCTCTCTGTTCACCTTCCAAATATTCATGATACGAAGCTTTTGGTAAGTGGAGCCTGTCTCCTTCACATAGGTTTCAATCAGCTAGCAGGGTTGAGAGGAAGAAAAGTAAAGAAAGAAAGTGAACATCAAAGAATTGAAATGAGAATTAGTTAACCAACATTTCTAGCTGTGGAAGAGACTATCCCATCTGTTATCCTTTACCCAAGTGTTCCTGTATTGCACAGTCTCAGCTGCTTGGTGCTACCTCAAAATTTAAAGCAAATAAGAAGCAGATTGTAGGGCCATCTTACCTTATAGGCCTCAGATGATTGATCCACCAAGGTGAGCTCACACTTCAAAAGCCCATAATCCTTGTCCAGCGGGTGCAGAACTTCTTTCACCATTTCCTTCTCTTCCTCTTCCTCCTCCTCCTTCTTCTGGACTTGTAGACTCTGGGCCAGTTCAATATCTGCTAGCACCTACCAATAAAGTAAGCCAGTCAGCACCAACACTGGGATGCAAATGAGATGCACATGGAAGCAATAATTTTACATTTGGGCTGTTATCCTACATCCATTTCCAGAACAGCCAGCTCCACTGAAATTAAAAGGGCAATTATTTGGAATAAACACATTTAGGAACATGCTACTAGCAATGAATTGAACTAGTATGCATCTGCTGGCTTGAAAAGAAGAATAACAAACATGTTGTTTTAGTTACTAGATTTACATCCCGTGTTTCCTCAAGTATATAGCACTCCTTCCTTCAAAGTTTCCTCAGCACAATCTCTCTGTCAGGCAGGTTGGGCTAAGAGCTAGTGAGGTTTTATGCCTCAGAGTAGACTTCAACTTGGATTTCTTAGTCCTAGTGAAAGTCCAATTTCTTAACCAACTATTACCTTAATTTTATACTATAGAAGTATAGATATATAATCTATGCCCTCATGGCAAAATGTTTCATTAATTAAGGATCCAGCTGGGGACTATGAACTGTGGTTTTGTCATTTAAGAAGTGCAGGAGCTCAGTTGGCCTTTTTGTTCAGGTGGTTTTGTTTTACATGCCTACAGACTTCAAGGGATAAAGTAGCTTTCTCCTCCATTATTAAGCACATCAAACTATGTTATTACCACTGACCTAGATGTCCAAGGACAATTGCTAGGAAGTGCTCATCTTATTCAACTTATTATATTTCTTTTTAAATTTTAGGGCTAATATGAACACATAGAGGCTACGACGCGTGAGATGGAAGGGTGTGAAATACTACAGCTGCATTTCATAGGATGACTGAATTTATCCTCTAAAGCAGGGGTGTCAAACTGCCGGTCCGTGGGCCGGACGCGTCACGACAAAACTGCACCCACCCCATTGCCGGCAATGGGGAAAAAGCTCTGTGATGTCGCGAGTTTGACATGCCTGCTGTAAAGGAAAAATGCACAACTCTTTTGTGGCTAGGAGCCAACTTTTTTTAAAAATGTGATTTTTGTTTCACAGTCAAGAACTGCAGAAGCATGGTGGTAATGAGATGTCGCCCTTGGAGAAGACAGGGTCAGAAAACATCACCTAGTTTTCTCAATTTGGGAGTATTAGGTGTCTTATTAAGGCGTTACTTAGACTTTAATTATAGTAAAATAGTATACTTTTTAGAAAATTATCAGAAATTGGCAGAAAATCATACCATCCTTATTTGCAGTATTATATTGAATTTCAGCTGCATGATTTTAGAGGAACATGAGGGCAATCACAAAGGAATACAAAGACTGAATATGGGCCATGGATTGCCCACCTCTTTTTTATAAGGCATAATTCCAGGATATAATGTTTACAGCCACAAAGAAGCACATTTGTTACTTGCTTCAATTCTCTGATTTTTGTCAGCTAGCTTAGGCATCCCAAGTCAATGAATGGCTTCCGGAAGTTAATAAAGATAACACAAAACTGAAGACATGTCATCAAGGTATTTAGCATCCCAGCTTACGCACATAAAATTTGGATAGAAATCTTCCGTAATGACGATTTAAAACATGTGAAGGTTGATCCTTTCTGAGAACTGCTTACCAGGAGCATATCCTTCTTAGCTTGGACAACTTCTTGTGTATTGATGGATGGAGGCCGATTACGACCAAAGTTGTGGGGAATAATGGTATAAAAGCGAGATGAAAGTTCCTCCAGCTGCTTCTGGGAATGTGGTTGCTTCTTTAGAGCTTCTTCAACAGCTTCCAAGGCTTCAAAGCCTTTGGCAATCTGCTGCTTGCTCAACTTTCCCAATGGCATCTTCTTCACATCTGGCAGGGAAACAGACGTAAGAAATTTTTCATACTGATCAATCTAACACTTCCAGGATATTTACAAGTCAGTGGCTAAAGCCACCAGAATTGGAATACTATTGGCAATTTAAAGCTGTGTCCTTTAAGGTTTTCCCACTGAGCACTACCAGTGATTTCTAAATTGGTCATCATTTGTGAAGAAAGCCAAGGGACAAATCTGAACACTTTAATCCTCAGGCTTCCTAACTTTAATTGACTTGGCTTGATGCTAGACCAACCAAGATAAAACCATTCTGGAAAAAAAAAATCTGTTAACTGTACATAAAAGAAAGCGACGTTTCATGCTGCAGAAAAGTGCCCCGCTGAACCCTTTACCTATATTCATGGTCTGCATGGCTTCTTTAAACATGTCATTGCTGAATATAAGTGTCATAAGATTCTGGGTTTGCTTGTCCAAAGTGCAAGGCAGTATCTTTTGTTTGAATGACTTCACTCCATCCACATCGTCCACCTTGAAGACAAGAAGAATTACTTTGGGTCTGAATTCAGAAAATTCAGTTCCTCTAATGGAGCAGCATTAATTTTAAATGCACACTACAATATATATATATATCATAACACAGTGCAAACATCAATACTTTTAACCACATATTTTTCCATTAACCCTTTTATATATTATAACCAAATTCTTAGCAAACTTTATCATATTCTTAAACCTTCCTGTTTCAAATTCTAACAAAAGCTTATATATTTTATCAATTAGATGTTCGTTATCAAGCACAATTGTACTTCAAATACTGTCTCGGTTTGCTACATGCCATCAGTCTTTTTGTCCATTTTAAATATTTATGATAATAGTAAATGGGAAAGCTATTGACAATGATCTCTTTCTGCTGTTAATTTCTCTCTTGATCTAAGTTTGAATTAGCCTTGATGCTTCTCCAACAGTTCTCACTATATCAATCATTTGCCTCTCTGCTGTTTTTCTTTTATAATATGTTTCTTGATCATCTCTAAAGGTGCTTTTGGGCACAACCTGGGTTTATCTATTCCATATTCTCAATATGACAAATTCAATAAAATTGTTTTTGATAGCCACATTAACTTTAACTTTAGCATACCATAAATAGCCATGCATTCCAAACTGTAAGTTGATTGATTGAATTATTTTTTTTTGCACATGGCGATGGAGGCCTAAAGCGAAAAGGTTTTATAAAACCCAGCTGAAGGCCTAGGACTGGGGCAAGAACGCACATGCCCACAGTGAGGGCGCTGCGTGCCACCTGTGGCACACATGCCATAGGTTCGCCACCACAGTTCTAGGTACTAGATTTCCTAGTTTCTAACTCTAAAAGTTTCTTGTTTCTCAGAAACAGCCATTCTTTCATCCAGATCAAATAATAAGCAGTGAAATGCAATTTCAAATCTAGTAAACCCAATCCTCCTCTGCATTTTGCATCTTATAACACTTTATATTTAATTTTATATTTTAACTTTAACTGAAGATTTATATACAAAGAGACTCCTTTTTTTCTGTCCTACTGAAATAAAGTCTTCTCTCAAATTTTGCAGCTCAATTTTGCAGCTCAATTATTTGATATCTTTCTCCTAATGTCAAAAAAAGGTTTCTGCACAGAGTTTACTCTGAACCTCCTGCTTAAAAGTGGAACTCATCCCTCCCAACTCATCCTATCTCAATGGAATTTTCTTCTGTTTAGATTTGTCAGAAAAAAACAACTCTTTTCTCTTACGTAGTATTCTAGTTGGAATTTCTTTAAGTACAATTACATATGTACTATTAATCCTCAATTTAATATTACCGACAAAGTGGAAGTTTGGGAAAAGTAAGATAGGTGATATTAATAGAGAAAAGTTGGATAACTTCACATTACCGGAACTGAGAGAAAAAGAACGTGTTTAAGGTTTACAGTAATTCTAGAACAACCTATATAATAGACAAAAAATAGTTCAGTTTCTGTCTAATGTTTTGAACTGGGAGCTAACACTGAGCAGAGATTGATAAAAGTTTACAGAATTAATAAACATTTTGCAAAATTAAGAAATGTTCCAAGGGATGTCCTTGTGCACTTTGTCAGGAAGAAGACCGGAGATCATTTTGCAATAGGACTTGCACAGTTGTTAGAAACCTATAGATGTCCTGAGAAAATATTGCTGAACTGATTATTTTATCATTAAGCAAAGGTTCTCATCTCAATTCATTTTTACAGAAAATCATCCAGAAATCTATCTGTACTTCCAGATCCACTTACTTCCTAATGTATAGTACTAAAATGTATTCTTTAAACACTTGCCTTTACTGTTACCTCTTGTTCCTCTTTATCTTCAGGTTGCACTTCAATGAGGGTGTACTTGCCAACATGAGCAATAAAATTCCCTCGATTAGCCCATTTATTCTTTGTTTTCTCTTGAAATTTCTTCTCAAAAGCATTTATGGCAGCTTCCAAGGTTGGACAACCACTGAGTTTAGATTGCCCTACTTCCCCCTGGAAAATCATAGAACATTTATTAATCTTAAATTATCAGGAAAGTGTTTCCAACATTTACTGATCTTTTTTAAAAAAATTTTTTAGCTATGATGGCATCATCTGCCAGGTCTTACATTATTTCTCAGTTTTGAATATACCTGAACTTTAACCACAATTAGAATTTTACAGAATGAAACCAGGCTTACTTGATAACATAGCTTTTCTATCTAGCCTCAACATTTGAAAGCTTGCCTTCCTTTCATATTCATTCACTCTCTCCAGCTCAGTACTGACTTTTTCACTATCCCCTCTTCCTTTTCAATGAATATCAAAATAAATAAATGTACCAAGGCCTATAATAACCCTTTTCCTTTTTTTTCAAATTCACACACACAGACACACACGAGATATTATGATCAGTGCTGATAGAAATCAACTCTTTTTCAAGCAGAGATTTTCTGCCAAGGTATTCTGGAAAATTAAAGCCTTATATAGAATGAACTTTGGAGGAAAAGAAGGCAACTGTACCAGTTACTAGCTGCAATCTCAGACAGAGTTGTGTGTGTGTGTGTGTGGGGGGAATCAGGCTCTTAGATAAGTAGGCCTAGATGAGAAGTATAATCTGAGCTCCTCCAAGAGATCAGGAGAGATGGTTTTCAGAGAGGAGGTCAAACAGTAGCAATTTGAATATAAGATCCTCCTTTGAATTAAAATACAAAGGGCTTCCAACTTAATTAAGCTATCAGTAGATAAGCAGTCATAAGGGACGCGGTGGCTCAGTGGGTTAGGATGCTGAGCTTGTCGATCAGATGGTTGGCAGTTTGGTGGGTCGAATCTCAAGTGCTGCATAGCAGAGTGAGCGCCTGTTACTTGTCCCAGCTTCTGCCAACCTAGCAGTTCGAAAGCACGTAAAAAATGCAAGTAGAAAAATAGGGACCACTACGGTGGGAAGGTAACAGCGTTCCGTGAACCTTTGGCGTCTATAGTTATGCCGGCCACATGACCACGGAGACGTCCTCGGACAAGCGCTGGCTCTTCGGCTTTGAAACGGAGATAAGCACCGGCCCCTAGAGTCGGAAATGACTAGCATGCATGTGCGGGGGAACCTTTACCTTTACCTAGATAAGCAGTCAAGAGCCAGTCTAGTGGTTAAAGCAACAGGCTAGAAACCAGAAGACTGTGAGTTCTAGTCCTGCTTAGGTACAAAGCTATCTAAGTGACCTTGGGTCAGTCACTTTCAATCAACCCTAGGAAAGAGGCAATGGCAAACTGCTTCCAAAAGCTTGCCAAGAAAACTTGGTCTTTCGAAAGAGCACTAGATAATTACAACTAGGACTAAACCCATTTAAACTGGAAAATAAAAACAGAATTTACAGCTGCATGTTGCTGTCAAAGTTGTCTACTGCTTCTTCCGAAAAGAGTTCTCATATACTGTAGCTGCATTTTCATTTGTGTAGGCTATTTCCATATGATACTAGCTGTGGCAACTCACTGTCAATCTCATGCATTTGGGATGTATGGTAGCTAGGTGAAATTGATAAGAATTCCTCTTTTAGTGACAGGTCACAGTTGCAGTGGAGGGGTGCAGGGTGAAGTGGTGGATAGCTCAGTGTTCCCCTTTAATGTACAAGTGACCTCTCACTCAGTCTGTTTTTGGATGTACATCCAGGAATCCGCTGAAAAACAACTAAACGTGAATTCAAACTGACAGGTTGGTAGAACATAGTATTTTCAACTCACCTAATACTCTTCACTTACCTGATTGACTTTTTCATTTGGGCTACTTCTGAACATGGGCTTAATGTTTTTCCTCAAGGATGCTAGACTCATGTTCAGAAATAGCGTAAATGACAAGAAATAATAATAATAATAATAATAATAAGAAGAAGAAGAAGAAGAATAAGAATAAGAAGAAGAAGAAGAAGAAGAAGAATAAGAAGAAGAAGAAGTTGGAAGGGACCTTGGAGATCATCTAGTCCAGGGGTCGGCAACCTGAAAAAGCAAAAGAGCCACTGGGAACCGGTTCCATCACACATAAAAATAGTGGGAGCCGCACGCGTACATCCACGCACGCGCACGCGCATAAAACAAAATGTTTTGCGAATGTGCAAAACGTTTTGTTTTTTGCGCATGCACGTGCGTGGATACACGCACGCGGTTCCTTTTTTTACGTGCATGCACCTGCACGC
This sequence comes from Vipera ursinii, assembly GCF_947247035.1. Classification (NCBI taxonomy): domain Eukaryota; kingdom Metazoa; phylum Chordata; class Lepidosauria; order Squamata; family Viperidae; genus Vipera; species Vipera ursinii. Next base: position 68,104,128 of record NC_139513.1, read on the forward strand.
CAGTGGCGACGGGTCTCCGTGGTGACGGGCGCTGGGTTGTGGCGCCACCTTCAGCCCGGGCGCCGCCGGAGCCACCCCCGGGACCTCCAAACTGCCGCCCCAACACCCGTTTGGATACCTGCTGGTGCCGGTTTAGGTCTCCAAACGGGTACTGCCGCTGCCCGTTCTGAGAGGTGCGCGCGCAGCTCTCCAAACCTTTGGAGTGGTGCGCGTGCACCTCCTCCCATTCGGAGTGGTGCGCGCGCACCTCCGCCTGTTCCGAGAGGTGCGCGCGCAGCTCTCCAAACCTTTGGAGTGGTGCGCGCGCACCTCCGCCCGTTCGGAGAGGTGTGTGCGCACCAGGCAACTGGGAGCTGCAGGAGACAGCTCAAAGAGCCGCATGCGGCTCTGGAGCCGCGGGTTGCCGACCCGTGATCTAGTCCAACCCCCTGCTCAGGCAGGAAACCCTATACCATTTCAGACAAATGGCTGTCCAGTCTCTTCTTAAAAACTTCCAGTGTTGGAGCATTCACCGCATCTGGAGGCAGGTTGTTCCACTGGTTAATTGTTCTAACTGTCAGGAAGTTTCTCCTTAGTTCTAGGTTGCTTCTCTCCTTGACTAGTTTCCATCCGTTGCTTCTTGTCCTGCTTTCAGGTGCTTTGACTCCCTCTTCTTTGTGGCAGCCTCTGAGATATTGGAACACTGCTATCATGTCACCCCTCACCCTTCTCTTCATTAAACTACACATACCCAATTCCAGCAACCGTTCCCTATATGTTTTAGCCTCCAGTCCCCCAATCATCTTTGTTGCTCTTCTCTGTACTCTTTCTAGAATCTCAACATCTTTTTTACATCGTGGTGACCAAAACTGGATGCAGTATTGCACAGATCTGTCACCCAGTCAATTTGAAAGGCGGCTAAAACTTTCATTCTTTTTTTTAATTGCAAATTTTATTATTTAAAACTTTGGACAAAGTGTTAATGGTCTGACATTCCTTCTTGTCTACATCATTTTTGTATTTTATACACATATATACATTTTATGTACATATCATTTATATACAATTATACAATATTCAATCTTATCAACCATCTTATTCTAATAATGTGTGAAATCAGCATCCTGTATATCTCTATTTAGACCTTTCTTTCTGTTCCCACCATAGGTAAAACTTATTCCAAATTTGTAATAATCTGACTGATCTTTATTTTTAATTTCCATAGTTAACTTGTCCATTTCTGCGCATGCCCAAATTTTATTTATCACTTCATTCTCATCAGGTATTTCACTATTTTTCCATTTCTGGGCGAACGTCATTCTCACTGCCGTGATGATGTGTATCATTATATATAACTCTTCTTTGGTATATTTCTCTGTTGTTATGCCAAATAGGAAAAATTCTGGTTTATAATCTACTCTCCGTCCTGATATTTCTTCTACACATATCCATATCCTTTGCCAATACTTTTGCGTCTTATTGCAGGACCACCAAACATGAAAATAAGTACCTATTTCTTCAGAACATTTCCAACAGCTAAAACCTTCATTCTTATGTGCACCTGCCCATAGTTACCCAAATCCATCCCATAATATGTTAAAAGGAAGCAGTTGCTGGCTGTTTCCTACATGGGAAGGTCAGGGGACACTGGTTTAGGAGGGGAAATCTACCAACCACTGACTTAACTTGTCCTGCATTAAAACACCGTATTAATCAAAAGTCTTGTCACTAAAGCAGAATAGAGCTCAAGTACCGGGACAGTACGCATTACTCTTGCATATTTTTCTTCTGACCCAAGGATATATGAATTGTGTTTGTGGGAACAGGCTATATGGGAAGATCCCCGGATTATCTCTTTTTGTTTGCTTCCTATATTTTGTCTTTCCAGACCGGAGGAACCCATCTCTATGAATACCTGGTGGGTATAATTCTACTCACCTATCTAATTATGGATCTTAGTGAATGAATTGCAGGATCCCAACTGGGGGATTCTCAGTAAAGGCATGCTCTTTCAGAAATCAGGTTAGAGATTTTGTAGTTAAATTTGAACTGGACCTAGAAATTAACTGCTAACCAGCATGGATGACAAAGGATTGCTATGGATTGTAATGGCCAAGCCCATCAAGCTACCCTCTTTTGAATAAACTAAAACATCTCATGCATTTTCAAATAGTGATACCACTAAAATAACCTAAAGAGGAACTCACCAAATAGCCAATAATAGCTGCAGGTCTGTTATTTCTGCCCACGCATAGCATATTTGAGCCACTGTGAGAATTATCAGTTCCAGAGCATTCCCATGCTATATTTCTGTTCCTGGAGAGAATGGATCTCCTTCAAGAACAGTGTTAAACTCTACTTTTTTATTAAAACCAATGAACCACTCATAAACAGCAGCATGGCTCACACCTCACACTAAGCCAGAAATGTGAGTATGCACGAAGGAGTTATAAACCAACCTGGCATTATGCATAAACTGAGCCACTAGAAACGTATGTAATAATAGCTGAAACAAACCATAGCTTAAGACAACATATTATCAAGACTGAATTTTAACTTACTGGCAATCATTCTAGCTCATTTTTTACTCTTTTTTTTTTAAAAAAAACCTGTTATAATAAATTTGACTTTTGACTTATAATGCTAAGAGACCAAGATTGCATGTCTCGTCTTGTCCAAGTACTGCAGGTTACGAGGAAACGCCTTCTTTTCTTGATACATAGCAGCAATTAGTACTACATTCAGCAAAGCAAATTGTCATTTAGGAAACACAGTTGTTCAACTACGGTATATTTTATGATTGAAATTTTAGTAATTGCATGCCTTGTTCTGCAATCACTGGGCATAATGAGGCTAATAATGCAAAAGCTGTCTTAGGAAGAGGCTACCTACCATGTCCCCACTAGACCTGAACTGTTGAGAAACAAGGTACCAATCCTTCCATTTATGGAGACAAATTGTGATTGTGAGACTTACCACACGGCCCCAGCGGTTCCAGCAACTGTAGTTCCCATTTTGCTCTATCAGCTGGATGATGTAGAATTTGTTGTTGTTATGGCCAATGTTGGTTTGGTTCAGCATACAGTCATAGTCCTCGTAAATCTAAAGTGATAAAAGAGGAAGCAATGGCACACCGGGAATATGAATATGCTGCTTCCAAAACACCCATAAATCCACTGCCAAATTGTAGTTTGGAGCTTTGATTTTGAACCTTTACCTGTCTGGCTCAGGGCCATCCTTATATTTCAAACTACACCTGCATTGAACTAATGGGAAGGGAATAATGACACAGCATCAGGGGCATTATGAAAAATGGCACAAAGTTCATAATGTGTTACTGGGACCTGTGCCAAGTAGTATTGTATCCTGCATTTTATTTGTTCAGCAAGTAATGGAGTCCAGGACCTATGACAGACATGCATTCAGGTTGGAATCTGATTTACATCCCACCCACTACTCCCAGAGAGGCACCTTCAGCTAACAAGATTTCTGTTTGGCTTGGTTTGGTGGAGAACATTCTAAAGAGTGAAATACAATGCAGTATGCTGGTTTGAGACCATCATAAAGATTTGATTGGATTTAAGTACAATGCATCCGTCTGCCAGGAAAAAACTATTAGCTAATGAGACTTCATCATGGAAAAAACAGATTTCTGGCCAAGAAATTTTCTTCTCCTCCCAGACTGACTATGTGTTTTGAATAGACATGCAAAGCAAAAATTCTACTATGCAGAGGAAACCTGAAGAAGCAGGCTACATACAGATTCCTATTTTTCCTCTGCTAGTGCCATCCAAATATATTGGGGGGGGTGTCTAATCTCCTAGCATTGCTAACCAACTTAGCCCACTTACAGCCCAAAACATCTGGAAGGGAATGCCCCTGTTGTAAGGAAAGCCAGACACAGGTGATCATTTGGCCCTACATTCTCAGCAATAGCCATATCGCTTAGACTTATATACCATTTCACAAGGCCTTACAGCAGGGCTTTTCAACCTTTTCACCCATTGTACCACTTTTAGGATATGGCAACATCCAAGTACCACCAGTTGCCTAGCAAGGTGTCAAAAACTTGATGACCAAAAAAAAAAAGTAAAAAAGTGATGAAGTACAGGTAGTCCTTGACTTACAACAGCTCGCTTAATGACTGTTCGAAGTTACAATGGCACTGAAAAAAGTCCCTCCCAAGCCACAGCCTAGCAAGACACCTGCCTGGCCGCCTGGCTGCGCTCTTCCTCCTGTCCGAGGTTTTCATTGTTGTGAGCATTTCTGTTGAGGACTGGCAACGGGGGTGGGGTGGGGTGTTTGGTTTTTATTTGCCCCATCTGCTGGGTGGTTGCAGCAGGTTTTGGTCACTTCACATGACCCTGGGACACTGTGACCGTCATAAACATGAATCGGTTGCCAAGCATCTGAATGTAAATCACAAGACCCTGGAGATGCTGCCACATTCCAGCTGATCGGCGCTTCTTCTGGGCTCAGCAGAAGCACCAGGATCAGTGCTGCTTTCCAGATGATTGGCGCTTCTTCAAGGCTCAGCAGAAGCACTAGGATCCGCACCGAGCTCTAGCTGACAGTCCTGAAGAAGCGCCAATCAGCTGGAAAGCAGCACTGATCCTGGCACTTCTGCTGAGCCCTGACAGCCCTGCAGCTCCAGCCGTCTCTCACTCAGGCTTGTGCGATCCTGCCACCGGTTCAGCTCATTCCCCTCCCCCGTTACTTCTCTAGGATGGTCACGTACCACCTGCCAGGTGCCAATGTACCACAGGTGGTACTCGTACCACTGGTTGAAAAGCCCTGCCTTACAGCCCTCCCTAAGCAGCTTATAGAGTCAGCATATTGCCCCCAACATCGGGCTCCTCATTTTACCCACCTCAGAAGAATGGAAAGCTGAATCAGCCTCGAGCCATTCAGTCGAACTGCTGGCAGTCAGCAGAATTAGCCTGCAAATACTGTACTCTGACCACTGAGCCACCATGGCTCTTTACTCTCACCTGGGCACTGTCATCATGACTCAGCTGACAGGCAGTATCAATTTTGGCCTTGGCCTTCTCCTTGGGAGCTGCTTTCAGTGCTGCCATAGTGGACAGGAAATTGTCTTCCTCGGGTTCAGGTTTCACCTCTGGATCCTTTTTAACCTTCTTGCCCTTGGTGGCAGCCCGAGTTTGGGCAGCTGCTTTACGCTTTGGAGGCATGGTTCCTGTCCAATGTTAACTGTTACCTGAAAAAAAATAAAACTGGTATTGAGATTTACTTCTTCAGGGTACTATGGACATTGCCCCAATAAACAGATCAATTCCTGGCATCATCCTTATTGTTACCAATTCATATTAATTACTGCAGAATTAAGGCCTCTTCACTGAAGATTATACACCACAATCTACTATTCTGCTCCAGTCATGCTGGTCCAGTGTAGGCCAGTTGATAGCCAGTTGATAGCTTTAGCCCCACTCTTAGTCTAGCTTTTTAACCACTACTTCATACTCATTTTCAGTTCTATGCAGTGCTTTTTTTGTAAAAGAAAAAGGTGCCGGAACTCACACATCTCATCCAACCCGCCTTGCCTACCCTATAAGGTTCCATCCAAAAAAGGTGCCGGAACTCCGTTCTGAGCGTTCTATGACAAAAAAAGCCCTGGTTCTATGTATTCAAATTAAATGGGAAAGGAAAACCCTGCCAGCTAAAATCTTATGTTAGTAGCAAAATAAACACAAAATTCCAGGACAAAGACAGATCTGGGGGGGGACCCCTAAAGTGATAATTCTGCTGGTTGGTTAATTGATTAAAAAAAATACTGGAAATGATGCTGAACCCTTTGGCAACTATTTTGGCAAAATCTCATTAATATATTTGTAAATCTTAGTGAGAAACAGGAGACTCTCAGAGTGTAAGCTAAAAGTGTAAATGTGATGTGCTGAAAAACCAAATAAATCCTGTGAACAGCAGCACATACAGTGACTGTAAGAAAAAAAAATGTTTCTAGGTTGTGTTTTTCCAAGGAATCTTTATTACTAATCATTAAAGGGAAGCTGGAGAAAGGTTTTGCCTTTGAAAACATACTTAAAAGTTACAATTCTAATCTTCCCCTTTCCAATTCTAATTGTTTTGTTTGACTATTTGGTTTCAGTCAACCACAGGTGTATGTACATATATATACATGTAGTTTGACAGATTCCCCAAAGGAGCCAGTTTTTATTTAAAAATGCAGCCTAATTGCTACTGAAGCCACAAAACCACACCATAGGCAAGCAGGAATAGATAATTCATAAAGAGTTTCTAAGCTTATTCACAATTTTGTCCTCAGATTATGAATAAGTGTAAATTTTCACCTCCAACCAGCCTTTCTATAATTGTACTCCTTGGACAGATCTTCCTATCTTTCTATTATAAAATGTTTCTGGAAGCCTTCACAAGTTTTTATTAGTTTGGAAATTTTACCAGATAAACCTCAGGGTATTTGGAATTTAGTTTTCTCATTAAGTAGATATTCATGGCAATCCCATAAACAGAACCATAAATTTTTCTCATTGCTTCCCAACGTTAATAAGCATGGTTCTAAATTACTCTCATTTTCAACAAAGTATATAAGGCTACTCAATTAAGTGACCATCATAATACCATTAGGATTGCCTTGCTCATTCTTAGGAATTGGCAAGGAGAAAGCTGATTAAAAAGCATATCCAAACTAGTAGGCAAAATATGAAATATATAGTCCTGAGTTACAAAGTTAACTTGTATGCAAGTCTTCGGTGCAATTTCTTAACAATGCACAAACATACACATTTCAATTTTAGTCAACAAGAGGGGTGTTTTTTGTAGCCATACAACACAAACTTAAATGCATATGCAATATAGAAATGTGTTAGAAATGCATTTAGGGAAAGACAAACTTTATTTCACCTGATCCAGAAAGTATCCTAGAAGTTCTGTACATAGGTTCTGTACTGAATGTGGCATCCTATAATATGTCTGCCCTTATTATGAAATGGCTAAAACATCATTAAAGACACAATTACAACTATTACATAAAAACTACACTCACAAGAAACGTGAAGATGCAAATTACTATATAAATGAATTACAGTTAAAAGGTTTTCATCAAAAGGACAAAACACACATGCAGAGCCTATGAAACATTAAACCCAAACCAAGATTCCCTACAACTGCCTTGGAAAAAACTCCCACCAAAATCATGGCTGGGATGAGATCATGAGAGAGACATCTCATATTTAAAATACTCTCAGAGAGCTATTTTAATCTTAAATCTTTCCTCTCTTGACATGTTTTACATTTCTGCAAAAGTTTAGCATGCTAAAAGGACTCAAGGTCTCTCTAAAAAATAGCATATTACCTATAATATGTATGGACATGGCTAATTCTGAGCTCCCAAATATGTACTGAAATAATGTATTTGCTTTTTCCATGTACTTCAGTATTAAATGATACCTGAATCTTGTAATGATAAAATCATTCAAATATTATTTATTTTCTAGTGTTTTATATTTTAAGATTGCTTATTCACCAATCACTCTGAGTGGTTTGCAAAGGATGAATTTATTAATTATATCTACAGTGAGGGGAAATAAATATTTGCTCCCCTGTTGATTTTGTACATTTGCCCACTGACAAATGATCAGTCTATAATTTTAATGGTAGATTTATTTTAACAGTTAGAATAACAACAAAAAATCCAGAAAACCGCATTTCAAAAAAGTTATAAATTGATTTGCATTTTAATGAATGAAATAAGTATTTGACCCCTTCCCAAAATAAGATTTAGTAGTTGGTGGCAAAAGCCTCGTTGGCAATAACAGAGGTCAGATGTTTCTTGTACTTGGCCACCAGGTTTGCATACATCTCAGGAGGGATTTTGTCCCACTGCTCTTTGCAGATCTTCTCCAAGTCATTAAGGTTTTGAGGCTGACTTTTGGCAGCTCAAACCTTCAGCTCTCTCCACAGATTTTCTATGGGATTAAGGTCTGGAGACTGGCTAGGTCACTCCCGCAGCTTAATGTGCTTCTTCTTGAGCGACTCCTTTGTTGCCTTGGCTATGAGTTTTGGGTCATTGTCATGTTGGAATACCTATTCACAACCCATTTTCAATGCCCTGGCTGAGGAAAGGTTCTCATCCAAGATTTGACGGTACATGGCCCGGTCCATCGTTCCTTTGATGCAGTGAAGTTGTCCTGTCACCTTAGCAGAAAAACACCCACAAAGCATAATGTTTCCACCTCCATGTTTGATGGTGGGGATGGTGTTCTTGGGGGTCACAGGCAGCGAGTTGGGGTCACTCCTCCTAATACAGCGAGTTGAGTTGATGCCAAAGAGCTCGATTTTGGTCTCATCTGACTACAACGCTTTCACTGTTCTCTAAATCATTCAGATGTTCATTGGCAAACTTCAGACATGCCTGTACATGTGCTTTTTTAAGCAGGGGGACCTTGTGGGTGCTACAGGATTTCAGTCTATCACGGCGTAGTGTGTTACCAATTGTTTTCTTGGTGACTATGGTCCCAGCTGCCTTGAGATCATTGACCAGATCCTCCTGTGTATTTCTGGTCCGATTCCTCACTGTTCTCATGTTCATTGAAACTCCACGAGGTGACATCTTGCATGGAGCCCCAGACCGAGGGAGATTGACAGTTATTTTATGTTTCTTCCATTTGCAAATAATCGCACCAACTGTTATCACCTTCTCACCAAGCTTGGAGATAGTCTTGTAGCCCATTCCAGCCCTGTGTACGTGTACAATCTTGTCCTGACATCCTTGGACAGCTCTTTGGTCTTGGCCATTGTGGAGAGTTTGGAATCTGATTGATTGATTGCTTCTGTGGACAGGTGTCTTTTATACAAGTAACAAGCTGAGATTAGGAGCACTCCCTTTAAGAGAGTGCTCCTAATCTCAGTGTATATACCTGAGAGCCAGAAATCTTGCTGACTGATAAGAGGATCAAATACTTATTTCACTAATTAAAATGCAAATCAATTTATAACTTTTTTGAAATGCATTTTTTTTGTTATTCTGTCTCTCACTGTTAAAATAAACTTACCATTAAATTTATAGACTGATCATTTCATTGTCAGTGGTCAAATGTACAAAATCAGCAGGGAATCAAATAATTTGTTTCCCCTACTGTACATCTGCCTGTAAGAGCTCAAGGGAGCATATATAGCATTGCTTCCTCCATTTTCCCTATTACAACATCCATGTAAAGTAGACTGAGCTCTTAGAGGGTGACTGGCCTAAAATCACCCAGTGAGGCTTCCATAGCTAACGGTGATCTATCTGTAGAAGACAGTCTGTATTAGGCTTTCTATAGGTAGGATGGTTGTAGGAAAGAGATTCTTCAAATTGGAAAGTGACCTATTCATTTCAAAGCTTTAAAAGGTAGTTGATGAAGCAGGGAAAAAGGATCCTAAAATTATCAAAGGAACATGTACATTAGAGGGTTTTGAAAAGGATGGATGATAAGGTACACGGGTCTCAAGAAACCAAAATATAAACCTTTCCAAGTACAGATGTAACAAGATGTTGAAATGACCAGACAATAAAGGTCTGCCCGGGATGGCCCAATATTTTTCTATAAAGTGGGCATAAAATAATTAATGTGCCTAAAGTTGTGAACAAATGCATACTATTGTTCATAAAAATACATGAAATATATATTCTCCTCACACATTCCATGGACACAAAGCACTAAGGGCTCCTGTGAAAATAATAGCAATAATAATGTGCCAGTTGGTTTTCAAGGAAAAATACAACTTAAAAGGTCTGCATCTTGGCTTCTATTCATTAGCTTTCAATGTGGAAATCTCCATGGCAAAGAAATTCTCTCTGACAGGTCACACATCAATGGCAAGTAAGTTACAACCGCTCACTTATTTTACTATAAACACTATATACTATATACACTTCCCTGTATATACTGATATCAATGAGGTACATCAAAAGTGTGTGGGATGGTGAGCAGGAGAAGCAAAATAAAACCACCCATTTCCTGATTTACATATTTTGGTGTTTCAGAGCCTTTTCCTGCTGAGGTATCCTCTGTTGTCCCCAATTGAGCCTGGTGCTGAAGCCAATGTAGGCTGCCAGACAAGAGGTGCAGGTTTTATTTCCTTTTATTGAAACGCTCCAAGAAAAGGGGTCCTGTCCAAAATGCCAAGGACCCTCGAACCACAGAATTAAGAAAGGTTTATACATTTTTACTAAAGCAGAAGGCGGGATAAGGTGGGATATATAAAAATAACTAATTAAACATTTTAGTAATGATCTAACAATTATTCTATTGGTCTAGACATCCCTATTCTCAAGCCTTGGCTAATGAATGCTTCCGGAGTTATCTAGTACATATTCTATTTGCTCTGGGCCATTTCTATTCTTAGCTTCTAGCTGAGCTATACTAGATGCCTAACTCTTCCTGTTTTATCAGCTTTCTAACCACTCAGAATTATTACCAGCTTTACATGTGCATATTCCCTGTGAATAATCATTCTTTGTTCTTGCCAAACTCCACAATTAGTCTAGTCTCCTTTCAAATGTATGCCATAACCTGTTTTTAGCAGACAGCCCATCATTCTGTGAATTAACTTTTAGTTCCTGTGATTTTCTGCCACTATGAAAGAGTGGCCAAGGAGGATGGGAACTGTAGTAGTACGCAGCTGGAGAAGGCATCAAGATTGTCACAGACAATTAGGGAAGCAACCATTTATAAACCAGACTGAAGTGTGTTTTCTCTAAAAGTTGCTGCAGGGGCCTCTAAGCCTTTCAGAGTTAGCTTCAGTAGTAGGAATACTCCCCATCCCCCTAATACCAGGAGCAACATCAAATCCCGTTTTGAATGGTGACTTCTGTCGAGGTTGGCCTTGTTTCAACATCACTTCATTGACAAGTTCATCCCAGAATAACAAATCAGGGCAGCTGTGGTTCATTTTATTTATTTTTTATTTTAATTCCATTTATATCCCGCCCTTCTCCGAAGACTCAGGGCGGCTTACAAGCTTAGCAGTAGCCTTCATTCTATGTATATGCTTGCTTGTTAGGGCTTTCACACACACCCCCAAGCGGCATTATTACAAAGTCAGCTTAATTGCCCCCAACAATCTGGGTCCTCATTTTACCTACCTCGGAAGGATGGAAGGCTGAGTCAACCTTGAGCCTGGTGGGATGCGAACCTGCACTAATTGCAGGCAGCTGGTGTTACTTAAGGAGGCATTAGCCCACTGCTCCACCAAGGCTCTTTCATCTTTCACGGTTTCCTCTTTTGGCAACAAACCCATCAAAACAAAGTTAAAGCGCGGTCTATTTTTAAAGCCCACCTTCTCTTTGCTTGAAGTACAAACTCACCCGAGGAGCGGGGAGGTTCTCCTTGTTGCCCGGAAATCCCCCCGGAAAAGCCAAACGCCGGCACCGGGCAGGCAGCAAAACAAGCCTGGACAAGCCAGAGGTCGTCAGGGAGCGCCGCTGCTTCGCTTCCTGCCCCTCCTGACGGCCAAGCTCAGCCCTCGACGGCTCAGCAATAGCAATACGCCTCTCTGGGGAAGAGTGCCAAACCGGCCTTCTCCGATCCGCTGGCCGGGGAGGAAGCGCCGAACTACCCCGGGCCGGATCAGTGGCGAAAGGGGAGAACCGCTGCAGAGATCAAGCAGCATCCTTCTCCGGCTTCCGTTGCCTCCGTTTTCGTTTAACGCAGAGCCACCGTGTCGGTCAGGTGACGATTCGTGAAATCTGAGGTTTATTCGCGTTTCATTTACACCGTCCAGAAAGCCAAGAGGAAACTTTTTTTTTTTAAAGTACCGTGGAGTCAGCGCGAGCGGGAAATACCCCGATGTCCGCCAACGCTTTTCTGATTTCTGTAACGGAGATGCCCTTTTATCCTGTGTAATTTTGTGGGCAAGTTAATAATAATAATAATAATAAAAATAGCCACGACCAAATATGCTGACTCTGTAAACTAGGAGTCTTCAAACTTGGCAACTTTAAGACTTGTGGACTTCAACTCCCAGAATTCCTCAGCCAGCGCAGCTGGCTGAGGAATTCTGGGAGTTGAAGTCCACAAGTCTTAAAGTTGCCAAGTTTGAAGACCCCTGCAGTATAAACCGTTTAGAGAGGGCTGTAAAGCACTGTGAAGCGGTATATAAGTCTAAGTGCTATTGCTAATGCTGTTCTGGGGTTTCTGCAGGCAGCAGTCGTCGCTTCTGTCCTTATGCAGCAAAATCCGCGCTCCACTGCGTCGGTACGGCTCCAAACCCTCGAGAAGGGCTGCCTCTCACTGTTCGGCATCCACCTCAGCATCTCCAACCTTCCCAGGTGCCGCCGCCGCCGCCGCCGCCTGCGAAGCAGTAACGGGGCTGAACAAGCTCTATTCCTTTGAACCAACGAGAGGGAAGAGGTAGAAGGCCTTCTCGGAAATATACCAGCCAATGGGGAAGGCCGGAAGGGCTTTTGTCCAATGGGAAAGCGCCGGAGGTTGGCTCAGGGAGCCACGTGTAGGAAGTATTTGCCGGAGTAGCTGAAGTAGCATGGCGGCCCCCGGTTCGAAAAAAAGGCAGCAAAGGCAGCGCGGCGCTTCTGCTTCGGCCGCGGCGGCTGGGCGCAAGAGACGAAAGGTCGGTGCAGGGAAATGGGAGGGAAGGCAGCCAGGCGAACGAATGAAAGAGAAGGAGCGAAGCGGTCACGGAAGAGAAGGAAAGTAGTGAAAGCAACAAGAGTTGTAGCAGGGTTTCAGGAGAAGAAAATACTAATTCTGCTTCTAAAGAACGAATGTCAGAAAGTGTAGTGCAGGGGTCTTCAAACTCGGCCTTTTTATGACTCATGGACTTCAGCTCCCAGAATTCCTCAGCCAGGTACGCTGGCTGAGGAATTCTGGGAGCTGAAGTCCATGAGTCATAAAAGGGCCGAGTTTGAAGACCCCTGGTGTAGTGCATGTGTGTTGATTTGGAAAAAAAAAGGCTAGGATGAAAATAGGGTTGAATTAGGAAGTAATTTGGACAAATTTGAAGTTGAGTTGGTTGCTGTATGCGATGAGCGGTGAAAATAAATGATGCATAAAAATATGTAGCATGATTAGCAAAGGCATCAACTTCTGCTACCTATGATCAATGCTTTGCTAAGGAGGATTGTATTAATTAGAATGGACACATTTGAGCCTGTTTGTTCCTGCTTGTCCAGCTTTTCAATAACTGAGTGAAGGCATTATTTAATCAGATTTATTTAATTAGGTTTGATCTAAAATAAGTTTTTTACTTCCCAGGTCCCTGCTGGCGAAGAAAGAGCTTGGCAGAAAGCTGGCTCCAAGTTGAATGAAGAGATCTCTAGTGATTCTGAACCAGATGTGTAAGAATATGCCAAACTGCCTTGGTATTTTTTTTCTCTAATTAGGAAGATCATGTCATAAATATTAAGAATTTTCAAAGGAATTTCCTACGGAGATCATTGCATGAAGCTGATAATGAGAGAAACGCTCTATGTGACCTCATGATAATATAACAAGTGGTGGATTCCTGAAGTATAGTTCTTTGTGGCATCTAATGACTCCAAAAGTCTGTACTTTAGGGATCCCATTGAATAAGGTATCACAAATTTGCATTAGGGATTGGGACAAAGTACTGAAGTATTTTCTTTGAGGGAATTGGACAGTAATTGATGGATAATTGTTGATGAATAATTGTTGAGGTGATATAAAGTATTTCTGTGTAAATTGTTTCTTTTCCATCTGTAGCCCAGAAAATAAAAATGAAGCAGCAGAAGAAATTGAAGAGACGCCGCAAGAGAAGAAACTGAGATTAGCGAAACTATATTTGGAGCAGCTTCGCCAACAAGGTGAGGAGAAGCTAGATTTGATTTAATTGGATTGTTAAACAATCAGATTAAAATTCTTGGTATATGAAATGAAACCAGTCTATCTATGTACCTATTTATCTGTTAAATTTATATAGCCTATGATGACTTTGGGCAGCTTATAAAGTTAAAACAATAAAAAAATTCAACAAAAATAACTCCAAAAACAATATCATTAAAAACAGTAAGATTATTAAAATGTAATTGGCAGGAGATCATTATTTATTTTCTTAAATGTGCAACCTATTAGCAAGTTCTCCACAAATGTCACCAGATCCCCAGGCCAGGTGGCAAAGCCATATCTTCAAAAGGCCAGATTGATCATGGCTAATCTTACCTCTGAGGAGAGGATGTTCAAAAAGATGGGCACTTCAGCAGAAAAGACTCTCCTCCTGGCCCCATCACATGACTTTGGACCCACCATATGATGGGATGGATAGGTATGATTGGGTTGGGGTGGTCCCTCAAATACCCCAGCCCCATGCCTTGTAGGACTTTGTAAGCCCCCATCTGCACCTTGACACAAACTGGTAGCTAATGCAGTTTCTGGAGCAGAAGTGTAACTTGCACTGCTGTAGATGTGTACATAGCTGCTGATGCCTCTGCATTTTATACCGTTGAAGCTTCCAGATGCTGTTCAAGGGCACATCCTTATAGACTGCATTAAAGGTAAATGATTTAAATGAAAGAATAGAAGGAGAACTCATCAAGTTTGCAAACGACACTAAGCTGGCAAGGATAGCCAAGATAATAGGCTCAAGATCCAGATTTTGTTGGATAGGGCCTAGTGATCAAGTTGCTCAAGATCCAGATGGATCTTGAGAGACATGATCACTGGGCCCTATCCAACAAAATGAAATTCAGTGTAGAGAACGTTTGCGGGAATTGGGTATAGCAAGTCTAGTGAAAAGAAGGACTAGTGGGTGACATGATATCAGTGTTCCAATATTTGAGGGGCTGCCACAAAGAATAGGAGGTCAACCTATTTTCCAAGGCACCAGAAGGCAAGACAAGAAATGATGGGAACTAACTAAGGGGAGAATCAACCTAGAACTAAGGAGAAATTTCCTAACACTGAGGACAATTAACCAGTGGAACAGCTTGCCTTGGGAAGTTGAGGGTGCTCCATCACTGGAGGTCTATAAGAAGAGACTGGACAGCAACTTGTCTGAAATGCTACAGGGTCTCCTGCTTGAGCAGGGGGTTGTACTAGAAGAGCTCCAAGATCCTGTCCAAGTCTGTTATTAGGGCATGAGCATTGGGCCTTCTGGTCCAGAAATAGGTACAATTGGCACACAACATGAAATTGCATAAAAGCCAACCTATCTATGATTGCCACTTGCTCATTTGAGCAGGAGTTGTGCGTACAAAAGGACTTCCAGATGGTACACTGAGTTTGTCTGGGACGGTGTCACCCATCCAGAATTAAAGATGGTAAATTCCCAGATCCTTGTAGTCCCAAGATCTGAAACCACTCAGTTTTGCCAGGGTTAAATTAAGTCTGTTTTTTCCCTATGTATAATTAATAGTACATTAATTATATTAGCTACTTAGCCTGTTACGAACTTTTATTTGCTTATTTAACTTTTCAACTATTTGAAAAGTTCAGTCTCAGCAAAGATGGCTGGGAATTTATCTTGAGAAGTGTGGAGATTTTTAAAAAAATCTATTCCTTTGTGTAAAGAAGGCATATAGTTTCCTTAAATTTATGAACTGGGAAATTTAATACGTGTTTTTTAAACCAATTTCTCAACTGTTTTAGAAGATGATTTAACTTACTAGAGATACCAAAATATTTTTTTTGTGAAAAACCCTCATCCTACTGGGTAACTATTGGTTCTGGTCGTTCATTTTACTGACGGATCTTCAGGATTTGAAATTTATTTCATATTAGATTTTTTGGTTAAGTAAACAAAGCTATGTCTGATTTTTCCCTCTGGCAGAAGAAGAAAAGGCTGAACAAGAGGCTTTTGAGAAAGATCTGGTTGCTGGCCGATTAAAGGAAGATGTGGTGAGTAGGACATGAGGTAGTAGACTGGGAAGAAATTGGTGCCTCTACCCAATGCTGTTTTTGTAAAAAAAAAAAAAGTGCCGGAACTCACACACGTCATACAACCTGCCTTGCTTACCCTATAAGATTTAACTTTGTAATTGAAAAAAAAACCCTCCAATTTTTAGTGTATCTAAAAGACTAGGATTTTGTTCAAGGTAAGGTAATACTATTAATGTTACCATGCACTGTGTGGCTTTAAATTACAAGAAGGCATTTTATTCATCTTTTGGGACATTTACCACTGGCATTCTCATTTAGTTTAATGAGTGGAAATGTCAGCTTTCTATGTGGAATGAAATTGGCCCAATAAAACAAAATTTGGTTGCTTGTAAAAAATTGAATTATTTTTAAGAAGTTGTCAAAACAAAGTGGAAAAATTTACATTTGGAGTTTAAGATGGATATTGACTTGAAACGAAGTTGAAACTTTCTCAGTAAACAGATTACTTTTAATTTACCTTTAAGTTAAACCCAGTTTAATAAATAGAGCTGATTAAATCTCATACTGTAGGTCTACCTTTACATCTGACCAATACATAATTAATATATATTATTAATAATCTCCAAATCACAACATTGGCTTTATTCTTATTCTTCTGCTCTGCAGTTTGAATATAAAGTATAAAAGACTAAAAAGACATTTTCATAGACATCCCAGCCTTTGAACTACCCAAGGAACCGAAACAGCAAAGTTTCGCTGTTGGACAAGCTTCCATGCCAGCCGCCTTTCTTTCCTCTCGCTTCGCCTCTTTTTAACCTCACCTTCTGTAAGGGAAGGCAAAAGGCTCAGTCACCCTCTCGTGAAAGATGGCCTCCATGTTTATGTGTCTCCACCATCGGCTTCCACATCACATGGTCTGACCCAGCCAATCAAGCTCTGACTGTGCTGCTCTGGCACTTCATGGCTCCTCCTAGAGGAGGCAGAGAGCACCAGAAAATTCAGGCTGAAAAAAGCTGAGTAATTTTGGTGAAGTGACTTTTTCATGGGCTTTTCCCATCTAATCCTTGGAAACCATTTCCTGCCTTGCTTCCTTTCAGTCATAAGCCAATAAAGTAGTAATGAGTCTGATACTCTCAGTGTCAGTTTGGTAGAAGTAGGAGTTGAAGTTCTTAAACGCAAGTATCTCAGAAATCGCCATTTAGTCGCTGAATCTTTTGTCAAAACTGAAAGGAGATTGCGACCACCCTTGCAAGTCCATATAGAAGAATTTAAGGTCATTTTAAAAAAAAGGAAATTAACCCAATTTAATATTTAGCTATAGGTGGGTATAAGAATGTGATCTGTATACTGTTTCCTAATTTGTGTATTTTGTGAAGTAGGAAGCAAGAGTCAATCTAATTTTATTTTATTTGTCCCCCATAGCTTGAACAGAAAGGAAAATTGCAGCGACAAATTGCCAGCAGTGTAAGTAGAATCTTTTTTCTCCCCCCACAATTGTGCAGACTTTCAAAGCACCTATTACTCTTCCTCGAACTATAGGCCTTTTATTATTTCAGATTGTTGCAGGATTTTGCTGGTTTTTATATGTTCTTGCCCTACGGACAAAATTATTATATTTAAAACATTCTTATGCCTAGCTCCAGGCAGCTAACGTTTAATTAAAAGCCACAAACAAAAGCAACCCCCCTAATATTGTGTCTGAGGCCATTCATATCCTTATGTAGTAATTATTTTTTAAAGATGAGCTCATTTAATTCCCTGGGAGAATCACTGAGTCTTCAGTGCCATGGCAAATCTTCAGTGCCTGCCACGTCTTGAATGCCTGGCAAGGTAAAAGCCCTGATCTAGATCTTGAAGGTTATTCCATTGCACAAAACTGGGGCCACCATAGGGGAGCACAGATTGTAAGCCGCCCTGAGTCTTCGGAGAAGGGCGGGATATAAATGGGATTAAAAAATAATAATAATAATAATACAAGTGACAAAGATGCTCACCCTGTTGGATCTGGTGGGGCAGAGTGAAATAACAAAAGAGAGGTTCTACAGATAATCTGGCTATCTGCCATGAAGGCCTTTAGGTGATAATCAACATCTTGAATTGCCTCCATAATTTCCTGGAATGGAATGGAATAGAATATTATAGAATTATAGAATTAATTATAGAATTATAGACTGTGTGAATCATACTAGGATACTGAGTAAAACAATAAACCGTATATACTTGAGTATAAGCCGACTCGAGTATAAGCCGAGACCCCTAATTTTACCCCAAAAAACTGGAAAAAGTTATTGACTCGAGTATAAGCCGAAGTATAAGTATAAGCTTGGCCCCTTCTTAGCAACATATCTATATTCTGTTCCACAACGAGCTGCTCGTTGACTCCGCCGGCGGCTGTTTCATTCCGCCTCTCAGCTGATGGAGCTGCGCAACCACCGGCAGCCGTCTCCAGCCTTCTCCCAGCCATCCCTGCCGGCACGTGTGCTCTGTGGCCGTTCATGGCCCCCCCCGTTCACCCCCGACCGTGGGTGCAGCCGCGGGTCCGGCGTTCGCCCGCCGACCAGCTGATGGGCGCGGGCGTGGCCGGACTGTCCCCAGAGCCAGGCGGGTTCCACCGGCGTTGGCCCGCCGAACAGCTGATGGGCGCGGGCGTGGCCGGGCTGTCTCCGGAGCTGGGCGGGTTCCACCGGCTGGGCTCCCCACGGCTGCCTCATCATTTGGCGCGGCCGCGGGTCCGGCGTTCGCCCGCTGAACAGCTGACAGGCGCGGGCGTGACCGGGCTGTCCCCGGAGCCGGGCAGGATCCACCGGCATTGGGTGTTCACCCGCCGAACAGCTGACGGGCGCGGGCATGGCTGGGCTGTCCCCGGAGCTGGGCGGGATCCACCGACATTGGGCGTTCGCCCGCCGAACAGCTGATGGGCGCGGGCGTGGCCGGGCTGTCTCCGGAGCTGGGCAGGTTCCACCGGGTGAGCTCCCCACGGCTGCCTCATCATTTGGCGCGGCCGCGGGTCCGGCGTTCGCCCGCCGAACAGCTGATGGGCGCGGGCGTGGCCGGGCTGTCTCCGGAGCCGGGCGGGTTCCACCGGCTGGGCTCCCCACGGCTGCCTCATCATTTGGCGCGGCCGCGGGTCTGGCGTTCGCCCGCCGAACAGCTGACGGGCGCGGGCGTGGCCGGGCTGTCCCCGGAGCCGGGCAGGATACACCGGCATTGGGTGTTCGCCCGCCGAACAGCTGACGGGCGCGGGCGTGGCTGGGCTGTCCCCGGAGCTGGGCGGGATCCACCGACATTGGGCGTTCGCCCGCCGAACAGCTGATGGGCGTGGGCGTGGCCGGGCTGTCCCCAGAGCCGGGCGCCTTCCACCGGCGTTCGGCGTTCGCCCGCCGAACAGCTGATGGGCGCGGGCGTGGCCGGGCTGTCCCCAGAGGTAAACTTCGTGACCCACCCAGCCCATGCATAAAACAGAAATGAAAAGTCTTAAAAAAGTTTTGCGCGGTTAAATAAACAGCATTTGCATATTGTTTCTCCACGGAGCACCGACAAAATTCGCTCGAATTAAGGAACGTGGGGAGCTAAAGAATCGGGCTATAGGGAATGTCTGGCATGACGGGCAACCCTGGGAAACACGAGGACTGTAGTGCAGTGGCGTAGCGTGGGGGGTGCAGGGGGGGGCGGCCACACCGGGCGCAACATCTGGGGGGGGCGCGACCGGCGGGCTAGGGCAAGGCTGCTCGCGAGCGAGGGGTATCTGTGCCTGCGCCGACACAGAAACGCTTCTCTCTCCGGGTGGGGGAAGGTTCGGCGGCTCCCTGGGTCTATATACGCCTCTGTATGCGCACGCCGCCTCGCGCTCCCGCAAACGAGAAAGAAAGAACGGCAGCGTCTGCGAGCCTCGCCAGCGGCGGCGTTCCTCGGTGTGGGCGTGCCTGCGTCTTTGGATGTGAGGCTTTCGGAGAGGCTGCCTTTGGCTCCTGGTACTTGCAGCCGGTTTAAAAGAAATGAATTCTCGCCCGCTTTCACAGACTTGTTCTTTTACACCGGCTGCAAGTACCAGGAGCCAAAGGCAGCCTCTCCGAAAGCCTCACACCCAAAGATGCAGGCACGCCCACACCGAGGAGCGCCGCCG
This sequence comes from Vipera ursinii, assembly GCF_947247035.1. Lineage (NCBI taxonomy): Eukaryota > Metazoa > Chordata > Lepidosauria > Squamata > Viperidae > Vipera > Vipera ursinii. The sequence goes on from NC_139513.1 coordinate 68,124,060, forward strand.
CTGGCGAGGCTCGCAACATCTGGGGGGGGGCGCGACCGGCGGGCTAGGGCAAGGCTGCTCGCGAGCGAGGGGTATCTGTGCCTGCGCCGACACAGAAACGCTTCTCTCTCCGGGTGGGGGAAGGCTCGGCGGCTCCCTGGGTCTATATACGCCTCTGTATGCGCACGCCGCCTCGCGCTCCCGCAAACGAGAAAGAAAGAACGGCAGCGTCTGCGAGCCTCGCCAGCGGCGGCGTTCCTCGGTGTGGGCGTGCCTGCGTCTTTGGGTGTGAGGCTTTTGGAGAGGCTGCCTTTGGCTCCTGGTACTTGCAGCCGGTTTAAAAGAAATGAATTCTCGCCCGTTTTCCCTGACTTGTTCTTTTACACCAGCTGCAAGTACCAGGAGCCAAAGGCAGCCTCTCCGAAAGCCTCACACCCAAAGACGCAGGCACGCCCACACCGAGGAACGCCGCCGCTGGCGAGGCTCGCAACATCGGGGGGGCGCGACCGGCGGGCTAGGGCAAGGCTGCTCGCGAGCGAGGGGTATCTGTGCCTGCGCCGACACAGAAACGCTTCTCTCTCCGGGTGGGGGAAGGCTCGGCGGCTCCCTCTGTATGCGCACGTCGCCTCACGCTCCCGCGAACGAGAAAGAAAGAACGGCAGCGGCGGCGTTCCTCGGTGTGGGCGTGCCTGCATCTTTGGGTGTGAGGCTTTCGGAGAGGCTGCCTTTGGCTCCTGGTACTTGCAGCCGGTTTAAAAGAAATGAATTCTCGCCCGTTTTCCCTGACTTGTTCTTTTACACCAGCTGCAAGTACCAGGAGCCAAAGGCAGCCTCTCCGAAAGCCTCACACCCAAAGACGCAGGCACGCCCACACCGAGGAACGCCGCCGCTGGCGAGGCTCGCAACATCGGGGGGGCGCGACCGGCGGGCTAGGGCAAGGCTGCTCGCGAGCGAGGGGTATCTGTGCCTGCGCTGACACAGAAACGCTTCTCTCTCCGGGTGGGGGAAGGCTCGGCGGCTCCCTCTGTATGCGCACGCCGCCTCACGCTCCCGCGAACGAGAAAGAAAGAACGGCAGCGGCGGCGTTCCTCGGTGTGGGCATGCCTGCATCTTTGGGTGTGAGGCTTTCGGAGAGGCTGCCTTTGGCTCCTGGTACTTGCAGCCGGTGTAAAAGAACAAGTCTGTGAAAGCGGGCGAGAATTCATTTCTTTTAAACCGGCTGCAAGTACCAGGAGCCAAAGGCAGCCTCTCCGAAAGCCTCACACCCAAAGACGCAGGCACGCCCACACCGAGGAACGCCGCCGCTGGCGAGGCTCACAGACGCTGCCGTTCTTTCTTTCTCGTTTGCGGGAGCGCGAGGCGGCGTGCGCATTCAGAGGCGTATATAGACCCAGGGAGCCGCCGAGCCTTCCCCCACCCGGAGAGAGAAGCGTTTCTGTGTCGGCGCAGGCACAGATACCCCTCGCTCGCGAGCAGCCTTGCCCTAGCCCGCCGGTCGCCACCCCAGATGTTGCGCCCGGTGCGGCCGGCCCCCCCCTGCACCCCCCACGCTACGCCACTGCACTACAGTCCTCATGTTTCCCAGGGTTGCCCGTCATGCCAGACATTCCCTATAGCCCGATTCTTTAGCTCCCCACGTTCCTTAATTCGAGCGAATTTTGTCGGTGCTCCGTGGAGAAACAATATGCAAATGCTGTTTATTTAACCGCGCAAAACTTTTTTAAGACTTTTCATTTCTGTTTTATGCATGGGCTGGGTGGGTCACGAAGTTTACCTCTGGGGACAGCCCGGCCACGCCCGCGCCCATCAGCTGTTCGGCGGGCGAACGCCGAACGCCGGTGGAAGGCGCCCGGCTCTGGGGACAGCCCGGCCACGCCCGCGCCCATCAGCTGTTCGGCGGGCGAAGCCGGACCCGCGGGCGCACCAACTGCTGAGGCAGCCGTGGGGAGCCCAGCCGGTGGAACCCGGCCGGCTCTGGGGACAGCCCGGCCACGCCCGCGCCCATCAGCTGTTCGGCGGGCGAACACCCAATGCCGGTGGATCCCGCCCAGCTCCGGGGACAGCCCAGCCACGCCCGCGCCCGTCAGCTGTTCGGCGGGCGAACACCCAATGCCGGTGGATCCCGCCCGGCTCTGGGGACAGCCCGGCCACGCCCGCGCCCGTCAGCTGTTCGGCGGGCGAACGCTGGACCCGCGGCCGCGCCAACTGCTGAGGCAGCCATGGGGAGCCCAGCCGGTGGAACCCGCCCGGCTCCGGAGACAGCCCGGCCACGCCCGCGCCCATCAGCTGTTTGGCGGGCGAACGCCCAACGCCGGTGGATCCCACCCGGCTCTGGGGACAGCCCGGCCACGCCCACGCCCGTCAGCTGTTTGGCGGGCAAACAACGCCGGTGGATCCTGCCCGGCTCCGGAGACAGCCCGGCCACGCCCGCGCCCATCAGCTGTTTGGCGGACGAACGCCCAACGCCGGTGGATCCCGCCCGGCTCTGGGGACAGCCCGGCCACGCCCGCGCCCGTCAGCTGTTCGGCGGGCGAACAACGCCGGTGGAACCCGCCTGGCTCCGGAGACAGCCCGGCCATGCCGCTGTTTGGCGGGCAAACGCCGGCGGCCGGGCCAACTGCTGAGGCAGCCGTGGGAAGCCCAGCCGGTGTAACCCGCCCGGCTCTGGAGACAGCCCGGCCACGCCCGCGCCCATCAGCTGTTCGGCGGGCGAACGCCGAACGCCGGTGGAAGGCGCCCGGCTCTGGGGACAGCCCGGCCACGCCCGCGCCCATCAGCTGTTTGGCGGGCAAACGCCGGACCCGCGGCCGCGCCAACTGCTGAGGCAGCCGTGGGAAGCCCAGCCGGTGGAACCCGCCGGCTCCGGAGACAGCCCGGCCACGCCCGCGCCCATCAGCTGTTCGGCGGGCGAACACCGGACCCGCGGCCCGTGCGGAGCCCAGCCCTCCCTTCTCTCAGCAGCCTGTTCCGAACGAAGGGACAGTTCTTTTTTTTTGTTGACTGGAGTATAAGCCGAAGTGGAGTTTTCAGCCCAAAAAAGTGGGCTGAAAAATTCGGCTTATACTCAAGTATATACGGTAAATTGTAAGATACAAGTAGCAAAGCAATGTCCTATACATCTTGTTGAGGGAAGAAGTTGAAACAGTTTATGTCCAGGATGTGTGGGGTCTATAGATATTTTCACAGCCTTCTTTCTGCCTTGTACATGGAAGGCAGGCTGGTAGTGATTGTTTTTCTGCAGTTCTATCTATTGAAGTCTGTGTCTGACTTGTTTGGTTGCAGTGCCAAACCAGACAGTTATAGAAGTCCAAATGACAGACTCAATAATTCCTTGTAGAACTGTATCAGCAGCTCTCAAAACAGTGGCATGTTGTGTCCAAAATAGTGTGCCCAAAACTACCAGCATATTTTGGATCAATTGCAATTTCTGAGTAATTCTCTTTTCTGTTTTTTAAAAGTTTTATTACTTTTTAAGAATTACAATCCTTAGAGCTTAATAAACAACATGTTGTCTGGGTTCACATATTTAACATTAACTTCTTCAATATAAATCTATTTAGTACTGTACAATCTAGTATTTTTTCCCTGATCCTCCTTTCTTCCTCATATTTGTTCCATTTTCCCTCATTACACAATTACAATTCTTGGTACTATGGTACTATTGATGTATACAAAGTAGGTATAAACATCTTCATCATATTTTACTAATATTGTACAAATAAGAATATCAGTTCATAAATCAATATCCTGTTTTTCATGCTCTTAATTTCCCATCAATATTTAAAGTAGATTTTTAGATTAGATAATCTTTGTCATTTTTTCCTGTGGGCACAATGGTACACATTAAAAATGAAATTTAGTTGCTTGCTCTCAAGTGTACACAAACATAACACACATTTAAAACATACTGTATACAACATGTATAGACCTACAGCCATACATATAAGTAACATATAAATATTAATCACTGTCCATCTTGGAAGAAAGAAGCTTTAGAATTCGCAAGGGTAATACTGTATGGAACAAAGCTGTGACTGAATCTGGATGTTCTGCTTTGGATACCATAGAGCCTCCAACCAGAAGGTAACAAGGAAAACAGGTTGTGAAGAGGATGTGTAGTGTCCCATACAATCTTGTGGACCCTGCTCAAGCATCACTTATGTGCTGTGTCCTAGATGGAAGGGAGGGAACTACCAATGATCTTTTCAGCCATTCTCACCACTCTGAACTGCCTTCCTGTCTGAAGTAGTATCTTATCAGTTATGATTTTCTCAATATTAATTCCATTTATATAGCTAAAAAATTTATTCTCTTATTTTCATATTTCATATTTTTCATATTTCCCATATAAAAATGCTATTTTAATTCTAAATCATATCTTTCATTATAAAAGTCTAATTACCGTATATCTAAGAGTCATCTGTTCTTTTAGTCATATTCAAACAAGTATTTAAACATATGATGCCCCCTTTAACAGGTCAAATCTTCTATTTTTTTAAATCTAACTCTCTCTTTCTTTGCCAAGTAGCTTTTTAAGCCAAGACAATTAAATCACCCAGGAATTTTCTTTCTATTTTTATGAAAGTTGCTTGACATGAGAAAGACAATTTAGGTAAGGTATTTTGGGGGGAAAGTTCCACCAATTTATGTTCCTTAAGCAATTCCCACCTTGCTTCTTCCTCAGTTTCTCCCCTCATCTTTTGTCTCCCAAATTGTAACATTTCCCCTGACAGCTCTATGTTCTATTCTCCAAAATCATCTTCCTTGTCATCAGGTACATCTTACAGGGTAAAGGGTCTTTTGCATTTTCATTGTTATGGGTAGGTCTTGCAGTATTTTATTTGTGTATGGTAGTTTATATTTCCCTTCTTTCATCTCTTCTGTCTCTAGGTCCATTTCCTCTGCTTCATCTTCTGATCTCTGGATTATTTGTTAATACTTTACAGTCGCTGTCTGCAAACTTTCTAGTTGTAGATTTAATTTGGAGATTTGCTCATTTATATTATCTAAATTATTTTTAGTCTCGTTATGGTTTCTTTTTATGTCCTCTTTGTATGCAACAATTGTTTGGTAAATTAGTTGTAGTGTAGAGTATATTTCCTTCTGAAAGGTGTTTGTTTTTTCTTCAGGCATCGTTCCTGGAGATCCTCTTAATATCACCAGTCTCAGTAAGAGTAGAACAAAGTTTCCCCTACTTTCTGGTCTTTATATGTAGCGTTTATAATCCAATAGATTCCAGAATACAGTCCCAGTCCCAAAAGCAATATTTTATAGTGATCCTTTGTTTCAGGCATCCAAAAACTGTCAGGCAAGGTTATAATCCACAATGTTCAAAGTGTTCAACCTCCCTGAAAACAGCTCAAAAGTGTCTCCCAGCCAGACATAATGGTCCTAGAGACTTAGACATGTTGGCTAAATTCTCTCTGTTCTTCTCCAGCAGCACTCCAGGCATCCCTTCTACCATTTTATCTTCCAGAGGCCTCTGAAAAATGAGAGGGCTCCCAGGGACTCATAAACAGAGAGAGGCTGCCAAAAGCGGTCTAATTCAAGACTGACGTTGTGCTTAAGGCCTTAGTTGAACTGTGCACCAATGCTTTAGAAGTAACCCCTAGCTCCATCAGAAAGCTGACAGGATCTGTTAGCCATCTGGGGTAGACCAATTAAATAGACTACTTCTGTGGTGAAGCACAGTTGTTGAAAACTAGGCAATCAAATTCCAGTTAACACTGTGTCATAAACCTCAGTGGTATCTCAGCACTGGGCAAGTTGATAAACTGCTATTTTTTTTACTTGTAACTTTGGTTTGGAATGCTGATGTAATTGGTATTCTCTGAATAGTTGCTGCCTCCAGACATATCTGACATCAAGATACTACGAGGTCACCAGTTGCCCATCACCTGCCTGGTGATTTCACCAGATGACAAATATATTTTCTCTGCATCCAAAGACTGTTCGATCATCAAATGTAAGTTTTATTTTCTGCAAAAGAAGATAAACTACAAGAAAGAAGAGGCATGAAAAAGTATTCTAAACTTAATACATTTATATTTTTATAAACCTATAAACATGACTTTCTTCTATAAAGATTGGAGTTTCAAAGGATCAAATTTACATTGCCTGGACTGAATAAATCAGTATTGGAGTAATGGAGAACCAACTCCAAATACTGATGGGCCAAGTATTGGAATCAGTATATATTTTTATGGGTGCATTATTCCTAACATGCTTCTTTCCATTGATGTATTATCATGCTATTTTGATATTTTTGACTTATTCTTGTAATCAATCTTCCAATTTTAATTACTGTATAGAAATGTGTGATTGTAGCAAACATTTAATAATCGCCAGGGAGAGAGGTAGTAGAAAGCTGCATTCTAACCTGGCATAAATAAACACTCTATAGAATAAAACATTAACTTTCAAGCAGAGGACAGAGGGATGTGTCATTTCCCTAGTAATAATAATGGAAGTAATAATTGGGGGGAGGGGTGGGGGGAGGGGTGGCTGAGATAGGCTTTACAGCTACCCTTTAGAAATTTAAGTTTGTCTCTAAAGGTCCCGGTCTTCTGGAAATGCCTGAAAATTGAATTATCTCTCTGGATGTAGATTGCAGAGCAGTGCATCAAGCCAGCGTGTTTATGAGATATCGACGTTAGGCTGGCCTGTATGAAAAAATTAGCTTGGCCTTCACTTGGATCACTTTTGTAAATTTTAATTCTTTAGTAGATCTTGGTGTGGTGAGCAGCAAAGTTCAGCAAAAGTTACTGGGAATATGGAATTGGCAGAAATAATTATTCATAAATTAATTTGGGTCTGGAGAGTGAGCAGGATCTGACTAACATCATACTTAACATATCTGAGTCCTTTTCCGTACTTTAGTATATTTGCGGTTCAAGTGAATGAAGTGCAGTTCCTGAGTCACTTATTCATGTCTTTGAGACAATTGACACATGGTGGAAGATAAATTTTTCTCAAATTATGGATTTTACTAAAATAATTTTTGATTTTCTAGCTTACTTTAAAGTGTCAAAAAATAATTCTAACATTTGAAACCTGACTTGAGCATCTTTATGCTGCAGGGGATGTTGAGAGTGGAAAGAAGCTCCATGTGATACATGGAGGAAAAAAGGGGGCAGAGGGCAGTCACGTTGGACATACTGCACATATCATTTCAATGGCTGTCTCGTCGGATGGCAAATTCCTGGTAAGAAGAATCTTCTGCTATGCCGAGAAAGAGAAATCAATTCCACACAATTCTAGCAGTGTTGGCAGAAAGTTTTGAAGTTTGTTTTCTCCTCTGTGGTGTGATGGTGTTCTTTTAGTACAGTAGAGAGATTCTTCTTCGTAGTTCTTTAAACTGTGTTCAGTAGATCCTCCTATATCAACTAACTGTTGATATGGGTTATACCAGGGGTATGACTCAGGAATTTGGGAATTGAAGTCCATGAGTCATAAAAGAGCCGAGGTTGTCTACCCCTGGGTTATACATTCAGCCTGTACAGTGCTGTAGAACCTGTGTATCTTGAGGAAATTTCCCTGAATCTAATCAATGGTTATAATAGGCACCTCTATTCATATTGACAGACAATCTCCCATTTTGATTCAGGCAGTTCTGTTGTTCATTTCAGCTGGACTCCTTTTCTCAACACCAAAAGGCAGTTAAAGAATGAGATGTTTGAGTCATGCTAGTGTAAGGAAAATATTAAGGCATTAAAATAAGTTTGTCCTGAAGGCTGTGACAGCTGAGTTTCTGTAACAGTAGACCCATTATTACTAAACAGAATGTGTGTGTAATGTGATAGAAGAGGAGAGAATTAAGCAGGGTCTTTTTGTGTTGTTTCTAGGCCACAGGTGACAGGAACAAACTCATCATGATCTGGGAAGCTGCAACCTGCAAACACCTCTATAAGTTCACAGGCCATCGTGATACCGTATCGGTAAGAGACCACAACCACTAGAGGTTGTAGAAACAATTTCCACTCCTCAATCTTCAATCTTCCATCAGCCAAAATAATTTGAATCGTTTTGCTGCATAGATTTTTTTAACTAATATGTTTTTTTTGTAAATTGTATCATAGAAAAGCAAAATAAAATATTTTTTTTTAAACATGGGGAATCGATGCAAAAATTTCATCCCTCTCCTCTTCACCTTCCCCCTCATACAAACATGAAAACCTTTGCTTAAAGAACAGTGGGTACGGTAACGAAAATATTTCTTTTCTTGTTTCAATAAACAAGTTATTCCACCTGTACTTTGTATGGGTTGTTCACTCTCTAATAGAAAAATCCACATTTCCCTCTGGGACAATTAGATTGGATGAGGTAGAAAAATCCAAGATTGATTCTGCCTGCCTTTGTGCCCATCTCATCCCTTGTCTTCCTCTCTTCGTGCTTTTTCCCTTTCAGGGCCTTTCTTTCCGCAAGGGAACGCACCAGTTGTACAGCGCCTCTCATGACCGCTCAGTCAAAGTGTGGAACGTGGCAGAGAATGCATATGTTGAAACCTTGTAAGGAACATTTTTTGGCATATATGCAGAATTAGTGATATGGACTAGTGATATGTTTCTGATCTGTGCAAACTACGTTCTATGAAGATCAGAGATGACAGGCAGAATGAAAGTATCATTAATACATTGATATGGCAATTCCTTTTTACAGAGGAACTCTTTATCAACTCGCTTTTCCCCCCAACATGGTAGTAGCATTACTCCAGACTAGATTTCCCCGAATTGAGGCCTTCCAGATTTCAGGAGCTCTAGCCCAGCGTTTCTCAATTTTAACAACTTTTAAGATACATGGATTTCAACTCCCAGAATTCTGCTAGCCAGTGTGCTGGCTAAACGAATCGTTGGAGTTGAAGTCCACACAATTTAATGTTGCTGAAAAACATTGCTCTAAACAATGGGATTTTTGGCTGGGAATTCAAGGAGTTGCTGTCCCATTGGAACTTGAGGTGATCACCTTGGAGAAAGATGCCCAAGTTCATCTTGACAGGATGAACTATAGGTCCTCATTGGTATGAAGCAATGATAAATGAGGGAGCTTATATGTTCTTGTTACAAAGCTTTTAAAAAAAACAAACTCCATTCCCCTTTTAGTCACGTGGCCATTCAGAGGGCCAGGATTTGGCGAATATGTTAGCACCTAGACAGTAACTTGCAATATACCCAACTGAAATACTGGATTCTCGGGACTTCCGGTTTGCCAAGCCAGCCGACATGGATGTCTGGAGGACGGCTCTTGTCTTCCACATCCAGTTTTCGCATTGCTGGGGGGGTCCTAAAAGGGCCGAAGAGTCGCCTTGGAGGGGCGACCAGATAGAAGGGGCTTTTGCAGAAATGCGGGGGAGCTGCAACCCCCCCGTTAGTGCCTGCATTCCCTTCATACCAGTGGACGAAAAACTGGCCAGTTACTAGGCTGCAGACAGCCGAAGTCAAACTTACCATCAGGCAACATTAAAGCAGCGTGGAAGAGACGGGGGTAAGATTCCTCTCTTATACCTTAATCTTCTTTTCACCTAAATAAGCTGCTAAGTACCTTCCCCCCTGTGGAGAGGGAGGGGGGAATTCAACCCTCCCTTCAAATAAGCGGTGAGTAAGCTCAGGGGTGTTTTTTAAAAAAAACGTTGAAAAAAGAAACGGACTAAAAGAAAAGAACTTTCAAAGTACTTGGGGAACACCCAGTGGCTAAACCTAAAATTGCAATCTGACTTTCTCTTTAAAAAAAATATCAAGAAAATATTTAAGAAAAACAAGATAAGATTAACCTTGAACACCAGATATGAAACTTCAACATGGAAGAGTTTCAAAAACAAATTATGCTATGTGGGAAATGTCTTACCAGACTTATCAGTTCCTTTCTACAGCTGGCAATGAAATAAGAGCTTTTGGAAAAGAATTAGAAAGCATCTTGAAGAAACAAACTCAGATTGTGACTACAACTAATATTTTATCGGGAAAGAACTTAACAGAAGATATTGAACAATCAAATACATTGGCAGAAGAATTAAATATTCAACAAATACAGACTTTTGAAGATCATAATGGGAAACAGATGGAAAAAAAATTTATTCAGTCCAGAACAATTATATCAAGAGGTGAAAATAATGAGAAGATTTGGTGCTGTTAACAGACTCCTCAATTCTTCAGAAATGGAGACTGGAGGGCTACTTCAATATGATATAACAAGAATGCTTTGATGACCCTGAGGCAAAGAAGCGAAAAATGACATGGCAAAGGAAGAAAGCAAGAATAAGATTGAAGAAATATGGACGTTCTTAAGAGGCCTGAAAGAGATAATACCAAAATAGACAAGATTGTACTTGGATTATGAGGGATTGTTTTGATGAGTAGATAAAAATGCTGATTAATTAAAAAAAATAAAACACAGGTATGAATACTAACATTGAAATATTGAGCTTTTAAAATGACATAGATTAAGATGTATATATATGTTAATGATAGAATGTAACTAATATACTTGGATGTAGTGACATGAAAGGATGTATTAAATGTTGAAACGGAAGAAATTTTGGTTAATTTTTAATATGTGGAAACTATAAAGGAGAAATAAGAATATTATATTGTCCTCCTCTTTCTCCTCCTTGCAACTGGTATCCTAATGACTACCATTTTAATATTGTACTACTAACATTGATATGGAAATGAGATAAATAAGAAGTGTATTTACATTACTAGGTATCGGAGAAAATTGTGTAAAGGGAAAGGAGGTTATTTAGCAATATGAAGATGAGAAATTTTTAAACGTTTAATTTTAATATCAATGTAAAATTAAAGCTGGAAAAATATATAAGGTGTTTGATGTTTTAAAGATGGAATGTTAAAATATAAAATATGTTAAAATATAAAATATACTAAAGTATTGACAAATATAAGAAAACTATTAAATGACTGATGGATAGCAATGAGAAGTATGTTAATTTAGATAAGAGATAACTTGTATTAAAGCAGCGTTTCCCAACCTTAGGAACTTGAAGATGCGTGGACTTCAACTCCCAGAATTCCCCAGCCAGCATTCTGGGAGTTGAAGTCCACGCATCTTCAAGTTCCTAAGGTTGGGAAACACTGTATTAAAGGAAACAAGAGAGAGGAAATATTGGTTACAACAGTTTGGAGATTTGTAATAATATGTATTTGTCTGAAATGGAATTATTGTAACCCAGACACCACGTTGCTTTTTAAAGATACTATTGTAATATTGGAAAACTAATAAAAAAAGAATAAAAAAATATGAAATAGTGGATTCTCAAACATAGGCCATAATTGAATCCTCATCCTCTTTTCTCCCAAGGTTTGGTCATCAAGATGTGATCACAGGCCTGGATAGTCTGAGCCGGGAGTGCTGTGTCACATCAGGAGGGAGAGATGGCACTGTCAGAATCTGGAAAATCCCTGAGGAATCCCAACTTGTATTTTATGGACATCAGTAAGTGTGAGAATCCCTGTCTCTTCAGGCTTCTTTTACAAAGTGTCTTGTTTCTGAAAGGGAAATCTATATGCAGCATATAACAGAGGAATAATAAGTGACCACATTGTGTTGACTCTATTATTATCAAATCTAAATGCATTGATGAATGACTCTTTGAAATTAGGCTGTGCTCAGCTGTAGTTCTCATTCACTTTATCAAATTATCTTTAGGTCTTTTAAAGAAATTCTTGCATTCTTTTTAATCCTCTCCTGGAACTGGGTGAATCTATACTTTATTATACTTTGCCGTTATCTTGTATCTCTATCCAATTAATTCGAGAAGATTGAGGGAATTTTAAGAATGATGTGAGATCTGATATGAAGTAAGATGAAGCGAAGTACTAGAACTAGAAGAGAAAATGGCATAGTCAGGAAAGCATTTTTTTTAGTTGAACTTTTCCCAACAAAGAGAACCACAGTTTCTCCAATTCATGTGATTTTTCACCTGTTATACGAATGTGAATCACTTTTAGTATGGCGAAAGATAATCTTTATATTTCTCGGCACACACAAAAAAGTATCTCATGAAATAGGGACAGGCAAGTGAGAAATTCACTTTTTAAAACTTTTCCAGGGCTGTGTATGTTTCAAAAATGAGAATTTAGAAGTGTGACTCTTTTAAAGAGTGCTGAAGAATCTCTTCTGAATCATTTTTAAACTATGCACAGTCATGCCCAATATTTGGGGCTTGTTTATTGGTTGGTTTTTGCTAAAAGTTAGGAGTATAAGATTTTGCAATATAGTTGTGGAGGGCTCTGGAGGACACAGAACAAGTTACTGGATGCTGGCAGATATCCTGGTTGAAGATGATTTTTCTAGGCTGAATGGATGGTACTTGAATGCCTGATCTCTGTAATAGGAAGATCTCTCTATCGAGGGAATGCTTGAAATATCTTGCATTTTTCACCTTTTTACAACACCATTAAAAAGTTCGGTGTCTTTCATTATAAAAAAAATGCCCTGAAGTGTGCAGTATAAATTGATTACTAGTAACATGGATTATTTGCATTGCTGATTAATTAGTTGTAAGTACATTTTTCTTTTTCCCATTAGGGGTTCAATTGACTGCATCCAGCTCATCAATGAAGAGCACATCGTATCTGGTGCAGATGATGGGTGAGTATACTTTGAAACTGTAACTCGGTGAAAGTAAAATCAACTGATCCCCACGTGATATTGCAATGATTGTGATTTTGTTTCTAAGGTCAGTTGCCCTCTGGGGTCTCTCCAAAAAGAAACCGCTAACAGTAGTGAAGCAAGCCCACGGTTGTCATGGCACACCGGGCCTGGAACAGCCATTTTGGATATCTTCGGTGGCTGCTTTGCTGAACAGTGACCTCGTAGCTACAGGTGCCATGAGATATTTGTCTTCCTTTTTCTGTTGCCTTTGGGGCTAGGAAACTAGATGATGCTCTTTTTCCTGATATTAGTAAAAAAACAGTGCAGTATTTCAACTTAAAATCCTTTATACAGTTCTAGGCAAAATCATATGTATAAGTACTTTGAAGTGTACCCTGTTATTTATGGTGGAGCTTACTTCTAAGTAGACATATACATGATTGTCCTGCCACCATATTTTTAAAAATAATCTGATTCATAGCAATTAATCAACATTCCAAGATACTTGTAAATAATATTCAGAGATGTTCATTGCTCTAACTTTGCTGTTTCAGGTTTTCTGGTGTCAGGATGTGTCTCTGGTTAGAGGCATTCTGATATCCCAAATCTTTGCTTTGAATTCTATTAGTTTCGGAGTTCTGATAACAATAGACTTATATAATACTCCATAGTACTTTACCGCACTCCCTGGGCAGTTTACAGTGTTAGAGAATTACCCCCAACAATCTGGGTCCTTGTTTTACCGACCTCAGAAGGATGGAAGGTTGAGTCCACTTTGAGTCTGTCAGGATCAAACTCCATGCTATGGGCAGAGTTTGCTTGCAGTACTGCACTCTGCACCACCAGGGCTCTGATGTCTTGGTCTTGATGTCAGAGGATAATAATGATTTTAGATAAATGCTTGGATTTATAAACTTGGATCAGTAGGTTATTCTTATTAAACATATCACGGAAGCACAGACTGAGAACTAGATAGTCTTGCAGTTCTCACAGCCATGGGAATAGCCACAAGATTGCCTCCAAAATTTACTGCTGACTTAAAATTCTTAAACTGTCAGAAAGAGAAAATGATTAAATGCATGGGAGGTAATAAAATTAAATAAATAAATGCATTAAAAATACGGGTTTGGCCTGGGTCATACTCACTTCGTAGAAGTGTGGTCCATGGCTAGAGTGATGATCTGAAATGAAATCTTGGTGGTGTAGATTAGCTTTGTGTTCCTAGTACAAATAAATAGCATGTAATTCTATTATGGCTAAAAGGCACCAGACTACTTACTTTTTAGCTAGAATAATAGGTAGCTGCTGTACTTTTTAGAATTGCATGCTGTTTATTTGTATATGGTATACTGTATGTACTAAAGTTTCTCATGTTTATTTTAATGTTCATCAGGGTAAGAAAATAATGGCAATAGTTATAATAATAAATTAGGAAGGATAAAAGTTAGATTGAGGTTTATCCATTAATCTCTAGTTCTAGGTTCTTCAAGAGCCCCCCTTGAAAAAATTAGGAAAACCTCAATGAACTAGAGTTTTTAAAGCCTTCAGACTGAACATTGACATTTTAAAAACATATGTTCTGCTTTTGGCAGGTTCCCACAGTGCCAGTGTGAAGTTGTGGAAGTGTGGAGAAGGATTTCGGAAGTTGGAGCGCCTCTTTGAGATTCCTTTGGTGAGGAAGCTGCTTTGAGCAGTGGGCTTAACTTCCAATTTAAACTTTTCCATTTTTAGATTCATATTAAACTAATTTAAGAAACAGGTGGAGCAAAAGGAAATAATACTGTGGAATTGTTGCAGGTGTAGTGAACCTGGGCACTCCATGCAGGCCTTACCTTGACAGCTTTAGTTACACTTTTCTCTCAGCCTGTTCTCCTTCTGTCACAGGTTTAACTGTTCCATGGATCTTCCTCATCCTCAAGATTACACAGTGTAGATGAAATGTTTGGAACGTTACAGGAATCTACTTTAATGATTAGTTTTGTATATATATATCTGATTTCTTCCTCAGTACCTCATGGAAGCTAATCCATAGTGCAGCATAGCCCAACAGTTAGACCCCAAAGCTTCCTTTTGGGCAGTCAAGAACACCTAACCTGATACAGGAAATAGGTGTCTGCAAATCACCTGCAGCCCTTTAGTGACTGTTGCCTATAAGTGCCATCGGTTGATTGGCAGGTTGTTGCAACAAGTGTGGTCTTGATCTAGGAAAGAGCTTCCCAGCATCTGGAGAATGGGATGGAGCAGGAGGGCTTCATTACTGTAACCAAATGAAAAGTTCATTCATCCTTATCTCCTATTTCATATGGACCCCTTTTTCAAATTTCCAACAACTCAGAACTGGGATCCATATAGTTATGGTTGCAAAGTGAAAATCTCTTTCTGCTGTTATCCAAATAGAGGTCGAAGACTTAAAGAATAACATTTAACCAGTTTCCCAAGAAGGAAAAACAATTACCAGATTTTTAAAAAATTGTTTCTTTTTCAGATTGGTTTTGTTAATGGCTTGAAATTTGCCAATTCTGGAAACTTCCTAGTTGCTGGAGTTGGGCAGGAACACAGGTATGTAAACATGGATTCTATTCAAATTGGCAAATAGCCTACACATATTCTCTTCCAGATTTAAAGCTGAATGTACTGTGTTAAAAAGTATCCTAATCTGTTACCCCAAGCTTTCCTGAGAACATAGGCACAGGATAGAGATTTGGGGTCGCCTAAAAAATCTTTTAGTAGAAATTATTTCTGGAAGTGCCATTGGCAGGTGATAATGTAGGAAATGTTGATAAACTCCCAAATAGGGATTTAAGTATTCACCTTAACAGGGAGACCGTTGGGCAGGGCACAGAGACCACATCCTTTGCTTAAGTACTCTGACTTAGCTAATCATAAGAGTAGCTCTCCCATGCATTAATACCAAATTGTAGGCAAAGCTGGGTTTTTTGTTGCAAGGATCAAAACAAAACTGAGCTTTCATTCAGACTAGAAAACAGTAAGAGGTGTGAAATTGACTGCCTTTTCCAGATTTTTGGGTTGAGATATAAAACCCTGCTGTGAAACCACATGAAAGAAAGAACTGTCCTTTTTATTAATACTTTTAAGTTCAGCCTTGTCAGTGTCTTATGGTTTGTCCTATTATAATTTTTTTTAATTTTTTTTCTGAAATGTACATTTTACAGAATAACTACTGGCATATATGAATGGTGAAATGTTTCCTTCAGCCATTTTGTAGACTTCCTATTCAAGGGGGGCAGCTGTTTCATAAGCAGATACTTTATTTTTTTTCTGGGTTGTGTTTCAGGTTGGGTCGTTGGTGGAGGATTAAAGAGGCCAGGAATAGTATTTGCATTATCCCACTCAAGAAGACCACAGCAGGCAATTCACAGAAATCGTCTGAAGGCTCCTAATCCTTTCTTTCTGCAAATCATGCTCACATTTCATGAATTATCCTATATATTAAAGCTATCTTTTGTGTTTCTCACAGAACTTAAGAGGCCATTTTGATTTTTTTATATTTATTTCACTGTATTGTTATTCACTGTATCCATATCAGTCACCCTAGTCTCTTAATGTTCTTCTGGAAACTGTGAAACAATTTACATTTTGCTTTAAACCATAAAATGGCTTCCTTGTTCTTGGATTAGCATTTTGTGTTAGCTCAACCATTCTGTACAGCATCAGACTTATTCAGTCCCTGAGTCAGGTAAGACATCTATTTCAAGCTCTGTAATCTTTGGCAATTCAAATCATCTCTGGCAGTCGTGATCTCTGTTTTCTCCATTTGGGAATTAACAATACAATTATATGCATTTTATTGGAAGAAAAAATATGTCCACTAGGACTTCAAGTTTTCTTCAGCAGGCATTTATAGGATTATAGCCCTGAAGTAAGAAAAATGTGTTTGATGACTGCCATGAATGATTAAAAAGGAGAACACAAGGGGGAGGGGGCAGAGGACACACTAACTTTTTTGGCACCTTCAACAATGATTACAGTGAAAAAATGCACTTGGGTCTACATGTATATGAAATTACTTTTTCCAGCATCAGAACCAGTCTTTTTTTGCTTGTTTTATTTAAAGCATTTATATAGCTCTCTTATTTTATATCGAACTCAGAGCAGCTCCCCAATCCATAATTAAAACAATATCATTCATACAATAATACATATATCTATTAAACCATAAACATTAAAAACCTGGCACCAAAGTCCTGTGGAACACCCTTCCCCTTGGTGTTCGGCAGGCCTCTAGGAAAGCGCTTAAAACCTGGCTTAAGCCGATATCTAGGTCAGTGGCCTATCTTACCCAAAGTGCTGATGTAGGGTGAAGCGGACAAGAGGATTTAACAATAGTCTGCATGTGGAAGGTTAAATTTGGTGCCAGGCTTTTAATGTTTTTTGTAATATTTTATTAATTTTCTAATTTTACATTTAAGTATTTAAAAAGCAACGTGGCTGGGTTAATCAAAAATTCAATAACATACAAAAATCTTTAGTACAAATCTCAAGCTACTACATCAAATATTTCCTCTCTTTTTCCCTTAATATCTACTGTCCCATATTTGAACTAATACAGTTCTTATTATATCAATTAAGTAAAAATAGCATTGTTTCATTTATCAAAAAAGTTTTAGCTTATACATATCCTCGTTACTTTAACATTCAGTCTTTATAAACAATCAATGTCCTGTTGTTAGTTTTTCCCAATGTTTCCCATCAATATTTAAATTTAACATTTGATATTTATAATTTCCAAGTTTTAGGTAACCAAAGTTTCCTTTATCACAATTCATAACAAAGTCTAATATTCAAGATACACATCTGATTGAGTATATTCTATTTCCCACGATCTTCCATCTAGTAAATAATACAGTATAACATGCTTATTTTCAACTAATTTCCAAATGTCTTAAATTTAATGACCAAAATTTCTCCTATTTCAACATCAACTATTTCCTCTTTTTTCCTTAATATCTACTGTCTCATATTTAAGCTAATACAGTTCTTATTATATCAACTAAGTAAAAACATGTTTATTACATTTATCAATAATTTTTAGCTTATACATATCTTACTTTTACATTCAATCTTTATAGACAATCAATCTACTATTTGTTTTCCCCAATTTTTAATTTCCCATCAATATTCAAATTTAACTTTTAATATTTATACTTCCAAGTTTTAAATGACCAAAGTTTTCTTTATCTCAATTCATAACAAAATTTAGTATTCAAAATGCTAGATTTGAGTGTATTGTGTATTTGAGTATATTCTATTTTAATTAGTAATATAAAATCCTCTAATAAATCAAAACCCCAATTTTCTTCAGCCTTATTCTGGCTTTCTTCCTTTGGCAGCTCGCCTTCCATGTCACTGCTTTTAAGTCATCAAATAGATCTCCCTCTGTTGTTATATATATTATTTGAAATAAAAGACACCATCCAGTCACCATTTTTTTTGGAAGGGCTAGCAAATCGTCTCTCTGTTGTTCCAGATCCCCATAGTTGTCCTGATATGTTTGTCTTCCCTTTGGTCTGTTCTTGCTCCTCAAGTTTCTTCTGGTTTATATAAAAAGTCTTTTCCATTTTCAGTGTTGTCGGTCCCTTTTCTGGATTTTCCATTGCCTGTATTTGTAGGTCAGTTGAATCCCCTATCATAGTATTTAATTGTTCCACTTCTGTTATCTTCTGCGTAGTTGATTCTTTAATTGTAGTCAAAATTTGGGTTCATATATCTAGGCTAACATCTTGTTCTTTTCTGTAGCATCTTATTTCATCACAAGCTGAAAGTGGTTTCATGTATTGCTTTCAACATAAAAAGAATCTGTTCCTGGTCTTCATATTCTCTTAATGGTGTGGCTTGAGGGCTTTAAAGTCAGAGATTTAAAATAATTTTATTACTGAGCATAGAGCACAGCTGAGCTTTTCACAGCTGATATTTGTCAGGGTTGAAAAAGGCTTATTGGTATTCTGGGCTTCAAGCCAAGTCTTTAGACAATAACAGGTAATATCAAACCTGGCCACAAGATGTCACCAATGTTGTTTAAAAGTTTTTTAAGTCCAAAATTTTTATAATCCTTTTTTCCAATTTTATTACTTTTTTGTAAATAAAAACCAAAGTCTTCAGTAAAGATAAGAAATCTTTTGGTCCCCAAATTTTAGAAGCATATAAATCCAGTTAGATTAAGGTTATTCTTTCAGTGTTTTAACTCCTCTGAATAGTCAGTCGCCGCTATCCTTAGAGGGTGGGATAGAAGTTCTCTTCCCTCTCTCCTCACAGGGGAGAAGATACTTTGGGCAGCTTTTACAGGAAAAAAAATACTTAGGATTGAAGAGAGGTTGAGATCTCACCCAGTTTCAACCCCACTGCTTTAGAAGTGCCTGGTGGTAAGTTTGACTTCAGCTGTCTGCAGCCTAGTGACGAGCCATATTTCAATGGCCGGTCTTTTGTCTGCCGGTTTGGAGGGCTGCCCCGGATCAAGCAGAAGGGCTACCACCCTCCCACAATCAAGTGGGGTCCCCTCCTTGCTTGTTGCCCTTACAGAGCGACTCTTGACCCTTTCCAGGGTCCCCCAGCGGAGCGAAACCGAATGCAGAAGATGGAGCTCACCTTCCAGCGTCTGTGGCAGCCACGATGGCAAACCGGAAGGTTTTTAATTAATTAATTAATTTAATTAATTAATTTATTGAGATTTTTATACCGCCCTTCTCCCAAAGGGACTCAGGGCGGTTCACAGGGCATAAATATAAACACCAATACAAACATTAAAAAATAATTAAATTAATGCCCAAGTTAAAACCAGAATACTAAAACAAACCAATAAAAAACCCAAGTACCCCCATCAGGCCAGACCCGCTAGTTCAAATAAATGGGTCTTCAACCCGCGACGGAAGGATCGGAGGTCTGATGCCATCCGGAGCTCGACCGGCAGTTGATTCCATAACGCCGGAGCACCCACAGAGAAGGCCCTCCCCCTGGGGGCCACCAGTCGACATTCCTTGACAGGAGGCACCCTGAGGAGGCCCTCTCTGTGGGCGCGCACAGGGCGGAGGGGAGTCGACGCCGGCAGCAGGTGGTCCTCGAGGTATCGCGGACCCATGCCATGTAGGGACTTAAAGATCATAACCAAAACCTTGAACCTTTAATGTTTATGGGTTTAACACATATATGTATTATTTTGTTTTATT
Source organism: Vipera ursinii (assembly GCF_947247035.1). Classification (NCBI taxonomy): domain Eukaryota; kingdom Metazoa; phylum Chordata; class Lepidosauria; order Squamata; family Viperidae; genus Vipera; species Vipera ursinii. The sequence goes on from NC_139513.1 coordinate 68,143,826, forward strand.
ATTGTTTTAATTGTCAATTGGGAGCCACCTAGAGGTCAGTATAAGATGGGTGACTACATGAATGTTTTAAATGAAATAACAAAAGAGAAAGACCGGTTTTCAATCTCAGAGCTAGAGCTAATTAGGAAGCAGAAGCTTTGGGGCTGTAACTGATTAAGGTCTTGTAAATTTCAGGCAGCAAGCAAATGACTAGTTAGGGTACTAAACAACTTGTGATTAAGGTCACAAAGCAAGGAGCTTGTAAACTATTCCACTTGGTGAGGAGATGCTTGGCCAATATTTGATTTTAAGGTTATGAATTTTGGACACTAGACATGGGGGCAAAAAGGAAGCCATGTCCTTTTGTTATAAGTCTGGTAACCCTGTGTAAGAACTCACAATTCAAAAAATTCAATAATAAAAAAGCACTTTATTTACATAAATTACAAAAAAATCACGAACTGGATCACAAAAAGTCTACTTCAAATTCTGGTTTTTTAAAACAATATACATCACAATAATACTTTTTAAAATTTAGATAATACGTACATTCTCTTTAGTTATCATTGTTTTGTACAGGAGCACTTTCTGATTCCGATATTCTGCGAATAATTCTATCCTTTGGCGAAACATGTCCCTGTAACTATTGGTCTCATTCAGATGCGTTGACTGCATTTCCCATCTTTAGCATGGCTAAATTGACCCCGGTGGTGAGGATGATTGTGAGTGTAGTCCCACCTATCTGAAAGGTACCAAACTGGGGAGGTTGAGCCGTACTTGAACTATCGGAGCATTGGTTGAAATCAACCCTTGACCTAGATATCAGTTGGTATCCTTGTGCCAACCTTAGTCTGGGTTTAGTTTGCAAGATGGTTGGTTATGAATATAAAAATAGGGAGCAGGGCACCCAGGATATACAGTATCTCCCTTGTGGAAGGGAGAAATTAAAATTTGATAAACTGCAGAAGTGGTTGGTTTGAATGGCATACTTTCAGACTTGTATATTTTATCAGAAATGTTTACTTTAGATATTTTCCACAAGGGAGATGTATCCTGGGTGCCCTGCTCCATTTTCTATATTCATAACTATCTTGCAAATTAAACTCGGAGACTAAAATTGGCTCAGGATAATCAGTTGATATCTAGGTCAAGGGTTGATTTCAACAAGTTGTCCCTGATGATGGTTCAATTATTGTTCAACCACCCCAATCTGGCACCTAAATATCTAAATTCACATTTTTCTTCTGAATTTTACCTATACAAGTAATAATATAACTATATTGCAGCGAGACCAGACTTTACCCTGGCTGTCATTGAGGTCTTAGCAGCTTAGGGGTTTTTTTTTGCACATTTTACTCCCTTTTACTTAATACAAAATAGTATTCAGCTGAAATTGAGAATTATAAGTGATGGAAAGGTAGGAGTCCTTCAGCTAAGTTCTGAAACTTCCAAACTGAGATTTGCAGTACACAGTTAAAGCTATTCTACTGTCTCTATTTACTAAAACTACAGGCCTTATCCTTCAGATGATAATATCTAGTTGAACAATGCTATGATGCTAAGGGACATTAACCACCATTTTTCTTTTCTTTCCCAGGCTAGCGTTTTTTTCTTGTCAGGTTGCAGGCAAATGTCACAATTACTAGATTTAGAATTTTCCATTCAGGTTTCCATGTCATCTTGGTTTGGTTTTATTGCTTTTTTTTCATGTGTGTTTTATCAGGAATATGGTATTTCCTAAATCCAGGAAACACATTTTTTTCTAGCATGGAGAAATATGAAAAATGTTCACTTAATTTAGTTATTTTTAGGCTGTCCATTATAATAATGGATATTTTGGCCTACCATTAAAGACACAAGTTCACAGCAAGTACAACACTTAGCCAAATTTGGCTGTTCTTGAAAAAAGCTAAGCTGTGTCAGATTAGTTTTTGGTCGGGAGAGAATCAGGATGCCAGAGCCATAGACTAGATTGAAAAATGGAGACAATATCACAAAAGAAGGCAAGGTCAAGCCAATAAACCAACATGGACATGTCCATCTTGTCTCTTTGAGCCAATATGCGAGAGACTCGACTTTAAAAGGGCGAGAAGGAAGGTGCCATTCATTAGTGACAGAGCAACACCACTAAACTGCTGTACTATGACTCAAATGAAACTTTCCTTTAGATTCTTTAGTATCAATCTTCCCCAGACTAACTAATCATTCAAGAAACTGCTAACCTAAGGATGTTCTTTTTCTTTCATAATCATAGAAGCTTCTACTTCTAATCAATAGTTTTAATATGATTGGTTATCGATCAGGCTAAAGGAAATGTTTTCATCCATTGAGAAACATGGAAGTACCCAGTTCTAGAATTGACTGTATAAGGTGCAGTTATATTGCTTGTGTAACAACTGCTGATATTTCTTGCAATGGGTCCATGTAAGTGGATTGATATTACAGAATGGTCTAGAATAGAATAGAGCTGGAAGGGACCTTAGAGGTCTTCTAGTCCAGCCCCCTGCTCAAGCAGGAGAATCTATACCATCTCAGACAAGTGACTGTCCAACCTCTTTTTAAAAATCTCCAGTGATGGAGCACCCACGATTTCTGGAGGCAAGCTGTTCCACTGGTTAATTGTCCTCCCTGTCAGAAAGTTTCTCCTTAATTCCAGGTTGCTTCTCTCTTTGTTCAGTTTCCAACCGTTGTTTCTTGTCCTGCCCTCTGGTGCTTTGGAGAATAACGCCCCCCCCTTCTTTGTGGCAGCTCCTCAAATACTGGAACACTGCTATCATGTCTCTCCTATTTCTTCTTTTCTTTAGACTAGTTGAAAGGAACTTCAGATGTTACTTGGTCTGACTCCGCTCAGGACAGAATGACCTACAACAATTCTGACATGACCATGAAGTTATTTTCCTCTTCAGTAAAAGAGAATTCATCACTTCCTTAGGCAGACTGTTCCATTGGCTAAAGGTTGCGACATCAGGCAATTCCTCTCAGTATTTAGACTAAACCTATTTTCTCTATAGTTTATTCCACTGGTTCTGCTCCTGCTTTCTGGATAGTGATGACAACTTCAGATATTTGAAGACAGCTATCTCCCCTCAGTTATCTTTGCTGTAAAGTAACTATTACCAGATTGTCAGTTAGACTCTGTAGACCAAACCAAGAAATCAGCTCCACAAAAAGGCCTAACCTACTTTTATTGATATTGGCTATAGTAACAGAATTTTGCAAGTCTAACTGTGCCTTATCATCCCACCCTTTATACGCATGTGAACTAGGAAAGAATCTGCCTGAGTTGCTGACGACACATACACTACCTTCTGGTTTTAGACATACACCAAGTTTTTTTCCCCTTGCCACTTTGATAATGGCTCTGGCCTAGCTTGTCAAAATTATCTTCCTTACTTGCTGCACAAATCCTTTAATTATTTTTCCTAGGGTTGTTTTCCAGACCCTCACCAATTTGGCAAACTTCCTCTGAACGTGCTCCAGTTTGTTCCAGAGTAGAGTCCTATAAAAAAGAACCATGCATCCAGAATTTTAGTTCTGCTACCCTTTCTTGCTTATTTCAGTGATTCTGTGATGCTTGAGTTGCCTACATGGTTTGGTTCCAGCTGAAAAAGACAGTCCTGACACCCCTCCCTCTGAATGAGAAGAGTACCCAAGTAGCAGTCTAAGGCATTAATGGAGCACCCTTGGCAACCCCATTCTTTCAAAGAGGGGGAAATGTCTGCTTGTATTACATCATGCTGAGCAGCAGCACCTAACGAAGTTCAGGCATGTTGCTGTTGCCAAGTGGCAGGTGAAGCAGATTCCTGTGATAGTAGAAATGCTTCACAGCATCACTTGCAGTGGACAGCTACCACTGACATACTATGTGTGTAGCAAATGAAAGCAAAGAGGCACTGAAACCATATTATTTTACACCTAAGCCCCAACAACGGTAATTCATCATCCCTGCATTGCCTAGTTCAAACACTGACATTGGTACACTGAAAAATACTTCACCCTACAAATACCTTCAGATACCCAAGAAGCTGTTTTTATCATTTTTGTGGCCATTCTTCAGATAGATACCCACATTCAGTTCACATAGGGAACATCTGAGAAATGGGAAATACAGTTCAGTTTTTGAATCAGTTTAAAATTGCAAAGTATGTGCTTTTTAAAACGATATTGGAAAAGTTAGACTTCCTGGTTGTGAGGTAGTTCTACCTCCCTACCTCACTCCACCTGTGAGCTGCAGGGAGAACTGCTCATTCCAGATCGTGAGCAAGGCTTACCTTAATAATTGCCACTGGTTCTAGTAGCCTTGTGGTATACAATAAGTATGGTAGTTTTATAAGCAGAATTGCTTTAGAGAAGTAATATTGTGCTTTTCACATTTATGTTAGCTTCCCTCCTGGCTAAGTCCTCAAATTCTTTCCACATTCCTTTGATATACTTTACTCTTGTCCTGAACAAATTTAAGAACAGACATAATACTATAGTAATTTGTTTTTAGTGAGATAGAGAAATACGAGAATTCATTTTCTTCAGCTGCCAGGAAATGGATGTTCAAACCTTTCACAAAAGAAGCTCCATCCCAAATGATTGTCGAGCATCAGAATTAACAGAGGTGTCTAATAAAACCACTGAGGCATACAAAGTGAGAAATAGCTTCTTTCTTTGTGTTACTTTAGAACGAGAATAAATATCTTAAAACAGAGCAAGCATTGTGATATTTAATTCTTTAAATCTTATTAAAGAAGCCCAACCATAGATACTGAGGGGGCAAAAGCCTCCAATTAGCCTTGCCCAAAGAAATGGTAGGAAATTGTACTGCCATTGTGATTTCACTTGGATTCGGCACATTCCCAAGCTTTCTCCAGAAAAGCCACAAATTATTCCTTTTATATAGCACAAGTGCTAGATTTCTATAGAATGTGGAGGAAATATTTAAGTCTTGCTCCAGCTGCTAACCATACTATCTTTTTTCTTCTCTGGAAAGTTTATGAAAGTCTTCCATGTGACCAAGAGTTCCTCAAAATCTGGATGAGCACAGACTGTTTTTCCCAATCTAGCAAAGAATTTCATTGGCATTGCAATTTTCCCAGAAGCACTGAAGACCATCAACAGTCCGCCTCACCCCTTTTTTTACAGTTTCTCTTTTTTTTTGTCTCACTCAAACCAACATCCTGCTTACAAACAACTCTTTCCTTTGTGTTGGTCTCAATGAAAGTTTGTCGAAGAAGTTTTGCTTCAAACCCCAACTTTGGAATAGCCCAAAGCTTTTCCTGATGTTGACGGTGAGTTTTAGAAGTTTTCACAAGCCGTAATGAAGGATTTAGTGCCTCTCTTAGGCAATATGGTGTAAAATGTGTCCATTCACCAACTGTACAGCCAGTCGTAGCAGCTTAGCAGAATTCATGGCTATGCTTGCACAAAGATACCAACTATGGTTAACAGAACTGTCTAAACAATTGGCTTTTACAAAACATCAAGGCATAAATTAGCAAAATATATATTTAGCCTAACATACTATGCCAACTCAACAGCCAATCACAAACGGTTCTTGGCCTAAATTGTAACTGATGAAGTGGTTTGCACCAAAATATTCAGCACCGTATATACTTAGGCATAAAGGGTTTCGCTTTCAAACCCTCCAGCAGCATTTCTAAAGTAGATAAATTTGCCCAGAGAATGACAAATGGAACCCTTGAGAGATGAACTCCCCACCCCCCTTACAGTTAGGAAGAGTTTGTGGTGATGTTTGGTGGCCCAATTGCTCTTTCACGGAATCCTTTTGGTGCTTAAGAATGATAGATACTGGTAGATCCTCCAAGGAGTGACACTAACTGGACCACCCAGTTTCTTACATAATGTTGTCCCTTGATGCATTTGACAGATTTGAAAAGGCAACTCTATGAGCAGGTATATAGTGAAGGAAGCATAGAAGACAGATGGAGGCTGGGCTGGCTTTTCCATGGAGAAAAGTGTGTTGTTAACTAATTTAGCTCATTGGCAACACCGGAGGCTTAAAAGAAAAATAATAATTGTGCTATAACAGAGCTGTTGCTGAGAACAGGCTACATGTAGATAAGGATTCAAAAGTCTTCCGAAAGAGGAGGTTGACTTTTCCCCCCAGATTTGTTCCTGGGCCAAATCAAGTACTAAAGTTCCTTTATAACTCGTTGCCTCTTCCTTTGGATACCAGAAATTCTGTGCATCCCTTTAGAAACCAACAGAAACAGTTGCTATTCTAGTTCTGAGAGCAAAGAACTTCAGCAGATAGCTATAGAATAGCAGCAGCCCAGAAGGCAGCCAACAATTTTTGTGAAACTTTAGCATCGAAGGCAAGCAGAAGAAATATTTTCCATGATAGAAAGATGTTCTCATTTTTTCCATTTGGGTGTAGTGGCATTTTGTTCATTGTTTTTCTCTCACTACGTAGCTTAGATAAACTCTTGCTTGCTAAGATCCTACATTTTCCCATAACTGAATTCCTGTGTTAGGACACAAAGAAACTATTGGGCTTTTATTGGCACTATATCTCTCAATATTTAATTGTATAATTCAAGTAACAACATCGAGGTCTTCTTCCTCTTCATACAACAGAGGAAGCTGGAGATTAGAAACCCCTCTGAATCAATGTTTGCACTCCTGAATCATCATGGAAGTTTCCAGGCACCTTTTTATTGGTCTATACAACAAGTCCTTTGCTTATTCCGCTATTATTGCCAACAGTATTACGCAACCATCAGAGAAGATTTCTGTGTGCATCTTCTGTATTAAAATAATACAATTTCAGTGCTTTTCTTCCTGGTTTTGGCCAGCTTTGCGTATTAAATTCCATTTGTGCATTTACTTTAGCCCAGTCCTTTATGTTTAGTATAATATGGAGCCACTGTGTTTTTTTTTAAAAACAAAAACAAAAAACTCCCAAACTATGCTGAAATATTCCTGCCTCTCTCCATTGGTCTTTCTCTTTGATGATAAAGATTTAATCTCATTTCTTGTGTCCCCAATTCCTTTGCCTTGAAAAAGTTGGTCCAACAGATGAACTTTGAAACTGGTTGCTGTTGTTGTCTTTTAAGGAAAGAAAAGGCCCAGTGAGAAACAAAAAAAGGCATTTGTTTGTAGGAGATGGGCATAACAGCTACAAATACTCATAATCACCAAGCGTTCACAAGTGCTCACAAGGATGAGGTTGTAGAATCCACCACTTCACGACCATTGCACACAGTTGGGACATATTGAGAAGTCGACCCTGGGAGAGACAGATTGGGAAAAGATTTCAAAGGACAGTAATTAAGAATCTCAGACTTAACTATGGTGTGTGTCAAACATCACCATTCACAAACCACCCAATTAGAAATCCCCTTCTAAAGAAGTTCACAGTAGGCCAACTGTTCAAGTGAAAACTCATTACATCCAGGAAAATGGCCAGAACGTGCATAATTGAAAAGGACTAGACAAAAGAGTGTATCTTTGGAGAAATCTGTCAAACAAAGCCCATAAAATGTGAAATAGTCATGGAGAAGGAATAGAAATTGGCTGAAGCAAACTTTAAAATGGGGAAGGGGATGAAATTGGTCTTTTCATTTATCACTATTTTCAAAAGAGCTAGACATGTTACCCAGTACAGGTGACCTGTTCATCTAGTTTGATTTCTAAAACGACATCTGGCATAGTCTGTTATCTTTACCCTTGAGAAGCTCTTGAGCAGCCTAATATCTTCCACGCAGCTGATGTGCCTGCAGGATCTAATCTAGCCCACCAATTCTTTTGCTCAAAAGCCTGACTGGATGATGGTGCTTTCTCATGCAGACAAAGGGCAAAGGAATAGATGAGAGCAGGAGCGCCAAGATAGCAAGAGGCCTTTGGAGAAGACAGGAGAGCATCTTGAAAACTACAAACAATATATGCACTAATGTCTATGTAGATTCTCAGTCATCCAGGTCACGATTGTCCCCAGAGTGCTTTTTCAGGAGGCATCTGAAAACTTTCTTGTTTTTTCTTGGAGATGTTTCGCTTCTCATCCAAGGATGGAAGGACTCCCTACCATCCGGTCAGAGCTGAAGAAGCTTCTTGGTTGAGAAGCAAAATGTCTTCAAAGAAAAAAAAAACCAGATAGTCCAGTTGCCTCCTGAAAAAGCACCTTTGGGACATATATGCACTAATAATTGTAAGAATTTAAAATGCAAACTATAGACCAGGGGTCTTCAAACTTGGCCCTTTTATGACTTGTGGACTTCAACTCCCAGAATTCCTCAGCCAGCAAAGCCATAAAAGTCATAAAAAAGTCACAAGTCATAAAAGGGCCAAGTTTGAAGACCCCTGCTATAGACACTAGAAACATAATCACCTTAGACATTATTACTATTACTGAACAGAAAAAAAAAGTGTGATTCACGGATGTTGCAATAGCAGCCAATAGTTCACATGGAAAAAAGTAACAAAAAATGGGATTTGCAAATTGCAGTTGAAGGGCTTTTGAAGAAAAAGTTAGCTATAATACCAATAGGAATCAGCTCTTAAAGCCTTAACAAAGGGATTCTCCAAATATTTGGAAGTTTTACTGGACTTGATACCACTGTCTTTGCAAAAAAAAAAATCCTTACCTTGCTTGGAACTTCCTCCATGACACAATGATGTCACCAAGGCTTTTGGTTAGAACCCAAATACCCAGTCTAAAGGCTGTGATACAAATCGGTTGAATAGACAGTGTAACAACAAGAACAGTATGTTGGCCGTGCATTGTTAAGAAACTGTTCTAGGAGTGTTTCCTAACAAAGAGATTTAGTTTCTCATAGTGTAGGCTATTGTTACTCTCTCCTTATATTCTCATTTTATTTCTGAAAAGAGTCTTGATTTAACTGTTTTGCCAGGACATATTTACTGGGAAAACAATAACTAAATAAATGGCCTGCATCACAGAATTCAAATGGCTTACAAAGATGGTTCTACATTTTATGTCCAAAACCAGAGAAGACAAATTCTGTGACAAAATAACTAGTTTTCATCTCTGTGTAGTTTCTTCTTTGGCTGATTATTTTCACCGACCAATTGCTCGGTGAAATCTTATGACATGATTTCACATTCAGAGAAGAGCCAATAGTAGTGACTCAAGAGAGGACAAGATGATGACAAAAAAAATTAAGGTCACGGTTTTAGCTTAGCTGTTTGGTTTTGATTAAGAAAAAACAATGTTATAGATCCTTCTTCATCCTTCATACATTCTCCTTCATCCTTTTCCCCCCCAGTCTTGTTCTATACTTTATATAAAGCATGTAGTATATTAATTGTTATATAATATTCAAATGCAAAGAGAGTTGTCAGTAAACCACTTTGTGAGAAAATGGAATCACTTTATCAGGTAAGACATTTAACAAACTTCCTTAGCAAAATTGGCTGATACTGTTGTTATATTGACTATTTAAACTGGCATAAACTGCAGATGCACAAATGATCACTTTGTCTCCGTTACAGTTAACAGAGGGAGACTGGAAACTGCCACTTTGTGTTTTGCATTATGCTCAAATCCAAAACTGTGATTAATCTAATTACAGTTAGTGAAAACAGGTAAGCTTTTTGAACTATGATTTCAAGGTTTCCATTGAGCACACTTAAGCCTCAGTTCTTCAGAGATCAAGACCAGCTGGGTTAGTTAAAATTGAAAAAAAGAAAAGAAAAGAAAATACTGCAACTTGTCTTCATCCTACCAGATTTATAGTTTTGCATTGTGTGCAAATGTAGCCACAGATGAGAAAACCAACAGCTATAAGCAGTCATTTTTGTAATTTCCCAGGAACATTTGTTGCTTTTCAGAGTGCTGCATTTGTTAACATCTACATGAACTCCCAGATATTTAAGATGCCGTAGCTTAAAGACAATTCAGCCATGCAACAGTCAGAATAAGTTGCTGCTGTAGACAAACTTGCCTGCTGAGTACACCCAGTAAAGAATATCTTTGCTTTCAGTCATACTGCAGATAGCAATAGCACTAGTAAGAGCACTTAGACTTATATATCACTTCACAATGCTTTACAGCCCTAAGCCGTTTGTCAGCATATTGCCCCCAACAATTTGGGTCCTCATTTTACTGACTTCAGAAGGATGGAAAGCCTAAGTCAACCTTGAGCTGGTGAGACTTGAACTGCCAAACTGCTGGCAGCCGGCAGTCAACACAAGTAGTCTGCAGTACTGCATTCTAACAACTACGCCACTAGGATTCTCAAATATAAGGTGGGAATCATTGCTTATATGGACTCTCTCACACACTCACCCTGCGAGTGGCTGGAGCTTGCAGCTGTCACACTGAATCGGTTGGTGGAAACTCGATGGCTGGCTATGTTCTTCTGGGGCTGGAACAGAATGATATGCAGCTTGGGAGTAAAGAGGCAGCCAAGAACTACTGTGCCACTTAGGCTAACGGAGATGCACATTGTCGTGGTCTGAACCTGTAAAGGGGAAAAGAAAGAAGCAAACCAGTCCAGCAACCTGAAACATAAAGCAAGGACAGGAAAACAGGGATGGATCTGCAGGTGCTTTAATTATCCATATGAAATAGTCCATTGGACCACTTTGTGAAGATATGTTCATGTAAAGCCCAATCCCAACAACAATGATAATCTTTGGGCAGCCTGAAGGACGTTTATAGCCCACCAACTTGCTGTCTCCCTGCCATGCTCACTGAACAAGGCATGGAGCTTCCTGAATCTCTGAGTGCTTTTTTGGTCCACTTGAAATGAGAGCAAATTGTATCATAGGTATGAGGCCTTAAGGTATTTGCAGGACTGGATGATTAGCCATGTTGGTAGAGCCCTGTGCTTGCACAAAAGGAAAGCAGTTTCTAACATTTTTAATGTCTTTTCTTTTTTCTTAAGGAAGAGCAAGCTTGCTGCAGACATGGCTAAGAGGCCTTGTAAAGGAATCAACTAAGAAAGGGATTCTGGACCTCCTAAGAAAGTGGTTGAAGGTGTTCCTGAGGACAGTGGAGGTGCACCTCTGCTGGTAAGGAATGAGTCCTTGTGGGAGAGATGCTGGAAATGCCCAGATTTGCAGGAGAAAAGTTTGCAAGACTTTCTATCAGTCCTGAGAGTTAAAATATAGCATTCTGGGAAAGTGACACAGGACTCTTCCTTATCGCCCCCACCCTCGTTCTGGCAAATAGCTCTGAATATTGATATAGGCAGAGTTAATTCCCTCCTAGTAGAAGAGGGGAAAGGGGAAGAAGAAAAACAATGTCCTGTGCCTCCCACCTTGACCTTCACAAGCTCATGGATGTGATGGATATTCCATCATAGAATCTCCCTTTCACTATGTCCACTATTAGATTGCTCTGTAGCATACTAAGCCTTCTTCAAAGCTACGCACGCATGGCTTTTGGGATCAAGTGTCTTCTCAAACAACAATTGATAAAGATATACTGTATGGAAAAAGTAAGAAGCTTAACACCAGTTTAAAAATTAGGAAATATAACAATCTATTCCCAAATTTCAGGAAAAAAATAGAACACCCATGCTGTCCGTGTGCCCAATAAAGCTGTGTCTACTCTGAATTATTTTCCTGCGAAGATCTTGTCTAGCAAGAAATACGATTGGTCTGCAGCTATTTCTCTGAGCTTGACCAATATGGTGCAGTAATGCAATTCTAATCCAATTTAAGGTTGGAAGAATTAAACTATTGGTAGTTGCTGCTTAAATGTCAGAATGAATGCATAAAATTACACAAAAAGAAGTGGGTGGTTAAAGTGTAAGAAAGACTAGCAGAGATTTATACAATGTGGGGAAAGAGTCTCATCTCAGAAATTAAGTAATCCTTTTTTGCACTCAATCAATGCATTTGCCATGTTGTCAGAAGTCAATTCCCACAACGTATAAATGGACTTTGTGCAACAGAGTGTGAAATATGAAATAAAAAAATATTATGAGAAAGTCTCAGGAGACCCAGCTGACTTCAGGAATGCACGAATAATGTATTTTTAACTTCTTCAGTCAATAAGGAATTAATGTATTTTTACAATAGTGTTACCGATTAGGAGGTAAAAAGGAAAGCTAGTTTTAGCAATATGAAATGAGTGTATTGAGAGAAAAAAACCTCAGCCACAATTATTTTTATACTTGTAAATCCTGCTAGTTAATTGTCTATACTTCATTTAAAGTTTGTAACTATAGTATGTACATCTTCAACTGTAACTGTGCTGGACCAGTATACATTCAGCTGCTCCATTTTATATCTGGTTTAGGAATTGAGAACTGTGTTAGTGTATTCAGCATTTACAGGGTTAAACGTTATTTCCTCAAGAGATGCCTTATGGCAGGGTTTTTCAACCTTTTCACCCATTGTACCACTTTTAGGATATGGCAACATCCAAGTACCACCAGTCGCCTAGCAAGGTGTCAAAAACTTGATGACCAAAAAAAAAGGAAAAAAGTGATGACGTACAGGTAGTCCTCAACTTACAACAGTTCGCTTAGTGACTGTTCAAAGTTACAGTGGCACTGAAAAAAGTGCCCCCCAAGCCACAGCTGAGCAAGACACCTGCATGTCTGCCCAGCGCCGCTCTTCCTTCTGTCCGAAGTTTTCATTGTTGTGAGCATTTCTGTTGAGGATTGCCAGCAGGGGTGGGGTGGTGGGGGTGTTTGGTTTTTATTCCCCCCCCCCGCATCTGCTGGGTGGTTGCAGCAGGTTTTGGTCACTTCACATGACCCTGGGACACTGTGACCATCATAAATATGAATCAGTTGCCAAGCATCTGAATGTAAATCACAAGACCCTGGAGATGCTGCAACATTCCAGGTGATCAGCGCTTCTTCTGGGCTTCTGGGAATCTGGCGCTCATCCTGGCGCTTTCACTGAGCCCTGACAGCCCTGCAGCTCCAGCCGTCTCTCGCTCAGGTTTGTGTGGTGCTGCCACCAGTTCAGCTCATTCCCCTCCCCCGCTACCACTTTTCTAGGATGGTTGCATACCACCTGCCAGGTGCCAATGTACCACAGGTGGTATCCATACCACTGGTTGAAAAGCCCTGCCTTATGGGAATTGTAGTCTAGCTATATAGTGAATACCATGCTTTCTAGTTAAGTGGGTGGAGCTTTCATAGTTTATGGCAGGACTTCCTGCCTTTGACTTTGTACTATCTCTATGGATGAACCCTGGCATCTGGCTGGGAATATCAAACTCCATCTTCAACATGTAACTTTGCACAGGATGGGAAGTTCATCATTTTTTTTACCTAATGAGATAGGTTCAGATTACAATCTTGCATTCCGGATGGACCATTGCTGTAACCATGAGTTATTGACATTGGATGCATGAGAAATAAAGTAATTTGATTGTTCCCATTTTATTTGAGTTTATTCTGGCTGTTTCAAGAGGGATCAGCATCCACATCTTTATCTGAAACAGAACAGTAAAAAAATAATGAACTTTCCATCCTGTGTAAAGTTACATGTTGAAGATGGAGTTTGATATTCCCAGCCAGATGCCAGGGTTCATCCATAGAGATTGTACAAAGACAAAGGCAGGAAGTCCTCCATAAACTATGAAAGTTCCACCCACAACTAGGAAGCATGGTATTCACTATACAGCTAGACTACAATTCCCATAAGGCATCTCTTGAGGAAATAACGTTTAACCCTGTAAATGCTGAATACGCTAACACAGTTCTCAATTCCTAAACCAGATATAAAATGGAGCAGCTGAATGTATACCGGTCCAGCACAGTAACACAACAATGAGTTAGCTCAGCTTTTGTGGCTGGCTTCATACTCTGTCAAGTTTCTGACCTATGGGCTTTTCAAGTGACTCTGATGCATTGTTTACCTTAAAAGTCCTTTATTAGCCTAATACACTGGCAAATGCTTGCTCGAAGGAAGCTGGAATCTGAAATCTCTGCCCCTTGCACAATATATTAAAACACAATTCTCCACCTTACTAATTTTGTCATTAATCATATTCTCCAATTAAGGTAAAGAATTAGTTTCCCTTCCGAAACCGCCAAGATCTTATCTTCTTTAGTTAGAGATGGCCTTGAAAGGTGCAATCCTACTCGACCCCCCTCCCAACCTTAACCTAAATCTCTTAAAGCAATACACAAGTTTAACATATGAAATGGCTACTTCTTCATCTCTTGTGAAGCAATAACATTCGATGTTAGCAGCCTTGACATCTAGTTTATGTGGTTTTTGTTTAAGCTCTTGTATCTAAGCTGCAACCATTTGAATGACAACTAGATGGCAACAAAGGATTTTTGCAGTCCTCTTGTGGAAGTCCTACTTTTGTTTCCATGCTCTCTGAGAGTCTGGTTTATCATCATTCATTGTAGTGCATTAATACTGGCAACCATGATTAATTTGGCAATTTGTGATTAAACTAAGTCAAAGTTTCAGAATGGTATGTGAATCCAGTCTATTACAAATGTTAAACCTGGTTCCTCTTCAAGGATTTTGTTTTTGTACTAACCTCTACATTCCATGCTCCCCAGAGATTTTAAGACAACTTACATTCCAAGCAATGAAAAGTCATCAAAAGGTATTCATACAAATCCATTCAGTTTCCTTGGCAACATTTTCCCAAGTGGTTTGCCAGCATCTTCTTCCAAGATGTTTTTAAGTTCCCAGACTAGGGCTGAGTGAGTGGCTGGCTCAAAGATCCCTGGTTAGCTTCCATACTTAAGGAAAGTCTAGAACTCAGGTCACCCTGCTCCTGGTCCAGTGCCTTTAATCATTACATCAAAGTGGCTCTCATTCAGTTCCTTCTTATTTCTTTCAGAGCTGCCTTCTGGAAGATTAGCGGGAAGCCACCATTCTAATGTGGGGTAAGGGCCAAGCTAAATCAGGCTGAGGAACTTGCTACCAAGGCTTGTTTCCAAACCCGTCTTCTCATGGCTTGTGAGGAAAGAGATGCATTATCTCTCAACAGCTTCTGCTTCTGAGATACCTGGAGTAATGTGCTATGTGGAGTAACAGAGCACAGTCACAGAGCAACAACGTCTCCAGCTACGTAATGACAATCACTATGTTTCTTTAATAAATCCTTACAGTAAGGGTCTTCAAACTTGGTCCTTTTATGACTTGTGGACTTCAAATCCCAGAATTCTTCAGCCAGTGTGCCTGGCTGAGGAATTCTGGGAGTTGAGGTCCACAAGTCATACAAGGGTCAAGTTTAAAGATGCCTGCCTTACAGCAACAATTTTTTCACATTGCATTTTGTGGGATTGGGTAGCTTTGTCATAACTGCAAATGTAGCTCCCATACTATAATGGCAACTTCATAACCCTGACTCCACACTAACAACCAAGACCTTCAGCTTCTGAAACTGATTTGTAGAGCGGGATTAAGAACTCTGAAGCTTCTAGTCTGATTTCTCCCTTAGCCACATGAGATCCCAATGTGAAGATCTCCCATTTCATGTGGGAAAATTATCTATCTCTGATTATTTTAAAGGAAGCTTCGCTGCTTGAGATTCCTAAACAGTAGACTCTATTCAAAAAAAAAAGTTAAGGAAAAATAATCTAGACAGCAGAAAAACAGCATTTCCCAATCTTCATTATAGCAGTGGAAATTTTTTCAGGTTTCCTCATAAATCTGAAAAAAAAATCTACTACTTTAAGAGTCACTTCAATAGTTTGGCTCCTTAAAGCTGCTGCAGCAGTTTTTCAACTATTATATGTTTATTCATCTGAGCTACACAAATCCAACTGGCAATAAAGATCTCTTTGCCTTTTTAGTAAAACTCACCGGCCCTTACTGAAATAACTCATGCTTAGTCTTTAGTAAATTAGAATTTGCTAATAAACTCATCTTCTGCAAAGTTCCTCCCAGAAATACAGATGATTGTTAACCAACAACTTTAAGTGACAAGAATATGATCCAAGAATCTGCAACTCCAATTAGGCAGTGGGATTCAACTGTATTAGGGGACTACTTGCAAGCAGACAGAACACCCACCCCTTCTCAAGCATTATGTGGAATTAAATTGCCCACTCTTAAGGAAGCTTAAGATGGTGCTTAATTTGAATGAGCACATGTACTTAATACCCAAAGGCAAACAAGCTAAGAAGAACTGTGCCAGTTGCCCAGTTAAAACAAGAGTAATGCAACCAGAAGACTCATTATATAGCAATTCCTTTTGAAGCCTTTCACATTTGTCATTTAAAGATTTCCAGTATGAAACCAACAGGAAGAGGCAAGGTGATCCATAGGATTCTTGCATTAAATGGCAGCTCTATTTTCAGTAATGGAACTCTCAGATATTAAAAGGGATTACCTGCAACGTCCTAGCATTTTTTTTTTGATTGGTAAAAGGAGTTGCTGTTTCTCTAACCCAGATATGTCAAACACAAGGCCTGGGGGCTGGATCCGGCCCATGAAGTGGTTTCATGTGGCCCACGAAGCCATCCTGGAAACAGTGAGGGAATGGCCCCCACTGCCTTGGCCCTGGCCCAGAGACCCCCCTTCTGCCAGAGACTCTCAGATCTGTCCCACTCCTGCCCAGGCCCCCATAGGCACCCTTGATGCGAACGATGTAGAGCTGGCCGTGCCCACCCAGTAGGCCATACGCACTCTAGCCACGCCTACCCAGTAGGCCACGCCCACCCAGGCCACACCCACCCGGCCCCCTGAGGGCAACCGCAATGCTGATGCAGCCCTCAATGAAATTGAGTTTGACACCCCTGCTCTAAAGAAAAGAGCACAATGGCTACAAGGTTCAAAGAGACTGGGTAATAGAAGGTGAGGTCTAGAAATGCTTATTTTGAAAATTGCCTTAAGGTCCAAAAAGTAATTATTTCTCAGCTTCTAATCACTCAATTATGGATAATTTGAACATAATGAGATTGCTATTTCTGACCAAAACTGTGAGATTCTTCTTATGCAATTATATAATTATGAAAACAATGTGGGCCCATAGCTCCCAAATTACTTGAACTGTGATAATTTTGTTATAAGAATAATGCTTTTAAAATGACCTCTTTTATTAGATTTCCTCTCCCAAGAACACCAGGGGCTTTTCTAAGTAACCAGCTTTTCCAGCTCTCCATTCTCCTGAATCTAATTTCAGTGTACGGTACCCAAAGTTGATTCTAGCTGTTTTGTTTACTTACAGTTCTGCTCAGACACCAAGATGCTGTGAGCACAGGCATGTTTACATGTCTGTGTGTCTAGCCTTCCCAGAGAACCCCCAGCCCATCAATACTCACCCTTCAGGCCAAGGACTGAGCCTTTCTTGTCAACCCCAAAGGTATTCCTTTTCACAAGAGAGAGGCAGAGATTAAATTGCTAGCATTAACCCATGTTTCTGTGCTTACTAACAGAGGAAACCTTAGTTCCTTTCCAAACTCCTGGTGATGGACTAGCAATTCTGCTTTTCCATCTAATGAGGCCAGGATATTGCCATGACTGAACTGGGAGGGAGCAGGATTAAGTCAAGCATCCGCTCCAGGAGGAGTTCCAATTGCCCTGTCAATCAGAAGGCTGTGATCTACTGCTATTTCATGCTTAGCAATGGCAATCATTTTTCTGGCCCATGGCTATAATACGTACACATAGGGATGAGGGGAATTCATTTTGTCCCACTGCTAGCACTGTATATTTATTTGGGACCCCCAAACTCTAGGTGCAGCAAAATTCTGTGTATTAAGAAAAAAACACCTGTGTCTCACTATATTTGGTGAAGCATGTTCTTAGGTTTGTGCTCCCTAAAGTGCAACACACTGATGAATAAATAGCTCTATTGTTGTGGTTCTCTATTGTTGTTCTGGTTGTGCTATCCAGGATGCAAGTACACAAGCACCATTGGCATTTTCTGGATAGTTCTTATGATATTAATAATAAAGAGCTACAGGTTCCTCCATCCCCACCTGAGCTTTTATTATCTAAGAATATTCCAGAAGTTTATCAAGTGTGGAGAAACCCTGGAGAGCTTTATGTATTCTTTCCATCGGGAAAAAGTGTTTCACAAACGGAAAGAAAGAAAAAAAGTATGACACTTTTTATCTGATATGGTGAAGAACAGCTCATGACTATTACAGTGACAACTAAATTGAGGGTATAGCTTGACACTCTTTGTCAATTTCTGTTCCAGAAATTCCTAGTAGTAGATTGATAAGAGAAAGCATGACTGCCAGGATATTTGTGTCCTGTGCAAACCTATTGTACAGATATGCAACTAAAGACCTTGGCTGTTTGCCCACTCAAGACCTGGAATGCTGTTTTTCTGCAGTTAGTTAGTAACAGAATTAACACACAAGATACTAGTCACATTTTAGCTACTGTAGCACTACTCTATGCTGCAAACCTCTTTCCCATGTCCAAGGTCTTCTTGCAATAAATAAGCCTCACAGCTAAAGTTGCTAGCACCTTCGACTTAAATTTGACTGTTTACTCTTTTTGCCTTATTTATTTTCTTGTTGATGCATGCTCTAGAATGAATGAATGAATGAATGAATGAATGAATGAATGAATGAATGAATGAATTGGTCTGTTAGTTGTTCCTTGAACAGATTAACTAAAATTTCCTAGTATCGGGGAGAGGGATAAAAGTTGACAAATGTCAAATAAAAAAAAAGATTACTTATGGAACAATTCATAATCTCTGATTATGTTTATTAATGTTATATCCCACCTTCAATTCAGGAGCTCCAGGTGGCATACATAGCATTCCCTCCTGCTATTTTTCACCACAGCAATCTAATGTGGGTGGAGCTTTGATTGAAAGAGACTAACTGGCCCAAAGTCACCAGTGATCTCCTGTAGCTAAGAGTGGACTAGAACTTGGATTTTCCCTCTCCTAGTCCAAACCTTGATCAGTGTGAATTGTATCCCAGGACAGCTGGACTGGAGGGCACCAAGTTGGGAAAGATTCTCTGAAGCTGCCTGCTACATGCCAAGATACTTTTTTTTATCTTATTCCCAGCAAGAGCTAACTTACGCGGTAATCGCTGGAAGTAACATAGAAGATGGGCAGGAAGGCTAGCCAAATGATGCATGTGGTATACATGGTGAATCCAATGAACTTGGCCTCATTGAAGTTTTCTGGACATTTCCTGGTCTTGAAGGCATAGACTGTACACAACATGATCAAGAGGACATTGTAGGTGAGTGAAATTAGCATACTGGAGTCTCGGTTGTTGCATTTGAGGATGACAATGTACCTTTTGTCAGGCTCAGTCTCCTTTCGTGTACCTGGAATCTCCACCATGAGCCAGATAATGACAATAATGAGCTGGCATGAAATAAGAGCCATACAGATGACCACTTGGGAGGTGGGGCTGATGAACCGTGGACGCTGCACGCCTTCTTTGACTCCACTGAAAATCCGTGCAATTCGATTGGTCTTGGTCAAGAGGGCAGAGTAGCAGACAGCAAAGGAGGTGCCTAACCCTAAGCGTCGCAGAGTACAGACCACAGTGGAAGGCTTGGCAATGAAGATAAATGTCATGCTGTAGCACATCAACACTCCAGTCAGCAGGATGTAGCATAGTTCTCGGCCTGACGCTTTCACAATGGGAGTGTCATTATTCCTAACAAAAACTCCCAAAACGAACAGAGTGGACATGAAACCAAGGCAAGAAATTGTGACTGGCCCAATAGCCCAGACATCCTTCCAGTGAATATACTCTTGGGGTAGCTCATAGCATCCATTTAAAGTCCTATTGGGCCAATAACCAAGGCCACAATCTCTGCAAGTAAATTCATCAAGCAGAAATTCATATGGCTGGCACGGGATACATATCCAACAGCACATGTCTCCTGGTTGCATGCTCTTCATTTCATTCTTCTTGCAGGGGTCACTGCACTGGGAAACAGGAATGGAGGTCTTCACCCATGGAATGAGGCTGGTGTTCAGAAGGAGTCCTTCTGCCCAGTAGCCTACCTTCTGATAGCGATATCTCCCATTGGCTCTCTGGTAGCTGAAAATATTGTAACGACCAATTCCATCTCCACATTGGTCAAATCGAACCATACTTTTGGTGTCTAGTGAAGGTCGAAATGGAGCTGTGAAGTGGAATTGGAAAATTGGATTCAAGTGTGAGAAAAATAACATGATTACAAAATTGAGCTGTCCACATGGAAACTTTCCCCCCCCAAAATTGGTTCTGTTATACTTTGCTATTTAAAAAGAGTAGTTCCATTTCTTGTCATTTTCTTACAGATATAAACTATTTCATAGGGGTCTATTATTTTTTTTAACGGAGAGATGCTTATCACCCCGGCCCCCAATATACATCATTTACTTGCATATTCTTAACAAAGTTGATAATGTAATCTGTGCAGAAATCTTAAAAACTGAATTAGACATGGGGAATTATAGGAGCTGAAGTCCAAACTATCTGAAGGGCATGAGGATTGGGAAGGCTATCCTTCCGAGGTAGGTAAAATGAGGACCCAGATTGTTGGGGGCAATAAGCTGACTTTGTAATAATGCCACTTGAGGGGGGGCGAAAGCCCTAATAAGCAGGCATATACATAGAATGAAGGCTATTGCTAAGCACACTGATTTGTGCTTAGATTGTAAGCCGCCCTGAGTCTTCGGAGAAGGGCGGGATATAAATGGGATTAAAATAAAATTTAAAAAAACCCATGATAAATAATCTTTTAATGTTTCCAAAAAGCTGTGCATTAGAATTATGCAAATATTCAGAAATTTATTTATTTATTTATTTATTTAGATTTATATACCGCCCCTCTCCGAAGGGACTTTTTTAGTAGCATGTTAGCACACAACCTCCCCCCTCCTTGAAAAACTGAAACAGCCACATCCTCTGGAAAGCTTGCTGCTCTACATGCCATTTCCCTAGTTTTTGGTAGTTGTATACATAGACAGCACTTTTGCTAGATTGTCAGTGAAGCAGTTTTGTCTGTCCCCCACACACATGGAAAAAACAGCCTTTAAAATAGCCACCGAAGCTTTCTAGAAGACATGGCTGCTTAAATGAGTGTTTTTCAAATGTGGCAACTTTAAGATGTGTGGACTTCAACTTTCAGTATTCCCCAGCCAGCATTCTGAGAGTTGAAATCCACACATCTTAAAGTTGCCACATTTGAAAAAACATTAGTTTAAATACTTTGAGAAGGGATACTTCCATCACACTGAGATTTTTGTGAGGCATCCCTTCTGATAGCTTTGCACAGCCCCACTGTGTGTTATATTAGTATAACTTGTTCTAACCTGAAAACTCAGGGGCTCATATTGCTTTATTATTCCAGTGCCATGACACTCAAAAGTGAAGACTTAGGAAAGCAAAATCAAATGAAAGTGTGAACTTAACTGGATGATTGCAACAATACTGAAAATCTCTCTTAAATGGAGATTAATGTGCGTAACTATCTTGCTTTCATGGTAAGATGCAAACAGTTTTGTTTGCATCTTACAAGGCAAGTCAAATTCTAGGCAGTCAAATCTCCTGGCCTGAGAAAACTACAGTTTGGTCCCATTGTACAAACATGCTAAACTAGCAGCTGTCATGCCCAGGAGAACAACATGGCAACATTCAATAAATGAGGGACTTTTTCCCCCCATTAATAATGTTAGAGTAATTCACACAGGAATATTTCTGGTACCACAATGCCAGGCACTTTGTGCTCATATAGAAAACTCTACCTTTCAGGACATTTCTGCCATAATCTGCCCTGAGACTGCACTGTTCATCTTAATCTGTGCATCTCCAGTTCTGTTCTCCATGTCCTGAACTTTGCCCCACTTGTTCCTCATTTTATTTATTTTTATTTTTATTCCATTTATATCCCGCCCTTCTCCGAAGACTCAGGGCGGCTTACAAGCTTCCTCCCCACAACATTCTACATCAAACCATTATTTTGGCTTACCATCAAAAGTTACGTTGAGCATGAAATCCTTGTAGAACCGCTTACCATTCACCGGCTTCATGGAATCACAGAGCTTGGTGACATTGGGACAGAGTGCTTGATGCATGTTATGAAGTGCATGGGCCATTGCATAGACTGCATTGACCACAAACATGATTTTGGATTCCTGCTCAAACTGCCCTGACTTCAAGGAGAAGTGACTGCAGTTCTGGTTGTAAAAACTACACTGGAACTTGTGTTCCCAGAACTCCTGGAACCATGGATTTCGGCTGTTGTTGTAGGGATTGAGGTTTTGGAAGTACACTGCAAATTGCTGTACTGGGTAGGAAGCCAGTTCAATAGTGATAGCACCATCAGCAATTGGCTCACTGCCAGCCACTACACTCTCTAGAGCCCCCCAACCATCGCTGGCCACCCAAGTGAAGGACACATTAATCCTTTGAGCAGCTGCTAACAGCTCCCGAGCATCTTCACTTCGGGTGAATAGCACTACCACTCTTGCACTGGGTTTTTGCATCAGTGCCTTAATCACCCCATCAAAAGTCTTCTTGTTCATAGAACGTCCCACTTTCTCAGAAGTGGCAATGCAGATGTTGCGGGCCCGAGCTTCTTGTTCAAAAGCTTCAATGCCTGTTTCTCCATAGTCTCCTTCAGAGGCCACGGTGGAGACATAGGTCCAGTTGAAGAACCGCAGGATCTCAGACATAGCTTTGGCCTGGTAGAAGTCTGGTGGGACAGTGCGAGCAAAGTAATCATAGCGAGACTTGTCACTCAGCTTGGCACTGGTAGAAGCATAACTGATCTGAGGGATCTGGAACAGCCGTAGGAGATTAGCCACCTGGAGAGAAAGAGATCAGAGAGGGAAGATTCTTAGCGAATAACTGGAAAAAATGAACATGTAAAGAGGAACAGGACTATTCTACCCATGGAAAACATTACTATTTAAGTGTAATTCACTAGAATAATTGCCTGCTATTTTTTTAAAGGTAGTGGAGGAAGAATTAATGTTTTTTTCTGTCCAATTTGGGGATCATACAGACCTTCTGTAGACTCTAGTTTGAATAACTGCAACTTAAGGTTCATTTCTGACATTGCAACAAAATATGGTAAAGTTGCTTAGGAATGGCTTACTCTGAATTTATTATAGAATGTTTCTTATAATTGTTTTGCAACTCCCTGTAGATCATCCATAGCTTCTGTTAGATACTGGGTTCGTGGCTTCAATGATGAGACGAGGCAAGTGAGTTCAGCAAAGATCATTTTTTTATTGCTTGTAAGAACTGAACTGAGAAACAGGGCTGTGAATGCAGCAATTTATACCCTGGCCTCTAGGTGGCGGCCAATAGGTTTAAAGTAACCTATTGCCACTCTAGAGGCAGCCAGTGGTGGTGCTGGAGACGGGTTGTCTGAGGAGCTGGGAGCCATTAACCAGCTTCCCTCCTTAAACAACTTACCAACAATTAACTCACGTGATGTTCCCGTAATAAGACAAAGCCCAATACATTACACCCCTCCCCCCAGAATGTACAAACATTATAACAACAATGAGAATGATTACAGCAATACAAGTTTACAGAGGTACAACAGTAATGTACAATATACACGTTTTTCCATACTGGCTAGCAGCACAATAATGATACAGACAACATCATAGCTCAGTTATTTCAGAACAAAATCTTGTAAATATGCAGGAGGCTTGCAAACCCTCGTGGAATGCCTGGGAGACTCAGGCACTTCCTGCCTGCCAGCTTGCCCGCCGGGCTGGGTGACCAGTGTCCGTATGTTCAAGCAAGTCTGGTTGACTCGGAATTCTCTGGCTGGCCCTTCCAGGATGGCCCTCCCCAGAGTCCAATTGTTCCGCAGAGTTAGCACAGTGGCTGTAATGTTCTGGTTGGCTTTCTCCATCAGGTGCCCCAAGTTGCACTCCTGGGCTTTCCTCCCCTACAGCCACCTCCCAGTTGCTCTGACTGCTTGGCGTCTCAGAGCCTATGGATTGATCGGCCTGGCTGCTGGTTTGCGGTCCGTGAATGGGACCTGGGATGAAGTCCTCACTTTGTGACCATTCTGGGAAACGCTTTCTAAGCTGATTGATATGGCGACGGATGACTCGCCTGCCCTCTAGGCCCACTTTATATGTGAGAGAGACCGACATTTTGGTGATTTTCCCTGGCACCCACAAGTTTCCATGCCCATAGTTCCTGGCCCACACCCCGGTCTCCCACTTACAGCCTCCTTGGGGGTTTTGGGCAAGAGGCCTCTGCTGCTACCTGGTCTGGGTGCAACCTGTCCAGTTTCGTGATTAGGCGCCTCCCCCAGCACAGCTCTGCTGGGCTTTTCCCCTTTGCCATGCATGGTGTGGAATGTTGGCAGAGCAAAAAGTCGGCCAGTCTGTGGTGCCAGTCCCCAGTCACTATACACCTCAATGACTCTTTCGTAGTGCATACCATACGTTTGGCTTGACCATTATTAGATGGGTGAAATGGAGCAGATGTTGCATGCCTAATGAAGTTTGCCCTCAGGAACGCCTGAAATTCTGCCACAGTAAATTGGGCCCCGTTATCAGACACTACGACGTCTGGCAGCCCGTGCATTGCAAAGAGTTTCCTAAGCACCTGGATGGTCCTAGCAGTAGTCATGTTTGCGATTGGTGTAACTTCTAGCCATTTAGAGTGGCTGTCGACCACTATCAGGAAAAGCTGTCCCTGAAAGGGCCCAGCGAAGTCTATATGAATTCTTGACTAGTGGGTGTCTGTCTCCTCCCACCTGTGAATGGGAGCATGCGGCATTTCAGGCCTCAATTGCTGGCATGTATAACACCCATGCACTTGAGCCTCAATGGCTTTATCTAATCCTGGCCACCATAAATAGCTTCTTGCCAAAGCTTTCATGCGAACAATACCTGGATGACCTTCATGAAGCAATTTCAAAACCCTGTCCCTTAATGGGACCTATGACCCTGCTCCCCCAAAGAATACAACCCTTATGAGCTGAGAGCTCATGTCTCCTTATGAAATAGCTCTGAAACTCAGGACCTGGGCTTTTATCTAGCCACCCCGTGTGTACCCAAGACAGCACTCTGCTTAGATTCTTATCTGCTGCCGTTTCAGCAGCCATGTCCCCCGCATGGAGGGGAAACTCCGGCAAGTCCTGAATGGACAAAATGCGGGCCACTGGGGCCAGATCTGGTTTGATTTGCAGCAGTGGAAGCCTGCTCAGGCCATCTGCATGGCCCATATCCTTGCCGGGATTGTGAATTAGATTAAAGCTGTAAGCTGATAAAAAAATGGACCATCCTAGCATCCTAAGGGATAAGATTTGGGGTGTCTGTCTGTCTGTAGTGAATAACCCCAATAGCAGTTTATGGTCTGTGAAGACCGTGAAGTCCCTACCGTATAAGTAGTCGTGGAATTTTTTTTACTCCAGCTACTATACCCAGTGCCTCTTTGTCGATTTGAGCATAATTACGCTCGGTGGAGGACAGTGTCCTCGAATCAAAAGCCATTGGAACTTGAGTTCCATCTCTCTCTAAGTGACTTAGGACTGCCCCCACCCCATATGGAGACGTGTCAGATGCTAGGCATACTGGCATTGATTCCTTGAAATGATTGATCGTGGAACTGAACGACAGAAGAGCCTTCAGTTCCTGAAAACTTTTTCCGTGAACACTAGTCCACTTCCATGCAGCATTTTTGTCCAAGAGCTGGTGTAACAGCTCTGCCATTGCGGCCTTGTTAGGAAGGAACACGTGGTAAAAATTTAGGAGGCCTAGGAATGCCTGCAGCTCTCCCTTCGTTTTGGGGCTGGGTGCCATCTGAATGTCTTTTACTTTAGACTCAGCAGGATGGATGCCGTCAGCATCTATACGGAAACCAAGAACTCAGTTGAAGGGACTCCAATACTGCACTTATTCTTTTTAAGCTTGAGGCCTGCTTCGCGCAGCCTTTGAAGGACGGTTCTGAGCCTCCTTGCAAGCACCTTGGTGGATTCACCAGCGATGAGCACATCATCAAAAGAGGGGCAAACCCCCAGAATGCCCTTGAGTGTCCGTTCCATAATGCCCTGAAAAATGCTGGTGGCTACACTGACCCCAAATTTCAGGCGCTTTACTTTAAATGCCCCCCTGTGGGTTACAATTGTCTGTGCCGTGGCTGTGGCCTCATCAAAAGGGAGCTGTTGGTAGGCCTGAGCCAAATCTAATTTTGCAAAAAATGGTACCACCTTGCAAAGATGCCAGGATGTGGCTTACTACTGGCACCAGGTATGCATGCTGTTTGAGTGCACGGTTAATTGTGCATTTGTAATCGGCACAAATCCTTACCTCCCCGTTGGCTTTTAGTGGCGTTACGATTGGGGTCTCCCATTCACCCCATCTACTGGCTGCAGTATGCCCTGTTCAACAAGTTTATCTAACTCAACATCTATCTTGTGTTTAAGAGCAAATGGCACCCTACAAGGTTTAATCCTGACTGGCACTACAGTAGGATCTACTTTAAATGTTATTGGTGGGCCTGTGTATGTCCCCAGAGCTGAATCAAACACATCTGCGGATTCCTCGCATACTGTGGCTAGACTCGCGACTTGCGTCCGGTTGATTCCGGTTACTTGGATGCCTAGCGCATCAAACCAATTGAGCCCAATCAGGCTCATTCGTTGACCCCCTACCACGACAATGTCCAGGTGCCCAGAAAACCCCTTAAATTTAATGGCCAGTGTGCCCTCACCCTGACTGCGACTCTGGCATTCTGGAAATCAGTTAGTATAATGTCAGAAGGCCTCAGCTTGGCCCATCTCTTACTGCGATTACAGATGAAATTAAATGTCTTTAGTGAAATAATAGATACGGCGGAGCCTGTGTCCAACTCCATCTTGCAGGGGACCCCTTGCAACTCTACCTGAAGTCTAAATTTCAGCTTAATGGGGCAGCCAGCTCCTGTTTTTTTGTTTTTGTTTTTAAATCCCATTTATATCCCACCCTTCTCCGAAGACTCAAGGCGGCTTACAATCTAAAGCACAAATCAATGTGCTTAGCAATAGCCTTCATTCTATGTATATGCCTGCTTATTAGGGCTTTTGCCCCCCCAAGCGGCATTATTACAAAGTCAGCTTATTGCCCCCAACAATCTGGGTCCTCATTTTACCTACCTAGGAAGGATGGAAGGCTGAGTCAACCTTGAGCCTGGTGGGACTCAAACCTGCACTAATTGCAGGCAGCTGGTGTTACTTAAGGAGGCATTAGCCCACTGATCCACCAAGGCTCTTTTTTCCCCCTGTACTGCAAATGCTTCTGCAGCTGGAGCAAAACCCCACGCTATAGTGTCCCGGGGCCCCGGTACCTCTCCTGGTCAGGATGTCCGACTGGCGATTCAATGGCCAGTCCCTCTGGCGACCTCTGCAGATGGACGCGATGTGGGCAGTCTTTCTGCAGGCCCAGCACATGGCTGTCCGGAACCTACAGTCTGAGCGTTGGGATATGCCTTGTAAGTTGCCCCTTGTTGCTTGTCGCTGTGATGCTGTTGGTTGTTGTGTCTTTGTAGCTTGTCAACTTCTGTGTCATCATTGGGGTCTTCTGTGTGTTCGGCATCCTCACGGTGGATGGCTTCCACGAGTTGAGCTGTTTTGGCAGGCCGCATGGCTCATACGGCCCCAGCGGCGGCTTCGTCCACCATGATTTCTTTCAGCGCGTCTGGGAATGACAGAGTCTCCTTAGCAAAGAGTTTTTGCTGTAACTCTCGATTCCGGAGACTGCAGACAAGCCGGTCTTGTAGCCTCTCCTCGATGTTGGAGAACTGGCACAGGCATGCAACCTGCCTCAAGGCTGCGATAAATTTGGATGCTGTTTCACCTGGCTGCTGAATTCTCTGCTCAAATGCATAGTGCCAAGCGATTACCGGCAACTTGGGTTGAAAGTGGTCTCTGAGCTTCTTCTTCAAGTCCGTGAACGTTATGGACTCCAATGGCGTTGGTGCGAATAGGTTCTCCGCAATGTCAAACGTGGCTGGGCCGCACACACACAGGAGCATGGCAGCCTTCAGGCTGTCCTCAGCAACTTGATTCACACGAAAATAGTTCTCGACCCTGGATAGATACGAGGATCATCTTTCTGGGTGAGTTATGTCGAATTCTTCCAGCTTTCCGACCTTGGCCATTTCTGCTGCTCTTTGCGGCTGGGGCTCAATGTCTTTGCATCCTGCTCCTCCATTGCCCAGGGACTGGTCCTCTGGGCGTGTGGTCGCTAGTGTGGCTGTGCTAGGCTGACCGTAGGGGGGGATTGCTTTTCCTGCCAGGTGATGCTCAGCCTCTCCCCTAGTGACTCTTCAGCTCAGTTGGAGGAGCAGGATCCCATCCTCGTCACCAGTGTTAGATACTGAGTTTGTGGCTTCACTGACGAGACGAGGTGAGTAAGTTCAGCAAAGGTCATTGTTTATTGCTTGCAGGAAGTGAACTGAAAAACAGGGCTGCGAATGCAGCAATTTATACCCTGGCCTCTAGGTGGCGGCCAATAGGTTTAAAGTAACCTATTGCTGCCCTAGAGGCAGCCAATGGCGGTGCTGGAGATGGGTTGTCTGAGGAGCTGGGAGCTGTTAGCCAGCTTCCCTGCTTAAACAACCTACCAGCAATTAACTCACGTGATGTTCCCTTAACAAGACAAAGCCCAATACATTACAGCTTCTACTTCATAAGCACTTTGGTAGATATCAGAATTTCTTGTCATAGTTCTGATCAACCTTCTACCTTCAGAAGCTGCTTATGCCTTTTTGTCTGGAGAGAAGCATGTTCACTTTATGTTGTATATGCTTACACAACTGGAAATAAAAACAAACATAATACTATTACAGTATGCTTTACCCATAGCATAACGCATAATCTTAATGTGTACACTTTCTCTAAATCACACGTGAATTAAAGTTCACTGGGATTTTTATAATTCAATATATTTAAAGAGATGGATGAGTTCACTAGGCAAAAGAGCATTTAAAACAGCGTTTTGGTCAGTGCCTGACTTCCCGGAAACATTACATGTGTAGGAGATTTTCACACCACAACAGATCCTCTCATTTCCCCTAAGTAATCTGCCAGAACATTGTTTGGCTATTCTACAATTTGTTGTTTATTTGTTTGTTTTTCCTGCTGGCCCCGAAATGTAGAAAAGAAAATTATGGCAAGGGAAAGGAGCCAGGAGTAGAGTAAACTGTGGTGAATGGATTCCCAGAAGCTCTCCAAAAAAGTATAAAACTTCAAGACAATCATTTTGGCTCCAATGTTGTATACCCTGCAGAGAAACCAGGAATAGATTTATTGGTTTTGCAAGCTGTTCTAGAGTTGCATTTGATTTTTTTCCCCCCCCAAACATCCAAGCTGGAAGTGATCACAGTTTCAAAATTTACTCATGATCATAATGACTAGGCTCAGAGGCAACAAAGTGCTATGCCAAATACTTCATTCAGAGATTTGTTGACAGAGAGCTAACTATACTATCTACTTTAATACAGTGTATTTCATATGTTTGTGCATATGTATATTCTATATATTATGTGTGTGTGTGTGTGTAATGTATAGATGTAGGATGTAAGATGTAAACATATGACGCATGAGTGTGACATATTTTTATATATGGTGGGTGGCTTGTGTCTTCCTCAATCTTGTGTCCTCTACCAGAGGGCTGGGAGTTTGATGGTTCTGCACACAGTATCTTACTTTTTCCTAGCACTGCACTGTTCTGGACAGAGAACTCCAATGCTCCTGGGATTTGTTTCAACCACTCTCCCAACTTAGGAATCACAGCCTTGATTGTTCCTACCACCACTGGAACCACTTTGGCCTTTACTTTCCATATCCCCTCTAGTTCTTCCTTCATGCCCTTATACTTCTCCAACTTCTCATACTCTTCCTTCCTGAGGTTGCTGTCTCTTGGCATTGCTACATCTATTACCACCGCTGTCTTTCACAGGTAAGGTAAATGTCAGCCAGGATTTGAATCTTGGTCTTCCGCATTGAATGGTGATGCTCGAACAATTCCGTTATACAGTGGCTTCTTTATGCTAGTATATATACAGTTGTAGTAATAGAACTATATACTATTAGAGGACACTGAAACATATTCTATACACACTTTTTAATTCAGATTCATGCAAAGTACAGCAACTGGTGCTGGAAAAATAATCAATCTTGTGCCACCCAGATGTGCAGAGATTGTCTGAAAATTGCACTTGGCAGCACATAGAAAGAATGACAGGTTGAGGAAGGCAGACCTAAATGATCTTGTCCATCAAAACGAAGAACACTTAGTGGGATGGTTTAATTAATACTAGTTTCTATCACTTTATATGGTTAAATGGAATTTTAGATAATTTGATTAAATTTAGATTCCCTTCCATTGCCCACCCACCCCTGGTCCCATAATGATGGACCATCTGGATTTTAATACTTACTTCGGATCAATGTAGTAAGTATTTTTTGCTGCTGACCGCAACAAGATATGGAGTGGAATTTGTATACATTTTGTTTAAAAATGAAATGAAATGTTACATTAAGTAGCAGCTGCATATATTTCTGATACAGATTTCCATCAGCTGTTCAGACTTATCTTTGATTCTTTAATGGCATTGGTTATAAATTCTTTATAACGGGGTTGGCAAAATAACAAGTCTATCTTGTTTAGATGTCTTGCATTGTGACATCCTTTTTCTTCAACACCGATTTTCACACAACCAGGCATATTTCTAACCAAAACTGTATGTGCATTTGTAATGTATATAATATATATATACATATCCTTCACTTTTACAAGAAATTGCGCAATTTTGGAGAAGCAAGGTCACCTCATGACCAATATAAAATAGTACTGTACATCAACATTCAAAGCCTTGGGATGTTTCTTCCTTCAAAATTCTCCAGTTTCTTCCATCTCAACCTGTCAGCCAGAATGCAATAAAGCTTGCTCAAAATAAGTTATTCAGCATGAGAACTAAGCCATTAATGGTTCGGGGATGAAATCGTTTGCTCTCAAGTCATGTTTCTCATCGACATTATTTCTCTGGTGGTGTGAAGTCACCCTCCAAATTGTTATGCTGCAATATTTCATAGATTAATGGCATGCTCTAATTCTTCCAAAGTCGTCCCAATATAAAACCCTGCCTCAGAGGAATACAATACAATGTCTCTTATCCTTCTGTTACCTCAGATGATATGGGAAGAAGGAGACTGTGTCTCAGAAAAAACATGACTCCATAGAAAGATGAAAAACAGCCATAAAAACTGATATCTAGATCCTGCAATATTTCTAGCTCAGGAAGAAGCATTAAAACTAGAGTTGAATGGGCTTGCTAAATCAAACCACTGCCATTTCTTTACTCTTGGAGAACCTTCCAATAATCTTAGTTGAAAGTGTAATGTATTGGCCTTTTGTATATGTTGTAAGTGTTGTTGCACTGCGTGCTAATTGCTTGCATTCAATTGCTAAGTGCTAGTTCAC
Source organism: Vipera ursinii (assembly GCF_947247035.1). Classification (NCBI taxonomy): domain Eukaryota; kingdom Metazoa; phylum Chordata; class Lepidosauria; order Squamata; family Viperidae; genus Vipera; species Vipera ursinii. The sequence goes on from NC_139513.1 coordinate 68,175,075, forward strand.
GTGTATGTGGTAACGGTGCTAGCCGGCCCAGACTGGTTGTCTCCAGCCAGCTAAGTAGGTCTTTGGGCGGGAAACCAATGCTTCAAACCTATTGGTCACTGCCTATCGGCCAGGGCTTTTTTTCTCATAGAAGGCTCAGAACGGCATTCCGGCACCTTTTTTTGCAAAAAAAAAAAAAAAAAGAAGAAGAAGAAGCTCCCTCTACTGGCTTTCCTAAGCCTATTGCAGGGCTAGGCAATCTTGGCTCTTTTTTATGACTCATGACTTCAACTCCGAGAAATCCTGAGCCATCTGAGCCATGCTTGCTCAGGAATTTTGGGAGCTGAAGTCCTTGAGTCATAAAAGAGTCAAGGTTGCCTACCCCTGCACTAGAGGAGGACATTAAAATTATTTACAGGGTTACTTCTTTAGGAACTAAACTTTTAGAATCTAAAGCAGCTAATTCAAAAAAGCCAACAGGAAAGAACCTCTGATTTTTCATCTGCTTCTGTCTTTTGGAAGGTAAAATTAGATAACAAAATAATCTATTTCCTATGTTAACATCTCTGCAATGATGATTTCATAAAGGTAACAGGAAAGAAATGAGAAACATTTTTCTCAATGTAATATGTCTAATTTAGCTGATGCTAGGAAAAAATAAGGGACGCGGTGGCTCAGTGGGTTAGGACGCTGAGCTTGTCGATCAGAAGGTCGGCAGTTTGGCGGGTCGAATCCCGAGTGCCGCGTAACAGAGTGAGCGCCTGTTACTCATCCCAGCTTCTGCCCACCTAGCAGTTCGAAAGCACGTAAAAATGCAAGTAGAAAAATAGGGACCACTACGGTGGGAAGGTAACAGCGTTCCGTGCGCCTTTGGCGTCTAGTCATGCCGGCCACATGACCACGGAGACGTCCTCGGACAAGCACTGGCTCTTCGGCTTTGAAACGGAGATGAGCACCGGCCCCTAGAGTCGGAAACGACTAGCACGCATGTGCGGGGGAACCTTTACCTTTACCTTTACCTAGGAAAAAATAGTGTCTTTTGTACTATTTTGTACTACTGAAAACTATTTTGAATCTAACCATTTATTACAACTAAACCACTTTAAATTAAACAATTCTTAAGAATGAAATATTCTTAATTTGGACTTTACTTTTACTGTTTGGACTGTTGTGTGTTTTGAAAAATAGATTATTTAGAATCTAGTTATGTTGCACTTCAGTCTTTAAATAATTTACCTAGTATATACATAACAATATATGAAGTTTTCCATGGTAAGCTTAACATCAATAACAACATTTATTAAAAAGGCTAAAATAATTTCTGGTGGTATTATCTGTACATTAAAATTTTGTTTAGTCACAATCTTTCGCTTTTCACATTCTGGACAAGCAGTGGTTATGTATTCTAGCAAAAGATGTTACATATGTGCATAAGCGTAGTCAGTAGCATATGCCTTTTTAAAAATATCAAACATGCAAAGAAACAAAAATAACTCCAAAATATCTGTATTACATCCAGAAATGCCAACTTTGCAACCAATATTTCTCACCCATAACTATGGCACCCTAAGGATACCTGCATACATGCAAATGCTTCTCTGGGATCAGTAAAGCAGCAGGGATTGCTTTTTCCTTCCAGTAACATATACCTAAAACCAGTTTATTCCATTTGGCAATTGTACTAAAAAAAACAATTTCATTGTCAACCAATATAATTCATTTAATTTGAAATCAAGTGAAAAATTGATTTAAATTATTTTATTAAAACAAATTAATGGCAATTCTTTTATAAGAAGTTGCCTCAAACAAAATGAGTTTGACCTGCTTGCTCTAGATAGTTGAATGCTCCAAAATAAATTCTATACCAGGCCTTTACATGCAGCCTACCAAGCACCCTTGGACAGAGCACAGACTTTTTATTTTTTTAAAAAAAGTAATAAAATCACCACCACTGCCCTGAAAGTCATGTTGCCTAGTGCCTCCATGGTTTACCATGATCACGAGCTCCAACACCGTAGATGCTCCTCTAGTCACCAAATCATTGATTAGCCCACCAGCATTCCCTTGCAGACCACAAAGATTTTTAATTTATCAGTGTGGGCCTTTCCCTTCTACAAATTGCACAGACCTCTTCTAGATTTTCCTCTTGCCTTTCCGAGTTAACTCCTTGGTCTGTCATTGAGCAAGAATTGACTTTGTTTGGAAGCATATTATCATTTGATATATATTTAACATATGTTCTACCTTTATTTACTGATTATATAATATTTGTATGCAATCCACATGGCGAGGTTTGGGGCAACTTACAATAGAAAAAATATATTTTTAAAATCATAAAATTAAAACATAAAAAGCAGGGCTTTTTTTCTCATTGAATGCTCTGAATGGTGTTCCGGCACCTTTTTTTTGCACAAAAAAAAAGCTTTTGCACAATCTACTCCCTCCCTCCCACAAGCTATGCTACTTGAAAGCCAATAGGAATTGCTGCTGAGCGTGCCAAAAGACCTGGTCGGCAAACGTTGCACCGGCAAGTTGTCTGCAGCGAAGGTGAGTTGACAGGAAGTTTGCATCCCTCCCTGCTGCCCAACTCCACCATCTCAACTAGGTAAGTAAGAGAGGACAAGGAGCGGGAGGTGGGTTCTGCGGAGTCCATCTGCACTCCTTCCTTGTGCTCACCTGTGTCAGCCAGCCTGGTGGCCTACCCAGTGCTGGACCTGAACCACCGTCGCCTCGCCCTGCACGCCTAAGTGGCCGCCCTGCATTGCCTGGCCCGCCATGCCTCTGCCGCCCTCCCCGCGCAGCCCCGCCATATAGAGTGCCCCCCCCTGCTCCCACTGCACCAGCTGTGCCAGCTCCGGCCCCGGGGGGCAGCCCGCCACCAACACCCTTCATGCCCGTGACTGCAGCAGCCTTCCATCTCACTCAATGCCTGCAACGAACCGGCTACACAACAGAAAGTTTACCAGTCTTAATTGCAGAAGGCAAATAGGCATAAGTGCAACTAAGAAGGTAACTGGTGTTTTCATAGAACATGTACATGGTAAAGACTCATCTATTGGAACAATTTGCCTTTCATATCAGCTGTGGTTACCCCGTACTGCCTTGATGTCCCATTTTCATTCCAGTAGAAGCAGAGTATAAATAGAGCCAGGAACAGAAGTGATGCTGCGGGTAAAATAGTAATGTTTTGGAAAGTAAGAGGACTTGCTTGCTTCTTCAGAAGTTGGCTTCTTCAAGCATTGTTAGGAAAGACTCCTACTCTATCTATATGATAGTGGCTAATCATTGCAAATCATCTTAAGAGCTGAAGTCAATGTACATCTATTCCTGGCTCCATTTTGGACAGCTTAATAGCTAATGGTATGGATACTCATTCAGAAGTAAATTCTAGGGGATTTTTAATGATTTTCCAATAGATATAACTCCATAAGGCAGCCATTGTGTGGAGATGTTGGACTGGCCTCAGGGAAACACAGGATCTAATCTACTTTCAGCCACAGAAACTCCCTGATCAGTCATGCTCACTCAGCCCAACCTTTTCACAAGGTGATAATTGTGGAAAAGACTTGGAGAAGGAGCAGATGCTCCCTTGGTGGGATTTATATCCCTTAAATATCTAAGGGATTTATATCCCTCACGTATAAATCTAAGGAAGTGTGTGTCTGTGTCTGTGTGTAGTCCAATATTCTAGACCCTTTGGATTATAACATTTTTTTAATATTTAACCTGCTGTGCTGTATAACTGCTTATGAAAAAGAAATACTATATTAACTTCAGCATAATATTGTTTTTTTTAATTGAGAACTGACCAAAAAGGCTTGTCTGCTATGCCATGTGCTTTGGCACCTGATTATGAGCCCAGCAAGCTGGCATATTCCATAATAGTACTTAAACAAATCATTGTTTGGCATGACACATGGATTCCACTTCAAATTCCACTTCCAAAACTACAATTTCCTTCTACCAAAGAACTTCCATGTTTTTCACCAGTTTTCTGCCAGGCCCTTCAAATGCTCAGCAAGTTGCATCAAACTGATGAACAATTTTAAATGTCTACTCAAAAGTGCCATTGAATTACCCATTGAAATGTTGGTGTAGAAGTGAGGAACTGATTGTACTTGAAGTAATTTAACTGGAATTGATGTAACTAAGATTATCTCTGTTGATGGCAACAGATTTACTCACTATACAGCTACATTTGGTTCCAACCCATTATGCAGCATTAAAGAAAGCTTAAATCTATTGACTTTCCACCTAATTTAGGACCTCCCCAGAAGTGGAGAAAACCAAGAGCAGTAAAATATTTGCTAGTAGTAGTTGTAATGTGCTCCAGAACTGTTGTGTCCCTGTGGTCTGCAGCTCTAACTCTCCACTTGCTCCAGATGCTCTGCAATAAGGCTTGCTTTCTTCAAAGAGGAGAAATCCTCACTAATGAGGTTGTTAAAAATACTGACTACAAAAGAGGCAGGCTAGAGAAAATTCTTCATTTCTGTGGAGGGGAGAGCCAGCACAGGCTTCACAGTTTGGGAGGTGTCAAAAACCTTGCTGCATAATTAACATAACAATTAATTTGAAGAACAAAACTACATTCTCTAACTGCAAGTAAAGACCCAAGGCTACAAGCAGTCTTTCAATGACATTACACATCTGATATTATGGAATTTCACCTAAAACTAAGGAGTGCCAGATCTGGTCTGCAAGAACCTGGATGACCCTAGATATTAGCCAAGAAATTTTGATATCTAGTTGGCCATTCAGATCTTGGAAGATCAGATCTGGCTAATAGCAAAAACTTCATGTTTAACCAAATATATAGAAACAAACTGCTATGTTTCCTTCATCCTTGATTTTTACAACACCTAATTTTTACAATAATTTTGAATTACTGTGTCCTTGGTGAAGCCTGCAAAGTGAAAATTTTGTTCAGTCTCCATGTGCAACTAACTCCACAACACTCGGTGCTTCTCCAAAAAAAATGCAGCTTTTTGCTTTTGTTAATGCACAAATGTGGAGGTCGAAATTGTCTCAGTAACATTTGGGGGAAAGTAAATGGACAGTTTCATTGAAGTAGAAATGTAACTCTAAAAAGAATACTGTACTAGCTCCAATTAGTTGCATGTAATAATCCTATTTTATTTGCTAGACATTTGTAGTTTTTAGTCGTAGAAAACACAGAGCAGGTAGATGCCTGGAGAAATAGTTAATTGCATTACTTGCTCTACTGTAATAATTCTTCTGGCTAACAGAGAAGAGAACTAGTGATTTATTTCAGAATGAAGCAAAGGCACTTTAGTTTTTAAGCACTGATATAGCTTTTCTGGAGCCTATCAAGTACAAAGAATATCTTGAATTAGACGTCTGTGGATACAAGGCTTAATGGAAAAATATTGAATTCAGTAGCAGAAACTGGAAAATTTGACTGGTCAGTTTGATTGTTCTGCAGTAAAAGAACTTCAAACTGCTGAATTTCAGGTTACCAAAAAATCCAGTTTTATCTGTGGCCAGAAACCAAAATCATGAGGTTTTATTCTAGTATAGTAGTTACTTTATTGATGAGTGCCAGGAAGTTTATTAGTAAGATTGCTTCCCAGATGCTCAATAGAATTATTTTGAATTGCTATCAAATACCTAAGAATCTCCCCTCATTTTATCTCCTCAATAACAAACAATGGATTGAGCTAGGCCGAGAGCTATAATGCAGTGAACAACATGGTTGAATGGAAATTCGACTTTGAGTTTTTCCAGTCCAGCACCTTAATCCTTAGACTGAATTGCTATATATTTTTACAGTTGTGTTTATTGCTCTTTCCTTCCTCATCTTCATCTTTCTCTTCTTGTTCTTCCATTTCTTTTGCATTGCAGCAAAGTTCATCAATGCATGATGTCACCAAGAGTTTTGTTTTTTAGTTGGCTTGATGCTGAGAGGAAGTGATTGGCTCAAGGGTCACCCAGCTGCCTTCCTTGCCGAAGGAAGAACTGAAACCTGGGCTTTCCCATCCCATTCATATGTCCTTTAATATAATGATTGCTATATCTAGACTCAGACTGGATTCTCTCATTCAATCCATTAAATTGTTCTGGGCTTCACTTCCTTAATACAGACTGTTTTTGTTCCTCCATCCTCCCATAATCCAGATTTTGATTTAGAAAGATCATTATACTATCTATGCTAGGTAAAGGTAAAGGTAAAGGTTCCCCTGCACATGCGTGCTAGTCGTTTCCGACTCTAGGGGCCGGTGCTCATCTCCGTTTCAAAGCCGAAGAGCCAGCGCTTGTCCGAGGACGTCTCCGTGGTCATGTGGCCGGCATGACTAGACGCCAAGGGCGCATGGAACGCTGTTACCTTCCCACCGTAGTGGTCCCTATTTTTCTACTTGCATTTTTACGTGCTTTCGAACTGCTAGGTTGGCAGAAGCTGGGACGAGTAACAGGCGCTCACTCTGTTACGCGGCACTCGGGATTCGACCCGCCAAACTGCCGACCTTCCGATCGACAAGCTCAGCGTCCTAACCCACTGAGCCACCACGTCCCTTACTATCTATGCTACATATTACAAAAAAATGAAATTCTCCTTCATTTCAACATTGGTTTCTTAAGTCTTCTAAGGAATATAAAAACAATGATATAAAATTAAGTTCTATTCTCCGCTCCAAGAAGGAAGTGTATGTCCACCAGTTTCCATGGCACATGCATGCTTCAGTGTGATCTTAATGCAGTAACTAGAGAACTAGCTCTAGAAGCAATTCTACTTTGCCCAGATTCCTTCTTAACTTAGTGAAAGTTGGAGTGATGAGCTCATTGTGTGCATTATGACATCATAGATTACAATATAACTTGGTGCGGCTATTTTAAGAGAACTTCAACAGTTGAAACTAAATTCTTTCTAAACAAAGCCTGTCTTTTTCTGAAAAAATGGCAAGTAAACCAGCGGAAGAGAGTTTTTGGGAAAAAATAAAAGTAAGTGACATATGGATAACACAATAAAAGAATAACAGAGTTGGAAGGGACTTTGGAGGTCTTCTACTCCAACCCACTGCTCAAGTGGGAGACCCTGTATCATTTTGGACAAATGGCCGCCCAATCTCTTTTTTAAAAAACCTCCAGTGATGGAGCACTTACAGTTTCTGGAGGCAAGTAGTTATACTGATTAATTGTTCTCACTATCAGGAAATTTCCCCTTAGTTCTAGGTTAGATCTTTCCTTGATAAGTTTCCATCCATTACTTCTTGTCCTGCCCTCAAGTGGCTTGGAAAAAAGGTTGACTCCCTCTTCTCTGTGACAGTCCCTCAAATATTGTTCACATTGAGCTCCCAAATTGGCCCTGATTCTTCTAGTGACATTGAAACATTACCAATGTTCATCTCTTTGAACTCTATGAAGGTTAGGAAGTTTAGTTATGTCTCCTTATTCTTCAAACATTGTCCATCTTTATTTGATTTATTGTTGATCTAATTATAATTGGATGAATGCTTGCAATATGTTAATCCAAAACCTGGTTTACAAATTATATTGGTTTAATATATGTGTAAAAATGGCTTACATGACTCATTAAGCTAAAACCAAATAGCATTCTGGTTTAATGCACTGGGAATCTTATCTATGATGCTAGCTTGCTAGCAGATTTTTATTTTAATCTGTATTTCCACCATGAGAGATCCTTCTGGAGTTGACTAAAACACCTTATCCATTTCAACTTTTATCACACCATATATCCTTTCTAGGCAACTAAACTTTGGCTAGATCCATCTAGATACCTAACTGGGTCAAAAGTGAAGGCAACATACTAGACAAATCCACCAATTAGTACTGATGCATAAGTGGGACAATTTTTAACCCCACTGGGGATCTTGTCAGTCAGATCATTCTTTTGTAGTCAACATGCTGGGTGATCCTAAAAAAAGGATAAGTATCCTAAGGGTAATATTACCCAAGACCTCACCTACCCATCCAAACGGTGACTCTTGGCCAACCTATCCACCAAATCCTTAGGGAAATCCCCAGCTCCCTCTGGAAGTTCATTGGGTAGAACAATTGTCTGGGGTGGGCCAAATGGGTCCTTTTTCACAGGGGAGGGTAATACCAGTGAGACAGAAAGCAAATCAGAAGTGATTTGTCCACAGCAATCAACTGAACATAGAATATAGAATAATAGAGTTGAAAGGCACCTTGGAGGTCTTCTAGTCAACCCCTATACCATTAGGAGACCCTGTACCATTTCAGACAAATGGCTGTCTGGTCTCTTCTTAAAAACCTCCAGTGATGGAGCAGAAGTTGTATACTTCTGAAGGCAAGCTAGTCCATTGGTTGATTGCTCTCATCATTAGAAAATTTCTCCTTAGTTCTAGGTTGCTTCTCTCCTTGGTTGGTTTCCATCCATTGTTTCTTATCTTGCCTTGGTGCTTTGGAAAACAGTTTGACCCTCTCATCTTTGTAGGAGTCCTCAGATACTGGAACACTGCTACTATGTTGCCCTCCCCCCCAGTCCTTTTCATTAGGCTAGACCACAGGTCTGCAACCCGCGTCTCCGGTGCCACATGCGGCTCTTTCAGCCGTCTCCTGCGGCTCCCAGTCCTCTGCCATGTGCAGTCCAAAAAAAAAAAGGTGGGACTAAAAAAGTTCAACCAATCAATTCAAATATGCAGGGTAGGTGCATATCTCGCCTTGGCTCCACTCTTCAGTCAAACCCTGTTCTGCGCATGCGCGCATGTACGCGCATGTGCACACATTTTTTGCGGCTCCCAGTTTTTCCTTTTGGGAGGGAACCGGTTCCGAGTGGCTCTTTCACTGTTTCAGGTTGCTGACCCCTGGGCTAGACATACCCAATTCCTGTAACCATTCATCATATTTTAACCTTTTTCTTGACTAAGTGTAAAATCCTATTTTTATCTACACTGAATTTCATTTTTTTAGATAGGGCCCAGTGTTCAAGCTTGCCAAGATCTTTTTGGATTTTGAGCTTGTCTTCTGAAGTGTTGGCTATTCCTGCCAGCTTATTATCATTTGCAAATTTGATGAGTTCCCCTTCTATTCCCTCGCCTAGATTGCTTATGAAGATATTGAAGAGTACTGGGCCTAAATTGGAACCTTAGGGTGCTCCACTGCTTACTTCTGCCCATGTGGCTGTAATTACGATGAGGACTACACATTGAGTATGATTTGTCAATTAACATTAACTGCATTAACTGATGTGTGTGTGTGTGTGTGTGTGTGTGTGTGTGTGTGTGAGAGAGAGAGAGAGAGAGAGAGAGAGAGAGAGAGAGAGAGAGAGAGAGAATAGGTCCATAGTTACCATGGAAGCCATAAATTTCTAAGCTACCTTGGACTCAAAGCCATCAAGCAGCAAATTGAATTTCCCAACCACTGACAGCCTCAGGGACTCTGTTGCCAGCCCAGCAATGAAACCTTGAGTTCTGGTAGGGATGATAATGAGCAGCGGCAGGGATGGCAGTACAACTGCAGCAATCCCAACTGCTCCCTTAAAGTCAACTTTTATCTGTGCCTCATATTCAATTTATCTGGGTTATCTGGACAGCAAAGCCTTTAAGGGCTTTCAAAGACTCATGGATGACAATAGCCACCCCATCCAACCCTCCCAGTTAGTCTCAGTAGATGTAAAACCTGAAAATCTCTGGGCCCAGCCAGGTCTCAAACATGCGAGATTGGTGCCCTTATCCATGATAAGGTCATGAATGAGGACAGAATAGTTGGACCCCAGGGCCACTGAGGATCCAATAGCCATGCATTGAGAGTGGAAACTTGAGTATGACAGTTTTCAAGCAGTAGACCCAGTATATTTAACGTAGTGCACACTGGGTTCTTGTCACACTTACTTCTGTCCATCATTATCATCCTGATGATAGGGAGACAAGCCCTGCAGAGAAAATAATGTACCCAAAGACCCACCAGCCACTCACACTGCCAATAAGTGGGGAACTTCAGAACTCTGAATGATTAAGGGGGCTGAGGTGACGCCATTCTCTAGAATTCAGGTCCTAGGCAGAAACTCTGGATCCCCAAAAAGAGGAGCTGGAGCCAAAGTTATGGCTTCCAACAACATTGGTAGTCCTGGAGTCAGGACCACCAGTGGCCTCCAAGTTAGCAAAAGAGATCCTAGAAGAGAATACAGCACACATACCCCCCCCCCGGTGTTACCAGGCACTGTACAACAATCACCAGCCCCCTGGGCCCCATCAGGCCAATCACGTTAAACCTCTGAGGATGCCTGTCTTGCCACACCAAGCCCTAAATACCTAACAGTCCACAGCACCTTCTTGTCACTGTCAGCTTCAAAAACGTTGCTGGCTCCATTAATTCTGGCAGCGTCCCAGGACTCAAATGTGATTTCCAGCACCAGAGATGACTATGCTTTCCATGCATCCTCCAGCCTTGCCTGCAGCAGTCAGACCTCAGATGCCCATTGGGTGTTGTGGTGGAACAGGGTTCTGGTGAGTGTTTTAACAGCCACCCAGCCCAGCTACCATCAGTGACAAAGGGCTAACTATTGTAACCATGGTAGTTACAAGGCTCCACAACAAAACAAACATAACCAACCCCCCCATAAGCCCAGCAGACTCCATCATGAATAATCAACACTTCTGGACACTAATAATGTACCATGATGGGCAATTTGGAATATGAGCCTGAGGGTCTCTCTTCTTGTTTTGACTGCTTGCCCCCAGGTTGAAAAAGTTATTGATGCCAATTGTCTCCAAGTGGCCATGTTGCCTACCCTGCTTTTCGGCACAGTCCAGATGAGCATTTGCTCAGGCTGTTTTCTTTATCCTCTGCCTGAATTTTCTTTGCTTCAGAGGAGGGTGAGCTAAGCTAGCACTCTGAGCCTGAGGACAGAAACCCTGGCAAAGGCTTAGGTAGAGGGATACTTTGAGAAGGGAAATCTTGTGGTCAGGAGCAGTGGAAAGATTGGACCATAAACACTTCCAATTTCTATCCTTTCCAAACCTTGGACTATTTGACTGCTTGGAGGAGCAGTGACATCTCCTCTGGCAACTGGTTGGGAAGAGTAGTAGTGAACCAAGAGGATGAATTGCCATGCTGTTGGAGGTCACCCCTTTGGCTCAGCTCCAGCCAATGCAGATGTCCTCCAAGGTATCATCAGACAATGAACTCGTGTGATGCTTTTAGGAAATAATAGGAGGAGAAAAGGTTAAGTTAGAGATCTGTTAAGACTCGGGAGTTCTTGATGGAGTCCATGAACTGCATCTTCTCTAGTAAAAGAGGTCTGGTCCTGGGAATGGAGCTTTCTCATCCCAGAAAAAGCAACATCCAAATCTTCTAGCACTACCTTTAGAAAGTCAGTAAGGAAGGAGAAAAGAAATCTAAGGATTACCACGTGTGTTTCTTGCATTTTGAAATGAGCCGGTAAAGAAAATAATTTTTAGATTTCCAGGCATAGTGTTAGGAACTATGATCAGCAGTTCTTTCCAAAGAAATGGGATAAAATATTTTCACATTATAGAACTGGTGGGTTCTGAGTGGCATACACATTAGATTTTTCCAAGTCACCTGACTCTTGTGAATATTCCATATTAGTTTTGATATTAAAAATAAGACATTTTGCCACCTCGAAGGTCCATTTTATTATCATAGATAATAACAGTCTTATGAAAGAGGCTACAGCCCATAAAAGCTTAAGCTATATGTGCAGTAATAAAATGGTTTGTCTTTAACATGTAAGAAAACCTATTTGCTTTTGGAGCTATAGAGTAGCCTGGCCATCCCTCTATTACAGGGGTGTCAAACTCAATTTCATTGAGGGCCGCATCAGCATTGCGGTTGCCCTCAGGGGGCCGGGTGGGTGTGGCCAGGGTGGGCGTGGCTTACTGGCTGGGCGTGGCTAGAGTGCATATGGCCTACTGGGTGGGCGTGGCCAGTTCTACATCGTTCGCCTCAAGGGCGCCTGTGGGGGCCTGGGCAGGAGTGGGACAGATCTGAGGGTCTCTGACAGAAGGAGGGTCTCTGGGCCAGGGCCAAGGCAGTGGGGGCCGTTCCCTCACTGTTTCCAGGATGGCTTCGCGGGCCACATGAAACCACTTTGCGGGCCTGATCCAGCCCCCGGGCCTTGTGTTTGACATGTCTGCTCTAGAAACTTTTCTGAAATAGTGATATTAGATATTTGTTCTCTTTTTAATGGAAAGCTGATATATAGGTAGTCCTCAACTTAGCACCACAATGGAACCCCCAAAATTTCTGTTGTTGAGCGAGACATTTCTTAAGTGAGTTTTGCCCCATTTTATGGCCTTGCTTGCCCCAGTTGTTAAGTAAATCACTTAACAGTGATTAATTAGTAACACAGTTGTTAAGTGAGTCTGACTCCTCCATTGTGGCTTGTCAGAAGGTCGCAAAAGATGATCACATGACCCCGGGACCCTGCAACCGTCATAAATTGTCAAGTGTCTGAATTTTGATCACATGACCATGGGGATGCTGCAATGGTTGTAAGTGTAAAAAAAAGTTATAAGTAAGTCACTTTTTTCAGCACCGATGTAATTTTGAAAGGTCACTACATGAACTGTTGTAAGTAGAGGACTAGCTGTATATGGCATCTTTATGTAAACAACTTTGAAAAGCTTTGGTTCCCTACTCGTGCAATACGTTACTGGCCTGTGTTTGCCCAAACGAAGGAAATTCCAATCTCTATCTTAAACCAGTACATGAGTAAGTAAGAAGTTCTTTGGGAAGCTAAAAATCATTTTCCTGTGAAGACATAGTTGAGTCTTAGTGATTAGATTTGGATACATCTACTACTTAATTTGAATTAGTGGGTCTAGGACCAGACATAGTTTGGATTGCCAGTAGACAGCTCGGAAACATACAAAAGCAGTTCAAATGTGTGTTTCACTCCACTGTTTAGCAGTCACAGCCACATAGACCTGAAATGGACACACCTGGATCTAGAAGGGATCCTGTCCATCCCCATCCAACACTTCTTAACTAGATGTCTCCAGATGTGCTCATATACGATGCTTGAGATTTCCAAGCAGCATTCAAAATTTATGGGAATTATGGGCCAGGAAACGATGGACTCACCAGTTGATTCATTATCACCACTTTGCTTGTCAACCTTTTGAAGTATTCAAAAAATACACAATGACACCTATTGATAATTATTGATAATTAATGAATTATCAATTGATCATTGATCATTTCATTTTTAATGTCCCATTGTGCCCAGAGGAAAAAAATGACAATAAAGGTTATCTATCTATCTATCTATCTATCTATCTATCTATCTATCTATCTATCTATCTATCTATCTATCTATCTACATACCTACATCTATCTATCTATCTATCTATCTATCTATCTATCTATCTATCTATCTATCTACATACCTATATCTATCTATCTATCTATCTATCTATCTATCTATCTATCTATCTATCTATCTACATACCTACATCTATCTATCTATCTATCTATCTATCTATCTATCTATCTATCTATCTATCTATCTATCTATCTATCTACATACCTATATCTATCTATCTATATCTATCTATCTATCTATCTATCTATCTATCTATCTATCTATCTATCTATCTATCTATCTATCTATCTACATACCTACATCTATCTATCTATCTATCTATCTATCTATCTATCTATCTATCTATCTATCTATCTATCTATCTATCTACATACCTATATCTATCTATCTATCTATCTATCTATCTATCTATCTATCTATCTATCTATCTATCTATCTATCATCTATCTATCTAACAGTTTTTGGCAGCACGGGACTTGGTGTTTCTCAGTGCTCTCCTTCTGATAGCTCTAAACGTTTTTGAAAATTTAATTGTTATCTCACTGTCTCTTCTCTCTGCAGAAGAATTTCCCCTGGGCCAAAAAAGAACCACCACCACCACCACCACCACCACCAGTGCAGACTAAACAGGTTTCTGCACAAAAGACATTAGAGGTACTGGTCAGAGATTTGATGTTGCCAATTTTGAGAATATCAACTATGTGACTCTCCATTAAGAAAAAAGAACACTATAGCATCTGTGTTACACCAGAATGTTATGTTGTCATGTACATAAACAAACATTCATATGGAAGCTAAAAATATGTTGAGTGCAAAGGGTACATTTAACCAAGAGTAGATCTGATCACAACCCTCCAGTCAGGTTTTGAATTATATGTGAATCTGTGCCTCGTGCACCGGGAAAATGATCTCAATAGATCTTGGAACTTGTGGTCTAAGAACCCCAAGGAACCCTTCAGTTTATTAATTTCAAATGTTATGTCCCCATAGAGGGTAATCTTAGGCTAGACTCAATTTTACTTCAACCAACTGAAAAGAAAGAGCGGAAGCAAACTTTGCCACACTGCAGAGGGCCTGCTCCTGACACTGCCTGAAACACAGCAAGAGACATATTTTAATAGAGGCAGAAAGTGAAAGGAAGAATGGATTTAGCACTGGGAAAAAGAATTTTAACCACTCTGATACATTACACCAAAGTCTCTTCTCTTCTGTGGGAAGTCAGGCCCCCCCCCCCCACCGAAGAGAAAGAAATATTTTTGGGAATATTAAAAAGCAGAATATTATATTTCCCCAAAGGATTTTAAAGGCAGAAACCAACACACACACCCCAAATCTCTCTGCCCCAGACAGAAACCGGGTCTGCAAAAATGCAGATGTGATAATCTTGTCAGAAAGATTGGAGTCAGGAAGGTGGGATTAGAAAGAAAGCTCTCTAGAATCAACAATTCCTCACACCCAAAGTTCCAACAATCATCAGCCCCAGCCCCAGGAAAGCAGGATATGACCTTTGGGACATAATAGGATTAGCTCACCACCATCAGAATACCAGAAGGGCACACACAGACTCAGGTCAAAGTACATGACACAGGAAATACAAAGCCTCTAATAGGAACAGGAAACAACCTCAAGAGCCCCAGAAGGTATAAAAACCCACCACTCCCTGCTACATGTGGTCAGTTTTTTCCAGAGCCATCTTTCTGTCTGGCTCTCCTCTTCAATAAACAACAACCTTTTTTTCTAAAGCAGTCTCCGTGTTGTTTATTCCTGACTTGGACTGGACCCTGGTGAAGATTTTTCTTTCAACTCTTCTTACGATTATCAACACCAAATTTCTGCAGGTGTGCCTACAAGATTTAAGGGCAAGAGCACTTTTCTAATGAGATTGGTACTAGAGAGGTATTGTTCTGACTCAGAAGGTAGTGTGTTGCCATTGTGACTAAAAGCTTTTTATACAAGTAGATCTTGTTCACTGACTTACTCATTCAGTGACTGTTTGAAGTTACAACGGCACTGAAAAAAATAACTTAATGACCAATGCCCACATGTATGACTCTTGCAGAAATCTTCAGTCACATGATCTCCATTACAGTCAGTATACATTGTCCTATGCCTGACCTGTTGTTTTTCCCCCCCTGCTGCCAGCTTTGCGGAGCAGAGAAATCGAAGCAAAAGGGAATACGAAAGAGTAAGCAATCAATCAATGGGAAGTACACCAGCTATTTGCATAGTGTGCCCAAGGCTGCTGGAGCCATCGCATTCCTTTCAATGTGGCATCCATTGTCTACCTGCTTACTTTCTTGTAATCCTTTCTTCTCAAATTAATGTAAATACAAAGGTTAGTTCTGTTCTTTCTATTTATACCACGCTGTAGTGAGCTTTCCAAAGGATAGGGGAGTTGAGAAAAGAAAAGCACAGACAACTGTCATCTGATTTTCCATTTAACAACTACTTTGCTTAATGATAGAGTTGCTGATCTCAGTTGTGATTGCTAAATGAAGACTACCTAGTAGTTTTATCTTCCATGCATATATTTAAGTCAGTGGCTAGCTGCATTGTTGTTCATATGCAGGTCATGTGCTTTCAACTGAATTCAAGTTGCTGGTTCTCACCTATATTGCTGTTAGCCAGACTGGTTATTGTTGTTGTTATTGCTATTATATTAATACATAATATTAAAATATGTAATGTTAATATATTCTATAATAATAAAATAATAATATTAATTAGCTTTGTAACATCAATAATAATAAGAATTGGAAAAGACCAGAAATTATTAAGATCTGAAAATTGAAATTGACAGATTATAGCATAAACCAGTCTAGGAAGCCTCAGTGGCTATAAGCACAATGGATGCCATACCAAAAATCTTGAACTGCATTTAGAAAATCTGTCCATTGACAATATTTCCATCTGTCAGTTGCAAAAGGCCACATTGCTTGGATCCACACTTACACTGATATATTATGACAACCAAGATTCTTGGGAAGAATTTGATGCATAGCAGCTAAAGAACTCTGAGCTATGACTTCACATTATAATAATAAGGAACACCATCTAACAATATCTGCCTATCTTAGGTCCTTGGAAAGGACTTAATAGGTGGATAAAAATGCCAAATCCACTCTGAACATCTGGCTGACTATGTGATCAACCATAATAACAGACTATCTGCTGAAGTTCATATCTTTTCAGAGATGTGATAGAGGGCCTGAAAGCAAATGTTTTTTTGGAGGATTGTCCCAAAATAAATAAATGCATTCTGATTTCTTGTTTCTGCACCTTCTCCAGATATAAAGCATAATTTCTAGACCTGAAACAAATTTTCCCAATGTAGCTTCTCATTAAATTAAAAAGCCATGCAACAATAAACACGGAAATGAATCAAAACCAGGCAGAACCAAACCATTTACGAAGTGTGATTAACTTAATATTTCCAGACTTAATGATTGAAAACAGAATCCCCACCATAGCCTGACATAGGGATCGATTAATTATCAATCAGCCAGTTTGGTCTAGTGGTTAAGGCATTGGGCTAGAAACCAAGAGAATATGAGTTGTTGTTTTTTAAAAAATATTTATTTATTAAATCTGCCTTTCCACAACAGGCAATTTCTAGTTTAGAGTCCTAGTCCTGCCTCAGGCATGAAAGTCGACTGGATGACTTTCGGCCAGTCTCTCTCAGCCCAAACCACCTCACAGAGTTGTTGCTGTGGGGAAAATAGGAGTTTAAGTTGTCTTAAACTGAAAGTTGTCTTAAATTACCATATAGTCAGGAATCACCACAATATAAAAAAGATGTTGAGATTCTAGAAAAAGTACAGAGAAGAGCAACAAAGATGATTAGAGGTCTGGAGGCTAAAACATATAAGGAACGGTTATATCTAGTTTAATGAAGAGAAGGACGAGGGGTGACATGATAGCAGTGTTCCAATATCTCAGGGGCTGCCACAAAGAAGAGGGAGTCAAGCTATTCTCCAAAGTGCCGGAAGGCAAGGCAAGAAGCAATGGATGGAAGCTAATTAAGGAGAAAAGCAACCTAGAACTAAGGAGAAACTTCCTGACAGTTAGAACAATTAATCAGTGGAACAACTTGTCTGCACAAGTTGTGAATGCTCCAACACTGGAAGTTTTTAAGAAGAGACTGGACAGCCATTTCTCTGAAATGTATAGGTTTTCCTGCCTGAGCAGGGGGTTGGACTAGAAGACCTCCAAGGTCCCTTCCAACTCTGTCATTCTACATATCCCTCTTGAGATATTTATAATTGTTTTTTAAAAAAGGTAGGATATAAATATAAATAAGTATGGATATGCCCAGGGTATGTTTAAAAAGTCAATTTGATGACCATGAAGATGTGTGCACATTACAAAAAAAATCATTTTTTTGTGTCTGCATTAGACCTAAATTCCAGGCAGTATATTATCTCTTCTCCCTCTATCATGGTAGCAAAAAAACAAAAAACAACATCTTTGGCATGGTACCAGGGAGATTTTGTAGAAAGGCTTGTTCCAGAATGAATCCAGGAAGAACAACAATCAGAACCCTTGTTTTTCTCTACTGGGTAAAGAGAAGCCAGAAAAAAATAAATTAAAATGGTAAAATGGCCAACATCCCATGAAATCAACAATTGACATATGGGGTTGTCCAGGTATGTAGGTACAACTGGCATAATAGTATCCACTTTTTGAGATGTTTGTCCCCTCTAGTCCAGAACAACCATATTTTAAATTTGTAGTTTCCGTCTTTTGTCTCTTTAATCTTGTGCAACTGATGGAAACAATTAAATGGAACACTTGACTATTTGGTGCCATTTTCTCTCTCTCTAGCCAGGAGGAATTTTTCTTCTGCTTTTGGTTATATTCTACTGACACCCTCTTAATTGTTTCTTCTTCTCAGACTGCTCTCTTCCTCCAAAGCTGGTGGCGGGGTACGCTGGTCCGGCGTTCTCTTTTGTTTGCCGCTCTTTGTGCGATGTCAATCCAGAGATGGTGGCGCAAACGGGCCTTCCAGCTCAAAGAGGAGAGGAGGGTTAGGGCCTTGATGCTGTATGTTTGGCCCGAGAAGTCGACCGTCCTCTTGCAGTCAAAGTTAAGGATGTGGCTTACAAAAACTCAGTTCAAGAAATATCAAAAGGCAGCCCAGGTGATTCAAAATAACTGGCGGAAGTATGTTCTTCATCAGGAGCTCAGCAACTATTCATTCAACAGCCTGGGTTATGATGGCATAGATTTGAATATTGACATTATTGTCGAGTAGCAAGAACTCAGGAACAAAAGAGAAAAGTATTTGTAGAATATAACTCCAATCAATCAATCAATCAATCAATCAATCAATCAATCAATCAATTCAATAAATTCAATAAATTCAATATGTTTTGACTGGAAGTGGTTGTTAAAGCACATTTTTAATACCAATATTTATTTGGAATGTTTGGAATGGAAAGCCAGAGTTTGTAGTGGGTGCATATTTGTACCCTGAGAAATTCTGGGAGAGGCATAGTGAACTAACCTGTCTCTAAAAGAGGAGAGACAATGATTATGGCTTCAGACTGGTTCTATGGAACACCTCAGGAAGACAAGAGATCACCCACATGTGCTGTTGGCAGTGACTGTTGCAAGGAGATTGTGGGACGGTGGTCTTCCATGGGTCTGAGTGCTGAGAGACAAAGGAATCAGCCATCACACCAACTATGGTAGAACCTTTTAAAGGACTATGAGCCTCATTTTCTAATCACTTTCAGAAATTACCTATTTAACTAAAGGCTATTAGATATCTTCAGAATTGTAAGTTTGAACAGCCACCTTGTAGCTTTATCTTCATTCTTAAACAAAAGAGAAAAAGTTAAGTCTAGCAATTTAAAGAACTGGAAATAAATGCCAAAAAGCTAAATAAGACTTTAATCCATGAAAGTTATAAACAAATTAAGGGTCAAAATAAGTTTGAAATTTTAAGATTTTTATTATAAGTTTTTGCAACTAATTATAAATAAACAACCTTTCACTAAATTGTTTTGTGTAATAAGTAATAAGAAAGATATGAGATCTTATGATTTCAGAAACTGGATACTAAAAGGAACTAAAGGTTCCAGGAAAAGAAAAAAAGTGCAGATTTACCTTTTGTTCTCAGTTGATGTTGGGATTTACAAAATGATACAAAATGTTTTGGCATTTGAAATACTTTAATTTTTGAAGAATGGGATCAGAAATTAGTAGCCACAATATCAGCACTAATGCCTGCTTCTATGGATAGATTCCCCTTCATGGATTACTGCCTTGTTGTGGCAAAGGGGCTTGTGTAATTCAATGAAGCTATGAGCTATGCTGTGCAGGGCCACCCAAGATGGAAAGGTCATAGCAGAGAGTTCTGACAAAACGTGATCCACTAGAGAAGGAAATGGCAACCCACTCCAGTATCTTTGCTATGAAAACCCTATGGACAGTACCAAAAGGTAAAACAATATGACGCTGGAAGATGAGCCCCTCAGGTCGGAAGGCGTCCAATATGTTACTGGGGAAGAGCAGAGGGCTAGTACTAGTAGCACCAGAAAGAATGAAGCGACTGGGCCAAAGCCGAAAGGATGCTCAGCTGTGGATATGTCTGGTGGTGAAAGGAAAGTCCAATGCTGTAAAGATTTTTTCTCCATAGGAACCTGGAATGTAAGATCCATGAATCAAGGAAAGCTGGACGTGGTCAAACAAGAGATGACAAGACTAAACATTGACATCTTAGGTATCAGCGAACTAAAATGGACAGGAATGGGTGAATTTAATTCAGATGACCATCAGGTATACTACTGCGGGCAAGAATCCCTCAGAAGAAATGGAGTAGCCTTCATAGTCAATAAAAGAGTAGGAAAAGCAATACTGGGATACAATCCTCAAAATGACAGAATGATCTCAGTTTGAATCCAAGGCAAATCATTCAACATCACAGTAGTCCAAGTCTATGCCCCAACCACTGGTGCTGAAGAGGATGAAATTGACCGGTTCTATGAAGCCCTACAGCACCTTATAGAACTAACACCCAAAAATGATGTCCTTACCATCATGGGGGATTGGAATGCTAAAGTAGGAAGCCAAAAGATAACCGGAATAACAGGCAAGTTTGGCCTTGGAGTACAAAATGAAGCAGGGCACAGGCTGATAGAATTTTGTCAAGAGAATACGATGGTCATAGCAAACACTCTTTTCCAACAACCCAAGAGACGGCTCTACACATGGACATCACCAGACGGTCAACACAGAAATCAGATTGACTATATGCTTTGCAGCCAAAGATGGAGAAGCTCCATACAGTCAGTAAAAACAGGACCAGGAGCTGACTGTGGCTCAGACCATGAGCTTCTCATTGCAAAGTTTAGGCTTAAACTGAAGAAAGTAGGGAAAAGCACTAGGCCACTCAGGTATGAATTAAATCATATCCCAGTTGAATATACAGTAGAGGTGACAAATAGATTTAAGGAATTAGATTTGATAGACAGAGTGCCTGAAGAACTATGGACAGAGGTTCGCAACATTGTACAACAGGTAGCATCCAAAACCATCCCAAAGAAAAAGAAATGCAAGAAAGCAAAATGGCTGTCTGAGGAAGCTTTGCAAATAGCTGAGGAAAGGAGGGAAGCGAAAGGCAAGGGAGAAAAAGAAAGATACACCCAATTGAATGCAGAATTCCAGAGAATAGCTAGAAGAGATAAGAATGCCTTCTTAAATGAACAGTGCAAAGAAATAGAAGAAAACAATAGAATAGGGAGGACCAGAGATCTCCTGAAGAAAATTGGAGAGATGAAGGGAACGTTTAATGCAAAAATGGGCATGATAAAGGATCAAAATGGCAGTGACCTAACAGAGGCAGAAGAGATTAAGAAGAGGTGGCAGAATTACACAGAAGAACTATACAAGAATGAGCTTAATGTTCCTGATAATTACAATGAGGTGGTCACTGACCTCGAGCCAGACATCCTAGAATGTGAAGTGGGCCTTAGAAAAGCTGAGCAACAACAAAGCTAGTGGAAGTGACAGTATTCCAGCTGAGCTATTCAAAATCTTAAAAGACGATGCAGTAAAAGTGCTACACTCAATTTGCCAGCAAATTTGGAAAAATCAGCAATGCCCACAGGATTGGAAAAGATCAGTTTACATTCCAATTCCAAAGAAAGGCAGTGCCAAAGAATGTTCAAACTATCGCACCATTGCACTAATTTCACATGCTAGTAAAGTTATGCTTAAAATCCTACAAGCTAGACTCCAGCAGTATGTGGATTAAGAACTACCAGAAGTACAGGCAGGATTTCAAAGAGGCAGAGGAACTAGAGATCAAATTACCAACATACGCTGGATCATGGAGAAAGCTAGAGAGTTCCAGAAAAACATCTACTTCTGCTTCATTGACTATGCTAAAGCCTTTGATTGTGTGGATCATAACAAACTGTGGCAAGTTCTTAAAGAGATGTGCATACCAGACCATCTTATTTGTCTCTTGAGAAACCTATATGTGGGCCAAGAAGCGAGAACTGGACACGGAAGCACTGAGAATCTGGACAAGGAAGCACTGGACACGGAAGCACCAGAGCCTTGGTGGAGCAGTGGGCTAATGCCTCCTTAAGTAACACCAGCTGCCTGCAATTAGTGCAGGTTCGCATCCCACCAGGCTCAAGGTTGACTCAGCCTTCCATCCTTCCGAGGTAGGTGAAATGAGGACCCAGATTGTTGGGGGCAATAAGCTGACTTTGTAATAATGCCGCTTGGGGGTGTGTGTGAAAGCCCTAACAAGCAGGCATATACATAGAATGAAGGCTACTGCTAAGCTTGTAAGCCGCCCTGAGTCTTCGGAGAAGGGCGGGATATAAATGCAATTAAAATAAAAATAAATAAAATAAAATAAAAATAAAATTGGGAAAGGAGTCCGGCAAGGTTGCCCTGCCTATTTAACTTACATGCGGAGCACATCATGAGAAAGGCAGGGCTAGATGAATCAAAAGTTGGAATTAAGATTGCTGGAAGAAATATCAACAACCTAAGATATGCAGATGATACCACTCTAATGGCAGAAAGTGAAGAAGAACTAAAGAGCCTCTTGTTGCGGGTGAAGAAGGAGAGTGCAAAACCTGGGTTGAAACTCAACATTAAGAAAACCAAGATCATGGCATCCGGCCCTCTCAATTCCTGGCAAATAGATGGGGAAGAAATGGAGGTAGTGACAAAGCTTCAAAGAAGTCGTTGGGATGTGTAAAAGAAAGACTGAAGGAAGATAAGATTCCTATAACAACTGAACGAATTAAGCTTCAAGATTGTTAGAAGAAAAAGATGAGAATATAAAGATGGTTTGTTTGAACAAGGATAAAATAACACGTTTTTATAAAGCTAGGGCAACCTTTTACAAACTTTTGCTGATGCTAGAATTGAAAAGTTGATGATTTATGGATTTGCATATAGATAAGGACTGCATTATGGAAAGGAGATAATCTGTTTGTAACCTTATAGGGATGAAGATTTACTAAATTTGTTTGTACTTATTGTGCAAAGTTACTTCCTTCAATATTTTTTCATCTTTTCTTTTTTCCTTGCACTCTTTATTCTTTTTATCTCTCCTTTTCTTTCTGAGTTTGGTTTGTATTTGCTTTTAATGCAGTAATTAAAATCTTCAATTAAAATTATATTAAAAGAGATAGGGCGATGGGGAAACACACAAACGCAAAAAACTGGAAGTTCAGAGATAGAAGTCTTTTGCTTTCAGGGGGCTTCGTCCTTGAAATCAGAAGTCAAATAGTGAATGTTTAGTATCGTATATGCAGTTGTTTCACTGATATGGACATTTGGGTGTTTTAAGATTGCTGTCCTATTTCAATTATCTGTCCTATCCCAGAAGACCAGAAGTCATCCTTGACCTTCTTACTGCTTGAAGAAGTGGGGAATAAGTTACATGTTTTATTTTCTCTAATGGTGCCTTTAGTAAACAAGCAAAGTTAGGGCCACAGCTCAGTGTAATTAATAAAATCAGCAGGTGAGAGAGAAATGAGTACTGATGCTACTGTAGTTTCTATATATTTCAGCAATTAAGTTATGCTGACTTCACCGAACCCTGAATCTCAGAAAAGGGTAATTTACCTTCTGAAAATACTCAGAAGCAGATCAGAAGCAACTTGGTATATTTCTGCAGTGGGGTTCCAAATTAATCAGGGCCTCACCTTTTTCAATGGGCCCATTTCCAGACACAACTTTTAAAAATAGGGGAAAAAATAGGACTCTTACCTTAGTTGTAATAGTTACAAAACAAGTTTGCTTATTTATTTATTTATTAAATTTATATGCTTGTTATCAAGCTACGGTACTAATCATCTTCTACAGACTGAGAAGATTTCGATTTTGGCCTGTTTTTGATACAGTTGCAAAGCTTTTTAACTGTGGCTTTAGAATAATCTTTTTATTATTTTATTTATTATTTATTTTTATAGTAATTATTTATTATACTTAATAAATTCTAATTAATTCATTAGTATTAAGACATGTTTTTATTAATACAATTTGTTGAATAAAAATAGTAGCCTGATTTGCACATAACGTGACAGCATAATGTACAAACACACTACTATTTGCTAGCTTGCTCAGAACTAATGCAATACACACACACCTAATATGAGCCATGATGGCATAGTGGTTAGAGGCTAATCCTGTTAATTCCTAATTGCCAGCAGTTTGGCATTTCAAGTTTCACTTGTTCAAGGCTGAATCACAGCCTTCTATCCTTCCGAGGTTGGTAAAATGAGGACCCAGATTGTTGGGGGAAATATGCTAACTCTGTAAACCACTTAGAGAGGGCTGTAAAGCACTGTGAAGTGGTATATAAGTCTACGTCCTATTGCTATTTCTCCATATAAAGGAGAAAAAGTCAAAAGTAGATATACTTATCCCATATCTTGTAATCAACATCATAAAAGTTTTTAAGCCACAGTAATCAACAATCTGTTTTGCAGTCCTAAAGAAAAGGAACAACTAGTTTTTCTTTTCAAGTTTCCTAAAAATATTATCATTATTGCACTTACGCTGCACATATCTGGATGATCCCCAGATGTTCAAATTTTCCATTTCTCTTTGCCGCTATCTAACAGTTATATTTTGCAGCCCACATAGAGTAGCCTTATTTTTATCTCATATTTTTGAATCTTTCCCCGATTGACTCATCTGGAACAAACCTGATGAATTTTGGGCACTAACAAGAAGTTTATTTGCCTAGGATGTTTTTTGTTTTTTAATCCCATTTATATCCCGCCCTTCTCGAAAGACTCAGGGCGGCTTACAATCTAAAGCACAAATCAATGTGTTTAGCAATAGCCTTCATTCTATGTATATGCCTGCTTATTAGGGCTTCCCCCCCCCAAAGCGGCATTATTACAAAGTCAGCTTATTGCCCTCAACAATCTGGGTCCTCATTTTACCTACCTCGGAAGGATGGAAGGCTGAGTCAACCTTGAGCCTGGTGGGACTTGAACCTGCACTAATTGCAGGCAGCTGGTGTTACTTAAGGAGGCATTAGCCCACTGCTCCACCAAGGCTCAGTGCTAATGTTTGCTCAGTGCTGCCTTATTGATTATTATGTTTTGAACTATTAACTTCTATTCTAATTTTTCTGTCATGCCATGTTTTAAATATTGATTTAAATTTTATAATTCATCTAGACTTGGAGAACATTTTTTTCAATAATTAAGAAACAACTAGCTTACAACTACCATATAGTTTCTGACATAATGGACTCAGATCTGATGCAGTGCTTTATCACTGAAAATTTCTCAGAATATTTCTCTTGGGAGGTGATGTAAAGAAGTTGAAATAGGGCATCCCTGCACTAGCTAAACAAAAGAAACTCTACATTTTTAATAAAGTAGGAATTGTATTATGGTATCTCAAATTAGGTGATTCAACTGGAATCCAAGTCAAATGGTCTTTCACATCAAAGGAAAAGTTCAAGTAGCAACCAGATCAACCTCAGAAGATTCTGCCCATGTGCTCTCCTAATGAGTTAGTATGGTCTATGGCAGACATGTCAAACTCGCAATGTCATGTGAAATCATGCAATGTATCGGGATGGTTTTGCCATTGCCGGCAATGGGGTGGGCATGGCTTCCGCATGATGCATTCGGCCCACAGGCTGGCAGTTTAACACCCTTGGTCTATGGGGTTTTTCTAGAGATTGTAATTGATACAGAGCCATTGACAACAAATATTACTGTGGTGAACAGAAAACATCAGTCTCCTTGTGAGTAAGCCATAACAGTAGGGTATAATATGTGCTGATTCTGTTACCTGCAGAATATAAAGGCTGCTTTGAAGAAGGTATGGCCGTAGGGAGATGACAAAGAGAAGCTTGCAGGGAATCCACTTGCTGGGTGACACTTATCAGGCAGTTATAAGCAAACTCCCCAATTCTTCTGGACTGTCTGGTTGGAACTTAGCTCATTGCCCATGCTAGAAAGCCTTCCTCAAAGGGTAGAACAGGACAGAGACTACTCATATGCCCAGAGCTAAACTGGAAGGCTTACTGACGATGTTGGTGTGAAAGCAGGAGAACATGCCTCAGATAGTTGTGGCTGCCAGACTTGCAGACGTCCTTGGTTAGATCTTTTATTTGGAATGTTACTTAGAGTTTTTGGTTTGGGCTGCATGGGTTTCAAAGGTCTGCTTTGGCTTTCAACTGTTGTCCCTGAATGTTCAAGGAGCTGGAGGGAATATACTTCAACAGGTTCTCTAACTTTTTGGGGAGTCTGGTGTTTGTTTTCTGTTACTTGTTAGTCAGCCCCTACTCCTCTGTCTACCAGGGTCTCTTGCACAATTATATGAAGCTGATCGTCTATGAAGATTCTCAGTCATCCAGGTCATCGTTGTCCCAAAAGTGCTTTTTCAAGAGGCAAGTGGACTTTTTTTTGTTTTTCCTTGAAGACATTTTGTTGCTCATCGAGAAGCTTCTTCAATTCTGGTGGGGAATGGAAGGATTTATATATGAAGCCAATCCTTTTTTCCTTTAAAATTGAGATCCCTTCATTTATTTATCCTTAGATGAATGAAACAAAAGTACCCTCTTGCTTGAAGGGACTAACTGCTTTCTTAAATTAACTGCATCCTGAAAAAAAAATACCATAGATTGTACTTATACACATGTGTATACATGCAGTTTTGAAAAAACATACCGGTTGTCGAACTTTTTTTTTCCCCTTCTAAAGAGCTTTTGCAGAAACATCTTAGAAAAAGACAGAACAGAGATGTAAGAAGGTATTAATTCACTGTCTACTTTGGACAAAAAGTGTCTTAGCTGACTCAAATCTGTTGCTCTCTCTGCCAGTCCCAGGGGACTGAGTGAAGAGAATTGGAGACAGAAAGCCCTCAGGCTCTTTCCAGCCTAGAAGGGGCACAAAACATGGGAGATCAACTAGTAAGAAGAACCCAGAGTTATTAATAAACGTCTTTTGTGTTGCTACCACAGCTCTGTGGAGACGAATAGCCACCTAATTGATCTGCTTATTCTTTTAATAAGCTCATTAATTATCTTGCCATCTATGGCTCTTTCACTTTGTATCCCTGCTTGCCCTTCTTTGTTTACTCAACTTTGTTGAGTTTGTTGGGTTTAGCAGAAGATTCCTTTACAAAAATGGCCATCTATTGTGTTTTGCTTTTTTATTCTGTCTTGCATTTTTTGTCTACTGATACAGAGTTAAAGCTCTGAGGGCAGGGTAGACCTGGGAGAGACCATCAGCTTTATGTATTTCTTCTATGACTTCCTTAACAAGCTGGTGTTTGTCATCAAGATTTGCTCTTTTGGGCAGAGAAGAAACAGACACAACTAGGACATTTAAGAAGAACATTTGTCCCTCTATATAAACGACTGCAATTTCCAAACTGCCCAGAAGTGGGAGGTTAACAGATGCTGAGAATGGTAGAGTTGAGCTAGGAAAGCAACTTTCTTTGAAATATACCACTTCGCTGTTATTGCTTGACACGCTGTCTGCAGGCACACATTCTTTGGAATCATCAAGGGAAGGAGATGCTTTGGGCATTGGAAGAGTATTGACTGCCATCTATTCTTTGGGAGAGTGCCCCTCCTGGCAGGCCTTATGGGACAAAGAGTACCCCATGGGAGTAGTGTGAAGTAGGGGGCCTTTCAAAAAGTAATGTGGCCTTCGGTTAATATTTCACTCCACATTTTATTTTTATTTATTAAATGTCATTGCTGCAAACATTGACATGTTTTTGCACTGACAATATAAGAGGCAGCCTTTTGGTTTAACTGTTTGGCTTTGAATCACAAAAGCGCGGGAGGGATTCAACCCGGACGTTTTAAGAAGATAAGAAATAGCGCGCTTCAAGGGAAGTGAAACTTCATGTGTGTCAAGGGGAGGAGAAATATAAAAGCTTTTTGGATCAAAATTTGGTGGAACATTCAAAAGATTTTTAAGAGAAAGATAAAGTTTTCTCCGCAATTGTTTTTATTGGCTATTGTTGTAGATTGTGATGTTAAAGAAACTAACTTGATGTTGAACATGATAACAGCAGCACGGTTAGTGGTGGGACAATATTGGAAGAAGGATAGTTTGCCCACTATAGAAGAATGGGTGTTTAAAGTTTCGAATCTTGCAGAAATGTCTAAGATTTCTGCTTATTTGAAAGATCATTCACAGGAAAGATATATTTCAGTTTGGAGGAGATGGATAAATTATATTCAGAACAAATATTGGACTAAAAAGTTCCATTTAGCTTATGAGTAGATTTTAGTGGGATATTGTTATTGGTACTTTGCTTGTAGTTATGTTAAAGGGGAGTTAAAGCACATTATGAATTTGGTTAATTGTATATTATGCACAATTTTTATTTAGAATATGATTATTGTAACTATAATCCTGTATTTAGCTCTGGGAAGTGGGCGGGTTTGGGGTGGGAGGGATTTGGGGATATATTGTAAAATTTTGTTTTTGTAAAACTCTTTAATAAAAAAAAAGGGGGGGGAGGAGAATTCAGATTCTGGCATCCATCCATGAGTGCCGATGCTCCGTTTTGCTCATTATAGACTTTTTTTTAGAATAAATAATCATACAGTGCTCTTTGATGTGTCTCTTTAATCAGAACCATGACATCATGCCAGAATCTACTTTCTTTCAAGCATCCTGGGGAGTTCTGAGCCCCCGCCGCTGTCTCTAGCAAGGGACAGAAGCTGGCAAAGATTGAGGGAAGAATCTTCATCATGGGAACAGGAACTATTGAATGCCAAACTTTATGTCAAATTGTCGAAATGTGAATTTCACCAAACCCGATTAGATTATCTTGGCTATAGAATTTCCGATGAGGACATCGAAATGGACCCAGCCAAAGTGAAAACAATAATTGAATGGCAGCCCCCAAAGACTCGTGAACAGCTCCAGAGCTTCCTAGAGTTTGCCAACTTCTATCGTCAATTCATTCCCTCTTTTGCCGAGATTGCTGTACCCCTTACAGAATTACTCAAAATGGGTAAGGGACGGGGAAAAC
The DNA here is from genome assembly GCF_947247035.1 of Vipera ursinii. Classification (NCBI taxonomy): domain Eukaryota; kingdom Metazoa; phylum Chordata; class Lepidosauria; order Squamata; family Viperidae; genus Vipera; species Vipera ursinii. The sequence goes on from NC_139513.1 coordinate 68,203,846, forward strand.
CACGACCTGGCCAACCACTAACATGGAGTATGAGTTGTCAGAAAGCTTTTGAGAATTTAAAAAGACTATTTGTGGCTGGACTGGTTCTAAAGCACCCCTGCCCAGGGGAGCCCTTCATAATTCAAGTAGACGCCAGTGACATGGCAGTCAGAGTTGTGTTACTGCAAAAGAATAAAAGTGGGGTCCTGCAACCTTGTGCCTACACCTCTAAGAAATTCAGTGAAGGCAAGAGGAGATGGACAGTCTGGGAGAAGGAGGCCTTCACAATTAGGTAGGGGCTATTAAACTGGTGACACTATTTAGAAGGGAGCAAGGTGCCTTTTGAAGTATGGACAGATCACAAAAATTTAGAGGCACTAAAAACTCCCTGCAAATTGTCCCCAAAGCATGTGCGATGGGCACAGTACGTTAACCATTTTAATTTTATCCTAAGTACATACCAGGAAGAAAAAAACTTCCTAGCTGATGTGCTATCCCGATTGCCACAGTACAAAAGTGAATGTGAAGAGGTCTATAAGGCAATTATCCCCAGTTCACAACTTGCGGCACAACTCACACCTCGCAGAACCCCTAATCCTGATGACCCGGGAGTGAAGAAGATAAAACGAGAGCTCCTCACTGATCAATGGTTCAAAGATAATCAAACCTCCCTAACATGCAGGGATGGTTTGGCATACAAGGAGGGGAAATTGTATCTACCTGAAGCCCTCCGTTTCAATGCTCTCAAACACAGCCATGATATAAAACAGGCTGAACACTTCAGATATTTAAAAACTCTACACCTCATCCACTGGCAATTTTGGTGGCTGGGGCTAAAATGAGATGTAGAAAAACATGTCAGGAGCTGAACCATATGTGCCACCATGAAAAGAATTCCAGGGAAAACCCCTGGGCTAATGCTGTCAGTGGCAGACCCTTCTCAACCATGGGAAGAAAGAGCTATGGACTTTATTGTAGACTTTATTGTAGAGGAAATACTGTCATCTGGACTGTGATAGATCTGTTTTTTAAGAGGCTCGTTTTATCGCCTGTAAAGGACTCCCATCTGCACAACGACAGACTAAATTGTTTCTGAAACATATCTACTGACTGCATGGAGCCCCTAAGCGAATAATTTCAGATAGAGGAGTGCAGTTCACAGCGAAACTTTGGATGAATTAAATTAATTGGATCATCTCAAGGCTTATCATCTGCTTTTCATCCAGCTACCAATGAGGCTGCAGAATCCACTAACAAAATGGTGGAGCAATATCTCAGATGCTATGTTTCCTACCAACAGACAAACTGGACTGACCTCCTCCCTTTCACTGAGGTGGCCTACAAAAATTCTGTTCACAGCAGCACTGGCTACACGCCTTTCAGAGTAGCCACAGGAAAAGAGTTCAGCCCAATGCCTGACTACCCTCAGGTACCCTCCGCTTCCCAGACACTTGATCAATGGGTGAGGGGGTGGGATGAGATTTGAATAACCACAAAAATGGCGTTAAAAAGACTTCTGAGACTTATCAAAAAGTTTTATGAGAAACACCCCAACAAACCAAAAGCCAGCTCCTAACTTGTGTGCTGTTTACATTACAGGATCTGTCCTTTTTCTAAGGGGGGGCAGATGTCAATGCTGCAAACACTGACATATTTTTGCACTGACAATATAAGAGGCAGCCTTTTGGTTTAACTGTTTGGCTTTGAATCACAAAAGCACGGGAGGGATTCAACCCTGACGTTTTAAGAAGATAAGAAATAGCGCGCTTCAAGGGAAGTGAAACTTCTTGTGGTAAACTAATTGGTGAATGTGATTCATGATGTGTAATTAAGGGAGGGAGATTCTGTAGGACATGATGTGTCAAGGGGAGGAGAATTCAGATTCTGGCATCCATCCATGAGTGCCGATGCTCCGTTCTGCTCATTATAGACTTTTTTAGAATAAATAATCATGCAGTGCTCTTTGATGTGTCTCTTTAATCGGAACCATGATATTGAATTTATATGCCACCCATCTCGGTGCTCAAGCAAGCATGAACTTAGCTGGCTCTTATTCATTTCCTAGATATGGAATAGAGTAGGCTCTTGTGGCTAGCTTGCATGGGTGTCTGGCTCTGGAGAATGAAGAGGCAGACAAGAAAAGAAGGCTAGGAGTATCTATAGTTCCTTGTTTTTCAATCACATGGCTTTCTTTTTAAAAAAATATCTAAACATAAATCACTCTATCCCAGAACCAGATGCCTTTGAAAAGAGGGTTATTGTGGTGGGCTTCCTGCATACCTTAGTTAAATGACTAGCAAAAAGTTCATCTATTTCTTCTGTTTGGTTGTTTGGCCTGTAGTATACCCCTATAGCAATGTCATTCTTTTTTCATTTTTATATTGACTCAAATGTATTCAAGATATTTTTCATCATTGTTCTCTTGTATTTCTGTAGAGTTATACTTATTTCTTACATATAGTGCTACTCTACCTCCTTCTTTATTAGGTCTGTTGGTTTTTTAAAAAAACTCTCCCTCTAGCTGTATGTTCCACTCATTTCCATAATGGCAACAATATCATATTATCTAGATTGTAGTGTCATTAGACTGGGCAATGAAGAAGGTTTGTCCTGGAATGTCTCCAGAAGATTTGCTGAAATTAAGTGACAAATGGCAGTGGATCCAGGTGTCTCTGAAGGAATCTTATGGCTTTTGGACAACTGGAATTGAGGCCAAATCTGAGACTGAGGCAAACATAGCATGAGGCCCTGAAGCATAATAATAATAATAATAATAATAATAATAATAATAATAATAATAATAATAATAATAATAATAATAATAATAAACACCTGGGCTGGTGAGAGTTCTTTAGTGCTAGTGCACCTTCAACAAGCTCTTCTCAGCCAGAGGTTGTGCTAAATAAACGTCCACCTTGGAATGTTACAGGCTTGATTTGAAGGAACCGATCTTCCTTACATCCCGCTTTTGGGAAGTGACTCAGAAATCTAAGAGCAAAGCTCTGGCAACCACACTTCCTCCCTCAGTAAATGAGATAGTGACACTCAATATTCTGTTTCCATCTTTCGGCAGTGGCTCTGTACACGATAATGGTATGTTTATTTGCATTAATGTAGCATTAATAGGGATTTTTCAATAGCAGCAGCTAATTACTCTGTCATATGAAAGCTATGGGATATGGTCTTTCCATTAACAAGCTTAAAATCAGAGAGCCCTTTGGTGGAAAGGAATGAGCCCAAAAGAAGAGGTAAAGATTTGGCTGGCCTTCAAGACAGTCTTCATTTCCTGAACAGGTATTTGAATTAACATGATTATACTTTCCCTCCACTGCAGGGAGTACAGCCAGGATATTCAAAAACTGCTAAAAAGCCTCAACTGAAATCCCCAAAATTTTATTCCATTTTTCCTAATGTCCAATTCCTCTTCTTCCACAATGTAAGCTCTGGGTTCTTACTTTGTCTGTTTGTGTTCTACTCCTGTCTGCTTGTCATTTATGTTACAAACACATGACATTAAAATTCCACTTCATATAACAGTTCTATTCCATTTCTCCTTCCCCCCCCTCAATATTCCTTTTTTTCTTTGCTATTCTCTTCTTTGATAGGACAGAAAAGGTTTGGAATCCTTATGTGGCCAATTCCCGTAATAAATGTGAGGGAGGAGAAGCCCTGGGACTCATGATTTAGATCAGACATGTCAAAAACAAGGCCCGGGGGCCGGATCCGGCCCACAAAGTGGTTTCATGTGGCCCGCGAAGCCATCCTGGAAACAGTGAGGGAACGGCCCCCACTGCCTTGGCCCTGGCCCGGAGACCCTCCTTCTGCCAGAGACCCTCAGATCTGTCCCACTCCTGCCCAGGCCCCCATAGGCACCCTTGATGCGAACGATGTAGAGCTGGCCATGCCCACCCAGTAGGCCATACACACTCTAGCCATGCCCACCCAGTAGGCCACGCCCACCCAGGCCATACTCATCCGGCCCCTTGAGGGCAACCACAATGCTGATGCGACCCTCAATGAAATTGAGTTTGACACCCCTGATTTAGATCAACATTTCATCTATAGAATCCTTTTTGGTCCAGAAGGAAAGAATTGAGTTTATTTGATGGATGTATAAGGCAAAGCAATAATCTTTCAAAAAGCAATATCAAGTTTTAAACTATGGTTATTACTGTACTTATTTTATCCTCATTATGACTTGTGAAAGAATTCCGCTCAGTCTTGCGCTTAGTCAAAGTGTAAGATAATAAGTGCCTATCATTGAAAATGGATATGTATAGAATATATATGCAGCATGTTTACAGCATAAACTCATAAGATTTATGCAGTGAGATGTGTGGCAAACAAATTTAATCAGTGCTTTTTTTGTAAAAGAAAAAAGTGCCAGAACTCACACATGTCATACAACCCACCTTGCCTATCCTACAAGGTTCCATCCAAAAAAGGTGCCGGAACTCCGTTCTGAGCATTCTATGACAAAAAGCCCTGAATTTAATAATAAATACATATTTACTTACACTATAGTCCCATATGACTTGGTCTGAAGTAAATACATAGTAATGCATTCTTAGTCTTTAAGGAAAAAGAGGTTAAAACTTTTCCAGTCCCTAACAAGTGAAAAGGGATGGGTGAATGGCATCTGTTGAGTCTCATTACATGTGATATATTGAAAGTTTTATTTCCTGAGTTGTGATTGTGAATTACAGTCAAGAAATAAAAGAATTGGAACTTTCACAGCTGTTCATCTCTTATGTCTCAGCAATCCTTGCAACAACCCATAAACCAGAGATTGGCAAACTGTGGCTCTTTAGATGTTGCTGTACTGTATTACTCAGTATTGACCAAACTGGCTAGAATGGAAGGGCTAAAAGTTTGTAGTAAAGTAACACTAGGGAATGATAGCTTTTTCAGTACCTGTATCATGTACAGGCCAAGACTAATTTCAAAATAAAAATGTCCTCCTCACAGTGTGTTAATGTTTTTCCCCTGTGTTCCCATGTCCACAAAATCAACATAAAAATCGTCCAAGGCCTTTACCCAATGCCCAGATCTCCAAGCCCAATTCCCTTCTTTTACATTGAGCTTTTTATTGCTCAGCACCTTCTCACAAGATTCCACACATAGAGTCTCTTGGTTCTAGGCACCAACATCCCCACAAACTCTTTCTTTCTCTCTTTTGTCCCTTGTACCTGGATTGAGACATCACTGTAGGAACCCCCAATGACACCTGTGATGGCTGTAGGTACATCGTCGTGGATGGCGTAGGACCCATCGGGGCAGATATGCTCGGTGCCATCCACTCTGGTGAGGGAGGCACGGACAAAATCCAGTGATTGCTCCAGGGCATAGGTATCTTTGGAGCAGGTATCCAGGATGTGTGCCCCTAGGGTAATGCCTGGTAGAATATGGTGGTTCTTGTTGATCTCATCTAGGGCAAAAAGCATAGCCTCGAGGCGTTGGATGCCACGATGTTCGTTGATTTTGCCACAATCCTCCGCAGGGCTACCTTTCTCATGAACTGGGAACAGGCCTCCAATAACTAAGTCTCCTTCCAAGCTGATCTCCTTCTTGCTTGCCACATTATAGCTTGGATTCTGACTATTGGCATTGCATGTAATAGGATAAGCCAGCAAAATCCATAGGGTAGCCAAGAATATCATTGCGTTGCTCCAAAAAGGCAGCGAAGGCCTTTCTGAACCACTGAGATAATACGGTCAACACAAAGGTCTTAGACGGTTTCTCATTTGTTCTGCGCAGCTGAGCCCATAGAGTGCAAGAGTGCAAGCAGGCATGGAGGAAACACAGCACCTTTGATTCAACTGTAGGGATCAATTGTACCCCTCTCCCCAGGAGAGGCCACTCTCAGAGGAGCTTTAATGGAAACATCCTTGCTTGTTGCTCCAGCTGCTGCTTCTTGGCTGGAGGCTTTTGAGAATGAAAGCCCAATGCCTGCAGGAGGAGAGAGAGAGAAGGAAAGAAAGAAAAAGAAGAAGAGGAAGGTGGTATGGATCGTCAATTGCATTAGGACAAGTTCTTTCTGTTCCAGATCTGAGTTTATATGAGGAGCTCTCTGGCTACCAAATATTACAACTTCTACAGGGGGAAATCTCTAAATCGGTCACTCCATACATGGGAATAAACAGAAGAAACAAGGGGGATACAAATGACCTGATTTCCATAGTTGCATCAGATGGTACATCATTATACTGTATCATAAGAGCATCAGTTGCGCAATGGTGTCATGATGTATGTATCATCACTTGAACATTGGCATGGCCTGCCGCTCACTTCACAGCAATGTCTTAAAGACTCTCTGGCAAAGAAGCTCGTATTTACTTCTGGTGAACCAGAATCTCCTTTTTCAGCATTCAAAGCAAAGTCATGGGGAATATGTTCCTCAGGCCATAATAAGGATCGAGGGTTAATCGTTCAGCTGCCCTTCAGATGCATTGGGCTGTCATTTCCATATCCCAGAAATCATGGTATATGGAACTGGTGGAGTCCAGCTCACCTGGAAATGGCCCAACTGCAGGAAACAGGTGAAGTCCTAATTTCCCACTCTGCATGGCAAGTCCTACAGCCTCTCTACCTGAAGAAAATAAATTCTAAAATTTATATTTCCTTTTAAAAATAATTAATTTTCCAGGTGCATTATTTATTTTCAAGTCCAAAAAAGGAAAACACTATACAGTTACACCAATCATAATATCCCTAAGAAGTGTGGGTGGTTTTTTTTATTTAAAACTTTTCCATAACTTTTCCCCGGAAGTATTCACCTATGTATCTCTAAATTTAATATAATTCACTGATATTGACAAGTCTTATTTTTTTAGAGGTAGCATCAGGGCTCCTGAGAAAGGTAAAAAAAATTCAAGATGACACCTGCAACCCCTGGAATCAAAGCCCCTTTGTTTACATTCACACATACAACAAACCTACTTGGGCGGGGTGTGTGTGTTGAGCACATAAGTCAGGATGCAGGAACCAATTTCCAAAGCTTTTTCATTTTGCTTCTTTTATTCCCTTAACAGAATTTAAAGTTTCCATGTTCTGTTGTCCTTTATCAACCCAATCCATTGCATTATAGCAAGGGGCTCCAAAGGCAATGGGTCAAAAAAGTCAAAATGGCAGAGCAACCACTTGGTCAGAACCACATCCCTTTTGCCATGGCTCGTGCACATGAGGCACTACAAAGAACAGGTTTTGCATCATTGTGATTTTTAGATTCCCCCCCCCTTTAAGGTCACATCTGTATTTTAGAAGCAAGATTTCACGCTAATAGCTGTTGTGCATAATTTTTCTGTTGACATTTCTTTCGGAAGTTGTTCTCCTAGAATTAATTTGGAAGAATGACTGAATCTGAAGTACCATGAAGTGCTAGGGTGGGCTGTTGCGGTTACCGCAAGCTATTTTATTTTGTGAGGTCACAGTCCAGGCTGCCTAAGTGTCCTTTCAGAGGTGGGCCTCTCTTCTAAAGGAGCCAAAATAGCTGACAAGCACTTGCAGGTGACACTGAAATTGCCTATTTGAAACTGTTGCTGATGATATTGAACAAATTGACTGGGAGTTGAAAATAAATTGACTAGGTGACCGTCCTTAGTGCTTCGCTGAAAATAATCTCATTTGTTTGAAAGCATCTGGAGGCTTGCAGGACACAATAATAAAACCTTCATTTCAGAATAACCTAAATTCCAGGGAATAAAAACCATGCCTTTCTATTGTTTTCATTTTTTAAGACTGAAAATGATGGAAGCCCCAATTTGGATCACTTGAAAGTTTCTTGTCACCATGGTGATGACCAGAAGGCAGCTTTACTGAGGGTGTACCTAGTTAAGGATGTGTCTTTCAAGAGGCTTCCTAGGACAACACTATGCAATGGAAGCATTTTCTCTGGAAACTTAATATGCCCCTCCCCCCTGCACCAGTTTGAGAGACAGAGGCTGACAGCACAGCACAAAGAATCTTCTAGTTACTGTTGAATTGCTCCATACCCTTCATGAATAGCGAAGGAGTGTAAGAAGAAGAAATGTGTGGAAGTAATTTTCACTTTCTACATGGGGAGTCAAAATATCTAAGCCCACCTCTGTGTGTGTGTGTGTGTGTGTGAGAGAGAGAGAGATCGAGATCAGGAAGAAGTGTTTTAAAGCTTGAACAAAGCATTCCTCTTAACCATTTCTAAAAGCGTTCACTAATATATATGATAATTCTTACTGTGAAGAATCTCCTGCCATTTTGGTCAATCTACTGTAACCCATTTCCTTGTTCTTTAAATAAGTACAGTATATCCACATAGCTTCCTTGGCAAAATGCTTGCAGGGAGTTCCTACAGTCCTCTTGAGCCAAGCTTTAAAATTCATTCTGTGAAGAAGGAGCCTGTTAAGTCGTGGGCTCTGGTGAGCAGGAATTATGACACGAGTCTGAGAACAGGAAAACTCATTCTTTTATTCTTGCTGGAACTGTACTGAAGCTTGGGCCGCAACCAGCCACAATATATAGCCCCTAGGTGGCAGCCAATAGGTTTGAACTCACGCTTGCCGCCTGGGGCTGACCAATTGCAGGACTGGAGATGGCCTGTCTGGGTTGCTGGAGAGCCGGTAGCTCCTCCAGCAATGCACATGGTGTAACACCACAAGCCCAATACATAACAGAGCCCATGGTGGACATTAAGTAGTTGCCAGTCCATTTGGCCCAGGGTTGAAAAGTAGAGCCTGGTTGTGGGAATGCTGATCATATCATTAAAGAAGAATGGAGCCATCACCTGAGCAACAAAGGCTGATGGTGGTCTCTGTCACCTAAGGTGCCCCTGCTGAGGACGCTTTAACTGCCATTTCAGATGATGTTTGCATTTCGAATCTACAATTAAGCTGTGACTCAGATAGTGTAATGCTGGGGACCAGCCATTGGTAAAGATCTCATATGGCCCCAGGCATCTTTGACATAACTGCTTCAAAACAGGTGAATGGAAAACAAATTCTAATGAAAATCCCCATTGCAGCCTATATATATATAGCAATTGCTCTTGATATCGTAGCAAAGAAGAACATTTCTCTGTCCCTGATGTGATCAAGGTCTCTACCCAAGACCTGCCATACAAAATGGCAAGGAAGCCACCACGTGGAGTTTGCAAAGTTACAGGTATGTCTGTAGAGGATTTTTTTTGTTTCTTATTTCAAAAAAAGGTCAGCATACTGCAAAGCAAAACACCAGCCCCTAACAAAATCTTGCTTTCCAAAAAAGCCCCTGGGACCCAGGTAGGCTCCAGAGCTATAAGGAAATAAAAATGATGGATAGCTGCAACCAATGCTTTATTCGGAAGAATGTGTACCTATACTGAAAAAGAAAAGGTAATCTGTTGGGTGACAGAAAATGTCCTGGAGGGTTAGGACTGGAGGCGAGCAATGTCACCAGCTCATTTTTTGATAAATGGAAATTTTGTGACTGCTTTATCAAGAGCCACTAGTCTTTTTGGATTGTGGAGGTATTGGGAGTTTTGAAAACTAGCTTTGGGCAATTTCACAACATTTCTACAATGGTGCGTGTCACCATTTTTTTTATGGACCAGTAGGTCCTGGAGTATAGTCATCCACTAATTTATTTTCTGTACTTGCACCAAGTCTTTGGGGAAGACCAAAAACATATTGGGAAATTTATTATGCACAAAAGTTCTGTTTTGCTTTGCAGGATACTACCTTCCCATTCATTTCTTTTTAAATGAAAATATTTGTAAAATATAGTGGGCGGTTAGCCTGGTGATCACCCATGGGTGTCATCATTGGTGCTGAAGAATTATGCTCACCATGGCAACCATTTCACAATGTATCTATAACTTACTGCCAAAATTCCAAATGTGTCTGCTTATAAAAAATTGTGGTCCTCAGTTGTATCATTAATACTGCCCACGATTCTACCCAATTTTAGCTGATCTGCAGGGACAACTGACTTGTTCCACTAGCCTTGTTTCTTTTCATGGCAGTGCCATATGTTGCACACTATGATAAGTCTCAGTTTAATGGGAGGAAGGAAATTTGAATTGTCTGTTAAACCTAAATTTATGTAATTGACATTAGATGTGCGTATTTAGTTACGTTTATTACGATCACAGAACAACATTATACAATTCTTATTTTTGCTTTGTTTCCAACAATTTTGGTAAATTACATAAATGTGCCATTACCTAATTATTTTTATATAATGTTTTACTGAAAGTTTTTATATACATAAAAGATAAATATAAAGAAAAAATAAAATAAGAGCCTTAGTGGAGCAGTGGGCTAATGCCTCCTTAAGTAACACCAGCTGCCTGCAATTAGTGCAGGTTCGCATCCCACCAGGCTCAAGGTTGACTCAGCCTTCCGTCCTTCCGAGGTAGGTAAAATGAGGACCCAGATTGTTGGGGGCAATTAAGACGACTTTGTAATAATGCCGCTTGGGGGGTGTATGAAAGCCCTAATAAGCAGGCATATACATAGAATGAAGGCTACTGCTAAGCTTGTAAGCCGCCCTGAGTCTTCGGAGAAGGGCGGGATATAAATGGAATTAAAATTTAAAAAAAAATGAAAAAAGATGAAAGAAAAATAATGTGGGGAGGAAAACAGGAAAAGAAAGAAGCAAGAATCAGAAAAAGAAAGTGACTTCTGATCTTTTCAACATGTTAGCAAACTTGTTACTCCCACCCCTGTTAACTCTACAAAAGATCCTTTCAACTCTTTATTTAACCCTTTTTTCAATCATCAAATCCATCAAGCATCAGTTATTGTTTTGTTTTTGGCAAAAAGTCCCTAACATGTTTTCAATATTTTATAAAAAGTACCGTATTTGTTTTATTCCTAACCAAATAGGTCAGTGCCTTTTCCCATTAACACATAATTATGCACACATGTCATTTGTCCAGTCCATTGGAGAAACAAGATACCTCGCATTTTGAGATGGGGGAGCAGATGGAACTAAATTTTGGATCACTGTATACCAAATCTGCTGAATGGAGATCCGTGGACCAGGTTCTAATTTGTTTATGTATGTATTCAATTTCTATAGCCACCCAACTCAACCAAGTGACTCTGGGTGGTTTATAATTCTAAAATTCTTACTACCATGGCAGGGGGGCGGGGAATGTTGTGGCTGCATTTTCCAGCTGCCTGGACAAAGGATTTTCAGCATCTTTGGCTTATGCCCTCTCTTCAATGTATCCATTACCTACAGGCTTTTAAAGCTTCCCGTGAATTTCCCAGGACTGAACTTACATCTCTCTTTCCTGCTGCTGAAACCTGAAGAGTTGTCTCAGCTGACAAGTCATATTTGCAGATGTTACAGATCCTTCATCCTTCATCCTTGCAGCATATGTAGCAGAGGTAATAAACTCATGTTGTTAGCTTCCACCAGCCTAATGTTATATGCCTGGAAGTCCATTAGTCTCAGTAGGGATTAGTTAAGTGTAAGATTGCACATTGTGACAATTTCTGCTGCTAGCCCACTTATTGCACAATTAGCCTTGAAAATGGTTATTACTTTTTCGCTTGCAGCACAAATGTGTTTATCGTAACTGCAGTTGATTCAACATTTACACAGTAAGTTCAGAGGAGATAAGAACTTGGCCCTGTCATCTCTTTGGGCAAAATGGAGTAATGCAATTCAATCCTAAGAAATTGCATGGCCAAAGGAGGGTTTCAAATATTTCCTTCCTGTTGCTAAGATTGATTTCCCCCTTCAAGCACACTGCATGCCACACAAATAGCATAAAATGTATTTTATATGTTTTCATTCTTGTTTAAATTATTAGTCCATCAAACTCACAGCTACTCTGAGGCTGCCATTAGTTTTATAATGCTGTCATGCCAACAATTGTTTTAAACAGATAATAGCATGTTAAAAAAAATGTAAGAGAGGCAGGAAGCTTTCCATAAAAGTAAGCATTGTTTAATGAAATGATCGACATGGGATCCCAGTCTTCCTAACTCAATTGTATTAACAGCCGAGGTGTATTTAAGGGCTGTGCAGAGACTGTCCAATCCACTTCATAGCCATTAAATCTGGAAGTAGCATCAGTCCATGGAGTTGCCTGTCTCAGTAGATTCTCGATTCTTCAGCATGAATTGGAAAAAGCAGAGGTTCGTCACAATCTAAACTGGGAATACCCTCATTATTGAATGACCCCCCTGATTCTTCTCTTCTTACCCCCAGCTTTTGTAAGAGCCTTATAAAAACACAAGCAGAATTGTGCTAACTTAGTTGAAAGATGTCTATCCTATTCTCTGCCCAACTTCAAGTGAGAAGCTACAAATAGCAATAGCACTTAGACTTATATACCACTTCACAGTGCTTTTACAGCAGTCTCTAAGGGGTTTACATAGTCAGCATATTGCCCTCAACAATCTGGGTCCTCATTTTACAAACCTCGGAATGATGGAAGGCTGAATCAACCTCAAGCCAGTGAGAATCAAACTCCTGGCAGTCAACAGAGTTAGCCTGCAATACTGCATTCTAACCACTGTGCCACCATGGCTCTTAAAGTACATCCCACAGGCACATGGCAAGATTATTAAGGCAGCCATCTTTCAAGCCTAACAAATGGCTTTGCCTTTAGTAGTTGCCTGGCAGAGAGAAATTTAGCCTGTGGAATTGGACAGTGGGAAAGGCACTCAGCTTCTGTAGAGGAGACAGAAGGAATGACCCTGAGATGACCTTCAGTTAGCCCTTTTTATTTGGTTAGCCTGCATAAAAAGTGTTTGTTTATTTATTTATTTATTTATTTATTTATTTATTTATTTAATTATATTTATATACCGCCCTATTCCCTGAGGACTCAGGGCGGTTTACAGGGAATTAAAAATCCAAAATACAAAAATTAAGAACCAAATTAAAAAAAATTAAATTAACCCTGTAGTCAGTTAAAAAAAAGAACCCCAAATTAAAATTCCTCCTCAGTCTGGGCCCGAGAGCTCGAAGAGCCAGGTCTTCAGGCCCCGGCGGAATGATCGGAGGTCGGGGGCAGTCCTCAGCTCCACCGGCAGCTGGTTCCAGAGGGCAGGCGCTCCCACCGAGAAGGCCCTATCCCTGGGTGTCACCCGCCGGCAATCTCTCACCGGCGGAACCCTGAGCAGACCCTCCCTGTGGGAGCGCACTGGGCGAAGGGCGTTTGATGCCGGCAGCAGGTGTTCCCTCAAATAACCCGGACCCAGGCCATGTAGGGCTTTATAGGTGATAACCAGCACCTTGAATTTCACCCGGAGGGCAACCGGAAGCCAATGCAGCTCGCGGAGTAGAGGTGTTACATGGGAGTATCGGGAAACCCCCATTACAACTCGCGCGGCCGCATTCTGCACCAGTTGAAGCCTCCGAGTGGTCTTCAAGGGCAGCCCCATGTAGAGAGCGTTACAGTAGTCCAAACGGCCAGAAGCATCTTAAAACAATAGTTCTGATTAGAGCTTAGCAGAGAACTTCCTATTTCAGCAAGTAATGCAGAAGCATTTCCCTTTTTCTGGATCAAATGGAGATTTATCTAGTCTTCCCCATCTCCTGTACTATCCAGTGGGTTGAAGCACTTGATAGTCAACATGAGGAAGAAGATCTGAGTAATGCAGGGGTGTCAAATTGCCGGCCGACAGGCCGGATGCATCATGCCAAAACCGCGCCCACCCCATTGCCGGCAATGGAAAAAAAAGTCACGATACATCACCACATGTCATGTGTTGTTGCGAGTTTGACACCCCTGGACTAATGGTTTTGATGGTTGTAGAGAGTAGAAAAGAGAGAAGGAAAGTAACACTTGTATGTAGTTTATATTACAACAGGGGTCTTCACACTTGGCCCTTTCATGACTTGTGGACTTCAACTGCCAGAATTCCTCAGCCACGCAGTGCCTGGCTGAGGAATTCTGGGAGTTGAAGTCCACAAGTCATGAAAGGGCCAAGTGTGAAGACCCCTGTATTACACCTTACATTTAGGGATAATAGTTTGTTGGACCAGTCTTTTCTAAGTTATGCTCACATGATCCTGGGAAAACAAGTATCTGCTTTAAAGCATTGCCCAGAGAGGTTACACTGGTGCTCCCTTGTCTCCAAAGAACCTTTTTAAATCAAATCCAAAGTACAAAGAACATATTTAGGACCACCACAATATTAACCTCCTAATGCTACCACTAACGAGATAAAGTTATTCCTCATCTGCCTTCACAGGCATCAGGCAAAACTGCAATTGATTTGTTCAATTGATAAACTCTTTTGATTTGAGTATTATGATAGTTTAACCTCATGGATGAAACACAAGTCTGGCTTATTGAGCTATCAGTGGTTAAAACAAATGATTGATTAGTACAAGGCACAAACTCAGTTCTTCTGAAGAGGGAAAATGAACTCTGAACTTGTTTAGATATGCACTTCTTAAATATTGTTCCTGCTCCCAAGTTGTATTATAAAGATTTATGGCTTAAACCAGTTTAAACTCAGAGGCAGTTTTATGAGCAAAATGGTATTATGGGAATGTTGTCCTTACCAATAATTAAAGAAGGAAAATGTTCTACTTTAGCAAACAGTGTGATTCACAGTCTAAACCCAAAGCTTGATATTTCTGCATTAAGCTTTAAATTCAATGCACATCCTTTTTAAAGAAAAAAAAGGCAAACAAAACATTTACTCTCAGGCAAGATTGAAAAAGCACCAAACCACCTGTTTAAGTACAGCACACCAGGTGTGTGCTGAAAGTTTAAATAATCACTGTTGTCACCATCTTCTCAAAGCACCAGCTGGTAGCCTGCAATTAAAATGTCAATTTATATGTTACAAGCATTAAAGAACAATTCTCAGCTTGAACCCACCAGTGTTAATGTTTCCACAATTGCAGTTTCCAGCTACTGAAAAGTAAAATTGCACTGTGTAAAAATAACACAGTCCAACCTACTATCTAAGTAACCATCTACTTGTGCACCTGCTTGTCTGATCTGGGTGTACACCAAGGGAAAGACTGTTTATGGCTTGGAAGACATATCCTTCAGCCAGGGGTGGACAGATTTGAAACTTGTCAGAATAATGTTTGCTTGTTTTTGTTTCTTAGTAGAACATTAAGATCCATCAACCAGAGCCAGATCAACTGACAAGTATTTACGTACAATAAATAATATTGCGCCTTTGAGCACATTTGACACCTAGAAATTTGATTTCAGCACACAAACTTCTAAGTTTTATTTATTTATAATGGTCTCTTTTTTGTTTCCCCCCCCCTATGTAATTGAATAAATACAAAGACAGGGAAAGAGATTGTTTTCTTTATTTCAACTATTGAAGTCATTCTTATTATCAAACAATTCAGATTCAATTGGCACTGAATCCTTGCAAATTGTCCAGATCTCCTTTCAGACTATTCCTACCTTAAGCCCAAACTGACCTATTGAAACCTTTGGTACCAACATCCAACTATGAATTTCAGTTCAGTTTGGCATTAAAAGGGAAAATGAAGAGGAGTAGCAAGAAGCAAAATTTTTCCTGTACTGTTTCTCTCTTGACAGTGAGACCTCAATATTATTGAAGCCCCATCCTTTTCATCCTCATGTGTGTAATTCATGTAAAAAGGGTGGGGCTTGATTGCATAGTTGTGGCTGCCATCTTAACTTTTTGGACTCCGGTGGACACTCCTGAGCCTCTGTTATATTCCTTTCTACAGTCCTGGCTATTTCTTTGTCCTCCTGCCAAAATGTCCAGCAAACCGACACCAATAATACTTAGAGTGATTATTGCATTCCAAAATAGAAATGTGTCCCCCCCACCTTTAATGGGGATTATATGATAAAATGAAACGATTATGTTCTTTTCATTTTCCTCCATTGGATCTATGAACAGTGAAGATTTAACACTGCTCAGAATCACACAGGATGTAAATGAGACTTTACACTTCAAAAGATGTAAGATATAGGGCCAACTGGTTATATGTTAATGCACACGGAAGCTACTTGGGGCAGCAAGGGTTGCAAACAGTCTTCATCCTTTAGAAGTCTTCCAGCAAAGCACTTTAAGGTATCAAGCACTTAGTGTTATCTGCCCAGAAAAACCCAGCTGAAGACCCCTCAAAACCAACATTTGATGTGACAAATTTGCAAAGCACTTGAGGAATGCATCCCCCCATTTGCATGCCAAGCTGAATGCTGCCTGCATACATTATGTGCTGTTTGCTTATCAGCACTGCTTTATGCTTGCAGCTATTCAACCTGCAAAATGCATGTAGTCTGGATATTCTTAAAGTCATCTCTGACAAATGCAAGAAGATGAAAGAAGATATTGGCTACTATTGCAGATGAAAGAATGTGGTTGGAAGTAGCCTAGTTGAAACTGGTAATGCATTTAGGTTACTATTTGGTCCTTAGTGTAGGATGAAAGTTTGATAGATCTGCAAAAGTAGACTTTAAACAGACCAACTCTTTCATTTCATTTTTCCAATGGCAGGAATAGCCATATCTTGAGGGCAAAGTAGCAGAATATACACGGGAGCTTTACTCAGAATATCTGGGTTTTTCAGGATGACAGACCTAAGGGCATATCTTATGGTGTTATTATTTTGCTTGCTTGCAATAGTGATATGTTTTGCATCCTGAGCTCATATTGTAGGGAAGAAAATACACAGGAGACTAGACAAGAGGTGGAAAAATAACTCCTCTATTTTCCTTCAACCAAATGGATCACCACAGATTTGGAATGCCTCTTTTATGGTGTACCTTTAAGTGACTTTTGTCACCCACATAGCCAATTCTAGAGGTACAGTTCTAAGAGTGGAATAAGTTAGTAACTGATTCAATATTAAATTGCAATTGAAAAGCTGCAGGGCAAACTGGTATGCTACCACATTTCTTCTATATGACAGATGTCCAGCAAAGCACATTGATTTGTGCTTTAGATTGTAAGCCACCCTGAGTCTTCGGAGAAGGGCGGGATATAAATAGGATTTAAAAAAAAGCCCATTCTGGGTGCCAGCTGCTGCTACAGATCTGTAAAATTAGTTCATTAAAGGTAACATTTGTGACTTCCATTTATTGTTTAGCCCTCGAAGTAAGAGATATAAACTCTTTTTTTTCCTTTTTGTCCAAAACAAACCACAGCAGCCAAAGGCATTCAACAACCATTGTCAGGAACCTGACAATGTCAGCACTGGTGAAACACAAAATAATAATAAGAAATTTGCATGTTAACAAATAACCTTGCAGGATTTATTTACTTTCTTTTGGATTCCTTATCAGGCTGTTACTATTAGTATTTATAGGACTAAAAATGCCTCTAGTTCTTTCTTTACTGAATTTTTTTTTGTGTAAGTTAGCTTTTTAACATTATTTTTCTTCTGTTTGTTTCTATAAGAATGCAAACTAGTGTCAGAGATCAATAGTAATTTCTCTACTCTGCAGTAAAGGATGAAAGAAGGAAAAAAGAAAATTTTCTCTTTCAAAACCACACTTTAAATTCCAAAAGCAATAGTGTAATGCCACCTAAAACAATCCATAAATACTACCGTCCAGCCATTACACTATATTGTACTTAAACTAGTATCTTCAGATGGGAGAGTGGCATAATTACCCCCACCAGAAAAATAGGGGAAATTATCATAATCATCTGTAAAATGACCCACATTTTTAATCCTATATTTGTTTTCTAATCTAACTTTCCTATCATGAAAAGAAACTATGCACGTTCATCCTTAATTAACCCTAGTTTTCCTAATCCTTATTCTTGCTCGCTGTTAGTATCTTTGCGTCATGTGACTACCGGGGTCTCTTTGAGAGAAGTAGAGGTTAGATAGAAATCCCCGTCTTTTCAGAGTAGTGGTCATATTTGACATTGTGAGGTCTGGCATGGGCATCTGGACAAAAGAGATGCCATGCGTGAGGATTTGCCATTCACAAAATGCAGCTACCCATTTGCCAGAAGACCAAGTAGTGAGGTGGTCCTCTTTTTCCCTCTCTAATTCTCAGGATCAACACCACTCTATAGCTATCTTTTTTTTCCCTCAGCAAGTAGCCACATTTATAAATGAAGCACTGATCTGAAGCCACTTACAGTTTTTATTTTCAAACAGGCCAATGGAAACTATACAGAACCTCAGGGCATCCTAAGAAATAAAAGATTATTCATGGAGGTTAATATTTTGTATTGTACCCTGCCAACTTTCTTTATATATATATTAAAGTGGAAACAATGTTTTAAAAGTTAAAAAGTTTGTGAGGCAAAAGCCTTGGCAGGTGCCAAGCATCACACCTGCAGGCATATAGTTCTCACATGGGGATCCCAAACTTAATCAATGGATTGCTCAGTTAAGATGAATTTGCCCTTCATGGTAGGCATTAGATTTATTAATGTTTGTTTTTAAAAAATTATGACAGACACGTAAATGTATGGGGAGACAGAGTTTAAATTCTGTATGAGGAAAATTTGCTTTGGTCAGTGATGGAGAAGACAGGATTCCACATTCAAAGAAGGGGCACTACCACCTTTCCAAGTAACTTTGAGGATTTTCCCCACAACCATTTAACCATTTAACAGGAATCTGCCTCCCTTTAACATAAGAATATTGTCTGTCTGTCTGTCTGTCTGTCTGTCTGTCTGTCTGTCTGTCTGTCTATCTATCTATCTATCTATCTATCTATCTATCTATCTATCTATCTATCTATCTATCTATCTATCTATCAATCTATCTATCTATCTATCTATTTTTGAGTTTCCATGCTCCTCACAGAGGAACTCTGGGCAGTGTACAAATGGCACATACTAAAACATAAAATTTACAATGTAAATGGATTAAAAATTAATATTAAAAGTTAATTAAAAGATGGGGGGAGGGCTTTCTTGGCAGTGTGCTCTTCTGTGAGACCCAAGCAAAGCCACAGAGCCACTTTGCCACCTCACCTCTCAGGGAAAAACATTTCTTAGGGCGAGGGAAATGACAAAGAAATCTCTCTTCCTGGATCCCCGGTTATAATTCTGTAGCTGACAGTCTTCTCCATTCTGTGATAATAGAGAATTCATCACAATCTCTTTTCGAATGATACCCCTTCCAGTATCTGCAGAGTCCAAGATGCAGCCCGTATCTTGTAGCATCCTTCTGGACAGCCAATTCCACTTTGAGGTCTTTCAAAGAAATTCATGATTGAACAGGTATGTGAACTGGGTCCAGGGCCCTCTCTCTCCTACCCCGCTGCTTTGTCTTTCATAAAACTATCAACGCCTGATGTTTTCAAAGGAATGGAGAGCTATTTTGCTGTCCTGCAATATGCAAGCCTAGAAGGGACATTCTCACAGGACAAAGCATTAAAGCACCACAGTAAAAGTAGCCCTCCAAGTCATTTCTCATATAACATGGCCAAAAATGGGTATTTGAACGAAGGGAATCACAACCAGTTCTGGCTCTTTGAAGACTGTTCCTGTAACAACAGTTGCTGCATTCACACATTACATTTTTAGCTACCCGTTTAAAAATAGAAACATTGAAAAAACTCCCCCAAACTTGTCATGTCTGTGCAAGCTGCCAACTCAAAACGACAATGCCCCCAAAATCCCTGCGAACGCTTTGCATGTAGTAAATTATGCATTCTACACAGTTAATTAATTCCTTCTCTCAAGTACAATTATTTCAGAGTAACGAGAATAATATTATTATTACATATGTCTGAGGTTTTTTAGTGTTCCTGTTTTCTTAGCCAAAAAGTCATTATTTTGTTCCTTGCCAGTTCTTTCTGTTTCACCAATCTTTTAGCTCTCCCAGATTATGTACTGATTCTTTAAAAAAAGAAATTAATCATATTTTTCTCAAATGAAATATCAAATTAAGCATACTGTACAAAGCAGTGCGTAGGTTGGTGAAGCAAAACCTTTTGCAGCATACTCAAGTTTCTTTCTTGTAATACAGTAGAGACTGTTTGTTCCAAACAAAAGAAATGGTTTGTTGTTCATTTAAAATGCCTTTGAAACAAAGTAAAGACTGCCTTTCAAAAAGCTGTGTTTTCTCTACCCGCCCCCCTCCTTTCTCTCTCTCCTTTTAAAATAAATGCAATAGATATTCTCAAAAGGACATATCATATACAGGGTTTCTGCTCCTCATTAGCATATACAGGAAAGGCAAACAGATGGAGGGAAGGAGAATTAAACAGAAAGTAACCACATTGTCGTCCTTTTGATAATCACTGAACCAAAACATTCGTTTTTGGTGGTGGAAGGCTGGGTTTGTCTTCTTCAAATATGATTCAGATTGATCCCTGAAAAAAATGGCAGGAGGGGAGTGTTATGTAAATCTTGGTGGAGCAGTGGGCTAATGCCTCCTTAAGTAACACCAGCTGCCTGCAATTAGTGCAGGTTCGAGTCCCACCAGGCTCAAGGTTGACTCAGCCTTCCATCCTTCTGAGGTAGGTAAAATGAGGACCCAGACTGTTGGGGGCAATAAGCTGATTTTGTAAAAATGCCACTGGGGGGGCGAAAGCCCTAATAAGCAGGCATATACGTAGAATGAAGGCTATTGCTAAGCACATTGATTTGTGCTTCTTAGATTGTAAGCCGCCCTGAGTCTTCGGAGAAGGGCGGGATATAAATGGGATTAAAAAAACCCACAAAACTAGAATTCTTGATAATAAGGCAAACTAAGGTTGCATCAGCCTTGGCCTCTAAAGGAGATTTTAATGAACTCAGAAGAAAGACAAGTAGGATTCCACGGCAGGAGAACCTTGTGGGAAAAAGAGTTCAAAGCAGGTGAGAATTCATAAAATAGATACTAAATGCACATTTCCAATAAGTATGTGTGTAGGGGAAGAGAGACAGCAGAAGTTACCAAAGTGGTTGCACAAAAAAAAGTTAGTGAAATGCTGAAAATCACCAAGGACTGTGTAGGACATGGAAAGAGGAGTCAGGTCATTAAGAAAGAACACGTCCAACTAGCTTCACATTGTAGGAAAACTGCATCCACAGAACAACCTAAGGTTAATGAAAGATGGTAAGAACAAATGCCAAAGGTCACTTTTCTCCAGATATGTCCAAAAATAAAATATTCAAAATAAGAGAAAAGAAACAGGTTACTAGCTGTTGAGTGAAGATGACAAAAGGGTGACAGAAAATATAGGACTGCCAGAGTTCCTATTTTGGCTTGGTCTTTCCAGAGAACAGGCCAAGCAATTTCTACTGGGTAGTTGTGAAGAGAAGCTTGAAGGAGCAGGCTTACAGTCGGGCATCTCTCAACTTAGAATTCAAATTGTCAGTGGTCAGACAGAATCTATCCTAGCATACTGAAAGAAATGTCTCATGGTCTTTCTGAAAAAAAAAAGCGTGATCTGAAAAATCCAGAAGATTGGGTGTCTAGCTAAGTGATGAAAGGAGGGCATATGCTGCCCCTACTTTGTTAAAGGATGACCCAAGGAATTGCAGATTCATTCTAGTCTTGGTGTAGCATTCAAGGGGGTCTTTGGTCTTTGCACCTTTTACCCCTAGGATGTTAAGGAGTAGAGACAGTTGGCAAGAGACTCTTATCTTCCTCCCTCCTTTGGTCTCTCTTTGGCTTTCCCCTGGTTAGACACTCTTAGCTTTCCCATTCAATCTGCTTCCCTAAGTAACCAACTCCCCCTTGAGCTTCGGATGGCCCCAGATCTCCGGTCCTTTCACCGCGGCCTCAAAACACTCCTTTTCCATCAGGTTGACCTGGACTGACAGGGATTTTAATTATGTTTTTAATTTTTAACTTATTTTAATTTTAATTTATTCTACTGGGGCCATTAATTTAATTTTCTTTTAACTTCTGTATTATTGTATTTTATTGTTGTTAGCCACCCTGAGTCCTTCGGGAGATAGGGTGGCATATAAGTCCCAATAATAAATAAATAAAATAAATAAATAAATAAAAGAGAGGAGACTCCTAAAAATCCTTTTGAAACAGCTGCTCCCCAATGGCTTTGCAGAACTAAAGCCCCACTCTCTGGAGTCTTCAAGCAACTACTCCTTGGCATAGTTCAAACAGCTGCTCTTAAAAGAGTCCCCCCCCACGACTTCCCAGGTGTGTTCACAGACAGCCTCTTCAATTTGCTGGGGGTCCCAACAGAAGTGTTGTGTAGATATCTGTAGTGAAACAAGGGAAGGCAGCTTTGTTAACTGCTTTGCAACCTTGCAAAGGAGACGACTTGTTCAATGCTTCATTTCTGGAGGCCACCGTGCTCTTACAGCCTAACTTACCTTGGAAAGGTAAATTACCGGTAGCAGGAGGAAAAGGGGAAAACCATAAATCCCACCTGCACTATCCAACGAAGAGACTAAGTTACCTTAACAACAAGCACAGCTTTATTTACATGTAGAGATTTGATCCTCCTGGTCCTTATATAAATCAAAGAAAATCATACAATGTTGTCTCTGATGGTTGCAGATAAGGAAAGACAGGGAGCTCTGCGGACTCCTTAATGGAAACCTGACTAGTGGATCATACAGAAATAAGTGCTGAAGATAATCCCATAAATTTTAACACTAACTTTGAGCTTTTAATAAGGAGTGTTTGAATCTTAATTCCAGTTTATGGAACCGGCTGACATCAGCCTTGGAATTTTAGCGATTGTTGGTGTCTTCTATTGTACCTATGAAACAAACAGATGCACAAAGAAGTGGTTAGGACTGGAGATGAGAGGATAAAACCTCCTGTGCAAAGGAAACCAGATCTTTCTTCTCTTTGGCAAAGGTCCCTAATTACAGCTTGCCAGAGGGCCTTTTAGACTGTCACAACTTTTGGGTGAAAAGCTATTGTTAACTTTCAGCTTACCCTGCTTTGGGTCCGTCCTAGCGATACAGTTCTTCCTTTGTCTCTTCCCTGGTCTTTCTCCAGCCTCCTGACTGAGGTTTCTGGGTCAAGCGTTACCAAATGAAAGAGAGAGTTTGCTTCAGAAGTGCAGTTATATCTCATTGGCAGTGGTGGGATTCAGCCAGTCCACACCACTTCGGCAGAACCGGAAGCTAATTTTTTGTTGCCCAGGCCCAGAATGGACTTCTGGAAGCAGCATCTATACAGAGAACCGGTCGTTCACATATTTGAATCCCACCTCTGCTCAGTGGTCTACATAAAATGAGAGTGCCATCCAGGTTCTTGTTTTCTCTATTCAGAGAATCAAAATGGACATTTGAAATTAGGCAAGCATGCAACTAAAGCCCCAGGAAATTCACGCATGGCCATCACTGGAGATGATAGCTAGGAGCTGATGATGACTTATGAGTAGGAAATCTCAAATTCAGATTTTGTTTCGGGCAATAAATTTGGCAAAGTATTACTTTTCTCTAGTTGAGCTCTTCCCTAACATTTGCAAATTACAAATAGTAAGTCAATCCTACCCATAAAAATGCAGAATTGGGTATAAGAATGTTCAGCATGATGGGAAACTTATCAAGGTCACCAGTATTCTTTCTGTCAAATGTGCAAATTTAAACTGCAGCAGGATTACAAATCTCTCTGATCTTGTACATCATGTTCACCAAGAAACATAGTTTTGTATACACTTTTCCTAATATTACCTGAGTAGCTTGTAAAATATATATTTTCCCTTGCCTCTTATGGTAATATATCCTTTAAATGTACCAGATATATACTTGATATATCACTTTTTTCCTAAATTTTGACTAAAATTATAGTATAGAGATGATGAAACACTACTGACGCTATGCATTATGCTTCTGTGCTGCAAAATAACGTAAATGGAGATTTTATGGGACAACTGTGACATAAGGAAGGTGTGCTTTCACGGCTTAGAATCAGCCCTCTGTGTGGTCATTGCCAGAGGAAGAAGAATTTATTCCTTTATATATTTAAATATTTATTGTATGGTGTCCCTTTTTGCTTTTGCCCTGCTGTTGTGTACTGGGTTGTTGCTTGAGAGGAGAGAAGAGACGAGGCGAGTAAGTTCTGTCAGGAACATTCTTTATTGCTTGCAGGAACTGAACTGGGAAACAGGGCTGCGAGTGCAGCTATTTATACCCTGGTCTCTAGGTGGCGGCCAATAGGTTTAAAGCAACCTATTGCCGCCCAAGAGGCAGCCAATGGCAGCGCTGGAGACGGGTTGTCTGACAGGTTAGCCAACTCCTTGCTTAAGCAACCTTCCAGCATTCAAACCCCACGTGGTACACTCAGTAAAACAAGGCCCAATACATTACACTCCTTTCCCCTAGAATGTACACACCTTATAGTAACAAAAGAAATAAAATACAACAATTACAGAGTTTACAAAAGTACAAGATAGCAGTATGCATGATATTGATGAGATTATTATTGGTAGAAATTTTAGAAAAGCCTTTATATTTAATTGTTACTTATCAAGTTAATAAGAATTGTATTAATTTAGGTTGCAAAGAGAATATTATTGGAAGACGAGAAAATCAAGCAAAGCTATAATGTGGATTTTGGAATATAGAAATTAATTGATAGTGATTACTTTGTAAATATAAACCCAGAGAACATGCTGTTTACCAAATATCAAGATGTTTATATTAAAAAAATCAATAAAATATAATTTTTAAAAAAGTAACCTGGTTTTAAATATTGATAAAACAAAGGAGATCACTGTAGATTTCAGAAAGAGCCGGCATAGTCATACTCTGTTCAGTATCAAGGATGCAGCTGTAGAGGTAGTCAACAGTATTAAGTATCTGGGAGGGCAGATAACTAACAATCTGAATTGGTCTCTCCACACGTCATCCTTAGTGAAGCATGCAAACCAGCATCTGATTTCCTATGTTGGATGAGGAGAGCACATCTTTCTTCTTCTGTCCTGGCCACTTTTTATAGAGGCGCGATTGAGAGCATTTTAACAAACTGCATCACTGTCTGGTTTGGTGGCAGAAGTGCCTCAGATAAAAAGTCCATACAGAGAATGGTAAGGACAGCCTAGAAGATCATAGTATTCAGGATGCTGTTTATAAGCGCTATGTGCTTAGAACTCAAAGCATTGTTAGAGACCCCACAC
The DNA here is from genome assembly GCF_947247035.1 of Vipera ursinii. Taxonomy (NCBI): domain Eukaryota; kingdom Metazoa; phylum Chordata; class Lepidosauria; order Squamata; family Viperidae; genus Vipera; species Vipera ursinii. The sequence goes on from NC_139513.1 coordinate 68,228,759, forward strand.
ATCCACTTTATGGTCTGTTTCTGTTGCTCCCCTCTGGAAGGAGGTTTTGAAGTATTTGCAGCAGGACTACCCGCTTCTGTAACAGCTTTGTTCCCTATGCCATCAGTCTGGTAAGCTCACAAGATTTGTTTTTCTTGCCATGCACATGTATACATAACCCGAACTAGACTGTTGTTTCTCTGTGTCATATAATATATGTGGGTATATGCAAAATTCTGTATTTATTTATTTATTTATTTATTTATTTATTTATTTTTGTCTTATTTATGTAGTGTATATCAGAGGTGATGACCCTTTGAGACCTGAATGCAATGAAATTTCATTTTAATGTATGCCGATTAGTGTACATTCAAAGTGACAATAAAGTTATTATTCTATTCTATTCTAGTTTTGTCAAGGTTAAGCCTGAGCTTTTTCCTCTACAACTAGACCTCTACAGCCTTTAGGAATTGGGCAAGACTTCAACAGCACCAATTGGCCAGGCCAGGGTGAGATGTACAATTCTGCATCATACTTAACCTCTGTTGATGGAGGACCTCACTGAGTGGTCTCATGTAAGATGTTAACAGAAAGTCTAAGAGTGTCAAACCCCATGGTGCCCCATAAGACAGGGGTTTCTAGACTAGAAACAGAATGAAAATTGTCTAGCAGCATTAGATCCAGTAATGTCAATATCTGAGCGGAGGCACCCCCTTGCCAGCATCAAGTTCCATTCGTCCAGTGTGCTCACACAGGGAGGGTCTTCTCAGGGTGCCGCCGGTAAAAGATTGCCAGAGGATAACACCCAGGGGGAGGGCCTTCTCTGTGGGTGCGCCTGCCCTCTGGAACCAGCTGCCTGTGGAGCTTAGGACTGCCCCTGACCTTCGTTCATTCCGCTGGGACCTGAAGACCTGGCTCTTTGAGCTCTCCGGTCCAGGCTGAGAATTTTTAACTGGGGTTTTTATTTTTAGGGATAATTTAATCTTTTTAAATTGTTTTTTAACTTTTGTATTTTGTATTGATTTGGTTTTTAAATACCCTGTAAACCGCCCTGAGTCCTTCGGGAAAGGGTGGTATATAAATCTAATAAAGTAAATAAATAAAATAAATAAGAAATGTAAAACCATTCCTTCAAGGATGTATTCACCACTGTATGGACCCAATCACATGTTACTCCTTAGCAATCTTAACTAAGCATGAAGGACATGGGTTTAAAGGAAAGGTGGCCATGATAATGGTCCAAAAGATCTGGACAGTTCCTTGGAATTTACAGGGTCAACCATCTGCCAGATATAGGACAAAACAACCCCTCAATTAACATGCACAGAAGCAACCAGCCAGAGAGTCTCTGAGCAGATTTGAGTGACTTCATCTGACAAGTGCTTAGAATATTGCTCACCGTAGCTTTGAAGATGTTCCTATGACTTTGCCTTCCCAGAGAGTGTGTCACCTTAAAAAAGGTTGCTGGTTAGCTAGCTGCAGATACAATAATAGCTAAAAAATAAGTGTTCTCCTGCCCATATGAACATGAGGTTATCTGCAATGCATGTTGTTACAATCACTCTTCATCTTCTTCCAAGGCATTCTAAGTGTCTCTTATATCATTTAATGTCCTGGACTCCTCAGAAAATCAGGAAGTCCTGGAGTCTAACAAACAGGGATGATGGGTTGATCCAACCCAAGACCCTTGATACTTGTCTACTCCAGGTGGCAACTAAGGCCTCAGTCAAACTTCCCACCAGATCCCCAGGAAAAAGCCAAAGTCCCTTTGGAATCTATTTTCAGATCAAAATGTAACAGTCCTCAGGCAAAACTCTATATGTGGCTCTATATGTGGCTCTTTATGTGGCTCTTTATTGAGTCAGGCCCTCAATAATTCGGGGATGATCTATGATTGCCATGATAGCCACAAAGTCCTGACCCACTGCAGACTCAATACTTTATGAAGACAACTTAAAATCATGAAGAAGATCTGATACCAACCCAGCAATGGAAGCAAGTAGCTTAGGCAGGGATATTTCTGAGCAGCAGATATGCTGGTTCAGCAGCAACAAACTCACCTGAGGCTTAGAGCCCTCCTTCAGCCACAGTGTCCCACATTCCATTGTCTTTGGCACAAGGCCTCTGAAAGCCATAAAGACAACTACCAAAGCACCCTGCCCTTGTGGGTGGTACCAAACTCAAAAGCCAGTTGGGACCATCTCTGAGAGATGACTACTGTACTCCCTTAGATCCCTCTAAGACATGCCAGGATAGCTACCTCATCCAGGATAAATTATGGATGAGAGCAGCTTTATCGCAGGTCAAACTGGCCTTTACAACAACAGCTGGAGGCCAAGGCTTAATTTCTTATGCTCTAGCACTAATTGTAACTCATCCTATAATTACATGCCCATCATATAGACCTGCCACTATTTTTGAATTGTTAGTGAAAGATAGAGTAATTGAGATATACCTGGAGGGCCAGTAAAATGTCAGATAATGCCAGGGGAAAACTAGAATTTAAACATCTATGTGGTTTGGTAGCTGTTTAATAGGTCTCTCTTTTATTTCGATGGCATACGGTTTTGATAATAGATTTATGCCATATATATTTTTCTGGATTGTTGGCCTCAGCTCATTTACAGTCCAAGGGGGGAAAAAGTAATTCATTCACTATTTCTGTGTTCTGCTAACTAGTTCCTTGATTTCTATAATCTAGAAAGCTCTTATCCATAATAGATCATTCTGCAGGAAGACTCTTTTTGCTTAAACCATCAGTGGTAAGTTATTGGCAAATTCTTGACCTCCAGATGTCCTGTCAATGAAGGTAATAGAATTGGACAATTCTGTTATTAGCAATTCCCCATTCATGTCTAATAGAGCTAAGGAAAAGATCTGTGTCAAAATAAGTTGAGTGCAAATGGAAGGTTCATTGGTCTCCATTTGCCCTTGAAGTGGCAATCCCATTCTGTCTTGTTAAGGAAGCAAGACAAGTCAGACTTAAATTTGCCCCGATGTGGTTCCCTATCAGGATCGCCATGAACTAAAGCTAAATAAAGTGAAAGTCTTCATCATAGTTATAGGTAAATAACTTGGGTGAACAGTTATTTCTGAATTTTTCCATAGAAATATGTTCTCCAACATTCTGCATAGAAAATTGGCTGCTTTAATAAATAAAGGTTCCAAATGAAAGATTTCTGAATGAAAGGTTGGATGCCAGATTCAAAATATGTATTCTGAATTATTTTCAAAGTGTACATTAATGTCCAGTGCTTACAGCTCTATCATTTACGTATTTATACAGACAATTTAGCCTTAAGAAGGCAATGTACTATATGAAATATTCTGAATTGTGTTTACTCTAAAGTGTGATTGTATAAATGATTAGCAGTGTGTGTTCATGGTGGCACAACATGTCAACTTGTGTACTGAATTAATTCAATTTCTGGGTTAACTCAATACAATGAGTCATAAGCTATCAAATAGCCTGAGTTCCACATAACACTCAAAAAAGCTACAATTAAATCTTCTCACAACTGCTAGGTCTTTTAACTGATCAAATTAAGCTTGTTCAGTGAACACAGCAGTGAATGCAATATTTTGGCCTATCTTCACCAGTTCCTCCAAAGTTAGGTGGGGTACTTTGACTATTCTCCTCCTAATTATTTCATGACCTAAAACAGACTTCGCAAAATTGGAAAGAATGGGAACTACAGTTCAGCATCCTTACACCTTGCAAAGAGCTGTGGATGCTCCCATTTCTACTCTCCATTTTTAAGAATTTGAATTCTTAAATGTATCACCAAAGACATTAAAGTATTCTTGGATAGCTTGAGGCCCACTATGAGGTACAGGTGGCCCACCACTGGTGTAAAAGAGATAACCTTCCTTCCTATAGATCTAGTGAAACATGTGACATCCATTTATGATATCTTTGTGCTGCTCCCTGCATCATGTTTGTCCAACAGACTGCGACCCTTCTATCTTTTTGAGAAAGTTTGAATTCCCATTCTACTATTGATGGTCCAAGGTTAAGCTGTATGGAAACATACAGAAACCAATACACTTAGAAATTAAACCAGGTCATCATTTATGTGTTATATATGTAAACAATCCCCTGAGAGAGATGTATATATGTTAACTGTTCAAATAATACGGCAGCAGCAAGCGTATAAACTAAAAGCAGCCTGACAAGAAAACACGCGGGAACTTTGACAGCAGGCGCCACCACTGACAGCTCGCGGCTGTCAAACGCCGGACTACGAAGAAGCCTGAGCTGTCAAAGCGTCCACCGTACAGCGCAGGCGCAACCACTGACAGCTCGCGGCTGTCAAAACACCAAGACACGCGGAAGCCGGAGCTGTCAACAAAAGACGACGCGGATTGGTCCCTGCCTGACAGGGCGCCAAAATGAACACCGCTGATTGGTCCTCACTACCAGCTGCCGGCTATAAAAGCCGGACAAGTTATTCTATGTTTGCCTTTGCTCTTAAATAAATCTGTTGTTACTAGCCTGTCGTCCCGAGTGGTCCTTCGGCTACTTCACTGGCGACGAGGATGGGATCGCTCCGGAGCTGAAGTCACGGCCGAGGAAGGGAGTTCCCGGCAAGAGCTGTCACGGAAGTTTTAACTTCCATCGGAGCAACCCAGGACCGGACGACATGGCAAACTTCGGCCGTGTGAGGGAGTTTGATACCCGCCATCCCGAGAGATGGCAATCACACCTCGGCCAAGTCGAGGGATTCCTCCTCGTCAGTAAGATCACTGACGACCGAGCAAAGGCCGCCGCTCTGCTGTACATCAGCGGGCCCCCGGTGTACGATGCAGCCGTCGGGTTGTTCAGCCCAGTGCCCATCACTGAAGTCTCCTACGCGGACTTGGTGGACCAGCTGAGCAAATACTACATGCCGGCTCGATCAGAACTATACTGGCGGGTGCAATTCGCGCAAAAGAAACAACGGCAGGACGAGCCCGCCAACGAATTCATCGCCGGGGTCAGGCATGCCGCAAGGAACTGCTGCTTCCCCGACCTGGAAGACCGCATCAGAGACCAGGTGGTGATCGGTCTGAGGGACGAGAAGCTACAAAAAAAACTGACGTCCAAACCCGACATGAACCTGGCCGAGCTGACCAGGGAGATCATGGCATACGAACACAGCCACAAGAAGAAGCCGACCAACACGACCCCAGAGACCCCCGCGACCGTCTACCAGGAAAGCGCAGCCTTCAGCGACAGCGGAGAGTCGGTAGATTTCACCGACGGAGAAGCCCTACAACGCCGAATGGAGCACCGACAGCCGAGAAGGGGAAAGACGTCGGACCGCCGGGGAGCCAGGAACCCTCCACCGCCACCGCGTTACGAGCAACGAGCCGCCTGTGCCAGCTGCGGGGGCAATCATGCCCGAGGAGGTTGCCGTTTTAGGAACGCGAAATGCCACAATTGCGGGAAGACCGGCCACATCAAGCCGGTGTGCCGCAGCAAGGGCCGGGACAACATCAATGAGGTGGAGGCAAACCCCCCAGGTAGGCCAGCTGCCCAGGCCAGCAGAGAACCCCACCCAGGGCCCCTGGTAGAGATTGTGGACAGGGTAAACAGCATAAGCTCCAAGGTTAAGATCTGGGTCAGGATTCAGGGGGTGCCCTGCCACATGGAAGTAGATTCCGGGTCGGCAGTTTCCTTAATTTCTCTAACAACCTATCAGGAGATCTGTCAGAAGGGCCGAGGACAAATCCCCCTGAAACAAACTCAGGTACACCTAGCTGACTTCCAGAAAACCCCCATTCCGGTGGAAGGAAAAGCCAAGGTCGTAGTGCAGTACAAGGGGTTCAAGGGGCCCCTGGAGGTTTTAGTCACACCAGGGAACCGCACCGATTTGATAGGACTAAACTGGTTCAGTCCATTAGGTATCGCTTTAACTGGGGTTAACACCATCCTAACACCCAGCCTAGAAGCCGTTTGCGATAAGTTCGCCGACGTTTTCGATGGCACTTTAGGGAAATACACGGGTCCCCCCATCTCCTTACAGTTAGACCCTGCAATCCAACCAGTTAAGATAAGAGCCAGGAGGGTACCTTTTGCCCTTAAGGAAAAAATCGAAAACGAACTTGATCGCCTCGTAGGACTAGGGGTGCTTGAGCCCACAGAAGGGGGAACCTGGGAGACCCCTATCGTCACCCCAATCAAACCTAATGGGGAAGTGAGACTGTGCGCTGATTATAAGGCGACAGTCAACTTAGCCCTCAGCCCCCATGCCTACCCGGTGCCAGCGGTAAGGGACGTATTTGCTTCCATCCGCTCGGGCACCCTTTTCGCCAAGCTCGATCTCGCTCAGGCGTACTTACAGCTACCTGTCACTGAGGACACTGCGGAGGCCCAGACAATTGTCACCCACCGCGGTGCCTTTAAGGTAAAGAGGCTCCAATTTGGCATATCGGCGGCCCCGGGTATATTTCAGGGTATCATGGAGAAGACCCTGAAAGGAATACCCGGGGTCTGCCCCTACTTCGACGATGTTCTCATCGCCGGAGAAAACGAAGCGAACTTAGCTGACAGGCTGTCAGCTGTGCTAAGCCGGCTCAGAGAAGCCGGCCTCAAACTTAAGCGGGAAAAGTGCTCTATTGGAGTCACATCCACTGAATTCCTAGGGTACAAAATAGATAGCCAGGGCATCCACCCCACCTCAGAAAAACTACAGGCTATTCAAACCGCACCCAGTCCTAGGAATAAGCAAGAGCTGCAATCCTTTTTAGGATTGTTAAATTTTTACCATGCCTTCATCCCCCATAAGGCCACTATTGCGGAGCCTCTGCACAGACTCCTAGACAAGGGTACAACTTGGTCCTGGACCAAAGAACATGAGAATAGCTTCCAATCATTAAAAAAGATTATCTGTCACAGTTCAACTATCACCCTTTTCAGGGAGGACACCCCAATATGCATCGCTTGCGATGCCTCTCCCTATGGAATCGGGGCTGTCTTAAGTCACATATTCAAGGACGGCACACAAAGACCCATAGCCTTCTATTCACGCACTCTAACCAAAGCTGAAAGAAACTACGCCCAAATCGACAGGGAAGCCCTAGCAATAGTAGCAGGGGTCAAAAAATTTCACGATTACCTGTATGGAAGACCATTTACTATAATTACAGATCACAAACCCCTGCTAGGCATATTCACGTGGAACAAAACTACTCCACAAATTCTCTCCCCGAGAATGCTAAGATGGTCAACCTTCTTAGCAGCCTATTCCTATCAACTAATACATAAACCAGGTAAAGAATTGGGTCATGCTGACTGCCTCAGCAGACTGCCCATACAAACCAGGGACCCAGACCCAGCCCCAGCCAGCCAGATTTTAGCAATCTCCCAACTTCCAGAATGCCCCCTGACTGCAAACATCATAGCTAATAATTCTGCCAAAGATAAAATACTTGCCAGAATCCTCAAATGGGCCACAACAGGATGGCCAGCTCAAAATCCACAACCTCAATTCCAACCTTATTATAACAGAAAAAATGAGATCTCAACACATAGAGGATGCCTGCTGTGGGGAAATAGGGTCATCATACCAGAGAGAAACATAGACCAAACATTACAAATTTTACACGAAGGACACCCTGGAATTGTAAAAATGAAGGCGATGGCTAGAAGTTATGTGTGGTGGCCAGGCATAGATAAACAAATAGAAAAGTACGTAGGTGGGTGTTATACCTGTCAAGAGACCAGGAATGAACCACCCCAGGCTCCAATCCATAAATGGGAGACAACAAGAAACCCTTGGTCACGTATACATGTAGATTTTGCGGGACCCATCCAAGGCCAAAGTTTCTTAATTGTAGTAGACAGCCACTCAAAATGGCTGGAAGTCACCCCTCTTAGAAAAATAACGTCCCAAGCCACTATTCAAGCTTTACGAAAAATATTCGCTACGCACGGCTTACCTGACACCATAGTTTCTGACAACGGGCCTCAATTCACCTCTCGTGAATTTCAGATCTTCGCTATGAAGAATTGTATTAGGCTGGTCACGTCGGCGCCGTTCCACCCTTCGTCAAACGGAATGGCTGAAATTATGGTACGATCCACGAAAGAAGCATTAAAAAAATTCGTTAAAGGAAACTGGCAGAGGCGCCTCAGCCAGTTCCTCTTAGCACAACACACAACACCATGCTCTACGACCGGCAAATCACCAGCAGAATTAAGATGGGGGAGAAGGCTAATAACACGTCTGGACAGACTGCACCCTGACACGTATCCAGAAAAAGAACCACACCCCCACCCTACCCGCACACTCAACCCAGGTCAATTGATTTGGGCACGATCATACACAGATAAAAACAAGTGGGTCCAAGGAACAGTAATAAAACAAACAGGGCCCATCTCATACCTTATAGCTACGCAAGCACAGGGCAACATACGCCGCCATATTGATCAGCTCAGACCCAGACAACCACCACACAATTCTGGGCAACCAACCAATGCCAGCATACAGCTCCCACCGGAAATGCTGCCTATTCCAAACCAGGAAGAAGAACACCAAAACGAAGACCCGGAACCTCACCACCCTCCACCCCTTCGCCGCTCAAACAGGAATCGGAGACCACCCACCTACCTAAAAGACTATCAGTGGGCAGGTTCAAACATCCAAGAAGACGGAAACGCACCAGGGGAGGGGTAAGGGGTGTGTTATATATGTAAACAATCCCCTGAGAGAGATGTATATATGTTAACTGTTCAAATAATACGGCAGCAGCAAGCGTATAAACTAAAAGCAGCCTGACAAGAAAACACGCGGGAACTTTGACAGCTGTCAAAGTTCCCCGCACCGCGCAGGCGCCACCACTGACAGCTCGCGGCTGTCAAACGCCGGACTACGAAGAAGCCTGAGCTGTCAAAGCGTCCACCGTACAGCGCAGGCGCAACCACTGACAGCTCGCGGCTGTCAAAACACCAAGACACGCGGAAGCCGGAGCTGTCAACAAAAGACGACGCGGATTGGTCCCTGCCTGACAGGGCGCCAAAATGAACACCGCTGATTGGTCCTCACTACCAGCTGCCGGCTATAAAAGCCGGACAAGTTATTCTATGTTTGCCTTTGCTCTTAAATAAATCTGTTGTTACTAGCCTGTCGTCCCGAGTGGTCCTTCGGCTACTTCAATTTACATAAGTTCTTTGCCCTGCATGCCCGCACAGAAGAAAACCAAGTTATAAGAAGAAACAGCTCTGCACTTTGCCCGCTTATTCAGATACGGATCTTCTAAGTAATTCCAAGGTAATTATGCAGCCCCCTTAGAGAGGATCCAATTACAAACTCATCATTAACACAGAAGCAGGTTCTTCTATCCCTACACCGTTTTTTCCTGGCCTGTACAAAGCCATCTGTTTTTCCCCTACAGAATGTTTGAATAAATTGCTGTTGGCTTAACGCAATTCCGTACATGTCTATTTAGAGGGGAGTCCAATGAATTCAACGAGGCTCGTTCCAAGAAATGGAGACAGTAGAAATGCAGCCTTTTAAAACAAAACTGATAAACTAGGATGAGAAAGCAGTGTTTCCCTGTGCAATTTTATAACCATTTCTGGAAAAGCACAAACATCCCTTTATCTCCAGTTCACATCTTTCTGGCCATTGGCTTATACAGATAGTCCTCAACTTACGACCACATTTGAGCCCAACATTTCTGTTGCTAAGCGAGACAGTTGTTAATTGAGTTTTGACATATTTTATGACTTTTCTTGTTACTGTTGTTAAGAGAATTCCTGCAGTTGTTAAGTTAGTCACATGGTTGTTAAGTGAATCTGGCTTCCCCATTGACTTTGCTTGTCAGACGGTCGCAAAAGATGGTCACATGACCCTGGGACACTGCAATCATCATAGATATGAATCGGTTGCCAAGCATCTGGATTTGATCATGTGTCTATGGGCATGCTGCAATAGTTACAAGTGTGAAAAATGGTCTTAACTCACTTTTTTCAATGCCGTTGTAACTTTAAACAGTCACGAAGTGAACTTTTGTAAGTTGAGGACTACCTCTTTCATTAAGCAAAATGTATTTAATAATTTGTACATCTTGTTAAACATATTTATTTATTTCCCTTTTATTTATAGACTGCCCAACTTTTCAGGAATCTAAGCAGTTTACATGCTAAAGAACCACGACTGTCTGCAAAGGGGAGGTCAAATAGGCAAGGTAATGGCTACACTGTGTGACTGAAGCCTTGCTTCCTTTTTATATACATTGCATGTTGTGATGTACTGTGAAAAGGGATGGGTCTTTGATTGCATGATTGTGACTGCCATCTTAACATTTTGTGTTCCTCCTGCACACGTCCTGCAGGAGGAACACATAAAACATAACTCACAAAATAATTACAAATGCAATTTAGGTTCTCCAGAACCTCCTGATTGAAAGCCAATTCCAAATGGCAGATGGGATACAATTGGCTAAAGCTGTTCATATACCCTTATCAGATTGTTTTTGTCCTATCTGCCTACAGATATAGGTAAAGGTAAAGGTAAAGGTTCCCCCGCACATGTGTGCTAGTAGTTTCTGACTCTAGGGGCCAGTGCTCATCTCCGTTTCAAAGCCAAAGAGCCAGCGTTTGTCCGAGGACGTCTCCGTGGTCATGTGGCAGGCATGACTAGACGCCAAAGGCGCACGGAATGCTGTTACCTTCCCACTGTGGTGGTCCCTATCAAATCATTTCAAGTAATGAAATTCAAGGAAGGAACTTCATCAAGGGCTCAGGAATAATTTCATCCACTGAGCCTCAAACCCAGGAATTCATTGTCTTCAAGGTGTCTTGTGTGTCTTGAAACCTTCTGGGCTGGGTTGAAATTGCCACACAACCTTTAGCAGAAAAAAAAATTCTATTTGTCATTCTCAGCCAGAGAAACAGTAGGGGTTAAAAAAAATCTAAATATTTCTCAGGAATGAATAATTGTAACAAAGCACTTATGGGGATTCCTGGAGTGGGAGAAAAGACTGAATTCTTCCATTGTATAGTTCATCAATACTCTTGCTGCATGTACTTTTCCCCCCTGCCTCTTTCTCCTGTTTTTATTCATGGTGCTGTGCCCAGGCATGGAGTGAACAACTAGAGAAATAGTTAGGAATATTAAACCAGATTTAGGATCAAAAATACTAGAAGTGTAGTTGGGACTATGGACTGAATTTATCCATTCTCAGCCTCTGTATTGTTTATGGGCTGAGCCCATAGCAGAAAAATCATTTTTGCAGGTATTTTTTCCAATGAAAAATTGCTCCTTTTTCGATTTTTTTTATGATGAGGTCAAGAATGGTGGTATTCACCTGTTTTGATTGAGGCAAGGAAGCATTGTTAATCTTCTGATTGTTAATCTTTGCAGTGACTTGTAATCAAATCTGATTGACTACTTAAACCCATACTATTTTGTTCTGATCTGGTTTTTTAAGTGAAAAAAATATCATTGGGAAAGGTCAGTTCCTCTCCAAAAGTGCTGTTTTTTTCCACTGAAAATGTTCACATAGTGAAGCCTTGGCTATACAGTTTGGCAAAAGTCACCTGAGACAGTTGTCTGTTCTACTATGTGTCTGCATTGTCTTATTCTGAGATCAAGGTAGATTCAGTATAGCATTAGAACATTGATTTACTGATAGATTTCCATTTAACGTGTGTCTACTGCTCCCCAAAATATGTCCAGAATATTGGCAATGTTTAAGGATTCCTGGAGAGGTCTCTGTAGAAACAAGACTGGAGCATCTGCCTTCTGAGGATTCACACTTACACATTTGTTGTGCTGCTTATTTATGTACCCTCTCCATGGCAAACACCTGCCCTATTTCACAACCCTTCCTCGCAGTGCTCACAGTTTATATATTTCCTTATGTTTTGTGTATGTATTAAAAATGTAAACAACCTGCCACCAGGCAGTTCCTTGGTTCCTGTCAAATGCTTCTCAGCACAATCAACCTATAACAGAAGTGTCAAAGGAATACCAAGAACTTCTTTTAATCCCCAGGTGGGCATCACACCAGCAATTACTAAGGGGTTAGGGTTAGGGTTAGAGTTAGGGTTAGGGGTTTTGTTTTTGAGGTGGTGGTGGCGGCAGAGGAGGAGATCCTTGATCCTGATGGAACTAAGTTCCAGGTTCTCCATATCACTGATTCTTAAGTATTCTCAAATGCACTCATCTCTAGAAAGGCGGTGGGCAAATTTTATTCTCAGTCTTAGAAATCCATGTCAGAAGCGAAACCAGATTCACAATGGATTCTGAATACAAACTGCTGGCAGAGATTGTACTTTAAATATTAGGATTACCAGATGTAAGTTCAAAAATCCACAGAAAAAACCCACTCTTTGTTGACCTCCAATGGTCGTCTAAGTTAATAGCTTCAATGTGGTAATTCTATTCAGTGGGGCTATGGTTTATTTCTAATCATAGAACAAGTTTTACCAAGTAAGGGCAAAACTGAGCTGGTCAGATGAAGCCCTCAGATAAGACACAATGTGATCTCTTGCCATAATTTGTTCTTTATCTTGAATAACAACTGAACTAATAGATGCAGTTCAGCCATCTTAAGTTAGGCTGCCAGATCAGCACCGAAAATTTGGACAGCCATTAGATGCAACACGGAGGTTCCAAACTCTGCTTCTATCTAATAGTTTTCCGGGTGTAGCCCAGATCCAGGAGCTGTACCTAAGCTGCCTAATACCTACCTCAGTGTGCATCAGCCATGTCTCCAAGCAACCTCCCTGTCTGAGCTGTCACAACAGTTCCACAATAACCAACAGCTCCAGCAAGAGAGCAGCTCCATTGCTGATAAATAATACTGGGATGACAAAACTCCTGGAGCTACAACTAAGGTTGTTAAGATCCCAGTAATTATCCCCTATTTCAGCACATCATTTAGCCAAAACAAGCCCACCAGCTGTCAGTTTGTTTCTTGTAACTACAACTTAATCAGGTTAATTGTCTTGATCTCTCTCTGGCAAAGGCCTTTGAAAAAGCATTGAAAGGTGGAGGAATATGAAGTTTCTTGCTACTTACTAAAGTTATTGGATGACTAAGATAAAAGTTAATATGGAATGGATTTCCTCTCTGTGAAGGAGGAATCCTTTAATCACTTCTTTGGGAATTTTATTTACAGAATGTTCTACAGGCACAAAAGATGCAGCTTGTGCAATGTAAAACAGCTGGTTTCATACTTTCCTTTGAAGAAGAAAAAAATGCCAAGAAAATATTAGGTAAATATTTCAAAAGATCAGAGTAAAATAATCTGATTTTATATATTTATGCCTTCCACCCACCCCCCACCCTTTATTTTGCTTTGGTTGAGATTAACTCAAATGATATTGCCGTGAGATCCCAGTGTTATCTCCTGAGAACAGGGAAGTTATTTGTGTTGCAGGGCAAATTGCTGTTTCTCTATTTGAATTATTCAGCCTGATAAAATAGAAGTACTGTCAGTGCTGTCACAGTCCAACTGATGCCAGGAAAACAAATACTCAAGACATTTATGGAGCATGGTACATATTCAGATGAAAAGTCAGCTTTACCAACTGTCCAATCTTCAACAAACTTAGAAGCCAGCCCCACTTACTTCTAGACAGCATTTTCTAACAAGCACCTTTATTATTATTATTATAATTATAAACTATAGATTTCGATTTCTGAGCAGTTTTTCTGCTAAACGTTCCCCAAAGAAGCAAAGTGAGGCAGCTTTTATATTATTCTTTCCCAGCCATTAATTCCTGTAACACTTTCATGAACTGTTGTTTTCATCTTGTAAGACTTTTGATATTTGCTGTAAACTGTTTGGAATTAATTTTTACTTATTTACTTGCTCACCAGCATTTGGATGCTTCTTACTCGTGTGATTCTAGGCAACGTTTAATATATACAACTAAGAGCATCCATAAAATCATCTATAAAACAAACTATAAGAAATAAAGCATTTTTTAAAAAAGTTCTTGCTATCATTAGGTCAGATCTTTCTGACAAAATGTCCTCCAGAAGGGGACTATCCACTATTTTTCTAGAAGACATATGGGTGAAATCCACTAAATGTCAGGTGCCATGTTGTTTGAAAGAAAAAGATCTGCTTCTGAAATAGTTTTCTGAGCCCCAACCTCCCCTGATCTGGGGTTAGGCACCCCAGAGTATTTTCTCCCCACTAGCAGGCAGATAAGAAGGATCCAGGCCAAATAGGGTTTTTATTGTTAACCACTGGCATTTCCAATTGGGACTCCAAGCCCAATGGCAACCAGTGCCGCTCTCCCAAGTCAGTGTTATTTTGCTCAGTCCTTTAGAATTGGACAGCAGCCAGCCAGCTGTGCCAGATGCAGCTCCCAAGTTAATTTCGAGGGTAACTATGCATAAAATGAGCTGCCGTAGTGTAAAGGAAATGGCATGAGCATACGTTAGCGCCTCTTCATCCAGGAAAGGTGAAGACCCATTGAAGTTGGCCAAAATCCCATTTTAACTATGGCTTCCACCTGCCATAGCAGGAGCAATGACTCCAGAAGAAATTTCCAGCTGCACACAATCTTGTTGAAGGAAATGCCATAACTCTGTCTCTCTGTCTCTCTGTCTCTCTGTCTCTCTATCTCTCTGTCTCTCTGTCTCTGTCTCTCTGTCTCTGTCTCTGTCTGTCTGTCTGTCTGTCTGTCTGTCTGTCTGTCTGTCTGTCTCTCTCTCTCTCTCTCTCTCTCTCTGTGTGTGTGTGTGTGTGTGTCTATTTCTGTCTATGTATTAGACAACAGGCAGGATCATCCCTAGTAACTTCATCTTATTGGGATGCAACTGTAATCTGTTTTATAGTTGAATCTAACTTAGCCCATTATCTTACTCCTCCAGGCATTCCATTGCATCTCCTGCTTGGCTTGGGATAGAAATATAAGCTAGATATCCTCAATGTATTGACAGTACCTAATCCTAGGTGGATAATTTCCCCTAGTGCCTTCCTCTAGATTATTAAAGAAAGTGGGGGGGGGGGGGAAACCTAGTCCCAAGATCACTCTACAGTGAAATGCCCATAGACTAAATCTCTCTTTCCTCAACCATAGTAAACTGGAATAAAACCACTATAAAAAAATAAAAAATAAAAAATCCCAAACCCCAACTCTTGCAGACAGCCCAAAATAATGTCATGATTGATACTACTGAATGTTACTGAAAATTGTAACAGAATCAAGAGATTGTACTACGCCTATCCACATCCCATCATAAGTCATCCTTAACACTGTTCAGCATAGTCCCCGTATCATGGCAATGCCTGAAGCCAACTGGAAGGGATTCAGATCATTCATCTAACCTAGGGCCTCTGGAGCCTAAACCCAACAACCTTCTCAGTGACCTTACCAAGAAATGATAGGTTGGAGACTGACCCATAGTTATCTAAGATCAAGATATTGCTTTTTAAGGCAGGGGTACCATTTTTGCTTAATAATAATGATTAGATTATCCAACGCTGATAAGAGCCCTAGATGTTTTTTTAGAACTGGCTTTAAAAAAGGCTGAGATAAGACATTATTGCTGATGCATGCTTGGGTAATTGAGAAAGCCAAAGATATTTTTTTAATCCCATTTATATCCCGCCCTTCTCCGAAGACTCAGGGTGGCTTACAATCTAAGGCACAAATCCAAAAGAAGTCAGTATGTATGTCACTGATTACAGAAATGCAATCAATTGTGTTGATCATATCAAATGGAATGTGTTTAGAAAAATGAACGTCCCAGTATATCTCATTGTCCTTATGAGAAACCTATATATGGATCAGGAAGCCACAATACAGACAAAATGTGAAACAGACTGGTTTTGGTAAAAGAGTGAGACAAATTGTAGTTCCCCCCCCCCCAATCATTTATTCAACCTATGTACTGAATATATATTAAGGGAAGCTGAGTTGGAATTAGATGACCATGATTTTAACACTGGAGAAAGAAACATCAATAACCTGAGGACACTGCACTGATAGTCAAAAGATGCAAAAGATCTGCAGAGTCTATTAATAAAAGTCAAGGAGCAGAGTGAAAACATGGGACCAAAATGAAATATAAAAGAAGCCAAAAAAATGACAACAGGGAGAACAATCAGACTTAGAATTTGCAGTAATATTTGAAGATATCAAAATGGTGGGTAACTTCTACCTTTTAGGATCAACCATCAACGGTAAAGGGACACTCTTGTCAAGAAATATGCCACAGAATACACCATAGAAGAGCCATGTGGGCCCTTGGAAAAGATATTCAGATGCCATGAAGCATCTATACCTACAAAGATCAAATAGCGCAAGCCCTGATATTCCCTGTGACACTCTGTGGAAATGAAAGTTGGACTTTGAAGAAGCAGAATGGAACGACTGTCAAAAACTCAAAAGAATCCTAGACCTTCTGACAAGGTGGGATCTCATGAGATTCTGCCTTTCTAGCACACAGCTCAGTGAGCATGAGGAAGCATTCCTCAAAATGCTTGGCAAACTGCTCAGAAAGGCCTGCAAAGGGATTTTCTGGTCAAAAATGAAGAGAGAATGTATAACTCTAAATATTGCTACTGGTCTGCTTTCCATAGAGACAATAAGTAAGAAGTAATAACAGCTTTGCTGCTCTTATGGGCACACTGTAGGCTCAAATGTGGACTTGCAGCCATTCCTCATTTTCTGCCATCATTGCTCCAGCCATCTCCTTTGGCACTTCATCTCCCAGAGGTCCTTACTAAAATATCAACACTCGCCCTCCTACCCATACACTCCAGGGCAGCTGCTCTAGTCTAGGAGAAGTCATTTGAGCCCGGGCTGCTTCTATGCTCCTGAGTTCAACCAAGTAACCCATAGATCTGCCTGCTAAAAGCAGTATTCGAATAATTATGAATAAATAATAAAATAAAATCACTTTAGCGTAGTCAAGTTTAATTTGCAAATATTGTTCCTTTTACAATAAGGACTTCAAGAGGAAGTTATATTTAACCTTCCTCTTCTTAGATTTAAGCTCTAAAGAAAATTTATCCAGGGCAAATCTATGGCAAGTTTTTGTTCTGCAAATATCAAGGTCACTGTATCAGCAAAGAGAAATCAAGTGATTGCAGCTGACATGTCATGATAATCATAAAGCTGATATGTGACAAGCACAATTACTTTGCAAGACTCACTCACCACCGGTGATTTTTGGAAGTAAGATGTTGCAGATCTGTTTCACCGTCAGTGACTCTGTAGACCTCAATCTGCACTTTACATGACATAAAAAGCCTAGTGGCGTCTTGGAATAAAGTACTAAACTACCAATTGCTTCACCTATAGAGCATATTGTTTCTTGCATAAAAGGGAACCAAGTGGGATATTTTACTTGGTGTAGTTTGCCCACAGGGAAAACTCCACTACACAGCATCCAAGAGAAAAGATGCTCATGAGATGATAGATTGCTGAGAGGGGCGGGGGGAGAAAGGGACCTGGACCACAGGTGGTGACTTCCACTTCTGGATGTACCAATGTTTCTGTGAGCACTTTAAAAAATGATAAAACTCCTGGAAAATTAGCACACCTGGCTAATTTTACTATAATAGAGGTATTGTTGTAAATTGGAGTTTGTTTTTGTTTGTTTTTCACTTTATAGAAAAATATAACAGCAATAAAAGGATCATAGCCATATACACCCACACAAAAGGACACTCTCCGTGTTAGTACCACAGTGAGCATGCTAGGATCTCATTTCACACGTGCAAACAAGCCTATTTGCTGAAAAGGAGTTAAGAAATAGTTTCTAAAAATGAGACCCAGCTAACTTTATGTCCAAGTAAGCCACATTATGGGCTGTGACTTTGGTTGGACTCTATTGATTCCCAGCTGCTTGTCCCAACCACAAAACTCTTAGTTCCTGCAGTCTATTCACAAGAAACCATTGTTTGGAGTACTCATGGGCAATCTCATGATCTCTCTTTCTTTCTGGAGGTACTTTGTTGGCCAGAATTCACCCTTTGGTCACTTATCTTCGTCACCATGTCATCCCTGTTCTTTCAGGACATCCAGTTTGCCAAGAAGCCTGATTGGCAATGATTTATAGAAAGGCTACATAGAAAGTCAAGGAGAGGAAATGACTCCCCAAAGTAGAATCCTTATATGCTCTGCTTCACCTGTTCACAAAAGTTCATTAAATAAACTTTTAATTGTGAAACCATGGAAACATGCATGTGTGTGGTGTAGTAGGTTCACATGGTGTAGTAAGATGGAGGGATTGTTGTCACTGTGTGTTGGGGGGTGGGAGCACAAAGGGAGGCTCAGCTAATCTCAATGTACACATAGTTGTACTTTGACAATAAAGGTTCATTTCATTTTAAAGCAGACATGTCAAACACAAGGCCCGGGGGCCGGATCCGGCCCGCAAAGTGGTTACATGTGGCCCGCGAAGCCATCCTGGAAACAGTGAGGGAACGGCCCCCACTGCCCTGGCCCTGGCCCAGAGACCCCCCTTCTGCCAGAGACTCTCAGATCTGTCCCACTCCTGCCCAGGCCCCCATAGGAACCCTTGATGCAAATGATGCAGAGCTGGCCACGCCCACCCAGTAGGCCATACGCACTCTAGCCATGCCCACCCAGCAGGCCACGCCCGCCCAGGCCACACCCACCCAGTCCCCTGAGGGCAACCGCAATGCTGATGTGGCCCTCAATGAAATTGAGTTTGACACCCCTGTTTTAAAGCTTCTTAGTGCAGTACCTTTATGTTCTTTGGCCAGAACATTATAGGTGCTGGCTACTTTACTTTTAGCTTTTAGCTTGAAGAAAAGACTGCTTGTACATTTTGCATTATATTTCTGTAGCTTTATTGCTTTATTTGTTAGATTTCCACTGCATCTTTGCCTAAGAAGCTCAAAATAGTGACATCCAACATAAGCCCTATTTATGGCAGGATAGGGACTCATGTCATCACATACATACTATGATTATATACTGCATCTTTATCTGACAAAAGTATGTGAGTTAGAGCAAGGGTCCCCAAACTGTGGCCTGTGGCCCACTACTAGGCCACAGCCTATTGACCACCGGGCTGCGTAAGTGGCTGGTCGGTGTGCGTGCACGTGTGCACACATGCACACAGCCCAACTTGTGTGAGCATTACCTCAAGCATTGCAGACGTTCATGGCCCAACTTGTGAAAGCATTGTTGCAGGTGTTTGCGGCCCCACTAGCGTGAGTGTTCACAGCCTTACTTGTGAAAGTAACGGGTGTTCATGCATGCACACACAATCATTCACGCACACCCCAAAACGATCCCTTTCCCCACCTCCCTCCCTGCTTTGGGCCACCAACCCAAAAGGTTGGGGAACTCTGAGTTACAGTATTTGTATGATGATATCACCTTGCATATGTCATCATTCCCCCCCCCCATTTTGTCTCCCCTCCCCATACCCATGGTTGAAAACCTAGAGATTTATGGCTGCAGCAGATGTGCCAATGAAGTTTCTTTTGAGTGACATAAAGAACAGATTTAGGAAAAAAGTAGTTTTTACCTGGATCACCACAAGCAGAAAGAAAAATTAAACTTTTCCCCCTCATTACTAATACGCTGACTCTTTACTTTTTAAAAAACGCATGTTAATTACATTCTCAAAATTAACTTTTCATCTGAAGTAACCCTTATTTTCATTTATAAAATGAAAACTATGTTGTTATTGTTTAAAAAAAGGAAGTTTCTTGGAATATTTCTATGAGGGAAAATGTATACCCACACACACACAAACACACACAGCGCCCCAATGACAACACTGATAGGAAAGGAAATTTCTTAGTGCAACAAAATACATAAAGTATTCAGAATAAGCCTGGTTGAAGGGCCATTTTAGATTTTCAAGAACTTGTTCCTTTTAATAGTAGCTCCATTCTGTAAATTATTTAAAAAGCTGCATATAAAAAACCCCACACATTAGGTTTTTCTACTCATTTTTCTACATCTCAGTACACAACTTTCCTAATGTAGACATTTTCAAATACTCATTTCCCTAACATGCCCTTTCTGTACACAAATTGTGCAGCCAATGATTGCATTGCAACGTCTGTATTGCAATCCTCATCGTAGTTTGAAGACTATAAATTTGACTGGTTGATTTAAGATGAAACAGAATTCTTCCTTGTCCCTAAAACATGGGTGCAGTTGTTGGAGGAATTACTTGCATTTTTTAACAGAAGCCTACTGAATTGCCTTTCTTCAGTTGAGGCCTTTAGCATGCATTTTGCTCATACCCCAGTCCTATAATGGCAGATACTCACTATTTCTCATATATTTCCACCATGGTGATTACTGTAAACTATTCTGAGGCTGTCATGGAGCAGAAGACCGAATGAGATATAAATAGACTAGAGCTAGCTTCCTTGAATTAAATATTTCATTAGCAACCTCTGACCTTTCTCTTGTTAATAGCATGTGGGTGCAATGAGGCATTGGCTGGCAATCATGCAGAATTGTTGGTCTCTTGCATTTCATAAATACGGTTGAGCATGATGTTTAAGGA
Organism: Vipera ursinii; assembly: GCF_947247035.1. Classification (NCBI taxonomy): domain Eukaryota; kingdom Metazoa; phylum Chordata; class Lepidosauria; order Squamata; family Viperidae; genus Vipera; species Vipera ursinii. Next base: position 68,249,200 of record NC_139513.1, read on the forward strand.
GCAGAGGTTGAATCAAACAAGCTCAAACAGCTAAAAAAATATATCTAGTGACTTGCAGCCATGCAAGCTCAGACCTGTGAGGGCTCTGAAGAGGTTGAGAGACATAATAATTGAATGTGAAGATTATTTATACCCTTGCTGCAGGCTGATCTAGTATTAATCAGACCCTGATTAGTTTCATAGCAGTGACGTTCAGTAATAGAATAAATGGCAGATAATAGAGAGTGTATTTTGCTAATATTGAGCTACTGTCACCTGCTTTTGACATTCTGGAGAGTATAATAATCCAACCTATCAATGAACCAGCTTTGTTATCAATGTCAGTATCAAGATGGAGCCAACCTAGCACTGAAATGCCAGGATTATTATTGCAGCTCAAGACATTAATCACCTACAGAAAGTGAGAAATGGAAGGACCGTTCCATTTCTTAAGGTAAGAACTAAAGCCTTAAGACAGCAGAGAAATCTGCAAGTCTCCATGAATCCCAGTGGAAGTGTTTTATTAAATTATGTATCCAGCTAAATTATCAAAAGATGTTGAGACCAAGGGATTGTCTTTAGATGGAATGATTAAACAACAAGGTAACAGACAACCTGTGTATTTAATGCACACCTAACTAACTTTTTATGCATGGAATTTAAGGCATGCAGTGGAAGCCAAGATACGTTTCATGTTGCATTTGTTGCTTCATTTGGGAAGCATTTCAATGCCAAAAAAACAACCTCTCTAGAAAACATGACCACTTCTTTCCCATCTGATCCAGATAACTGGATCAGATGGGAAAGAAGGTGTATCCATACCATTCCAAATAAAATGAAAATAATTATGCAGTTCTAAAAATCATGCGCAGATTGAAAACATAACATTTTCAAAAAGAAACTCTCCTCCTAATTAAGAGTTCTTCTTTGAGACAACAATCTCTAATTCAACATTCTCTGCCCCCTTGAAAAGATTTGTAGCTTTTCTCCCTCTGACCTTAGTATGTTGATGTTGAAAGAGGTTAAATGGAGGTGGATCGTTGGCATAACAGGGTTAGATCCTGAAAAACCCTCTAGATCTGTCATGTAAAATTCTCCTCAACCGCAACAGTGGCCTCAATGGGGGAGTAGAATTTGAACTAGCCTAAAAGTTGATTTGAAAAATGTCCCTCAGGTTGGGAAGGCTTTGTTTCAAAAATTACAGAAGCAAAATTGCTTCTCCCTTATCCTTGCCCAAATGACTTGCCACTACTAGAGCTCTGGAAATTGTGGAGTCTCCAGTACTAGAACCCTGTATATAAGATCGCTTTGCTATAGTCTTTTGCTATCCAGAGGTTCTAAAGAGAATCTTTCATCACTGTACAAAAGTTACAGAAAAATAATCATTTATCCTAATCCAATCTGTGAGAGAACTTCATTCCTGTTTGGTTTTATCTTCACTGGCTTCTAGCTTGCTTTCAGTTGCATTCAAAGTCCTAATTGTAGATGTTCTAATTTGTTTAGAACTGCCTTTCTACTTTATGAATCTGACTTAGGTGACCAGATGGGAGGAGGGGACTGGAATGGAGCTGCTGAAAGAAAAATCTTCATCAGGGTCCATTCCAAGCTGGGAATAAACAAAATGGAGGCTGTTTGGAAAGAAGGTTCTTTAATGAGTTGCAGAACCAGACAGAAATGTGCCTCTGGGGCAGCTGACCACATGGAGCTGGGAGTGGTAAGTTTTTATAGCTTCTTAGGCTTTTGTGTTTGGAGTTGTTCCTGTTCCTGTGGCATGAACTTTGACCTAAGCTTGTGTCCTTTTGGTATTCTGATGGTGTTGGGTTAAACCTATTATGTCCTAAAGGTCATGTGCTGCTTCGCTGTGGCTGTGGCCGATGGCTATGTCCTGTGTTGGATTTTTGGGTGAGGGGCTGCTGATTCTAATCCTATCTGAATGGGATTATCAAATTTGCATTTCTACAGAGCTGGCCTCTGCCTGGAGCTATTAAGAAAAACTGGGCCTGCTTTCCCCCAAAATATTTCTTTCTCGGGGGTGGGGGTGCTGTCTTTCTACAGGGCTATTGCTACTGCTCCAAGCTGCTTGCCCAATTGTGTCTTGAAGCATCAGAGAAATTTTCAAGAATTTCTCTCTCGGCTGCCTGAATTGGTTTTTTTTTAAAAAAGTCTCATATTTCTTTTGCCAAGGTCTTTCCGCACATGAAATCTTGTCCCCTTCTGTTAAGTTTGCTGATGTACAGAGGCCTGAATCTCTTTACATAATTTCTTCTAAGATTCTGGAAAGGATAAAAATAGGAAGACAAACTCAGAAAAATCAAGATCTGCAAAGCTACCATAAGAGAAGCCCTTTATAAGGAAGAACCTCCTTATTTTCATAGATCAGCTGGATTTCCAACTATGCTGTTCCTCTCTTATTTAGATGCACCAATGCTGCTTGTTCATTCTCATTCCCCTAACTTAACTGATAATTTAATGTCTGAAGGATTTTTAATGGTTTTATGAATGGACACACAATGGCTGGGAGAAAGCAATATGTACAAGGCTGCAAGTCTAGAGTAGGTGAAATCTAAGCCACACTTTCCACATTTTTTCAACCAGGTTTTCTCTTGCTTCTCCCTCCTCACCCAATGCTGGAAAAAACCAGATCATTCTTGCCAATGGTCCAAACAATATGTATCCACAGGGTTTCCATAATTAGGACAAGACATCTCAGTGGCAGGAAGCTGAGAAGAATTTAGGTGCCCTAAATTCTTCTTGGATGCATATTTCAAAGGATCTGTGCTGTAGAGCTATAATGAGCATGATCCAGGAGCAATGAATTGTATTACTTATTAGAAATGGCAAAATAGACTGAGGAATAGTTTGCCATATTTCACACCTCAGATTTGACCGCAATTCTATTCCAATCAGAAAGAACTTGTCATTATTCATTGATTGAAGCCTAATTTAAAGAAAATGACTACATTCTCTAAATCAAAATTAGTGGATCTTCCAGATATTTTGCATTACTGTAGTTCCCAAAACCACAGACTGCATTGGAAAGGAATTCTGAAAGTGATCAGTCAAAACAGTGAGAAGGCACTGGGTTGATCATTTGGTCTAAATATTTACTTCCTATCCTTGATGGAGTCTGTCCTTTAAAGTGTTCCAGAATCTATGGTCATTATAGAAAAAATAATAAAATAAGCATTAAGCTATATTTCTCTCTGTGGTTTATAGGCTATAATGAGCAAAGCAGGCAAAAAAAAAAAAACCACCACCAGGTGGTAATTTTGCTTTGGGGCTTTGTTTACCAAAAGTGTAATAACTGTTAAAGGGCAATGCAAATAAGAAACCAACAACAGATTGTTCCATCACTGTAATACGGAAGTGCATTTTATTTCTTTGACCATAAATCACAACAAATAGTATATGTTGTCTTTTCCTGGGTAGAACATATGTATATAGATATATCAGAACTATACAAACTGTAACAAGAATTATGAATACATAAATTGGATGCAAACTATCAATTTCCATACAAGCACGTTCTTATCAAAACATCTAGCAATGTCGAATTGACAAGTGGAAATATTCTGTTCAAATGCTCTAAATTTAAGTCTGAGAAAGGTCCCTTTCTAAATGTACTGAAAGTTGCACTACATAACAAAAATGGCACTCCACACAAACCCATACCTAAGCCATTTTCTTTGCCTCATCAGTGGCATATTTTCTGCTCCTACAGCCCTTCCTTGCTAGTTGATAGTCTTCTGGCTATCTGATCACTGGGCACTAGACCAAGGAAAAGAACTGTAATTTTTAACATTTCTCATTTTGATTTCAATCATTAGAACTGAGATTTGAATACTGTATTGACATTTTCATCCTGGGATTCCAAATAATCACTCTCTCACATTCATTCATTTTGTAAATTTGGATTCCAGAATGAAAGTTGTTAATCAGATAGCAAATGCCAATTAAAGAGTCAGGTTTGAGTTGATGCCCTAAATTCCATCCTTCATCAAGCATACACTTCTCTTTTATGCCTTATTTGTAATACTGGAGTTACTATATAGCTTTTTTTCCTACCGGGATAATTAGACAGCTTCTCCCAGTTTATTTTTATGTTATGGATAGGATCCCAGTAGCAAGAGTTTTGTATATCAAGCTGGAAATGGAAATGGAAATGGAAATGGAACTAAACATGAAATCTAGAAGACCTGAACTGGTGCCTGGAAGCTGTAAGGATCTGGATGGAGCAAAACAAGCTCAGATTAAATCCTATCAACATGAATTTGCTATTTGTCATTGGTAGTAACTCTGGAAGGAATGGATTCCCCCCTCCAGAAGGACATGGTTCATGACTTGGAGGTCTTCTTGGATGCTCAGCTACTGTTCAAATAACAGGTAGAAATCATGTAGCTAAGCTTCATTTAGTATGCCAGTTTGGGCCATAGCTGGATCAGATCTAATTAGACTCCAGCTGGGACTGTCCGTGAAGCTGGTACAGACACAACAACCAGACTGCTGACAGATCACTCTACTTGTGCAGAATGACTCTGATTTTAAAACGATTGCCATAAATATGAGCAGGCTTCTGTGCCCAATTCAAAGTCTTGATGATTGCCTATACAGATGTATCAGGCAACATCTTGCCCAAATTGATTATGCCAATCCAGTCTGAATATGTCTAAGAGATCAATTGAGAAGACCCCTATACTAAATGGAGACGTATATAGGGCTGGGACAAAGACATACAGCCCCACACCATGATTTTCCCCCATAGATACCTCTTCTTGCATTATACAAGCAGGTAAAATGATACTGTTCCAAACTGTCTTCAGCCCTAGATTATTTGGGATGACTCTTACCACAGATTCTTTTTTAAAAAAATCATTTGTTTTACTGCTATTGAGATTGCTTTTGTACTATGTTGTTTGCCATTCAGAATTTGTTAGGACTGTGGGAAGGGGTGACAAATATTGTTACATAAATTAATTTGTGCACATTGATCTCCTATTACACGTGGTTTGCTCACTGAACCCTAAATGTAAATTGATACTGACTTGAATTTTAATTTTTCAATCATCATTTAAAAAGGGACAGTTGTTCTGTTAATTCTTTATTAGGTTAACTAAAAGTTAACACAATTTGTATAAGAGCTCTTTCTCAAGCACAACATCAATATTAAGAAGAAGGAAAGGTTAGAAGAAGATATACCAGATAAAAACATCTTGGTTTTATTTCTTCTCTCTTCATAAACAAAAGCTTCAACATTATATCATGATGTTTCAAATTTCTCTGTCCTAGTTCCCTTTTGTTGGCTGCTTCTCCGTGGTTCAGAGAAATTCAGAGTGCATTTGCATCATTTCATACAATTTTTAAGACATGGAAAAATAAAATATAGACTGGTACTATTTAATAACAACAACAAAAACAACAACAACAACAACAACAACAACAATAATAATAATAATAATAATAATAATAATAATAATAATAATAATAATAATGTTGGAAGGAACCTTGGAGGTCATCTAGTCCAACCCCCTGCTCAGGCAGGAAACCTTATACCATTTCAGACAAATGGCTGTCCAGGCTATTCTTAAAGACTTCCAGTGTTGGAGCATTCACAGCTTCTGGAGGCAGGTTGTTCCACTGGTTAATTGTTCTAACTGTCAGGAAGTTTCTCCTTAGTTCTAGGTTGCTTCTCTCCTTGATTAGTTTCCATCCGTTGCTTCTTGTACTGCCTTCAGGTGTTTTGGAGAACAGATTGATTCCCTCTTCTTTGTGGCATCCGCTGAGATATTGGAACACTGCTATCATGTCCCACCTCATCCTTCTCTTCATTAAACAAGACATACCCAATTTCAGCAACCTTGTAAGTTCCTTGTAAGTTTTAGCCTCCAGTCCCCTAATCATCTTTGTTGCATACATCCATAGCAATATCTAACTGCACAACAAAAAAACAACAACAATCTGAATAGATCAAGTCCTTGATTTCATCAGTTACTGACCAAGCTATTAACTTACTTTATAGAATTCCACACACATTTGTTACACACACACACACACACACACACACACACACACACTGGTTTGAGCACTTCCTCTGTTGCAGGAGACTTGGATTTGAATCCCAAATGGTTCCTACCTTACCAATAGAGGTCCTTGGGCAAAGACCCCCTAACATTTCACATGCCTATTTCAAATATGAGAGTGACATGGAGTGTTGTGCCAGCTCAGACCTTGCCTGGATTAACAATCTGATTAGCATCAGGTATTGGTGAACCAGGACAATATGATGATGTCTTAGCTATTGAAACAATCCAAACATGGATGAGACAAGAGAATCTAGAAATGATGGGATGCTACTGCAACAGTAGACCTAATGAGAGGTGATATATGAAACATACAATGGAACTATGGATTGACAAAAGACCTGCATCCACACTAGGTGAGAAACAGCTACTTACCCATTATTTCAACATAATGAAGAGGACGCTGCTCTCATGACTTGTGACACACCAACTACACATTATATTCCAAACTCAAGAAGAAAAACTGGATGGGCAGCTAACACCTGAAGCTGGAACATCATTGCCACCCATTACAGACCACACCTGATAATATGAGGCATAAGATCATGGATAAACTAGCTATGGTTTAACCCTCAACACACACACACAAATAATGCAAATGTCTGATTACAACAGAAATTATGCTGCAGTATGTCCTCCTGAAAGGCAAGCTCTGAGAGAAAACATACACACACACACACACACAAACACACACTTCAAACTTTTCCCAGCTAGCCCAAACACTTATGCCAACATCAGAAAAATAAAGGAAAAGAAAGCAAAAACAAACTGACACTTTTTCAGGGAACTGAAAAAGCATTATAAAAGATAAAACTCAATCCAGAAGCAAATAATCCTTGACACATACTGTAGAAGATCCCTGATTAAATTATTACATGTTAATTTTAAAAGGATCAGACAACTGATAGTGATGCAGCTAGAGTAGACAAGACTAGATTGGGTAGACAAGTAACAAGAATAAGGCTGCAAAAATCCAAATGGCAGCCATGAGCTCTCTTTATGAACTTCTCATGATCCTCTGGATTTCTGCTGCCTAGATCAGATAGACCTTCCTAGTAATCTGGTAATTTGCAGCTGTTTGAGTTTCCACACAATTTTTTGAACAAAGCAGAATACTGAAAAATAGAAATAATACTCATGATACTCATGATTCTTTCATTTTATTTGAAATCTCCTATCACATCTTCACCCTCCTCCAAGGAACATTTAAAATTTTCTTTCTGAATACATGGAATTATCTCACTTTATGATTATATAACCATACAAGAAAGTTGGAACCAAGATCCACACACTGTTCTTTATGGCTGAATAGCCTTGTTGGAGCAGTGGGCTAATGCCTCCTTAAGTAACAGCAGCTGCCTGCAATTAGTGCAGGTTCACATCCCACCAGGCTCAAGGTTGACTCAGCCTTCCATCCTTCCGAGGTAGGTAAAGTGAGGACCCAGATTGTTGGGGGCAATTAAGCTGACTTTGTAATGATGCCGCTTGGGGTGTGTGTGAAAGCCCTAATAAGCAGGCATATACATAGAATGAAGGCTACTGCTAAGCTTGTAAGCCGCCCTGAGTCTTCGGAGAAGGGCGGGATATAAATGGAATTAAAATAAAAACAAATAAATAAAAAATAGGACTTGATCAGAATTTCTTGATCAAGAGCTTTACCCAATACAGTATAGGTCTCTGCCTTTATATGCAGGTATTCTGCTGTTGCTGTTTTCAATTTCACTATTACCTATTTTGGTTTAATGCAATTTTGCTAAGATATTTAATTTTATGTCATTACTTGACATCAGGCGTTAATTTTTCAGATGTTTCAGGTGCAGATGGGAAGAGGTTATTCAGCTGATCTTTAAAACTGAATGGAACATATTTAATCTTGCACTTTCCAACCAATATATGAACAGAAATTCAATTATCCCGTGAAAGTCAGTTTTCTCCAAGTGCTATAACTTTCAAGTTCAAAATTAAATGCAAAATGGATGTAGCGGGGGGAATTATGACAAAAAGAGATATATCACTTAAAAACAACATACAGAGATTAATTTTATCAAAGATAAATGCTTGAAAACTATTTGTATCCAAATTGCTAGGAAAGTTAATATATAAAAGAAATGCACCAAAATGTATACTCTCAAATGTGGAAATAGGATGAACGTAAAATAGAAATGGATAAATTCTTCAAGCTCCATTTTTTATGTCCTGGGTTGACATCTCTGTACAATGGAAAAATCTGAAATTCAACATTTAAATTAGGCTGAATTAAATTGTTTAAATTCCACTTAATTTCCATGCATATTTGAATTTTTATGTGTGCATATATGTACTTATACACGTCCCAGTTCAAGCTTCTGCCTTTTGGAGAAAATAGTTGCATGAATTTCTGTGTTGCCAATTTCAACAGCCTGGCATAGATATTTAATAATGTTTTGTGGAGGAAAATATTCTCCTTTTACTTGTTTTATCTCCAGAAATTTCTACAAGGATTGCAAAACTATATAGCTATTGTTTTCCTCCTTCTCTGTAAGATGATTTTTTTATTGTGCTGTCTGTTTTTTTAATTGACTCTTTTCATTATATGCAATATGTAACTGCCAGCTGATAATTGACCATAAACTGTATACACTCATCCACATACACCATCAACTCAGAAAATGCAAGACCCTCCTCATTCTGAATGAGGAGGGGGAATTGAAACTTAGGAATGAACTAGAATTACAAGGTATAAAACTCGATTGGTGGGCCTACTTACAAATCCAATCGAGATTTAGGAAGGATAAAAATGAATGGGGGATATACACCTCTGAAACAGCATTGGACAAAATATTATTGGGACCGGACTCTAAACAAATAAGGAATTTTTATAAATTACTTTTGGGATATAAGCTGTTTGAAGAGCAAGTGAAAGACCCCATGTTGATCTGGGCTAACAATTTAGGACATAACATCGACCTAGATACTTGGCAAACAATTTGGGATAGGAATAAAAGGATAACACTGGCCTCATCGTATAAAGAAAATTTATTTAAAATGTTTTACCGATGGCATCTTCCCCCAGCCCGCTTAGCAAAAATGTACACAACAGTATCTCCCAAATGTTGGAAGTGTTCTGAAGAGATAGGCACATACTTCCACACGTGGTGGTCTTGCAGTAAAACACAAAAATTTTGGAGAATGATTTGGATTTGGCTGAAAGAAATATTGAAACAAGATCTGGAGTTTAGTCCAGAACTTTTCTTGTTGGGAATCACGAAAGAGAAATATCCTAAAGATGTGCTATACTTAACGATCCATATTATCACAGCAGCTAGAATATCATTTGCGCAAAAATGGAAAAAGAATGAGATCCCAGGACAAAAAGAGGTTATTAGGAAAATTTGGGATTGCGCTGAAATGGACAGATTAACTTTGGAATTAAAGAATAAAGATCAATCAGACTATTATAGAATTTGGAACAAATTGTATCTTTGGATGGATAAAAAGAAAGGTCTCTATTAGGTTTTACAGACTAGCTCACTGTTTTAAATATTGTGGTATTTCACCGATTTGTAATCTAAGTGTATTTAAGTGTATTTTTGATGTACATATATACATGTATATATATATATATTTAAACATTGTAGACAAAAAGGTTTGTCAGCTCGCTGGTACTGTGTCCAATGTTTTTAAATAATAAATTTAATAAAAAATTTAAAAATATTAAAAAAAAAAAAAAAAGAAAATGCAAGACCCTTTATCATAAAATAAATCACAGAGGAGTAATGATTTTATTAAGTGTGGTAAAATACATTTCCATTTGCATATCTTTCATGGATCTTTGGAGATATTTGAAATGGATTCCAAGTATTTCAGAGTGCGAACAATACGATATAACACTTAGAAATGCCCCCTTACCAAAGCTCAGATACTAATTTCCCACAGGCAACGAATGTTGTTTTGACCCCAACTCAGTCAGCCAACTCTGCACCTACGTGGTCCTTCTAAAATTATTTTTTTCCCCAAAATCATTACATCAACTAATTAAATATTACTATTTAAAGGAAAGAGCCTTAGTTTAGATGAAGGCCAGAACAGAGTCCTAGACTTTGTTTGGGCAATATTCATAAAGCCAAACTGCATATCTTGTGCAAAATTCTTACAGCTGCTTCTTCTAAAGAGAAAAGGAGTGGGTGGGGCGTGCTATCCTTCCCTGCCTGTCAGTTTCCTATTGCAGCTTCACTCCTACTAGGATGCCTAAAACATATGGTGTCCAAAGCATGCTGGAGCTTCACCAAATGTTGATGTATCCAGAACACCCCTCCGAGGAAAAATGGAGCCAAGAGGCTTTGATAGGGGAGGGTTAAATGTATCTTCCCAAGCTTCTTCCCTCCTATAATTTGCACTTGTTTCAGATCTCCTGCACTAAGCAAAAGCAGTTCAATGCATTTTATTACCTAAATTGTAATGGGTCATGTCATTTGGCCCACACAAAGAGAATTAGTTAGCACCGAGGTTGAAACCAATGCTTTAACTTCTCAATTTTTTTCCCTCCAAGACCCACAGGTCAAACATTTGGATGCTGATGCAGAACAGAGTATTTAGCTCAGCAATATATATATATAAGAAGAGAAAATGTTACCAGTCATTTGGAGACTTCAGCAGACTGTTTTTAGAAATACCTTCAGCTTTGGCCATTTTAATGTTCTGCCTTTGTCAGTGCTTCTCTTTCTCGTCTTTCTATTTCTTGTTGTTGTTCTTGTTTTAAATTCATTCACAGTGTTTGGTAGTGGCAATATAAGAAAAGTCCTATTTGATTAGATCAAAGGTCCATTTAATGTAGCATTTGGCTTCACACCATACTGTAGCTAACCACGTGGATTGGCCAGCTACCGCTATCCCCCCTCATTGCTGCTAAGGAATGTTTTTCTGTTTTATTACTTCATTATTTGGGGAGACATGCAGCCATTACGTCTGGACAAAACTAAGAGCAAAGAAGTCCATTAATTTATATAAGGGCTTAGTTACCTTGTCCTATCCTCTGTATCTTTCATAATGTACCATTTTGAATATTTGGCTTCTTTTGGAGGATGCTACATGCACAAATGGATAATAAGGTTTTATTTTGCAAGTATTAGAATCATATTATTTCTCACTAGATAGTAAATACAGGTAGTCCTCAACTTACAACCATTTATTTAATGACTGTTTGAAATTACCATGGCACTGAAAAGAGTGATTTATGACTAGTTTTCACACTTATGACTATTACAGCCTCCTCATGGCCATGTGATCAAAATTGGGGCACTTGGCAACTGGCATATATTTATGACAGTTGCACTGTCCTGAGGTCATGTGATATTTCCAGTCAGCTTCCAACAAGCAAAGTCAAGGGGGAAAGCCAGATTTTGCTTACCAACTTAACACTTAACAACCACAATGATTTACTTAACAACTGTGGCCATAAAATGGAGCAAAACCTACTTAACAACTGCCTTGTTTAGCAACAGAAATGTTGGGCTTATTTATGGTTTGTAAGTCAAGTAAATGAACTGAAGCAACAGTTACTTTCATTGGGTTGGCTCCAGAATTAAGTTGAGAAGAACTACACATATTCTATTTTGATTGTAAAAAAGGAATAGAGATTATGTTCATATTTTCCAATTAATTTCCCCCTGTATACCCTTTGGCTACAGATAACCAGTTTTGAAGGATTTGGTGAAATAATCTTCCTCACTGGATGTGGAGTTAGAATTATTGGACTTCAAAAATGGAGACCAAAGTCAACCTTCAATCATGGGAACTCACTGGGTGACTGAATCAATCACCACCCCTCAGACTTTATCCCATTTTGTCTTCAGTATCATCTTTCCAGTGTAGATTAGACTATGAAGCAGATATTTGCCTCATTTTCCCCCTCAAGTGAGTTTATACTTAAAATTGGAGTTGAAATGAAGTCTTGTCTATGAGTACTGTACACTAGGGATCAGACAAACATTTGCATATGTGTTTAACTTTATAGGAATATAATAATTCACTTCATGATGCCATCCTCTTAAGGCCAAGAGGAGCTTTCCCTTTGCTTTCTTGGGCAAATAGCTCTGCCAAACCATCTGTCATAAATGCCATAGGTAGGCTTCTTTGCACATCAGAGTAAAAAAAACATGCAAATGCTATACCACTTCAGCCTGCAGTTCTGCTTTGTACTGTTCAGCAGGTCTTTGAAGAATTATACGCATCCTAAAATGTACCAAGATTTGCTCAGGGTCAGAATCAAGCTACCTATGTTCCTTATTTAATTAACACCATCAGTCACTTCACATCACCCTCTACAAAAGGATATTCTGGGGGGGCGGGCGGGTTTCTGAGTGGGGGGTGATGTGACAGTGGCACCTGATGGATGGCAGTCCAGGGTGATTTTAAATCCAGCAATTCATTCAGAAGGCTTTTTAGAGTAGATGGCTGGTCAAACAAAAGATTTGAAAGACACCAGTGGGAAAATCGGCATGCTGAGTTGACTTTCTCATCTTTTTCTTTGTGTCATGTTGTGAGATGAGCAGAGGAATAATAAACATCTATTCACATTTGTAAGAACAAACTTTTTGCAAAATCATTTGAGCTTTTTACCCATTGAATGATAAACAAGGTTCTTTAATATATGTTACAATGTGAGCATCCTCTTGTGACTTTCTTTCCCCTCAGAGTTTGTTAAATGCTCTAGCCCTCTCTTCTTAGCTAGCCCGCTGGCTCTAGATTATAAAGCATATCCCTGCTGGGAGCCTATTTGAACAGGGCGGGAGGGAGAATATCCTCGTTCCATAATGTATTTTTTTCCTAGTTGAATTTGTATAACCTTAAAAAAAAATGATTGCAGATAAAGAAAAAAGTGAGTAAAAATAGAGAAAGCAGTCAGCAGACAATTTTTAATTTCTTCCTGCCCATCAGAGTGGATGATCTATGAAATCATTCCAAATATAAACCAGTAATAAGCAAAAGGGTTAAATAAATAAGGAAGTAAATATAAGTTAAAATGAAGAAACAAGACTCTTCAGGTTTGATATGATTTTCTCGGTGGAGGCATATTTTATTCTCTATTTTGATGTTATTTTCCTATTTAGGGTGCTCAGTTTCTATACATTTTTAAAAAGTATATACATTTGTAAAAACTAATCTTTTCATTTTTCCCCCCAATATACTCCCCCCCCCTCATTCATGCCCTCTAGTGTCTCAGTGAATATCTGGAATCCCAGAAAGTCTAATTAGTCTCTAGTATTCTGCAGAAAGTATTGTTTTAATACTTTTAATAACAACTCCCATTACAAAACTTTTTCTCAAATTGGATCATGGACCAAGCTCTTATCATGAACTCTGAAATGGGCTGATATGACTCCCAAATTAAACTTTGAAAGGCAATCAGTTACCAGAAATGACATTGGATGGCTGGCGGAGAGCCAGTCTCCAGTCCAACTGTCTAAATTTGGGGGGAATAATAGAATGTGATGGCAAGGACATATGTAGGGTTGGAAAACCATGGAGAGTTACTTCATCCTTCTACATTCTATTGCAGTGACTGGGATGGAAGGAGGAGAGGCTGGAAAGAGAAAGATCAGTTGGATGGCATGAAACAAGAGCAAAGAAAAACTCACACAACATGCCTCTGCTCCTTCAAAAAGCACCACACACACACACACACCACAATGTATATAAAAAAATATCTGAAGAGTTAGTCAGGCTTCTAATTCTACTCATGATCAACGTAACTGAATAAACAACGCTTACCGTAAGAGACACCTGTTAGGTGAAGGGTGAGCAGCTCACTCGTCAGCTTCTTTCCAGGTGGCTTTCGAGGTTTCCTGTGGCAAGCCACACCGAACCAACTATTTTTTCTCTTCCTCCCTGCCCCTCAAGGATCAGATGCCTGCTTTGTGTTGTAAAGATGCCGCCTCTGTCAAATGCTGGAGGTGCCAGGCGTCCTCTGGATCTTTTCCTCTTACATAAGTAGCTGCCCACAGCTCGGGTGCTGAAAGCTCTTGATTTGCTTAGCGTGCAGGCAGGTCCCTCGCTCGCTGCGATGCTCGCCTATTTGATTCACATTTGAAACTCTGACGACGACGTGGATGTCAAAGCAGCTTGCCACGCATTTATTACCTCTGCGGGGAGCTGTCCGGAACCAGGGTGCTGCAATCAAATTCCCCACGCAGGGTGCTGGAGCACAAAATATTCCCCCGCGGGAGCTGTCCAACAACGTGGTGCTGAAACCCAGCTCCCATGACAAGCGGTCTTCAGTAGAGAAGGGTGCTACATTCAGTGTGTACGTAGTCTCTTGCCTGGGATACTGTACAGATAGATAACAGTGAGGGGGCTCTCATCTTCCATGTGACTTATTCTCTGTGCTGGGAGCCAGGATCAGATTAATTCTTAGAAGCTAACTAGGGGAGGATCAATGTGCCTGCTTAGTGATTCTGAAGATGGATCACAATATAGATATAGATATAGCCTTGGTGGAGCAGTGGGCTAATGCCTCCTTAAGTAACACCAGCTGCCTGCAATTAGTGCAGGTTCGAGTCCCACCAGGCTGACTCAGCCTTCCATCCTTCCGAGGTAGGTAAAATGAGGACCCAGACTGTTGGGGGCAATTAAGCTGACTTTGTAATAATGCCGCTTGGGGTGTGTGTGAAAGCCCTAATAAGCAGGCATATACATAGAATGAAGGCTACTGCTAAGCTTGTAAGCCGCCCTGAGTCTTCGGAGAAGGGCGGGATATAAATGGAATTAAAATAAAATAAATAAATATTAAACTAAAGGTTCATTTTCGAGACTGATTCACGGAGTAGCACATGGTTAGACTAAAACACCACTTTGCAGACCTCGGACAAGTGGGTGTTGTTAATCTAAAGCTGTGAATGCAAATCTGCAAGTGCACTGCTTTCATGGCCATACATTTTAGAACATATAAAGTAAACAAGAGAGAAATATAGAAAACATTGGAGATGACACGGGGGGAAAAAGCCCTATCCAACTAAAAGGTGGTGCCTTGTGGCAATCTTCCTATGCAGCAAATGTGAACCTAACAAATTCAGGTTCCACTTAATTATTCAGAGATAACTTTCTTTTTAAAATTTCTTTATGGTGTGAATATTTCTGCCACTTAATTTCATGACCTGCTTCAGGCCTTCTGCAGGTATGTCTTCTTTTCTTGTTTAGCCTCCCAGGTAATATGCTGGAAATTTAGACTTCAGATAAGAAATCCACACAATGAACTTGCCTTTACTTTAGAAAAGTGATAAAACATGGACAGAAATTTTGTAAAGAAGACTAACAGCACTCCTTAATTTATGCTGTGAGACCTTGAGTTGCCCCAAATTAATGAGCAGGGGGAGGGGAATGGAATAATTTACTTAATATAATTACATCCCACTTGGGGATAAGACTATGATTTAAAATGAATTTAACTCACTAACTGACAGATCAGGCTGGTAGTATGGAAAAACCAGTGATTCTGTTGACTTGCTCTCATTCGAGGGATAGTTTGTGTTCAGGTCTGACATGTTTTCTCCCTTTCCTTATGTTAACAACCACTTTAATCAGTCAGTAATTATGTGCTATGGAGAAACAATTCATTCAGCAAAACATCTTTCTGTTTCCAATTTTTTAAACTGAATAACTTTAAATCCGCTATTGCCAGATGCATTAGACTTGAGCTCCCATCATTATATCACAATATATTTTGCAACTAATGCTGTTGTTCCTACCTCAACCTCTTTCATATTGTTTTTCCCCTCATAAACTGAAAATGTTGTTAGCAGAGACCAGCTTTGACAGAGCTGATTTTGTCTGTAAGATGATATGCGATCGAGAGTTACATGAACTGCAATCTGTGAAGACTTCTAAAGAAAAATACACCAGAAAAGTGAGGATTTTTAAGATAAACTAATTATGGGCTTTATTAAACAGTGCTTTCTTTTGTTTGCCCCAAACCTGACAGTAAATTTCAATGGATGACCATATAATCTCATGTCATAAAAAAAGGACAAAATCCGTTGTCCATTTTTGCCATACCGAACAATAATTTGGTAAACCTTTGGAATATTTTTCTTATCATTTCTGCCTTTTTTGTATGGAAAAATGTTTTAGATCCCCCAAATCAATTTTATTACCTTTTTGAGAGGCACTTCCTTGGATTGGTTCATTCTTTTGATGAGAAAGTATCTCAGTGATAGAGTATTTGTTTTGTTTGTAGAAGATTGAGCACTCTACTCAGTGGTAGAGTATTTGTTTGCATGTAGAAGATTATATTTCAGGTGTCAAATTGCTGGCCCACAGGCCGGATGTGTCATCCGGAAGCCACGCCCACTCCATTGCCGGCAATGGCAAAACTGTTCCGATATGTTGCGTCACGTGATGTCACGAGTTTGACATGTCTGCTCTAGAGTATCACTCACCACAAACTAGAGAATTCTGATGTAGATGGACTAAACAATCTGGCAGGTTTCTTTTCTGAGAAGGAGTAACCAGAACTTTATTCATAATATCCCAATGTGATGGTGCCAATGGTGTCTACAAAGGCATTGGAGTATTTCCAGGTTCGTTTTCCATCCTTTTCTATAAGATACTGCACCAAATTTGCTTCCCCCACAGACTAATACTAAGCTGATTATGATGCCAAGATATTTTTGTAGAGATTCGTAGACATTTAAAATGCCATCAACAGGAAATTGAAGGAAGGAGGAATGTTGTCCTGGGCACTGTATATTTATACTGAACCTTAATGTCATTTGCTTTTATTTACTTGGCTATGAGCCATCCTTTCATAACATATTGTAATTTGTATGGATTTTGTCCTACCAAAAAAATTAGTGTACCTGCAAATCTGGATACTTCACTGCCATCCTATACTCTAATTTCACACAGAGAAAAGGATAAGATGGAATTATTTCTGGGAGATCACAGATAGCTGTAAATTCTTCTCTGCTTCTGTAAATTCATTATGTCTCTAAGACATTTTTAAGACATCTGAACAAATTGCTAAATGCAATATTTTCCAATCGGACCTCTGCCTTTAGAAAACTTCCTTAGGAACGTAACACTTTTGGTCTTATTAATATGCATCTTCTGCAGCATCCAAACTTCTTCCACTTTACCCATATACAAGTATAGAATGTGTCTTGTTATTGGAAGAGATCCTGAATCAGGTAAAGCTATACTCAACTATCCTGTATACTTTGGGGGAGCCTCCAGATTGTTGAATGATACTTCTCAGACGGTTTTACTATTCTTAACTATGTTGGGCTACAGCTGGTGAGAGGCAGAATCTTACAAAAACTGGAAAGATATATATTTAAGAGAGCCAGTTTGATATAGTAGTTAAAAGCAATGGGGTGGAAATAGACTATAAACTCTATTCCTGTCTTAAGCAGGAAGCCAGCTAGTTGAGTTTGTATCATTCCATCTCCCTCTCTCAGCTCCAGGAAGAATGCAATGGCAGATCACTTCAACAGAAAATTACATGGACTTGTGCAGGAGTTGCCAGGAGTGATTAATATAGAATATACATCGAGTAGCAAGACATTAAGTAGTTGTGGTTGCTTCGTCCTAGGAATTCGAAGTTGCTTACTTGGGTTATCCCTATTTATGCTAATATCAACATCCCTATCAAAGTAGGTTGGATTAAGAGACATTCACTGGCACAAAGTTACCCTGAATTTCTGGGTTTGGAAGCTTATAGGCTCAATCTTTTTGATCTCTTAACATTCCTCCTTGGCCCATTAATCACTGCTGAGTGAAGCCTTTTACAGGCACGTATCACCATCTTATCCAAAAGGCTTGAATCAGTCACCATCTTACACTTTTTCATAGCAATATTTCTATGATTGAGTACTAAATTAGTAGTAGTTTGAAATGAAAAGCAAAGCCAGGCTGTCCACTTTCAAACTTTTTCTTCTGTACTTCTTCCTGCAACCAGCCATATTTAAACTAGATGGAAGCCGAGTGTAATATGCTGAGCAATGCAGCTGGAGATGGAAATACGAGGGATGGATAAAAGAGGAATTGTGCAGTGTGAATTGTGGCTAATACGTTGATTTGTGATCAAAATTTAATTTAATTTAATTTAATTTATTGAGATTTTTATACCGCCCTTCTCCCAAAGGGACTCAGGGCGGTTCACAGGGCATAAATATAAACACCAATACAAACATTAAAAAATAATTAAATTAATGCCCAAGTTAAAACCAGAATACTAAAACAAACCAATAAAAAACCCAAGTACCCCCATCAGGCCAGACCCGCTAGTTCAAATAAATGGGTCTTCAACCCGCGACGGAAGGATCGGAGGTCTGATGCCATCCGGAGCTCGACCGGCAGTTGATTCCATAACGCCGGAGCACCCACAGAGAAGGCCCTCCCCCTGGGGGCCACCAGTCGACATTCCTTGACAGGAGGCACCCTGAGGAGGCCCTCTCTGTGGGCGCGCACAGGGCGGAGGGGAGTCGACGCCGGCAGCAGGTGGTCCTCGAGGTATCGCGGACCCATGCCATGTAGGGACTTAAAGATCATAACCAAAACCTTGAACCTTACCCGGAAGACAACTGGCAACCAATGCAGCTCACGGAGCAAAGGTGTAACATGGGAGTACCGGGAAACTCCCAAGACAACTCTCGCGGCCGCATTCTGTACCAGTTGGAGCCTCCGAGTAGTCTTCAAGGGAAGTCCCATGTAGAGAGCGTTACAGTAGTCTAGGCGAGAGGTCACGAGCGCATGAGTGACCGTACACAAGGCCTCCCGATCCAGATAGGGCCGCAACTGGCGCACCAGGCGAACCTGGGCAAAAGCCCCCCTAGTCACGGCCACTATGTGATCCTCCAAAGTGAGTCGTGAATCTAGGAGGACTCCCAAGTTGCGAGCCCTATCCACAGGGGGTAAAAGCTCACCCCCCATAGAAAGAGGTGGAACATCCCAGGTGTCTCGGGAAGCCGGAATGTACAGCCACTCAGTCTTGTCCGGGTTGAGTTGAAGTCTGTTCCTCCCCATCCAGTCCCGAACAAAAGCAGAGTGGCTGGGAGCAATATGGTTCAAACTAGAATCCTACCATCCCCTCAACTACTGGGGGTGGAGGGTGGGGCATGAGTCTTCTCTTTTTCAGGACAGCTGTGCAAACACTGAAGTATACAGTTCTATTTTATTTTTAACACATGTAGGAAGTTATTAATGTTATTCAGGCAGAAGATTTTGATGCTGTGCTGATATTCAGAGCGATATGATATGGTTTTTTCCCCCACTGACACGATTAGCAATATGTGATAGAGAAAACCAGTTTACAAAGAAATAAAAAGGCAGAACTATTATTAACATACCACTCAGCTCTGTAATCCGTTCATGTTGAATGTAAGTGATCATTTCCCAGCTAGAACTATCTCTCTTGTCAGCTCACAATACTTGCCTGCATGAGTTAAATTGTGGACATTTTGCTTGGTGTCCTGGAGTGCTGTACTGTGCAAAAAGATCAGTAATTGGCAATCAAATTATTAAGGTTCTCTGCATCCAGATCTGTACTTTTAGTTCATTTAACAGGCCCATTAATATCTATATTGTCGCAAATCTAAATTAATAAAGTAGACTGGTACCGCATTAGCAAAGAATTGTTACCAATTTATTATAGGATTCTGAGGGATTTTGAGACTAGCCAAGGCTAAATAAATAAACATTGAATATTCCCCAGTAAAAAAGAAAAGAAAAGACTACAATAGATTGCCAATAGCCCAGTTAAATCTTCTGGCACACCTTAGGCTGTCCAGCAGGGGACCTCTTAGCCCTTCTACCAAGTGTTTCTCTCTTCAGCCCACCCTTGGGAAAACATAAAAGAAAGGTGCTTTAAATCTTCCTGCTCAAAGCCAGAAATATACAATTTAACTACCTTTTGTGCTGGGGTTGCTGTGGAACTGTGCAATGTTGCCCAAGGGGAAGGTTTTATTGAAAAATACCATTATTAAATCCAAAAAAGCCAATTCTTTAGATATTAGAAAGGAGTTTATTGGGAAAAAACTGAAATATAAGAAAAACAATGGAGAGCAACATTCATATGTACAAAATTCAGATAAAATCAACCAATGCTGTCCAATTAGTTACTGACTATGTGCTTGCCAGAGATGTTGCTTTTAGTGCATGTTCAGAGGACATTACAAAGAAGATATTTAGAGAGAAAAAAAACAATATGGCCTTCAGTTTAGATGTTAATAAGCAGCAGATCCTTGCTCTTCCACCATCTTTCACTTGGAATGCTCAGAACAGGGTAAAGAGACTGTTGCTTTGCCCAATCAAGGAAAATATTAAATTTATGATTGTCTGGATTTAGCCAACACTCAGAAATTATTTCATGTAGAAGTATGTTTTTCTATTGATCCTGGGTGAAGTCATAAGCTGTAGTCTAGGTTTTTTTTTAAATACTTGCACCATTGTATAAATGAAATTGCACAACAGAGCATATATATATATATATATATATATATATATATATATATATATATATATATATATATATATATATATATATATATATATATATATATATATATATATATATATATATATATATATATATTGAGAAAGAAAAGGTGACTCAGATCTCAGAGCTCAGATCTCAGTCATCTTCACAAATATGTTAGGGGCACTACTGTTCCAAGGGGTGCAATGGCTTAGCAGTTAAAGCAACAAAGCTTATCAGCTGGAAAGCTGACAGCCTGGATTCGAGACCAAAGTGCCACGCAACGGGGTGAGCTCCTGTTACTTGCCCCAGATCCTGCCAACCTAGCAGTTTGAAAGCATGCAAATGCGAGTAGATAAATAGGTACCACTTTGGTGGGAAGTAACAGAGTTCTATGCACCTTGGCATATAGTCATGCTGGCCTTTGGACAACATTGGCTCCCTCGGCTAAGAAACAGAGATGAGTACTGCCCCCTAATGTTGGACACGACTGGACCGGAGAAACCTTTACTGTTCATAATAATAATAATAATAATAATAATAATAATAATAATAATAATAATAATAATAATGATGATGATGATGATGCTGATGATGTTGGAAGGGACCTTGGAGGTCATCTAGTCCAACCCCCTGCTAAGGCAGGAAACCCTATACCATTTCAGACAAATGGCTGTCCAGTCTCTTCTTAAAAACTTCCAGTGTTGGAGCATTCACCACTTCTGGAGGCAGGTTGTTCCACTGGTTAATGGTTCTAACTGTCAGGAAGTTACTCCTTAGTTCTAGGTTGCTTCTCTCCTTGATTAGTTTCCATCCGTTGCTTCTTGTCCTGCCTTCAGGCACTTTGGAGAATAGCTTGAGTCCCTCCTC
Organism: Vipera ursinii; assembly: GCF_947247035.1. Classification (NCBI taxonomy): domain Eukaryota; kingdom Metazoa; phylum Chordata; class Lepidosauria; order Squamata; family Viperidae; genus Vipera; species Vipera ursinii. Next base: position 68,270,575 of record NC_139513.1, read on the forward strand.
ACGTAGGAAGAATTCTGTACCAGGGATGGGGAAGAATATCCAATGTGTACAGGATACAATAATTACTCTTTTCATATCTCTTTGCTTTCGCTTGCAGACAGGAGTCCCAACTGAATAGCCCATGGATGATTCCCATCTTTCTTTCCTTATACCTTATACCTTATGGTCTTTGGTCTCTCTGTTCAGTGACAATCCAGAGAATTTTGACAGCTACTGAGGAAATATCAGAACATAGTTCTTTAATTAATTACTTCTTCAGTTGTTTTTATCCTGACCTCTGCAACAGGAGAGCTGCTGAGGTAGAAACTCATATGAATCACTACTATAAAAAGCAAACAAGCAATATGTAAAATTAAATTGTGTTATCCTTGTTAAATTAAAAAGGGGCCCTTATGTGTGAGATGTTCTGCTACTCATTTGAACTGCAGGCATCTCCTACCTCAGCATTTCTGCGATGGATTCCTATTTCTCTATCCACCCACTCAGCTAAGCATGAAAATCCTTCCATCAAGCTTTGTTCAGAATACATTAAATGCAGACTCGCAAGCCATGCTTGGGTGGAAATGAGCTGGTGTCTCTCCGTTTAGGAAAGGAGAGCTGAACATTAGCTTCCATAATGAAGGTACAGGTTCAAAGGATCCCTCAGCATGATTTTACCTATAATATCTGGGTGAAGCATCCAGTGTGGTGCAGAACTAAATGATTGGAAAATGAAATTGCTCTCAAGACTGTCCTCAGGGGGAATCTGGGGAATATAGTTTGATACAATCCTGTAAGCAATCTTGCAGAACTGTTTTGAGATGTTGTAGATGTTTCCCCCCCCTAACTCTGCTGAGTAGTATTCCTCTGCAATAGTCAGATAAATGATTGAAACCAGAGGGCTAAGCATTTAATTTTTATTTTCTCTTTTGGAGTTAAATAATGTGACCTTGGTTTCAACCAAATATTTCTTCACTGAAACTTGAAGATATATTTTCCTTGTTTTGGATTTCTGATTGTATTGTACTTTATATTTGTATTTTGCAAACCCTAGGGAACGGTTGACCTTAGCTATACCGTACCAAAATAATGACCTTGAAAATTGGGTAGAAATATACAAGGGTTGAATGAAAAGTAATGGCTTTTATTTATAAGTTACCAATTCATAGCAATAGTGATGTGCTAGAAGCTCTGACATACTTTTAGCATCTGTTCTTTCACTTCAGTTTGTGGGAAGTTGCTATATAAGAAGGAAGCTGCTGTAAAAAGGTTGTGTTGCTCTCATTGGTAAAGTACTCACTGATGACTTTTAAGTAATGCAACAGAGACACAGACACACACACACACACACACACACACAAGGAAACCTTCTAATTGAAATTTAGCACTGCAGTTATTTATGGTAAGGACTGTCTTGTCATGAATTCTGGGCATCACTGGCCAAGAAAATGTAACAATGAGCCAGGAAGAGCTGAATTGTTTCCCAGAACAATATTTACAATCTGTGGCAGCAACCAATGAGTTCCATGTGAGAAAGATTAATTAACTGATTAAGGGTAATTGGCAAATCAGAGAAAGGAAAACTGTTGTCAAACTCAGCATTTTACAGGAACGTTATTTACCTTCTTCAGTATTGGAAGGTTTGTGCTGGATGGCACAGAATCGTGATTTGACAGCAACTGCATGTGCTCATTTGTGACCAGTTTGCTTCAACATTTGATGTTAGAAATTTAATGCTATGTGGACTCCATATTTAGAGATTATTTCTATCCTTTTTTTTCCCCTCCCCACACAATTGTCTTTTAAAAACTGTTTGGGAATTCTCTGATTATGGACAAAGCACATCCTGGTGGGCAGAGAAAAAATTGTGTGGTTGTTCTATAAGTCACACTCTCAAAGTCACTGGGAGTCATGCACATTTAATAAATTATTAAATTGTTGTTATTACATATTTTCTCTTAGAAGTGTGCTGATCACAAGTAGAAAGGTTCTAGCTTCACCAATAGATCAATTCAATACATTAAATAAATGTCACTTCACCAATCATGGAAATGCTTCATGTTTTCATGACCTATTTCCTGATATGATATATTTGCTGTCTCATTCAAGACCTGTTCAACCAAGCCAAATTTTAGATGCACAACCAAAATATTTTCTCGTAACTGTCTTCAGCTACACAGCTAGTGGTGCCACGAGTGTCTAGACAACAAAATAACACCTTATGTTTTCACCATGGGTAACCATCTGAGAACCAAGTGTGCTAAATTGTCCAGCAGTACTCATAAGATAGAGGCAAATGAAATATAAAATCTCCTACAAGTCAAGCTGGATTCTTGGTGACTTTCTGACCATATTTATGTCATTTTCTTGACAATCGTATAACTATGAATCTCCACTATCTTCTTCTCTCTGTATTTTTCAGTTTGCCTACAGATGTAGGATTCCCTCCCCCTTAATATACACCCACCTCGTTTAACATCTGAGTCTAGACAAGGTTAGTCATATTATTCCAGAGGCTGGCATGAGAAAGAGAATGGGCTGAAGAACTACATGTTGGCATTAAGAGGAGTGGCAAACAACTCCTGAGACCCTTAACAGAAATCCAAGGAAAAACAGCCAGTCTTTTTAGTCTGTAAAGAGAGGTCTGTTTAACTCTGCCTCTGAAACCAGCATCAGCCGGCACTACCGTACATTAATTATTATGTTCAAGGCTGCCACAACATAGACCGGAGGGAGGATGTAGAAATGGTCCAGAATAAATACATTTTAAAAACAGATTACAAATGTCCTTTAAAGGATCTTCTGTTTCTAAAAAAAAAGTCTATTTAGCTATAGCTTCTGGTCAATTTCTTTGACAAATTCTGTTGGTCTGCTAACGTGCCAAAGTTCATGGACTGCTCTGTCAATCACCAGACTGATGATTTCTCCAAATGCAACATACAGATGGCATTTCACTGCTCTATTACCGGGTCTAAGTTTCATCGATGGTTTTCCACAGTAAGAAGGGCTGGGAGGATGTAGCTGAAATTTACATGTGGTGCCACCAGGTGAGCAGTAACTTAATAACCTAGGCCGGGGATAGGAACCTTGGCTCTTTTATGACTCATGGACTTCAAGTCCCAGAATTCCTGAGCCAGCCATGCTGATCTAGGCAGTGACCTAGGCAGTGGATCAGCCGTAGCCCGATATGTCTTAGGAAAGCCTTTGTATTTACAGGTTTTATGCTTTCCAAGAAAAGAGAATGCTGACAAATGAATGGGGTTGTTGTTTTTTTTAAAAAAATATGGCCAGTCACAACATGTAACTTCTCTGTTAATACAAGGTGCACTCAGGCTGCTGTGTCATGGAGAAAACCAGGCCAATAGGAAGCTTTGGTACAAACGGAACCACTATACTGTGGCTATTTTTATTTCTATTGTTATTTCTAAACTCCATAGAGCTTATGTTTTGTTACATGTTGGAAGTAGCTCTGGTCATTTCATTTGGTTCTACTCGTTCTGTGTTGTCTTATAAATGTTGCTTTGGAGCATTTTTTTTTGGTCTAATTAAAATTGGTTGATGTAGTTTTAAAAATTATGAGAGATGTGGAGGTAAAGAGTTGGAGCAGGATCTGAAGGAACAACCCAGGTTCAAGTTTATCTTCAGCCATGGAAAATGAGTAACGTTGGGATACTCTATCAACCTGATTTACCCCACAGGAAAAGAAATGAAGGAGAGAGGGCTACATCCTAGGACTAAAGCAGTGTTTTGTTATTATCTAGAGTAGGAGTCCCCAAAGACTGGGCCGTGGACCAGCACCGGGCTGCGGCATGCCAGAAACCGAGCCACACAAACAAGCAAAGCCCCATCCATGGGATGCAGGCAGCACACGAAACCATGGCCCCTCCGGTCCATGGAAAAACCTCTCCATAGAACGGGTCCCTGGTGCCCAAAAGGTTGGGAGCTGCTGATGTAGAGAGAGGTACTTCAGAACAGGAATACAGACATAATGGCTGCTGAATGAGTTGCAAACTAGCGTTGCACTTTTAAGTGCACTTTTAAAATTAATATTAATTTTCTTTAATATAATCTCACACATTGCAGAACCCCACTGTGTCTGCAGCCTCAGCCCTGGGGGGGGGGGGAAAGAAATAGAATATAATAAATAGATAATAAATAAATAGATAACTAAGCCCAGCACATTCCAGTATTCTGCTTATTTGGTATCTACGTTTTAATGTAGTGATGTTGCAATGTACTCCACTTAATGCAGCCTTGGTTTAGTAATAAATGTGGCAGAAGATCATCCACTTGATTACTCTTTGCCTCAGAGTGGGGCCCTCATGCACACAACATAGCACAGATCATCTTGTCCTGCATATGTCAGGCTTAGTGTTTGTACACTGTGTTGTGTACTGGGTTTGTTGCGCAGGAATGAAGATGAGGTGAGTGAGTTCAGCAAAGATCATGGTTTATTGCTTGCAGGATCTGAACTAGAGAACTGTGCTGCAGATGCAGCAATTTATACCCTGGCCCCTAGGCGGCGGCCAATAGGTTTGAAGCAACCTATTGCCGCCCTAGGGGCAACCAATAGCAGCGCTGGAGATGAGCTGTCTGAGGCACTGGGAGCCGTTAGCTAGCTCCCTGCTCAAACAGCCTTCCAGCCATTACCAAGTGGTGTTAATAGCCAATACATTACACCCCTCCCACCTTAGAACGAACAACAGTATAGCAACAACAGAAGTGATTACAGCAATACAAATTACAAAGACTTAACACTGGTGTGAATAGGTTCCACTTAGAAGCACAATACAGTACCTTACAACATTATAGCTCTATTATTCAGTACAATCTTGTAGGTCAGCAGTTAACACAAGTACACATAACATTATAGCTTTATTATTTCAGCACATAATCTTTTTTTTTAATCCCATTTATATCCCGCCCTTTCTCCGAAGACTCAGGGTGGCTTACAATTTAAAGCACAAATCAATGTGCTTAGCAATAGCCTTCATTCTATGTATATGCCTGCTTATTAGGGCTTTCGTGCCCCCCCAAGCGGCATTATTACAAAGTCAGCTTATTGCCCCCAACAATCTGGGTCCTCATTTTACCTACCTCGGAAGAATGGAAGGCTCAGTCAACCTTGAGCCTGGTGGGACTCGAACCTGCACTAATCTTGCAGATAAGCAGGAGGTTTTCATGCCTTTGTGGAACGCCTGGGGTACCCAGGCACTTCTTGGCCTACCAGCTTGCCCGCCGGGCTGGGTAGATCAGTGTCCCTCAGTTCAATTGATTCAGGATGGTTCGGTGTTCTCTGGCTGGCCCTTTCAGGGTGGCCCAACCCAGAGTCAGTTTGTTCAGCAAAGTTAGCACAGCGGCTGTGAAAGTCTGGTTGGCTTTCTCCGTCAGGGGACCCATGTTGCACTTCCAGACTCCCCTCCTCTATGGCCAACTCCTCGTTGCTTGGGCTGTGTGAGCCTTCAGAGTCTATGCATGGGCCGGCCTGGCTTCTGGTTTGGGGCCCTTGGTAAGGATTTATAACGAAGTCCTTGCTTTGTGGCCATTCTGGAAAAAGCTTTCTAAGTTGATCGATGTGGCGCCTGACAACTCGCCTGCTCTCCAGCCCCACTTCGTAAGAGAGGGGGCCTGACATTTTAGTAATTTTTCCTGGCACTCACAAATTCCCATGCCCATAGTTCCTGGTCCATACTCCGTCGCCCACTTGCAGCCCCCTCGGGGGTTTTGGGCGTGAAGCTTTTGCTGCCACTCTATCTGGATGCAACCTGTCCAGTTTCATGATCAGTCGCCTACCCCAACACAGCTCTGCTGGGCTTTTCCCTGTAGCCGTGCAGGGTGTGGAATGCTGGCAAAGTAAAAAATCTGCCAATCTGTGATGCCAGTCCCCAGTCACTATACGCTTCAGTGACTCTTTTGTGGTCTGGACCATGCATTCAGCTTGACCATTGGTGGATGGGTGAAACAGGGCCAACGTCACATGCCTGATGAGGTTTGCTCTCAGGAAAGCCTGAAATTCAGCCGCAGTAAATTGGGCTCCATTGTTGGATACTACGACATCTGGCAGCCCATGCATGGCAAAGAGTTTCCTAAGCACCTGGATGGTCCTAGCAGTAGTCATGTTTGCAACTGGTATTACTTCAAGCCATTTAGAGTGGCTGTCGACCACTATGAGGAAGAGGTGTCCCTGAAAGGGCCCAGGGAAGTCTATGTGAATTCTAGATCAGGGAGTGTGAGTCTCCTCCCACCTGTGAACTGGAGCGTGCGGCATTTCAGGCCTTGATTTTTGGCATGTGTAACACCCATGCACCTGGGCTTCAATGGCCTTGTCTAATCCTGGCCACCATAAGTAGCTTCTAACTAAAGCGTTCATACGGACAATACCTGGATGTTCTTCATGCAGTGATTGTAAAACCCTGTCTCTTAGTGAGCTGGGGACTATGACCCTGTTCCCCCATAGGATACAACCCTTGTGAGCTGATAGCTCGTGTCTTCTAGTAAAATAACTCTGAAATTCAGGTCCTGGGCTTTTATCCAGCCACCCTGTGTGCACCCAAGCAAGCACTCTACTTAATGTCTTATCAGCTGCTGTTTCTGCAGCTATGTCCCATGCGTGGAGGGGAAACTCTGGCAAGTCCTGAATGGACAGGACGTGGCCCACTGGGGCCAGATCTGGTTCGATTTGTGGCAGTGGAAGCCTGCTTAGGCTGTCTGCATGGCCCATTTCTTTGCCCGGTTTGTGAATCTGCTTAAACGTGTACGCTGATAAAAAAAATAGACCATCTCAGCATTCTAGGGGCTAATATATGGGGTGTCTGTTTGTCTGTGGTGAATAACCCCAGTAGCAGTTTGTGGTCTGTGAAGACCGTGAAGTCCCTGCCATATAAGTGGTGGGATTTTTTAACTCCAGCTACAATGGCCAATGCCTCTTTGTCAATTTGAGTGTAGTTACGCTCAGCAGAGGACAGTGTCCACGAATAAAATGCAATGGGAACTTGGGTTCCATCTTTCTCTAAGTGACTTAAGACTGCACCCACCCTGTATGAGGATACATCACATGCTAAAAAAGACTGGTTTAAACTCCCTGAAATGAGTGATAGTGGAACTGACCAACAGAAGTGCCTTCAGGTCCTGAAAACTTTTTTCGTGAATGCTGGTCCACTTCCAAGAAGCTTTTTTATCTAAGAGCCTGTGAAGTGGCTCTGCCACTGCGGCCTTGTTAGGAAGGTAGAAGTTGAGGAGGCCCAAGAATGCTTGCAGCTCTTCTTTTATTTTAGGGCTAGGTGCCATCTGAATGGCCTTCACTTTGGACTCAGCTGGGTGGATGCCATTAGCATCAATGTGAAAACCCAAAAATTCAGTTGAGGGAACCCCAATATTGCATTTGCTCTTTTTTACTTTGAGGCCTGCTTCACGCAGCCTCTGCAGGACGGCTCTGAGCCTCCTTGCTAGCACCTCTGTGGATTCTCTGGCAATAAGCACGTCATCAAAATAGGGGTAAGCCCCTAGAATGCCTTTGAGTGTGCATTCCATGATTCCCTGAAAAATGCCCATGGCTACACTGACCCCCAAATTGCAAGCGCTTAACTCTGAAAGCCCCCCTGTGGGTCACGATTGTCTGTGCTGAGGCCATGGCCTCATCAACAGGTAGTTGCTGATAGGCCTGCACCAAATCTAACTTTGCAGAAATGGTGCCACCCTGCAAAGATGCCAGGATGTGGTTCATCACTGGGACTGGGTATGCGTGCTGTTTAAGGGCCCGGTTAATTGTGCATTTATAATCTTCGCATATTCTGACTTCCCCATTGGCTTTAAGTGGTGTTACAATGGCCTTATCAGTTCTTGGAAAATCTGAAAGGAAGGTGTTTCCTTTTCAACCGGTGGTATGCATACCACCAGTGGTACTTTAGCACCTGGCTGGTGGTAAGCGAGCCCTCGCCAAGTGTAGCAGGGGAGAGAAACAGCTAAAGTGCTGCTGCACAGACCTTGAGGAGATCAGCTGGAGCTGCAGAGCTTGGCAGAATCCCCAGGCGCACATGGCGACATGGTAATTGGAGCTTCCGGCGCACCCAGAAGAGAAAAGGAGGAGGAGGGCGGAGAGAAGAGAAGGTATAAAAGGGGCAGAGCAAGAAGAGAAGAGGCTTTTCTTACCAAAGCAGTGAGGAGAGACAGAGCAAGCATCCTGTTTTCAAAGGAACAGTGAGAGAGTGGCCTGTTCTCAGAGGAAGAGTGAGTGAGCGAGAGGTGTGTTTTTGGGGGAAGGGCGAGCAAGTGGCATGTTTAACAAGCAGCGTGTTTTCGGGGGAAGGGTGAGTTAGTGAGCGGCCTGTTTAGCAAGCAGCATGTTTTGGGGGAAAGGACACAAGAGTGAGCAGCATGTTTGGTGAGCGGCATGTTTTCGGGCAAAAGGTGAATTAGCGAGCGGCCTGTTTGGTGAGCGGTGTGTTTTCAGGCAAAGGGAGAGCAAGTGAGCTGAGCAGGAGCCCAGGATCGACACACAGCTACAGCTTATCAGTGCTTCTGCTAAGCTGCCCAGACACGCCGATCAGCTGCAGCCTGGGGCTTTAGACAAAGTGTGAGCGAGTGAGCTGGGCAGGAGCCCAGGATCGGTGTGTGCAGCTACAGCTGATCAGCACTTCTGCTAAGCTGCCCAGAAGCGCCGATCAGCTGGAGCCTGGCGTTGATGCTGGTGCTTCCACTGAGCCCTGACAGTCCTGCAGGAGCGTGAATCAGCTGTCAGGGCTCAGCAAAAGCACCAGGACCAGGAAAGGAAGGAAGGAAGGAAGGAAGGAAGGAAGGAAGGAAGGAAGGAAGGAAGGAAGGAAGGAAGGAAGGATGGAAGGAAGGAAGGAAGGAAGGAAGGAAGGAAGGAAGGAAGGAAGGAGATGGGAATGAGAAGGAGGGAAAGAAGGAGGAGAGGAAGGAAGGAAGGAGATGGGAATGAGAAGGAGGGAAAGAAGGAGGGGAGGAAGGAAGGAAGGAAGGAGATGGGAATGAGAAGGAGAGAAAGAAGGAGGGGAGGAAGGAAGGAGATCGGAAGGAGAAGGAGGGAGGCAGGAGTTGGAGGGAAAAAGGAAGAAAGGAAACACACACACACACCACGGTAACCACAATGCTAATGCGGCCCTCAATGAAATTGAGTTTGACACCCCTGGTATAAAAGGTTGTTCTCCATTGACTTTGCTTGTCAAAAGGTTGCAAAAGGGGATCACATGACCTTGAGACACTGCACCCATCATAAATATGAATCAGTTGCCAAGCATCCAAATGTAAATCACATGACCCTGGGAATGCTGAAATGGTCGTAAGTGTGAAAAATGGTCATAAGTCACTTTTTTCAGTGCTGTTGTAACTTCAAACAGTCACTACGTGAACTGTTGTAAGTTGAGGACTACCTGTACTTTATCACCTTTTTCCTTTTTTTTTGAGTCATCAAGTTTTTGACACCTTGCTGGGCGACTGGTGGTACTCGGATATTGTCATATCCTAAAAGCGGTACAAAGGGTGAAAAGGTTGAAAAGCCCTGCCCTAAGTAAATGACAGGGAAAGGATACCATAGGGTGGCTTTTCACAAAGCGGAAAGTAGCATATGGAATGAGCCTCACCCCTTTCTGCTTCAGTCCTTGTCCCTTTTCTCATTATTTTGCCAGGCTCAATGCCAGTTGCCAAGGTGAAGGGAGAGGCAGCCTTTTGGCATCTCAGTCAGGTAAGAAGCGCTCTCTCCAGAGAATCAGCTGGGCATAAATTTTTCAGGCTCCTTCTTGTTGCTATTATTGCTGTTTTGTAATAACAAGGAACAAATAAACACATGGGGAGAGAAATATTTTCCATCCAGTCTGGAAGGTTTTAATATTTTATCAGTCAGAGCACAAAATACTTCTGAATTATCACATGTCAGTTGCTATTTGAAGATTCACCCTGACCTTTTCTAAACAGGATGCGCATCACGTTCCTAAATAAATGTGCACTGAATGTCTGCAAGTCCCTGGGGCAGAGTCACACTCACAAGCCCACAGGCACCACCGCTTTATTAATGGGAGGAAACAAAAGCAGATATGTCTGTCACCTTGAGATGCATGGATTCAGTTCTCCTATGATGCCTAACCCAGAAAGAGGCTCCATGGGGCAATATTGCTTGCTTTCCTTGTCATGGTATTCTAACCCTTCTTTCCTGAATAATTCTTGTCTCACAGAGGCTGGCAGATCATGAAACAGCAGATGACTTTGAGGACTTCAGTAATTGTACAAATGAGCTAAATATATGACTTTTCTAAGGATCAGGTGTTTTGGGATTGTTCTGTTTTTGTTTTTGGCATGATCTTCTTTGGAATGGCTCACACAGCAAAAAGCAACCAGACTTGTCTAATGCATGGATAATTGGGCAAGAAATGCAGAATCAAAAGGGTATCCAGTCTTCAAATTAGGGGAGAAATAGTGCATGAATCCAAAGCACTTGACTTTCCCCAATTTTGCTCTTGCCTGTTCCTTTCTATAAACAATGGCTATAGAGCACGGGTGTCAAACTCGCCAAGTCATGTGACGTGCTGCGACGTATCGCAACTTTTTTCGCATTGCCGGAGCTGGGGTGGGGGCGGCCTCTGTATGATGCAACTGGCCCAGTTTGACACCCCTGGCTAAGAGGAAACAGGGGGAACTAAAATGGAGAATTGGGAAGAACTGCTTGTGAGATATTATGCAGGACTGTGTTCCTTCCATCATCTTACTGTAGCTTTGCATGCTGTGCCATGCAGATCATGCACCAAAACTGAAGGACGAATTTGGGGAAGATTCAGAGCTTGAAAAGGTTGAAATGGGTGCTTTAAATTACCAGTGGACTATTCAGCTCATTAGAACAGCTGGCTCAAATTTCCTTGATTGATGGCTGCTCTATTGAATATAACCTGCTTAAGAATACCTGTTCTGAGGTGGAACTTCAAAGGCCTGTTTACAAGTAGACTGGAATTATCTCCCTCCTGTAGAATACAATAGAATAGAATAGAATAGAATAGAATAGAATAGAATAGAATAGAATAGAATAGAATAGAATAGAATAGAATAGAATAGAATAGAATAGAATGGAATGGAATGGAATGGAATGGAATGGAATGGAATGGAAAGGAATAGAATGGAATAGAGCTGGAAGGGACCTTGGAGGACTTCTAGTCCAGCCCCCTGCTTCAGCAGGAGAACATATACCATTTCAGACAGGTGACTGTCTAGTCTCTTCTTAAAAACCTCCAATGATGGAGCACCCACAATTTCTGAAGGCAAGCTGTCCTCACTGTTAGGAAGTTTCTCCTTAATTCCAGGTGTTGTGACTCCTTGCCACCCAGTGGACCCGGCAGCTGAGTCTGGGGAATCAAAGGAGGAGGGACCTGGAGAGCCATCAGAGCCAGAGGAAGGCTCTGATGAGCTCCAGGACTTACAATCTGAAGAGCCTGGCCCCTCCACTCGTGCTCAGGCTGAGACCCAGCTGTGCTGTGAAGCTGAGTCAGATTCTGAGGACTCACAGCTGGAAGACATCATAAAAGGCTCGCAAATGCCGACAGGCAATGAGAGTTTGACACAGGGAGGCAATGGGGTGGCTCCAAAGGCAGAGAAGAAGGCATTAAGAAGCCACGCCTTGGGGCTGCATAATAAAAAGGGAAGGTGTGGGTGGTGCTGGTTGCTGAAGGAAACCGTTTGTGAAGGAATCAAGTTTCCTGGACTCATGTTCTGTTTGCCTTGCCTGTGGACAATTGTCTGTTTGAATCATGTTCTGTTTGCCTTTGAACAATTCTCCATTTGAATCGTGTTTTGTTTGCCTTTGCTTTTGGGACATTTTGCAGGCCTGTATATAATAATAATAGGGGTTTTTTTCCTGCAGTTCCAGCCTACTTGTTAAAAGAGGGGTTTGTCCTTGTGAGTTAACAAGGACTCACATAGGCTGGGACAGAACACCAGGTTGCTTTTCTCAGTGACAAGCCATCGGACTCTAGGTAATGAAGATATCTCTTACATGATATCTGATGCACCCAGGTCACCCATGTGTTTGACTATACTGTAGTGTCCCTCAATGAACTTTGCAGATTTTGCATAGGGATAATGTGGATTGGAACCTTTTTCCTGCTGCCATCTCTCTAAAAGTTTTGCCTCTGAAGTCAGGAGAGATGCTGCCCAGCTTGGCTTGAATTACATCATAAGGGCATTGATGTCTCTGGATTTTCAATTTTCATAAAAAAATTACCATTTTCTTCATAAAATGAAGGAAAAATGATGGTCTTCTTTTTGGACCTTCTGAAGAGTTAAACAGAGCAAAAAGAGGCATTGAGGGAAAGTTATACAAAGGTTTAAACCAGTAAAAGATCTTAGGAGCATAAGCAGTAAGAGAGGCAGTGACATGAAAGGATGACATTTGAAGCCAAGCACGAAGGTATAGGAAGAGCAAGAAAGACTACAAAGGGTTGCAGAATTAATGGGGACAGGAACTAGCAGAAATACTTCTTGCTGGCTGAAAGATAGGCAGGGATATATTCAGCAAAGGGCAGCTTTAGAAAGGTTTGATCATTCTCTCTTTTCATTTATTAAATAGATGGATTTGCTATGGAAGATTGAAATATGGCCATGTTCTACTTTAGTGTTTAGGGGGTTGGATCGATGGTGTTAATATCCAATCCATTCCAGGATAACCATTTTAGTTGGTAAGCAGGTATTGTGCCCCAGTAGAGATCACCTTCTCTTTGTGCATGTTGAGTTTATTTTGTACCATTTAAACCAATTTTCTTTGGTCCAGTTGCTTTTGTTTTTGCTGCAGTATAAGGAAAAGGCCTGCATGTTTTCTTTGATAATAATCATTCCTTTCTATGTGGCTATAGTCAATCGAAATCAGCTCCAAGCATTCAGGTATGTGTTTGTCTCTGTCTGTACCTACCTACCTACCCACCTACCTACCTACCTACAATACTTGTGGATGAGGCTTTTATTTTGAATCATTTGTGGGATTTGGTGGAAGGGATGAGGTGGGTTCAGGCATGATTATGTCACATTTGATACCCTTCTATCCCCCCCCCCCAATTTCTTTTGTAAGAGAAAAAGGACACCCCTTCAGGAGGGAAAGCTGGAATGTGTTCACTAAGGATTTCAGTTAGTGGAATGATGCACCCTCTGTGTAGAAACAGCCTCTGTCTCAGGCGTCGCTTTGCTGGCAATAGGTTCAGTTTAGAAAACTGTTTTTTAAAAGCTTTCCCCATCTATTCGGCATTTTCCATCTTCTGTCTTTCAATAGATTCAGCTCCCTATGCTCTTCTCCAAGATCAAGACCCGTATATACAGTTAGAGGGTAAAAAGCTGCTGCGGTGCTCTTTATATGCTTGTTAATGTACACGTTGCCCTCAAGAGGGTCGAGTGAAGTAACTTTTGATGTAAGATAGACAGGCAGCCAGGCAGACAGACAGATCCATATGTGTAGACCTTAACACAAAATAACAAATGAGAATCTATCTGATTTCTAACATTCTTGATCCATCATATTTACTAATCAGGCAAGCTTTTAGGAATGATTTTTAAAAAAAAAAATACTGAAAACCTACATCCCAATGAGAAAGAAAAAAATAAACCCAAATCCAGAACAACGTAGAAAACCATTGTGGACATGAAATGATCTTTTGAGTGAACTATGAATTCATACATACTAAGGAACTAAGTATACAGTGTGTGTGTGTGTGTGTGTGTAGCAATTTGAATAATTTACACAAACAATGAACTGTCGTAAGTTGTGACTATAGCCTGCGGATAGCCTTGGGTTAGGCTGAAACAGGAAAGAAGATTTAACTAGCAAGGTATTCAAAAGACTTTATATATATATATATATATATATATATATATATATATATATATATATATATATATATATATATATATATATATATATATGACAGCTCATTATTTGTGCAAATTATTCAAATTGCTAATAAAGAATTTGGGAGGCTAAGATGATCATTTCGAACTCTTTATGTTCTCGTCAGTTAGTCATACCCTTTATCTGAGATTCGAACCCGGGCTGATTATATATCAGGCAGTGTTTTAACCTCCTGAGCCACGGGTTCCTTCTCTCTTATATTAGCTGGAAGGCAAGGCAAATGTATGTTTAAGTATTTGTCAAGGCTCCCGTGGCTCAGGAGGTTAAAACACTGCCTGATATATAATCAGCCCGGGTTCGAATCTCAGATAAAGGGTATGACTAACTGACAAGAACATAAAGAGTTCGAAATGATCATCTTAGCATCCCAAATTCTTTATTAGCAATTTGAATAATTTGCACAAATAATGAGCTGTCATAAGTTGACTAGTTCCTGTGGATAAGCCCTGAGCCGGGCCAAAACAGGAATGAAAGAGTTAATTAGCAAGGTCCATTCAAAAAGCCTTGACAAATACTTAAACATACATTTGCCTTGCCTTCCAGCTAATATAAGAGAGAAGGAACCCGTGGCTCAGGAGGTTAAAACACTGCCTGATATATAATCAGCCCGGGTTCGAATCTCAGATAAAGGGTATGACTAACTGACGAGAACATAAAGAGTTCGAAATGATCATCTTAGCCTCCCAAATTCTTTATTAGCAATTTGAATAATTTGTATATATATATATATATATATATATATATATATATATATATATATACACACACACACACACACACACACACACACACACACACACAGTGTATATATATATATATATATATATATATATATATATATATATATATATATATATATATATATATACATACACTGTGTGTGTGTGTCTCTGTGTGTGTATATATATATATATAATGTGTGTGTGTCTGTGTGTGTGTCTGTGTGTGTGTCTGTGTGTGTGTCTGTGTGTGTGTCTGTGAAGTATTTGTTATTGCCTGTATCAGCCTAACCTAAGGCCATCCACAAGCTGTAGTCGCAACTGTGACAACTCATTATCTGTGTAAATTTTTTGGATTGCTAACAAAGAATTAAAGGGCCATATCAGTGTCTCTTTAATTCTTTGTTAGCAATCCAAAAAAAATTACACACACACATACAGAGATATATATATACAGAACTAATTGAACAAGTATGTCCAATGAGCACATCAGATTGAAAGTGGTTACCAAGTAGAGTACTTATTTATATTATAAATAATTTCAGTTTAGAAAATACGACTAACATATTTGCAGATGACACAAAGATAGATAAGGACAGCAAACTCTTTAGAGGACAGCATCAGGATTTAGGAAGATATTTAGAAACTATGGACAGAAACTCTCAGGAAGTTGGGCTTTTTACAGCAGCCTAGACTGGAAGTGGATAATACCAAGAACAAAGGCCCCCAAGTTCTGATCGTTAAGAATTATTATTACGATTAAAATTACAACACAAGAATTCTGACAAGTAACCTTTTTTCAAACAAGTAACCACTATGAAAATGAATTAGGCTGGGATGGAGTTGGCTCTTTTTCTCATATTCTATGTCAAGGGAATGAGACTGGTCTCTTATGAAGAAGGGGTAAACTGCACCTGTGGTTTAGTTTAGAAATGGCTTCTAATGCCTTATCATTCTGAGAAACAGCTCTTGACAGGCTGAATTTGCAAAGGAACAGCAACACAGTCATTCTTTCTTTTGGGTAAGAAAAACCAAAGGAATGGGTCTAGAATGAGGGAGGCCATACAGTGAAGTTCATAAGAAAAGCTTTCAGTGTCTTGATAGAATCACATGCTGAACCTGAGCCAACATTGATGCAGCTGCAATAAAAGTACAGGAATCCCTAAATTGCATCAACCAAAGCATAGTATGGGATCGGAAGAGCCTTGTAAACCATTCTTAAATGTTCTGTCCAATTCTGGACATATCATCCAAGGAAGGATAAACTACTAGAGCATATCCCAAAAGATGACAATAAAAATATTGGAAAATATGGTTAGAGGCATTGGGGAACTTGAGTTAAGAGAAGGCTGTGTGTAATTGCCTTGAGGAATCTGAAGGGTTAAAAATTTCAAGGAAGCAAATTTGCACTGAACATACAAATATTTTTTTTGATGGTTAAGAATTATTTAGCAATGGAACAGCCTGCCTTAGGAAGTGGTACTTCTACACTGGAGGTACTTAAAAAGAAGCTGGATGTGCATTCTTGCATTGGGCAAGGAGGTTGGATTAAACAATCACCAGTATAACATCTTACTCGTGATCTGTATTTCCATGACTCTGTGGTTGTGTATTTGTATTTCTTTGTATGACTGTGTATCAAAAGTGAATGGTTAAAAGTTGATAGGTGAAGATAATTTTTGTAAATTGGGTACTTTATTTAATGGGCAAATAGTATTACTTAGTTATTAAATCAATAGGTATATTTTATCTGTGTGCTGGCCTCGCCATTTTTCATTTCTTCTTAGCAGGGATATGATGTATACATGTATTCAAATATGTCACATCCACATCTTTTATTGAGTAGGTGGCAATCTCCAGGATTAATTTCAGCAGAGGTTGGCAAGGCAAACAAGATCTTGTCATAAAATTTTTGTCTTTCTTTATATTTTTGCCTATTCGCTCTTCTTCAGCAAGGAGGGAGAGTTATTTTAAATTCATGGTAGTCTTCCTTTTGGGCAAATACAATATCATGATCCCTCAGCTAAAATTAGAATGTCACAATCTCATTGTGTGTTGCTCTCTCCGATTTATCTTTACCTTTCTAAAGAGTTAGCAACAAGTTACAGTTACAAATGCTACTACCAGTATGAAGCCTACTTCTGAAAGTGTTACAGGAAGTGTTGGTTCCTTGCTTCGCCATCTGCTCAATCAACCATTGCTGCTGGAAACCTCCTTATAACTCCTGTGTAAAGTATAACACCTCTGCCAGCAACACAAACTTCTTTGATTTAATTACAAGCTTCAGTACATTGAATATACATCAACACAAGAATCATTATTAAACCTGCAAAGAAACATTGGATTAAGTGCTGCACATAAAATTATATTACAGCTGTTTCAACCATATCATCACATGGTGGCTTTCATTGTCCTTCACTCGTAAATCTCAAATTACAACGGATAGTGAATTGCATTGTTCCCATGGAATGATACTATACATTTTTATCAATTCCCCAAGTCACATACATTTTTGTGCATAAGAATAATACACTGATCCTTTCAATTCGGTTTCAAAAGTATTTTAGCAAATAGTGTTTGCTTTGTTGCTTTTTCTCTCTTCTTCCTTAGGCATTAGGAAGACTCTTGAACGTTCTTGTATCAAAATTGCGAGAAGCCACCATCCTCCTCTAATCCAGTCACGCTGTTTCCTCAAAATCACCTCCTTCCTGTTCCAACTTCAGGAGCCAAGATCAAGAGGCAATTTTCAACCAATCTGACAATCCTTGAAGACCACTTGGAAGTGTCAATTGGTCCAGAATGCAGTGGTGCAAATACGTAACACCACCACATGGTGCGTTGCACCAGCTCCCAATTAGTTATGAGGAGCAATTTGACATGCTGATTACCACTTATAAAGCCCTACTTGAGGCAGGACTGGGTTATCCGTGGGAGTGCTTTTCTCCCCATTGTTTCTGCAAATCCCCCATGCTCAGAAGATAAGTAGAGACATGCTTCAAAACTCTTCCTTTGAGTGATGTCACCCGAAGGAGGGCCTAGGAGGCACTCCTCTTCTTTTGCAAGGCATTTGGTTGGCCCTGATCCTGTTGGCTTTTAGAAAGGTATTTTAAAAAATGGTTCTTCCCTTTGGCATTGGGTAAGGATGGTAAGAGAATCTTCTTGGTAAAATGTGTGAATTGAAGATTCCCAATCATCTATACATTGTAGCTGTTGGTATTATTTTTCTTTAAAAATATTTTTCTTTTTTTTTTTTTTTTTTATTGAAAAGTTTTACAATACAATTTTCCATTAAAAACCCCCATCCCCCTCCACCCTCCCCTCCCTACCTCCCCCCTACCTCTTCCCTCCCCCCTTCCCTCCCCCCTTCCCCCCTCCCTCTTCCCTCCCCTCCCTCCCCCCCACCCCCCTCCCCCCCCCGGACTTCCCAGAGCTAAATACAAGGTATATATATATAAAAGCAATCATAAGCAACCATATACTAACAACCATAAATTCTAAAAACCATCACTCTCTAACTTATATAAGAACCAACAAAACTTAACATTATTAAATATATATAAAAAAAAATAGGAAAAGAAAAGAAAAAACACGAAAGAAGACTTATTCGAATGCTAGATAAAACTTCTTAACCCTATACTTATTCTGGATAAACTCAATCCACTTTCTCCATTCCATAATATAACGTTCTTGCGAGTGATCTTTCAAATAAGCCGATATCTTCGCCATCTCTGCCAGGTCGGAAACCTTTAAAGTCCATTCTTCTATAGTCGGCAGCTCCTCTTTCTTCCAATATTGTCCTATCAAAAGTCTTGCTGCCGTGACTAAATTCAGCATCAACTTGGAGTCCACCACTGTAGCATCAACAATTATTCCCAACAAAAAAAATTGCGGACAAAACTTTATCCTCCTTTTAAAGATCTTCTGTATATTCCACCAAATTTTAATCCAAAAGGCCTTAACCTTTTTACATGTCCACCATATGTGAAAATATGTTGCATCTTCAACCCCGCACCTCCAACACTTAGGCTGATAATTCGGATACATACTTGCAAGCTTTTTAGGATCTAAATGCCATCTATAAAACATCTTATAAAAATTCTCTCTTAAATTTTGAGCTTGAGTAAATTTCACATTCCTCACCCAGATCTTCTCCCACATGTCCATTGTAATAACTTCCTGGATATTTTGGGCCCATTTTATCATACAGTCCTTAACAAGCTCTGTTTCTGAATCAATCTCTATCAATGCAAGATATATCCGTTTAATATGTGCAGGTCCCTGATTTCTAATTTGCTTTATCAGATTTTCATCAATCGTTGCAAATCCAATTTTCTGGTCTTCTTTCCACCTGGCCCGTAACTGAGTATATTGAAACCATGTTTGAACAACCTTCTCTTCTCGCAAGAAGCTATATGATTTCAAGCACCAAACATTCCTTTCCAAACTTAAAATTTCCTTGTAGGTAGTCTCATCGTGTTTGAAACCAGCATGTATATTTTCTATTGCGTGTTTTGGAATTGCCCACAATGGTATCTTACAACTTAGCTTATGTCTATACTTCTTCCAAACTCTCAGCAATGCCTGTCTTAAAATATGCGTCCTAAACACAGTACCTACCTTCTTATCATACAACAAATATGCATGCCAGCCAAACAACAAATCATGGCCCTCAAGATTTAATAACCTCGATTGCGTCAAATTGATCCAATCACTTATTCCTACTAATGCAGCAGCTTCATAATATTTTTCTTTATTGATGTATGCTATCCAGCAGCCTACCTGGGTAACTATGTACAATAAACAAAAAAAATAAGTAAGTAAATAAATAAATGTTTATCTTGCTTTTCCTTCAGGAATTCTAGTACGCCCTTCTCACCCATTTTTTGCCACAACAACATGGGAGGCAAACTGGGTGGAGGGTGACCTGAATTTGCTCAGCAAGATTTCCTGGATGAAGATGGAGCTGAATCTAGGCCTTCCTGGAATCAACCTTACACCTTAACCACTACATGCTCATAAATTTCTTGCATTTATATTTTCCAACCCAACCCATAGAAAAATTGACATATTGCCTGGAAAAGACATTAATGCCAGAGAATTGAGAAGAAAATTAAATAGCAGGGAGCAGTGTTATGGACTGTTGCAGCATGGCACCATTTTGCTAAGATCAGAGTTTTAGAGCCATCATTCTTTGATCCCTACAGATAGCACTTTGCAATTATGAAAACCAAAATCCCACCAAAATAGGTCATAACACTTAATCTTTGTAAATCTCTTGGCATCCCAAACTATTTACTTCCAAATAAATGTGCCTAAAACTACAATTTCAATGCTTCTCTGGTTATGTAATTGTCAAGAACCACAATAAATAATTAGGTGGAGCAAGGCATTCATTTAGTCCACATGCTGTCAGATTTTCTTCATGAAGGAATGCCACAAAATTGTCCATTAGGTTCTTCAATTACATGACTTAACTTACACACTAAGTTAAGACTTTGGCAAACGAGTTGCTAACAAAGTAGGCAACACTAGATGTCTTAGATCAATGGTCTCATTCAGACGTAAGGCAGGTATATGGATGAATACAGCATGTTGGAGGATGGCAACCGTGAGTCCCCAAACCTCATTTTGACAACTCCAAGTCTCTTTTTCGTTTTATTTATTGAAAACTATTGCCAGTTTCTCATCATTTTCAGCACACAACAGTGGGAGTGGAAGCCATAGGACAGATTAATAAAATGTTTAATGAAGTTTAAAACCAAACTTCCACTATGCTCCTCTGACACCTCCCCTCCCCATCAACCTCACCACTGCAGAAAAACAGAAAACAGCGGTCCTAGGTATCATTTATAAAATTTATGTAATTGTTCCCAAACTGAGATCCTCAGACTAGCTCTCTTTCCAAAAATCTCAAATCTCAAAAATAAGCTTCCGCCTATTACTCTAGATCAGCGTTTTCCAACCTTGGAAACTTTTGAGATGTTGCCCGTCTTGGGGGAGGGAATTCTTGGGCCCCCCAAATCTCAAAGTTGCAGAAACACAGGTCTAGATGACTGCTAGTCATCATGATGATAGTATAGCAGTTGCAAGTGAACAAGATTCTGCTGTTACTGTTTTGCTGATATGGAGCATGCACAAAATACGGAGGACAATGGCTTGTTTTTTATGAGCCACTTTTAATTTTAACAAGGATTTACCCTCCACCCCCACACCTCCCTGTTCACCCAACACCTAGGTATTAATCAGTCTGGCACATAGATCATTTTAAGCCTTGTACATTATACCAAAATAGTGATTAAATATATAACAGAACAAAAATTTTCACTTCAGGACCAAACTAATAAGCAAACCTCTCACAGCTCAGCTTGTATTTTAATAATTAACAAGCCCTAAGCTGTCATTCCATATCGCTTTACAGTGCAAATTGCTGCCTGAAGGATAAACCTTGGGGTTAAGATCCAGATGCAATACCTCTTCCTGTTTACCTGTTTACATGCAAGTTCTATAGTTTGGCCAGCTGCTTTCTGTTTAGGCAAATTGTGGCAATACACTCTACACATATCACCATATTTGCTTTGCAATGGAAATTTACAGAATGTAGCCATCCAACCAAGTGCTAGTGAAATGTATTACTTCCCTTAGCAATAGGTACTTTATACGTTTTAATGGGTGGATTCAGAACTCTAGCAGCTATATGGTATAATTTTGATGTGCAGATGAAATAATGCTTCAACAAAGAACATATATGGATGAGAAATAACAATTCAGACCCATTCTTCCTGCCAACAGTTGGTTCAACAGACATGTTGTCATGGAATTATACCCTATCTAGATATACATGAATTAGTCCTATGTGACGACGATAGGGATATGCAGGGAGCTCTCTGCATTTTTCTGTTGAATTGAACGGTTTTATCTAGACATTTAGGTGCAAAAACATGTTGGGATACAGAGGCAGAGAAAAAATGGAATTCTAAAAAAGTAAAGCACAGCAGATAATAGGAGTAACCCCACTTTAAGGTGCTTATATTTGAATAAAACTTTTCAATACTCCTAATAATTTTGAGTACATGGACACTAACTAAGCCATAGGAAGAATGTGCTGCATTCTGTATTGTCTAAAATCTTGTTCCATGTTCATTTATGTTTAGTTTTCTGGATGCCCAGATTATTCTTACTCAACATCATAACCTTATTAACGAGAGACTTCTATAGGTATCAGCAGGCTTTTAATCAGGTGCTACTGATCTTTCAGATGATAATGAAAATGAGATGCCACAGTAGATAATATTTGGGCTAAAAAAAAGGGGGAGGGGAGGAAAAGCTGCATGTCTTCACCTCTGAAATGTCTCAACAGGCAACAATAACATTAGAATAATAGCAGGACCTCTTTATCCAGCAGCATCATTTTGTTCGAATATGCTCATTTTGAAGTACCGCATTTTATACCAGTTGTAGATTACTGAGTCTTTTTTTCTGCCATAAGAGCTAGTTGTGCTTAGAGCAAGAGAGATGAAACACTAGTTGTTTTTGAGATGCTTAGATGTACTTCTCGCTATCACATTACCTCCACAAGCACAGCAAGTGTTAAACAGAGAAAGAGAATTGGAGCACAGACTAAGAACATCCTAAAGCTGTCTGCCAGACAAATGCCTGAAACGAACTAACTCCAGTAATGCCCCAAGCAAGCCTAGGAAACACGCAGTCATATGACATAACTCCTGAAGCAGCCTGAAGTATATTACCAGATAGATCTTCTTTCTTAATCACTCTAGTTTGGCCCAAGGGATGGTAACCAAGATTTTTAATAATTCTACACTCACATCTGAAATTCTTTGTCTACAAAATGCTAGTCATTCAAGTAATGATCACTGAGCCAAACCAAACCCAGTCACTGTATGCAGCATTCCTTTAGCAACCTCCCCCTCCCCCTCCCTCTCCCTCCCCTGGGCCAAAACAGGGAGTGCTGAGAGAAACCTGGAAAAATGTTAATTTCAGTGTCTACCTCAAGAAACCACAACAGTGGGTCAAAGCAAAACTTAGACGGCCAACTCCAAATAAAGGTGATTATGGCTAGAAGCAGTAATTGGCTGGCTTTTCCTGCTCTTGGTTCCAGTCATGGCAAGCAAGCAATGTGCCAAATTTATCCATCTGAATGATTACGGTGTTATTATTCTCTGACAGTATTAAAGCAGCCAGGACTCTTGTGTTGTCTTGTCTTGTTAAACTGGAAGAGCCACCCAATACTGAATGAATGGGGAAGTGCCTCTGCCTCTTCAGAATGAGGGTCATTTCTCAGTCTTTGGGAGCCACAGTAATTCATCCCCAGTTCCTCATCCCATCACAGGGCATGCCCAGTGACTTTCTACCTTTCCCTCATGTTTCACAACGTCTTCAAACACTCAAAATGAGTCTTCATATTGCTGGTTAGCTTCCAGGGCAAGACAAAACCTTTTCCGAAACTTAACATTACAGAAAAGAATGATGGGAGAGAGAAAAATCATTTATCTGTGCTACCATAAAAAAGATATGAGAAACCTGTTTTCTTTTGGCATAAGAAAACTGTCCCATGAAACATTGGCACCTGAGCCTCTAAATGGTTCAGGTTAGCAAAGAGAACATTTTGATTCATTAACACAGGGTGGGTTTTTTTTTAGAAAATACATGAGGGATTTTCCGTTTGAAGTTTTTTATTCTGTTTTTTTTGATCAGCCTTATTTCCTGCTAGTGAGAAACTGGAAAAACAGAGAAATAGTTTTCTAATTTAGAAATTCCCCTGCTATGGAAGTTGTCCAGATAACTAGTTGTTTTTCTTTCCAGCAGGCTAGTTTCCAGGTGTGCAAAACAGCCTCTATAATCAGAAACAAGGTTTAGTTATTGTATCTGCCTCGAAGATCTTGTCTGTGTCTATAAAATATTGCTAACAAATAAACAGCATATTCACCTGTGCTCAAGAAAACAAGGTATGTTTATAGGCACGTGCAGAATGGTGAATTTATATGGCATTACCTGTATAACACATGCACACGCGTCCCTCACACTTGCAGATTATAAACATGTATGAGTATGCATATTCATACATGGAAACACATATGAGGATGTGTACCGTTTATCCACAAATATGTGAGACAAACACATACACTTCACAACAAAACTAGGAATGTGCAAATTGTTCCAAAGACAGGATGGTTGGAGGAATCTCCTACCCTTTCTCCAAACCAAACTGATTTGGCAACTTCCATAGTGGTCCAGCAGTTTTCCTGGAAGTAGGAAAACTTCCAGTAGTAGGAAGTGGTCTTTCTGGAAGTAAATTTTCTAGAATAAGAAGTGGTTTGAGCATGGCGCTGCTCTGAAGATTTACAACCAGAAAGTTGCTGAACCAACTCTAGAATTAGATGTACATGGTCCAGAGGAATAAAATAAGATGCTGGAGACACAATGTTTGCACATACCTAAATGAAATATTATAATCCAGTAAAATACTTTGATGCTGATATATTGCAGGAAGGAAGGAAGGAAGGAAGGAAGGAAGGAAGGAAGGAAGGAAGGAAGGAAGGAAGGAAGGAAGGAAGGAAGGAAGGAAGGTTATCATGTCAAATAAACTCTGGAAATACACATAGCACACTAATAACTATATGCCACCTCCTCATTTCACTGTACCCCTGTAGTGTTTGATATATAGGATACACAGAAAAATGCAGCAATTGCATAAATGGTGTTGTCTAATGTCTAATTTAGCCTTACTCAGCAGCACAAAAGTATAGCTAGAACTACAGACGGGAATGCATAGAAGCCCTGCACAGATGAAGCTAAAATGAGACAGTTGGAAGATTTTCATTCAAATAATTCTACGTTATACTCCAAGCTTCTGATGCACAGTATTGATTTGGTTTGTTACATTAAATCAGAATTCGGAGCATATGAATAAAGATTTAAGCATCAGGAAATAAAAAGCTAAATTGGGAACTGAGACTTTAGAGGCAACAACAAAGCACAAAGGAAGGAATCAATTGTGATTGCTTGGGGAGAGGGAACGAAATGGCTTTATGGACCACAAAGCTCAAAAAAGACCATTCTAACACTGGATTCCATTAACTATCCTCCCAGGCTAAGTCAATGCTCAGAGCAAGACAAGTCTGAAGGTGGCTACATTTTGAACTCCTCTGCTACTGTATGGACACAATTCCATTAAGAAAGAGAGTGGGCCATCAATATCTAATAAGAGGATGCAGGCAAGAGAACCAAGAAGTGCTGAAGAGGAGCAAAATATTTGAATACTTTATCCCTAATACACCGATATTAATATTTTCTTCAACCTGCTGTAGAAGAGCTTTACTAGAGATTCAGGAGAGACAAATTTGGTTCAATACTTCAGAATGCCATCTTTATGGCAAAAATATTGCCAGTGCAAGAAGATAAACATGGTCATGTCATCCTAATGTAAGAGGTGTTTTGGGATCATGTTGGAAGAACTCAACTTCACCAAGTGATAATATATAATAACTTTCAGCTGTGGTTCACACGCTGGCTCAAATTCTCTATGGTTACTATAGTACCCGAGTCTTTTGAACAGCACTGAACAGACTGATCTTTCCCTACATTCAGATACTGCTGCATCACAGTCTTGAAAGCACAGTAGTGGCACAGGCAACTGGGTCATCTACTGGATCATTGGCTTACTTTGCAATTTCTCATTCTCAACCGCCACCTTCCTGAGACAGCAGAAAAAGGGCACCATTAATGCTAATAGTGATGGATTTTTCTTTCTGATGGACACTTTCCCATAAGAAGCTAGAGAAGGATTTTGGTTCCCAAAGATATTAAATGTAACTACCAAGAACGTGGTTTATTTATATCATGGAAACCAGAGAGAGAGAGGGGGGGGGGGGGAGGGAGAGAGAGACAGAGAGAGAGAGAGAGAGAGAGAGAGAGAGAGAGAGAGAGAGAGAGAGAGAGAGAGAGAAATGGCACCAATAATGGAGGGAAATGGAGCACAAACATGTGACTAACTGGGATCACATTAACCTGCACATAATCT
Organism: Vipera ursinii; assembly: GCF_947247035.1. Lineage (NCBI taxonomy): Eukaryota > Metazoa > Chordata > Lepidosauria > Squamata > Viperidae > Vipera > Vipera ursinii. The sequence continues at coordinate 68,296,205 of NC_139513.1, forward strand.
ATTACCTTTCCAAGGGCACTAATGTATTATAATAAGAATTCATGTGCTGCATTTATGATAAAAAATCATGTAAGAAAGTCTGCATTATTCTCTTTCAATAATAAGTGCTACAGTTCTTTGGTCTTAATAGATGTAGCACCAAATCAAGTGTGTATATTACAGAAAAGCAGCCAATCGGGGGTCAAACAAGATAAGAGTGCAGGAAGAGCTAAAAAGATGCTAAAACCAGGGATAGTCTATGTAAAAACTTACATTTACTGGTTCAAATAGAACTCACCACTACCACTGCATCCCATCTCACTTTCAATTTCCTATTGCAGCACACCTCCTTAAGTCTGGCTATAAAATGTGATTATATTCAGTGTTCTACTGAATATAATTTCCTCTCCTTTATTACTCTCCAAATATTTGTTTGCAGACAAAAAGTAGCAAGCTCTCAACATGGATCAGTGACCAATTTTTTTCGGCTGGACAGAAAAGAATCAAGAAACAGTTTCTCTTTTCAGTCCCTAAAATGTAAATAAACAGATAACTTTATTCTTCATCCCTTTTTTCTTCTGGGGCAATGGGCTCCCGGGTCCACTTGACTTGGGTGGTGTCTCGGTCTTCTGCAGAACCAAGGTCACATGGCAGACCTGCCACTCCATCACTATTGCCTTCCATGTCCAATTCTTCAAAGGAGGAACCACTGGCCCCCGATTCACTGTAGCTATGCTCACTGCGATTATCTGCCTCATCTCGACTGTGGCCAGATGCAAAAGGAGATAAGATAGAGGTAGCCACTGAAGTCTCACTGATGTCAGTTGTGGCTTCGAGGCTGACAGAACTTGTCTCACTCATGGTGTCCAGACCTTTATTTGAAATTGAAACAGAAAGTTAATACCCAATGGAGACAATAAAATCAGAAATCATCATTCAGTATCTACAGCAATCATTTACCCTTGCATTTCTCTTGAAGGTAGTTTAAATTCTCCAATCATTAAGATAAAAACCGTAGAAATCCATTACACTAAAAGGCCTCTGTTGTGTCTTCAGTCTCCACTATAAGAACTTGGGGAAATGTTACATCGCTGTTCCACAAGCTACATTGGTTGCCAATTTGCTTCTGTGCCCAGTTCAACGTATAGGTTATCACCTATAAAGCCATTCATGGCATGGGTCCAGGTTATCTGAGGAACCAGCTCATTCCAATGGGATGAGCTTGTCCCACCCATGCTGGCAGAAGAGGCATGCTGCAGACTCCCATCATTTAAGAAATTCCAGCTATGTCCTATGGTTCTTTATTGATTTGACTTGGTTGCCGCCCATCTCACCCAGATTACCTTTTGAAATAGGGAGAAGAATCTTTTCTGCCATGGTGCCTGCCCTCTGGAATGTCTCTTCCCGCCCCCCCCCCCCGCCCCCTCGGGGCCAGGTGACATCATTACTCTCCCTTCTGGCCTTACAAAAGGGCTTGAAAACCTGTTCTTGACAACTGATCTGCAGCCTCAATAGGAGAGTGGCATCTTGATGGTGGTTAATGGATTAGTCAGACCCCATCTCCTCTCCATATGCCCTTTGCTTCATTCCTTTTGATCATGATTAACTGAATTTTAAATGTATGCCTCTCATTTATTGTTTTCATGTATTTTAATTTTTAATTTGTTTATTTTTAATATGGTATTTTAATTGCATGACGTTAAGACACCTAGAGTTGCCTCAGCGAGATGGACATTATAGAAGTGTAATAATAAATAATAAAATAAATATAAGTAGCAAAACCTCAAACCTTGTCTCATCATTTTATTTAATTCTTATATAAAATGAAAACATTTCTGGGATCATTTCCCATGAACTTACAACTCTTAAACTCAGAATTCTCACTGGATCTATAAGCACAAACCTAAAGATAATCATTCTGGGGGAACTGTAGTTATCAAAAATGATATAATTTTCAGCCAGATATGTGGATGTCAAGATGCTTGATATTCCCCCAAATTGACAAATATATATTTACATAAAACTTTTTTAAAATATGAAGAACAGAATACGATTTAAGCCATATATCTAGAAGAAGATAGGTGCAATTATCGTCTTATGTATTCATACTCAAAAGGCAGACAACCAAAGCAGGGGTATCAAACTGCCGGCCCGCGGGCCGATTACATCATGTGGAGGCCATGCCCACCCCAGCTCTGGCAATGCAAAATAAGTCGTGATATATCATGACATGGTTCCCCATACTGTCATGTTAGGATTACTAACTTTAATTGCACCTTATCCTTGAAATCAACTTCTTCCCAAGAAGTATAATGTGTGTGTGTGTGTCCATATTCTTTCCCTCCCGAGTAAAAATATTTTTAATAAATATTAATTAATAATAATAATAGAGTTGGAAGGGACCTTGGAGGTCCAACCCCCTGCTCAGGCAGGAAACAATATACCATTTCAGACAAATAATTGTTAATGCAATTAAAATGCATTGTCCACAAAAATAAACCACATAATTCATAAACTTGATTGATTCTTTGTATCTACCAACTATTCTCTCTTACAATTACACAGACACTAATTATTTTAATGTGTTTCATTGATGACTAATTGAACACAGCCAGATAGATTTTTTGAGAGCAATACTTTTGTTTTTCAACTTACCAATCTAGTTTATAGTATGATGTTTTTGATGGTTCCCCCGCTAATTACTAATTGGGTTTGAGGCTATGTAGGTTTTAGGTGAATTAAGGTTAACTGAATGCTGCCACGTATTTAACATAGACAATATAAAAAGGGATATTATTTTTTGAATAATGCAGATTTAGCAGTGTGCTGCAGCTGCCAAAAAAGCCAACACAGTGCTAGGCTGCATTAACAGAGGGACAGAATCAAGATCGTGTGACGTGTTAATACCACTTTACAATGCCTTGGTAATACTGGATCCAGTTTTGGTCACCACGATGTAAAAAAGATGTTGAGACTCTAGAAAGAGTTCAGAGAAGAGCAAAAAAGATGATTAGGGGACTGGAGGCTAAAACATATAAGGAACGATTGCTAGAATTGAGTATGGCTAGTTTAATGAAGAGAAGGACTAGGGGTGACATAATAGCAGTGGTCCAATATCCCAGGGGTTGCCACAAAGAAGAGGGAGTCAAGCTATTCTCCAAAGCACCTGAAGGCAAGACAAGAAGCAACGGATGGAAATTAACCAAGGAGAGAAGCAACCTAGAACTAAGGAGAAATTTTCTGACAGTTAGAAAAATTAATCAGTGGAACAACTTGCCTCCAGAAGTTGTGAATGTTCCAACACTGAAAGTTTTAAAGAAGAGACTGGACAGCCATTTGTCTGAAACAGTATAGGGGTTCCTGCCTGAGCAGGGGGTTGGACTAGATGACCTCCAAGGTACCTTCCAACATCATCATCATCAACACTACTACTACTACTACTACTACTACTACTACTATTAGTCCAACACAGCAAATAAGGACTACTACCAAGAGAATAAAAGACTAAAGTCAAGTGTGGTAATGAAAGAATGAAGGGAAAAACACTGTGGTACCCACTTCCCTTAGTGCCCTAATCACATACTTATTTTGCACAATGGTTAATCTAGGGCTAGGGTTAATCTATCCGCTGGAAATGGAGGCTGTGAATTCTAGTTTTCCTCTAGGTATGAAAGCCAGATGGGTAGCTTCAGATCAGATGCTCAACCTCGGCTCAAGCCACCTCACAGGGTTGTTGTGGAAAAAACAGGAGATGGGAGCATTAAGTATTTAGGCTGCCTTGAGTCGATCAAAATTAAAGGCAGGATATAAATCTAATAAATAAATACATTAAGGTTTAGGAAATTCAAGGATTTACCTAATCTCTATTGAGAAAAAAATGAGGTAATTACATTTAATTAATTACATTTAATAATTAATATAATGCTCTCAACAAAAATAAGACACAATACAAACATGTCCTTTAGCATTAAAACTTCTGCTCACTGTTCCAACCTAAAGATGTTTATCCAAGACTGGCCTGATAGTAAATTCAAATTTTGTTGTGCTCCATGCTTGAAATGTAAAAAAATGTTATTTGTCAGGCTCTACAGTATATCTTGGTTATGATATCTCCAATTGTCAATCTAACCCCAGACACCATATTTGGCTCACCAAAATTTTTCTGTTTCAGAGCAAGCGTCAATAGTGGAATACATTTTAATTGCCCACCGCTGGAAATTTTCTCAAGGAAGTTTCTTTGATTTATTTGAAGACCTAACAAAATCCTGTTAGATACACAAAGGAATAAGACAGGGATGACCACTGTCTCCTCTTTTGTTTATTTTGGTCCTTGAAATACTGAATAAAGATATAAAATGAGAGGACTGTGGGAGTAAAGATTTAAACAGCAAGTTATAAGTTAAGGGCTTTTGCAGATAACTTGGTGGTAGAAAATCCTTTGAACAGAATTGAAATAATAGTAATAGTAAAATTGAAAGAATTTGGTACATTAGCAGGTTTCAAATTAATAAACAGAAGACAATATTAACAAAAATATTAACAAAAATACAAGAACAGAAGCTCAAACAGAATGAATAAAATGGTTGTTAAGACAGAGAAGAAGAACATGGAATGAAATTAGAAAAAAGCCATGTTAAGATAGGAGAAACTACAAACATCATTACTGGGGAGAATTTCTGTGACCAAAATGAAAGTCTTGCTTAGAATGATGTTTTTGGTTTGGACAAAATACTTGTTTTGACAACTGATGCAGAAGAATATATCTAAATTTGCATGACAGAAGAAAAAAACACGAGTTAAAGTTACATGGTGCAAAGAAAAAAGGATTGAATCTACCTGATTTGAAATTTTATTATGCAGGTTGCTATTTGGTTTGGATGACAAAATGGGTGGGGCAGAGAAATAGAAAGCTCTTGGAATCAGAAGGACATGGCCTGAGATTTGGGTGGCATGGATCTTTGTGGTACAACAAGGTCAAGTTTAACATGCATTTTAAAAATTATTATGTTAGGCATGCCATATTGAGAATATGGAATAGGCACAAACCCAAGGTGGGCCCAAATCACTTTTGCGGTTCTCAGTAAGCAAGAAATAAGCAAGAAATTACAAGCAAGAAATAATAATCAAACAAAAATCACTTATTCTGAGATATTAGAATTTGTCAAGGAGAATGCCAGATAAAATCAAGAGAAGTGGTGGCAGAGGAACATAGTTGTCAATTATTCTCTTATTTACAGTTATTAGAAACATTTAAAGTAGAAAAAAGAGTTTCTGGTTTTGAGCCTTTTAAGACTGGATTTGAAATGGAAATATGTACAAAGGGTGAACATGTAATTGCTAAAACGTATAAATGTTTATTGAAATTTGAAATAGAAGAACAAGTAAAAATTGGATTAAAATGTTGGTTATAAAATATAGCCAGAACAGTGGGATTATACCATATATGCAGTGTTGGATTCAGCCAGTTCGCACCAGTTCAGCAGAACCGGTAGCTAATTTTTTGTTGCCCAGGCCTAGAACGGACTTCCGGAAGCAGCATCCACACAGAGAACCGGTTGTTCACATATTTGAATCCCACCACTGCATATATGGCTGAATTACTGTATGCATAAATATGAAAAGATTCATTATTACCCACAATGGAGGAATAGTTGGTGAAAATGATGAAACTTGCTGAACTGACTAAATTGATATTTTTGATCAGAGAAAAGACATCTACATTTATTGCTAATTGGAAACTCCTCACAGATTATTTTGTGTGAAACAGCAAGAAGTGAACTTATGGTTTATGGTTTTTATCATTAAAGGATAAATTATACAAAGAAGATAGTTATGTTATAACCATAGAGTAAGATGTAAATTTATAGTTATATTTGGTGCAAAGAAGATTGGGAGCTATTTCCTTGTATCTTTTTCTTTTTTCTTTTTTCTTTTTTCCCTTTCCTGCAGTTTCTCTTTAATTTCTTACTTTTTCTTTTCTTTTTCTTAGTTTACATTACCTTGTATTAGTTTTTAATCTTCTCTTTTAAAAACAAGATAGATAGACAGACAGACAGACAGACAGACAGACAGACAGATAGATAGATAGATGGAATTCCACCCAAAATGGCACGAGAGAAAATGGTTAGACATGCATTCTACATCTAATCTAAAAGAATTAAAAGATTTATGTTAAACACCAAAGACCAAACAAAGTGTGAATTTCCTCCATAACAGTAACAAATATTCCCTAAAGAAACAATCTAAAACCCAAACATGACTGAAAAGAGGACATGGGTGAAAAATTTTCTTTTGACATGATTAAGCAATTCCTGAACTGTAAGGTGGAAAACTTCCATTGAATGTATCTTTGATCTACATGAAAGGAATTTTATCTACCTCATATTGGAAAAAATAAGTTACAGGCTTACCCTGCAGGGATATCAAAATATTTTCAAGCATCCCTTGCATGCTAATATTTTAGTATCCACCTGTTCAGGTCTTCTTCAAAATAGCTCTCATCTTCTGAAAAAGAAGGAGCACTTTATTTTTGTTCCTTATGGTATGTATTGTAGCTCTTGGCAGATTTGACATGGGAATCCAGTAATAAATAAATAAACAGGGACAGAATACTTCATTAGAACAATTTGTTTTCTGAAAACAATGCAGTGTTTAGACACATGCTGGAGAAATATGACCTTCACAGATGAACACTCTTAGATTTAGAAACTATCCATCGTTAATATATATAAATGAACTAGACAACTTATGATCTATTGAGTCATCTTTTTTTTAATGTATAATATAGGCTACCACCATTACTCCTCCCCTAACAACCCACAGCAGACTCTAAATGAAGCCTTCTCCTCCTCCTCCGATCCACAGAACTGTATGCCACTTTGCTGGGGGAAGAAGGTACAAAAGGAATTGTAGACCACAAGGAAAACTGCAGCCCCTCTCTATTCCAACATGTCTCCAAAAGCCCCTCCCTTCGGAGAGAAAGAGGCCTTACCTGTCAACTGCTGCTGTCCCCCAGCCAGTCCTACCTCACAGCAGGTGTCCAAGTCACTCCCTCGCCCTTCCCTCGCTACCCACCACAATTAAGAGATTTCAAATGTTAGCCTCAGTTTCAAAGCAGCCAATCACTGCTCAATTTTTTTTTAATCCCATTTATATCCCGCCCTTCTCCAAAGACTCAGGGCAGCTTACAATCTAAGAAGCACAAATCAATGTGCTTAGCAATAGCCTTCATTCTATTTATATGCCTTCTTATTAGGGCTTTCGCCCCCCCCCAAGCGGCATTATTACAAAGTCAGCTTATTGCCCCCAACAATCTGGGTCCTCATTTTACCTACCTCGGAAGGATGGAAGGCTGAGTCAACCTTGAGCCTGGTGGGACTCGAACCTGCACTAATTGCAGGCAGCTGGTGTTACTTAAGGAGGCTTTAGCCCACTGCTCCACCAAGCTTCACTGCCAACTGATTGGGCACAGGGGGCAGAAAGAGGAGGGAAGGAGGATAGGATATGTCTCTCCCATCTTCCCTTGCACCATACAACCTGTGGGTTTCTGGGAAGTACAGCGTAGCACTGAAGTGACCACAACTTGGCGAAAGTTCAATTCCACAGGAGTAATGGGTCCTGAATTGTGAACTCATTCTGCAAGTTAACGGATTTAAATTACCTCGGTTCAAAAATTATTGCTCTGTGATATGCTGTTTTGTGCTATTGAAGATTACAAACAGACTAACAGACATGAGAGTCTTAGCAGTACATAGATACAGCCATAGTCTTGGCCCTCCTGAACTTTCAGTTGGCTCTCCTTGATCTAGTAACCAACACTCTGGAACCAGTTCTTTGTGTATGACTGTAAAAGACCCCTTTGATTAATTTATATTGGGCTTTAGTAGCTCTGAGCTATTTTGTTGGCTCTTCACATTTTTCATTTGAAAATAAAAATCTCCTTAATGTTAGAAAGAAAGAAGTGGCCTGGAGACCTGACTGATTTCAAATGATACCTCATTCACTCCTTGTATGTTTTGGGGAATTACATCCAGCTCTTTGCACTTCCACAAAGGAGACAAGAAACTATCTCTTCCAGTACTTTGGTCCCTAATCATGAGTTACATATGAGGAACAAAGACTTTGTATTTTGGGAATACGGTGTGCCTAAAGCTTAGTGCATGCTCATTTTGTCAACAAGCCCAAACAGAAGTTCACATGTTTGATGAAAAATTGTCTGCTCCTTTTACTTCAGAGTCTAAGTGCAAGAACTTTTGATGATGTTGTTACTCATGGAGTTAACCCCTTGTTTGTGATTCAACTGACAGATAGCTAGCACCGTTATCTGTCTATACAAATGGTGAATGGATATATTTCCTTCCTATTGGATTAAATGAGGTCAGAGGAGGACAAATTTGCAGTACTTGCAGATATCCAGATAGCCATTTATTTTCTTCTGTGTTCTGACATATTTTCAAATAATTATTTACTAATTAGATGTAATTTTCCAGCAATTCTTGGAGAATTTATATGAGAATTTATGTGAGAATTTTGTTTATAATTCCAACATTCCCTATTTGATATATGATCACTGACAGTCCTGGAATTTCAACCATGAGTTCTTTTGCCTGGAAAGTAAGTTATGAAAGTTGCCAGAGATAGGCAGAAGGAGAAGTATACAAAACAGCAAAGCTAAATATATTTGCTGAAGAATTTCCTTCTGAGAAGCAACCTTCCTGCCCCCATATTACGTACAAAAGTTCCAATCCCAGACTGGGTACTTTCTCCAAAAGGCACGAGGTGGCCTTCAATGAAAAAGCTGGAAGATCAATAGAAGTGGAAGCTCATTCACCACAGACATTCGTCTGTGGTCCTCTTTTATTCCTTGGGGAGGATAATTTTAAATGGCAAAATTTAAAAAAAAGGAGGCAAGATAAAAGGATTTCCTTTTCTGTACTTGCAATGTGGTGTGTGAATCAAAGTTGAACACCTGAACAAGGTTGAGGAACTATGACCATCCTTCCTTCAATTAGAGCAGGGATGTAACATACAAGACTTGCATCTGAAACAGTCCTTGTGGATTGCAGTTCAAAACTGCAAAAGGTTCTCGGGTTTGGAATGATGGAACAGAAGAGCACAATTTCAGAGGTGATGGATCCAAAAAGAAAGGAAACCCGTAGAAGCGAATGAGAGAGGTATTGCCTTTTCTTTGGCTTTCGTACACAGAATCATCTGCCTTTTATTCATGAGCACAAAAGTGACATTTACTTAAATGAAATCTTCAGTATTTCTCTGCACAACTCTCACATGAAGCTGGCAGGATTATTTCCAAGCAAGATTCACTGGCAAGAGCGGTGAAGTACTACCTGGACACTTTGTCAGGAAATCTTCATGGTTTTAAGAGCAATACTAGAAAATTGTGACTCTCTTCCTCAAACTCCCCTCCATCACATCTTGCCCACTGTTATGGGAGCTACTAAGTTTATTTCATATAAATATCTCAGTCTTTGCCTCAGAAGTTACATGAAATGTACTCCTTACCAGCTCTGTATTTGTAATACTGTCACCAAAACAACTAAAAAAACTTAAATAATGTGCATACATATGTCATATTAGAAGAAGTCCAAGAATTTCTATGATGATAAAATCTGAGAAGATAAAACTGTCCTTGGAAGCCAGTCATTATTTTTAGTTCTGAAGTTACCTGGAATTATGATTATGAATATAAAGGAACATTTTTAATTTTGAAGAAAATTAATATTGCACTGTAACATTACAAGTGTTTCATTGTTACACGACAGTAACAATAGACTAGACTAGACTAGACTAGACTAGACTAGAGCTGTAAGGAACCTTGGACCAGTATTTGAGAGACTGCCACAAAAAAGAGGGGGTCATACTATTCTCCAAAGCACCAGAGGGCAGGACAAGAAACAATGGTTGGAAACTCATCAAAGAGAGAAGAAACCTGGAATTAAGGAGAAACTGCCTGACAGTGAGGACAATTAACCAGTGGAACAGCTTGCTTCCAGAAATCGTGGGCGCTCCATCACTGGAGGTTTTTAAGAAGAGACTGGACAGTCACTTGTCTGAGATGGTATAGATTTTCCTGCTTGAGCAGAGGGCTGGATTAGAAGGCCTCCAAGGTCCCTTCCACCGCTATTCTATTCTATTTAGGATGACAATATTATTACAGGCATAGAATTATTTGGATTTTTCATCCTAAGTTATATAATATTATATAATCTTTAAAAAGAACAACTGCACTCACACGAAAGTACATTACACGATAATGGTTTTAAACTAATTAATGTTAAAATCTCCACTGTGTTGTTTATGTATGTGTGTATACACAAACTTACACAAACTTACAACACATACACACAAAACTCGTCTCTCTCTATCTTGATTAAAGGAAAAAAGATCAAACTGAAAACTTATCTAAAAATTAAAACAAAAAAGAGAAGAAATGATAATAACTGCTAAAGAATTGGCAGTTGTGATTTTACCTTCTTCCTATATAATAACAATGGCTATTGGTTTTTGAGTCTCAGCCTTGTATACATTTGCTAATTGTGATTTTTGTGGACATTCAGGCCCTCTTAGAAGCCACTGTAAGTAGTTATATTCACTATGCTTTGTGATGTATTGTATGTATGGGAACCATTCTTGCTGAATTTAGGAAGGGGAACACCACCTTCCTCAAGGATGGATTCACCAACTTTATCACACAGAGGCAGCTGGGAGACAGGTACACTGGCAGCAATCTCAACTAATCCGTAAAGACCAACTTAAAAGAGTGTCAATTCCAGTAAGCTGCACAGCACCATCTTGAAATACCTGCTAGAGTGTCACCGATAATCATAACTACTCTATCTATTCTCCCCTGGGATCTTGGCTCTTCCACACTCAAAATTCAGGCAGCACATTTCCAAGAGGTTGGCATCTCCCTCCATGCCCATCTAGGTCTACAAAGTAATACAAAGTATTGCTTATAATCTGTAAAGCCCAAACTGTTTTGGCTATCAGATACCTGCAGGACTGTCTTTCTCAGTAAGCCTCAATCTCTCCTGTGCATATTTTTAGGGAGAGATGCTGAGATACGGGTACATTATATTAGGTAAAGGGACCAGGGGGGGGGGTGTCTAATGACACTCATTCTCTGTAGCTGTCCACCTACTCTAGAACACTTAAGTAGCTGTTCATGTTTAGGTTCTTAATTCAATATTTTTAATGAATCAATAATTGATACGTGTAGGCACTCTTACAGAGTTACTTAGTGCTTCATATTGTTTGGAGCAGGTAGAAGATTGCAACTCCTTGGAATTGCTGCATCCCCTTTGGATGCAGGATGGAGGCTGCATCCTTATGAAGGGGCAGGTAAATGCTATATTCATGCCACCTACACTCTCCAAATTATCTTTTCACTTCCAATCAAACGTGCTACATAGCTCTATTAGTTTAAAACCGAGTTCTTCAAGAAAAGGTAATTTAAAATAATTGTCAATTCCCATCTAAAGATCTGGCTGACTTGTGTAACCAGCCACAATACTGTATAATTCAAAAAGAGACACAACACAAAGATAGTATATTTTTACATTATGGTTAATAGAGATCAGGGCAAATAATTGTTATGCAAAAGTTTTCAAGGCCTTGAGAAATGCTTCTTTAACCAATTTTGGTCTGTTTGCACTTTTATTTTATGTATTTACATTCCGCAGCCATGACATTTTGCCTGTATAATTAGGGGGGGGAAATTCAGAATTTAATTGGACACCAAACTGCAAGGGATTTAGTGAACAACTTATATTGAGTGGATCTTGTGCAGCACTTACAAGTGTTGCAGATATGGATTTTTATTTGTTTGTTTATTATATTTATTTCCAACCAAATCAGGTCAACCACAGTAAAAATAACAGCAAAAACAACCAGTGGCACATACATTATGCAAAATTATTGCCTGGTTGGTGTTCATCTATATACATAGATACATAATGCAACTCACCAGGCAAACAAGGGGAGCTGAATCTAATTAAGGTTTTAACAATGTTCCAAAATATGGGGGTCTCAAAGAGAAAGTCTTCTCCTCATCCTCCTCATCCAGAGTGTCTACTAGGACTAAATGGTAGAGGAAGACCCCCACTGTTTATTGACAATAAAAACTCAGCTTTGGACAGATTTGAGCTTGTTTTGTCCCATCTTGATCCTCAAAGCCTCCAGCCACTGGCACACATTGTTGATGACATTTGGGTCCATGGTGACGATCTATACGTGGGTATCATTTACATACTGATGACATTTTAGCCCAAACTGGCAGATGTCCAGTGAGTCTGTGCAGATTTTATATCATATAGGAGAAAGCACCAAATCATGGAATACTGTTACTGGCTGGAACTGCCTGCTGAAGTAAGAATGAACTATTGTAAAATGATGCACCCTATTCCCAACCATTGGAAATGGTCTAAGAGAATACAATGATTAATGTTACCAGATATCATCAGGAGGTCCCATAGAATCCTGTACAGAGTGTGCACATACATACACACACACACACACAAAATCAATGCATCAATGTTTCAGTGAACTTCATCAAGGAGAATGCCCTATGCTCTTTCTGTCTCATGACTAGGTTTTAAACTTTACTGGCATAGATTCAGACTATCAATCATATCTGGGACTGTCTATTTTGATAGCCGTTCAAGAAAAATGTTGTACACTAAGCCTAAACCTAACATGGTTTTAAGCTAGGTTTAGTGATAAAAGCTTCCTCAGATATTTCCAGAATGTATCTTTAATATCACTGCTATAGAAACATGCCCTGGAGCCATAGCAGTTTTGCTGAGATTGGGATGACATCTAGTATAGCTGATAAGGATGAAGTAGTTCATAAATTTTGAAAATGTGAACAGTGTTCAATTATATAACCTTTGCCAGGTCACAACACAAAGAAAAAAGCTGCCATCCACAAAGAAGGAATTGCCATATATTGGTTATACTATTATTCCATAAAGTAAACTCTTACAGAAAAGCATGGAAACGTCCATATACCCAAGGCAGGGAGCAAAAAAGGCAGGAATAGCTGGAGCATATGTACTCAGTCAGGTGCTTCCCATTTAAAAATCTGTCTCAGTTGTAGAAGGTTGTAGCATGGGTTAATATGCAAGTTCATCACCCAGAGTGACACAAACAAAACATTCTGATTAGTAACAACGATATTGTTCACAAACAATTCAGATTGGGTCAAATGCAGACATCTCCAACGACAATGTTTATTTGGGCAAATTGCCTTCAATGTGAGCTACTTCCGTGCGTCCTCAGTGATATCATCACATAATCAAATCTTCTTAAAACGCAGAAAATTGTTTATAGAGAAAAAGCTTTCTTTCCAACATCGAGGCCGCTGCCATCTGTAGTGCCAACAGACACACAATTTCCCCGTTATCTCTGAAAGCCAAATATTAGGAGACACAGATTGCTTGAAAGTATTCTATGAATGCTTTTATGATCCTTTCAGTTCCCTCTACCCCCCCACCTCTACTACAATCCTCCCAAAACTCACCCCTATCATTTTGGAGAGAAGGGATGCATTACATATGCTGCCTGGTTTGACCAACTGTTAGCCTGTTAACTTGCCTTGAAACTGAGGGCAAGATAAGAACAACTGGTTGAAATGGAAAGAAATTAAGACTCAGGAGGAGGCAGAGGAATTTCCTGCTAGTAAGAGCTGGTAAGCAGTGGAACATTTTGAAACAGTAGCAAACACCTCAGGCTGGTTGTTTTGAATGGGGACTGTTTCATGGCTATCTGCCCTGGATTAGATGCCCTGGAAGTCCCTTCAAATTCATCTAGTCTATGATTCTATGGTAGAGGACAGGAAGGCCTGGAGGAATGTTGTCCATAGGGTCGCGATGGGTCGGACACGACTTCGCAGCTAACAACAACAACAATGATTCTTTACAATTTTTATCACCTCTGAAACGTTCCTCTTTATAGTTCTGCAATGCTTCATGTTTAACAACAACAACAAAAAGGTATTTTAGAATATGGTGTGTGTGTGTGTGTGTGCGTGTGTGGAAGAACATAGCACTTGTCTAGAACACTTTAAAGCAGTTCATTATTCAAACAGCAGCAGCGGAATGAAGCCACCCAGTCCGGGAAAAGATGCAGCTGCTTTTAAACCTGCGCACAGAAGTGCTACATTTATCCCCCAGCCTGCTCTATAGCATCTCTTTGGTACTGAAGCACTGCACAACTTTTATTCTTCTCCCATGAATTATTTTTTTTATTAAATTGAACCCTCTCCCTCCCTCCCCCCTCTCTCTTCTTAGGAATTTCAGAATCAAAGAATGTGTACATTGAGAGAGATCTTAAAAATCATCAAGCATAACCCTCTGGGCTGTGCAGGAATCTATTCTACATCATCCCATATATAGGTGGTTATCCAGCCTCTCCCTCCAACAAGGGAGAAGCCAGCATCTCCCGAGGGATTATTAGTGCCCATTGCAGAAGACATGTGTACAATAACAATCATGCAAATGCTATGATTTACATACTTGCATCAGACCTTCTGAGGTAAGTACATAATGTTGTGTTTGCATGATTATGTCATTAAGGTGTGTGTACCTATTTTGACTTTGCTGCGGTCATCAGTATCCCAACAGCCCCACAAGAACTGTTGGTCAGTTCTTACCATGGCAACTTCTTTCTAACATCCAACCGAAATCTGCTTGCTTGTTATTTATATCCATTGTTTTTTGTTTCATCTTCTTGTGACAGCCGTTCAGATATTTGAAGAAATATCTAAGGAATTGCAGCAGCTCAACGCACATAAAAACACTCCCTCACACAGAGAATTAGCTGTTATATTCTCTTCTCTTTTTTAAAAAAGAAACTGACAATAAATGAAAATAGATTTTTTTTAAAAAAAGCATGTAAACAGCTTTACTTTCATTTGCTAGGATTGTGAAGCCTCAGATTCTAGTCCATCCTCAGCTTTGGAAGCTTACTAGGTGACTTTGGACCAGTTATACTCTTTTAACCCAACTTGTTGTTGCAGGAAAAGTAGATAGGAAGAATGCAGTGTATGCCATTCTGAGCTCATGAAGGAAAAACAGAATATAAATCTAAAAAATAAATTAATAGAGAGAAAAAACACAGAAAGAAAATTCTGGCAGGGGTAGGCAACCTCGGCTCTTTTATGACTCATGGACTTCAACTCCCAGCTATGCTGACTCAGGAATTCTGGGAGTTGAAGTCCATGTCTCATAAAAGAGCCGAGGTTGCCTACCCCTGGCATAGAGGGAAGGGAACAGTGAGAGCTGTACCCAGAAGCATGCACACCAGAAATCAAATTTCCTAGCAAAAATTCTTCTTAGTTTAAAAAGATTCCTAATCAGAACACCACGTAAGTGATGCACAAAGTCTACAAAAAATAATAGGTGTATAACAAAAAACATAGTGAGAAGTAGCCAATCTATGGAACGACTTGACCTTGGGGAGCACCTGCGGCCGGCATCAACTTCCCTCCGCCCAATACACTCCCACAGAGAGGGTCTCCTCAGGGTGCCACCAGTCAAAGAATGCCGACTGGTGGCCCCCAGTGGGAGGGCGTTCTCTGTGGGCGCACGGGATTTATGGAACCGTCTTCCGGTTGAGCTCCGGATGGCGCCCGACCTTCGCTCCTTCTGGCGCGATCTAAAGACGTATTTCTTTGAACAAGCTGGCCTGGCCTGATGGGATGGGATTGGGTTTTTATTACTTTTAAATGTGTTTTAACTTATTTAAGAGTTCTGGGCACTTTGTTTAATCTTTTTTAATTTTTGTATTCTGTCTTTTTAATCATGTATTGCCCTGTTCACCACCCTGAGTCCTTCGGGAGAAGGGTGGTATACAAATAAAATTAATAATAATATGTGGAACACAAGTATGGTAGCACAACAGCATAAACCACTCAACAGAACAATATATTTTACCATTGTGATGAAAGTTTCTATGTAGACAAAGATGTTATTACTTTCGCAAAACTCCACATTCCTATACAGTGGAAAGATAAATACTAGTAAATACCTCTCCCATATAACATGCAATCATTGTCATCCTGCTAAGTCTTGAGTGAGGTGAAAATACATACCATTATTCAAGAAAAAATACACCAGATTGAAAATCATAGCTTGTTGTAATACTTCCATTGAAATTTTTTTTGAATTTGCATACCGTAATTTCCGGCGTATAAGACTACTTTTTAACCCATGAAAATCTTCTCAAAAGTCAGGGGTCGTCTTATATGCCGGGTGCTGAAAATTTAGGGACAGGGCTGTCTGGAAAACCTGGAGCGGATCTCCCATTTAGTCTGCGCAGGGAAAGCGGGACCAATTGGAGAAGAAGCTGCAGTCTGTGATTTTTTACAGGCTGGGGTCTGGGCGTCTTTTCTTCTAAAGTTGAAGAGCAGCTGTAGTCTATCCCAACTTGAAAGGCAGGTGGGGAAGGCAGCAGCCAGAGCAGCGGCTTAGCTCTAAGGACACATTTGACTCAGGAACTGGGCGGGCTGGCTGGAAAACCTGGAGCGGATCTCCCATTTGGTCTTTTTTTAAAAAAATCCCATTTATATCCTGCCCTTCTCCGAAGACTCAGGGTGGCTTACAATTTAAAGCACAAATCAATGTGCTTAGCAATAGCCTTCATTCTGTGTATATGCCTGTTTATTAGGGCTTTCACTCCCCCCCCAAGCAGCATTATTACAAAGTCAGCTTATTGCCCCCAACAATCTGGGTCCTCATTTTACCTACCTTGGAAGGATGGAAAGCTGAGTCAACCTTGAGCCTGGTGGGATGCGAACCTGCACTAATTGCAGGCAGCTTGTGTTACTTAAGGCTCTGCGCAGGGAAAGCTTTAGAGTGAATTAGGAAAAGTGAATTAGGAAAATAGGGAATGGTTGCTGGAATCAGGGGCTGCCACAAAGAAGAGGGAGTCAAGCTATTCTCCAAAGCACCTGAAAGCAGGACAAGAAGCAATGGATGGAAACTAGTCAAGGAGAGAAGCAACCTAGAACTAAGGAGAAACTTCCTGACAGTTAGAACAATTAACCAGTGGAACAACCTGCCTCCAGAAGTGGTGAATGCTCCAACACTGGAAGTTTTTAAGAAGAGACTGGACAGCCATTTGTCTGAAATGGTATAGGGTTTCCTGCCTTAGCAGGGGGTTGGACTAGATGACCTCCAAGGTCCCCTCCAACAACAACTTCTTCTTCTTCTTCTTCTTCTTCTTCTTCTTCTTCTTCTTCTTCTTCTTCTTCTTCTTCTTCTTCTTATTATTATTATTATTATTATTATTATTATTATTATTATTATTATTAATTTAATCCACTTGCAGTTTTACGTTTACATGTTTGATGACAAACAGCCTTATGTTTATAAGTGACAGTTTTCCTACTAAGCACCTGCATGTCATAAGCATTTGAATTAAAATTACCATATTAAAATCAAATCTGATGTTTTTTAATTTTTATTTGGTGTGCGTTGGAAGAGGGGTAGTCTTATACGGCGAGTATAGCCCAAACCCTATAATTTAACAGGAAATGTAGGGGGTCGTCTTATACGCCCAGTCGTCTTATACGCCGGAAAATACGGTACTAATTTTCCCATTTGTTAATTTTAGTTCTGAATTATTCTTTTAATTCTCTCCATGTCGTAATCTCTGCATCTCAACTTACCTTTTGTGTCGTATATCTGGAAATCTAAAACATTTACACGTTTTATAATTAAATCAGTCTTTCTAAATGTCCTAATGTGAAGGCTCAATTTATTTTAACTGCTAACAAAGCAACAGGAAAAATAATCATGAACCACAATTTAAGATGGTAACTATAAGGAAGGCTATTATGGAAATTAACAAGGAGTGAGAAACATGCAGTGAGAAACAAAAACAGATGTAAGGCCACAGTGGATGAATCCATAGCAAGAAGAGCTGTATTTAAAATTCTAAATTTGCAATATATGTGAAAATATTTGTTATGTGAAATAATGAAGAAATGAACAAATTTAAATATTAAACTTGGAAATCTTGAAATCATGCAAGACCCAGGGGCTAAACATGCATAGAGATCGTGCAATTCTCAGTCAAGGCATGCAATGTTATTCACAGCACAGACAAGAGGTAAGCAATAGTAGGTTAAGAAATTAAGGCCACGCAAGAAAATGAAACATAGTTAAGACCAATGTATATAAGCACCATTCATGATACTTTCCTACATCTTTCTGCCTTTGTTTCCACTTTGTTCACTGTATCCATAGTTTCATTCATCACCTTTTTATTTTTTAAACTCTGTATCTGTTTCTCTGAGGATCAATTTAATCGATCCAAGACTTCTCCTTCCTCTCATGCCATTCACTCTTCCATACAGTTTTTGCAACTCAAACCTTATTTGTTCTCTCTAGAACAGGGGTGTCAAACTGGCAGCCCACAGGCCGGATGCATCATATGCACACCACGCCCACCCTGGCTCCGCAAAGGCAAAAAAGTCACGAAACATCACAATATGTCACGTGATGCAATCGAGTTTGACACCCGTGCTCTAGAAGATGAAACTTCCAAGTATTTCTTGAATATTGGTTATTCATTTTTGTATTCAATTCACATTTATTCAGATCCATTCATTCTTTACCATATCTCATCTAGTTTTACCTCATACACTTAAGTACCTCATTTCCAGTACACTGAACTTATTTTACATTTGTACTTAAATGTGGAACTTTCACTTGTAATTACAGCCATTTTCACTTATTTGACAAAAAAAAATCATTCCCTGCAGAAAATCATATACTACATACTATTTTTATAACAAACCTCATTTGCACTTAACATTTTCCTATCTCTATCAAACTATAGAAATTCATCTACTTGGTCTAGTTTTTCACCATTTATGTATAACCTGCAATCATTCAATCCATTGTCTCTATTATACCCAACCTGATACATTAGATGTGTTGTATTTTTGATATATTTTTGACATCTATTTCTTTGCATCGTACAATCTAGAAAACATCTGCTGCATATTATTTGCTATGCTCAGCCAGCAGAATAGGGAAGAACTGCATAGAAAAATCCTCCTACATTCACCTATCATCACATCTGTACTATCGCTACAAGCATTCCTTGCATATTTATCTATCAGTATCTTAAACAACCAAGAGGGCATCACACACCCTTGTCTTACTTCCTGCCTAATGATGATCCATTTGCTAAACATTTTACTTACTCTCATGCATCCTTTACTTCCATTATATATCACTCTTACAACACTGATAAAAGAGAATATTTGTAGCTCAGGATTAAATTTGGGGTCCTTGGTGCTCTGAACTTAGTGGTTTTCTTGTAGGCATTTCATTAACAAACTAGGTAACATCATCAGTATGGAGTGGGGTTTGCTCTTCAGCAAAAACGCCTGACCACTCAACCCAATATAGCATAGCCAACACAAGCTGTGAAAAAAAATAACACTTCCATACAAAGAACTTCTCAGAAACTATCAACAGACTATTACAACCACATGGCATTACCATAATATACAAAGCCCTGCAAAACCTCTTAAATAAGCCAAAAGATACAGCAGCCCCAGAACAAAAAAAAAAAGGAGTCATCTATAACATGCAGTATAAAGACTGCAGCAGCCACTACATAGGCTAAACAGGCAGAACACCAACTAGTCATCAGAAGACATGATGAAAACTCCTTAATTTCACAACACGTGGACAGACTTAACCATAGTTTCAACTGGGAAACTTCCAGACAATGCCTGGAAGCCTGCCACTCTGACAAATCAAAAATCAACAGGCACACAGACATAAACAACACATACATACCATTCAACAGGCCAAAAGGGGAATAAAAAGACCAAAACATTTCCTCACCAGCAATCAACACCCAGGTGAGTAGAGATTAACACCAAGATTAACATTAGATTAACAATCAAGAAGCAAACAATACTCCAATCAAGAAACTGCCAAACAAGCTAACAGTAAACAGCCCAAACAAAGAATGACCAAGATCGTTCCTACTCACACTAACAGGGCAAGCCACTAGAATATAAATTGAGAGAAAACCCCATTCCCCCCTAGTACTAATGATGCTGCCTAGTTTGTTAATGAAATGTCTCCAAGAAAACCACTAAGCTCAGAGAGCACCAAGGACCTTACCAAATTAATTTTCAATCCACATTCACACCAAACATTTCATAATTCAAGCCTATTTACTTTGCCTTACTCTTTCTCTACATCAACAAATATACAAAATGCTTTATCTTTTTGTATGCTTTGCAGTAATATGAACAGCAAAAAATCTGATATGCATGTGTGCATGTATGCATGATTACATAGATAGAAAGACACAGACTGATAGATAGATTCATCATAGCGACAGGTATTTCCCTTCTATTCTTCTGGATGGCAAAGTAGTGTGAGTAGAACCTTATATGATATTCCAATAATGGACTGACTTCATATGGTAAAGATCATTGGAAAAGGAGACAGCAAATATGTATTGCTAGCACTGCAGTAGGATAAACATTTCATATGCTAAAAAGAACAAATATGAATCTAATGATTAGTCTAAATTTATGACAATGAGAACTAAATGATTCCATATACAAAAGAATACCAGATTTTACTTTTAAAGAGGGTTACCAGTTCCTGGGAAGTCAAAGAGGAGCAGAAGTTAAGGCCTCCATCTAGTGTAAAGTTTAGTAATTTACCGTTCATTTGATGACCAGAATTTCAAAATTTGTAACAGGCAATAAAATACACAATCAACTCAGAAATCACTTCCTGGAATGCATGATTTTGAGAACTGCACTTTTTTATGAATCCTGGGATGGCTACATAAGCAGATTCTAACATCCTTGGATGTGGTGTCTCATTCCAGAAGACTGGAACAGGCTAGAATGAAAGTGATGGACAGAACATTATAATAAGAACAATGAACAGGATGCTGAAACTGAAGCTGTGAAAAGTAACAATTGACTTCCAAATTAAGGAGCTGGAAGAGAAGAGAAAAGAAAAAAAATGTTATTTGTAACTTTTTATGTGAGACATATCCATTTGAAGCAATCTCTGGCTGACGTTTGTTAAGAAAGAGCCTTGCAATAGTCAATATTCCAATGATTAAAGACAATCTATCATCTGTGATAAGGAAGATATTTTAATAGTATGAAAGGATACCTGAACATTCAAAGAGAAAGTCTTAAAGAGTAGTTTCATCATACCAGATGCTTTTTCAGAGAGCTGGGTTTGTTATACAAGATGAGAGGACTGAAAACATACACCTGAATATTATTCATAATCCTTATGAAGCTCTGTGCAAAACCTAATTGGAAAACTTTACACAAAGACAGTGATGGAACATACAAGATGATTCTGTTCACTGGACCAAGGAAAGAAAAATACATTGGATCTCTACAGCCCAGGATATCAATAATATTAATTCAAGCTATGGCTCAGGATCAGAAAATGTTAAAAGAATAATAAAACTATTCCCAGCTAGTGGGTTCTGTTAGTCATAGTACCATTTAAGGCTTAATGATGAGACTTGGAAAATATCATTTAAGGCTTAATGATGAGGCTCGGAAAATATCGGAAAACAAATTAAGTATTAAGAGAACTCTTGCAGTATTTTTAAGCATCTAAGGTTCAAGTTCTACACACAATTCTACAATCACTCTCCGTATTTATAAAGAAAAGAAAACCTTACCCCCTAAATATATTGACAATATATCTACGAATATACTAAAAGCACACTAAGTTCTGTCTTACTTCTTTTAATACACACATGTACAAAAACCTGTGAATGAAGAAAACAGAAAGTCTTTAGATTGATACTAATAGAGATCCTCCATCTGGAAGCAGCCATAGCCTCTAAAATATCCTTTACAGTAAACTTCTCATTAGAATACATCCTCTGGGTTTCTTAATGACAATTGTATTGTTATACTGTACATCACTAATTGCCATTTTGTAATGTGTGTACATTTTCACATAGCATGATTCTGAGGTTTACAAATTTAGTTGCCATGTAAATAAATGAACCAGAGATACACTCTATTTGAATAAATTAACTCATTTAATTTTATAGTGAAGCCAGACATAGCCATAGGAAAGGAAAACAAGAATACACTTTTAACATTTAACTACCCTTGAGATTCAAAAATGCCCATTATATTCAGGGCAACAACAATTACATTCATATTTCCTTTTACCCAGATACTTTCAATCAAGCTCGAATCACCAGTTAGTAGCTTTGGCCATTCAGGCAGACATACCCCCTGTGAGGAAAGATCTGTTCTGGATATCCCTGTGATATACCCCAAATTGACAGAAAAGACCTGTGGCAAGCCAACAAAGAGCTCAACCATTTATTGTCTCAAGCACTTGTCATTCTGATCCCAAAATAAGTCACTAGATAAGTTATTGTCTCCCTTACGTCAAATCATGCTAAGAAACTATTGTAACGGTTCCATGATGTTCCATTCCTATCAACATTCTCAGTTCCTAGAAGTCCAGCAAAGCAAAAGAGCCACATTACTGAAGCAGCACAGAGACTATTCAGCTATAAAGCTACGAACTACTAGCACATAAAGCAGGGAACTCGGCATAATTACACTCAAAGTCGTTGGGCAGAAATGGAAGAGTTTATAGTTAGCCTCACTGCTTCATCCCTTCCTGGAGTATCGGCGGGACATTAATCTGGAGTATTGTTGAGAGCTCCTTCCCTGAGGGATTCAGAAGCAGGAGACCTGAACTGCAACTTCTTATCTCTGCAATGACTTGCATTTATAACTGGCTGCTTCTGCAGTTGAAAGGATGATTGTCAAAGATCTGTCCCATCAGGATTCCCCTGTTCTTGCAATATCCCAGGATGGTGTCTTTTCTAGAGTGGTTATTTCATGGTGTCTGCCAGGATCCACTGCTTCCCCATGTATGCATTACAAATTATGAAGTGCTGAATACATGTCTGCCTCCTTTCCCTCCTTCAGAGCCAAAGATTCTTTTACAGGTCCTGTAGATATGTAAAAAGGTATACATTTTTTTAAAAAAACAATTAAATAAAAATGTACCAAAAGGTGCTATTAAAAAGAATAACAGTATTTGTTAAGTAAACAGCCTAAACATCTTGAAGACATAAATTCTGCCTCATTGACTTCAATGCCTAATATATAATCTGAAGCCCCAGTACTGTATCCAGACCACCTCTTGTTAAGTCTTGCTGTAGAACGTGATCTATTAGATGTTTCTGAAAGAATAAAGAAGGATATATAAGGTCTTTGGCAGAGTAGTAATTTTGATTTCTACTGCTCCTGCAAGATTTTGAGACTTCACACAGATCTCGTCAAACAATTTTGCATCTGATTACTTTGACATTTCCTGCTAATACAATTCGTTAAAATGGCCTATTGATGTAAGACGGATTATGCATCTGAGAAGACACCTGGAGTGATGTCCATGAAAGAGAAAAAAAAATGAACAGGCGCAGGTTCAAGCCCAAGATCAGGCATATACACTGTGGTAAGAGTGGCAAAGCAGCAATAGATTTCTGCATTGATCACATCTACAGAGTGCTGTGTGCTTTTTAAGGTAATTTTCTCTTTTAAGTAAAATGTGCATGGAAGATTGTTATGGAGACTTTGCCAGGCATTTTGAAGGTGAAATTATGCATAATCATTCTGAATTTGACTCTAGAGGGGCAGACTCTTCTGAGATGGAGAAAATATCCTGCAAGATTAGTTGAGATTTTTTTGAGCACCTGATTCCCGAGGAAGTAGGTTTCTCAGCTTGGTATAAGTTAGATTTCCATCCCATCTGGTTCGTATGTGAAAAATAAAGGACACAACAGGATAGATATTAAGTTTTAAATAAATTGGGCAGAGAGAGAGAGAGAGAGAGAGAGAGAGAGAGAGAGAGAGAGAGAGAGAGAGAGAGAGAGAGAGAGAGAGAGAGAGAGAGAGAAGACAATAGTTCATGCCTTGTCATCTACTGGTTAGACATCTACAGTATACTCTTTAAAATGACCTAGAAGCCACAGCTTGTTCTAAAACTATTTGCTGTCTGGTGTCACCTGGTTTGATTAATGCTTATCAGTCACTGCTGCTACGTTTTAGGGCACAATTCAAGATGCTGGTCATTACCTGCCTATAAAAGTCAACATAGATTGCTCCATGTTACCTTTAGGACCATCTTCTCCAGGCAGAATATATCTTTTATGTGCAGTATAACTGAGAATGAATGCATTGCCCTCACAATAGTACAGTTTACCTCTCCTGAGGTCAGGTTGGCCCCAACCCTTCTTTAGAAGAGTAGTTAAAACAATTTTCTTCCAGAACATTTGGTGAGGAAAGGTTTCAGCTGTGAATTATAACATATTAGATATGACATTTCTTTTTGTAGCATATATTGTTGCTTGTTAAGATTTTATTGTTTTATTTATTTACACCCCACCCAATAAAGTCTAGTGAATCAGGAAGAATTTAGTTAAATTTCTTAATGATGGACTTCTGAACTTTTCCACCACTTCATCAATTTCATATCCTGTCCGTATGGGCTCAAAAATGTTTGGATGAAAATTCACAACAAATAAATGGTAATTTAAGGGTGCCATGGTTCAAGCATTCATACACTCAGTGAATGAACGAACCGATCAATCAATTTGTATGGCCACCCACTTAACATGCAACTCTTAGCAGCCCACACTATTAAAAACGACAAATCACAACCAAAAATATCTTAAAATACAACAAAACATGCTGTGCCACAGAATTTCAGATAACCCAAACCTAAGTCAGAAACTGTCCAATTGGAAACAAGAGCTCCCAACCCAGGGAGAAGACAGAACGTCAGAGTCTTCTGAAAGGCAGATATGGTTAGGTTTATCTGAATCCCCAGGAGATTCTATAGGATAGATGCAATGACAGAGAAGGTCTGTCTCCTGGGTCCCAACAGATGGCTTAAGCAACAGGACCCTCAGTAAGCCTATGCTTTCAGATCTTATTGTACAGGCAACAGTAATCAGAAACAGGGGTCTCATAGGCCCTGTGCCAGGAAGGGCTTTATTAGTAACAATTGGCAGCCTGAATTACTCCTAGGCAGCTTATAAAGCAGTTGATATGGGCATGCCAAAGTGTGCCCATAACTATATGTGCTAGTGCATGTGGTCTTGAAGGGCAATTCCATATAGAATATACTGCAGTGATTCACAGCTAACCAAGGCGTGAGTATAAAGCCTTCCAAAACAGAAATGGGTGCAATCAGGCAAAGGGAGTACAAACCACAGTTGCCACTTTCAAGCAGGAACTGTCAAACTGTACATGAGACTTCTCTGGGATAGTCCAATTCCATCTGGAACAAAAGATGGAAACTTTCAGAGTCCAGATGGCCCCACAATCCATAGCCACTTGGTCTTGCTAGAGTTGAGCATTATCTGCATTTCTCTAAGCTGATTCCCGTGGAATTTAGATGATGAGAATTTGCAGCTTGTCCTTCTCCCCTCCCCTCGCTACTATATCACAATAAAGAACAGAATTGGTATTCCACTTTTGGACAGACAATAGGGATTAATCTATACAACATGATATTGAAGGTACCAATAAAATAAAAGTAGATTCTATTTTATTTACTGTGTGGTTCTTCTTTCAAGCCAGTTCACATCAATGATTGTAAGAGATGCTTCCTTACCCCACGGAAGCAGTTGTTGCAAAGGACAAGCTTGGAGCTAAGCTGGATCTTTTCCAATTACATGGAGACAGTTTCAAATATGTGTAGTCTATGGAGAACTAATTTTAGCAACTAGGAAGATTCTGACTGCAAAAAATCTGCCAAACATGATTACTTAGGGTCAAAGAGTTAGCATGAGATATAGACTGTAATTATAACAATTTTGTGCTGCAATTATGCACCTTTATCAACAATACTGAATTGCTGGCCAAATTACCGTATCACTAAACTCAAAGAATATGAATACCTGACAGTATTAGGATCTGCACCAAGGTTTAAAAAAAGGCATGATGCAAGTCAGCTTTTATTTATAAAATTCTTGTTCAACCTGAACAATCTCAAATCTTTGGAGTAAGCTTAATATGCAGGAAATGTTTCATCCATCAACAATAAACTATCATTATCACTATGCTCTTCTGCCCCTTTCTCTCGGTTAAATAAATCTCTCCAGAAATAACTGTACTAGGCCTTTATTGGTCTTATTTATTCTTAAGTGTGTTTTGTAGCTCCATATAAAAATCAATTTATTCTTCAATTCTTGGTACTGAAATTGCCCAGCCCTTTGGCCTTAACTAAAGAATAATGGGTTATGTTTGCTCAGTCAAAATAACATCTAATTTAATATAAGTCACACTTATAATTTTGTTGTTTGCAATAATATAAGATATGCACAAATTACAGGACATGTTGGAGCGTGAAAATATTTGCTGCATCAGAAGCAGCTAATCTTTAGGGTATCTGGAGGAGAAACAGGCTTATCCCAAAAGCCAGAATCATGTGTAAAACTAGCCTGCATGGAATTGAAACTAGTTGACTTTTATAGCCAGTTTCAGCCTGAGAGAGAACTTAAGATGAAATGGAAGAGCATGACATCAGTACATAACAGCTGGATGATGGAATGAATGATTGCCTGATTCTTTCTCATTTATAGAGATGACAATTACAGGCCAAAAAGAAAAAAGTAACGCCCCAACCCCTTGATTTTTAAAAGGCAATAAAAATAAGGGAAGAGATATATTTTTACTCTGAGAAAAGCCTGTGGCATTAAGAGGGCATCAGTAAGTGTGTGAGAGATAAATGAATGAGAGAGAGAAATTGCCTAGTGGTGTTATGAAAGATTTTATAACTTCATCGATCATGCAAAAAAAGTTTTTTTTTTGTCTTCTAGCAATATTCAAATACAGAATCAGCCCACAGCAATGGATTCCATATAGACAATAAAAAAATACTTTTTTTCATACAACACAAAAATAATTTACCGTTATCATTAGAAAAAAATCACAGAGATAGCATTTGACAATGCAGAGATAAGCATACCGCTGAATAACACTTGCAGCTGCAGGGGATGAGTACTGCCTCCATGCTTTGTTGGATAGCTAATAATAGAAAACAAAATTCAGGAATAAATGTGCCTTTCATCTGATGCAGTAACACATTCTTCTTGAGCATATTCCATACATTTGTCTGCCATTTGAAATGGTAAAAGAGATGCCTGCTATGTTATCAAGAAAGATGGCAGACTCTTGATGCAGAATTCCCATCAAAAGTATTCCTTTTTCACAACATCATTCAAATATCACATGATAAGACACTTCAAAGACTTACATGAAATAAAACCAAACCCACTGCAGAGTTAACTGAGGTAAAATCAAATTATGATGAGTTGGTGGGAAACAGGATCTTTGATCAGTTTGTAAGTCATTCAGCCAGGCCAGAGGTGGGGAATCTGTAGCCCTTTGAGTGCTCCCACAAGATTGAGCCAGCAGTGCCAATGTAACTGCATCCAATAGTATAAGTGTATTGAGGGATGGGAGGAGGATACATAACATAAGGCCAAAGGATGAGCAATACACAGAACTAAACTTAGCATCTCAGGTTTGGGAAGCTTTTCAAGTAGAACAAAGAGAGTTGAATCTTTGATGAACATTGAATTTGCCTTCTCACATCACTTCACAAAGCCACTATATGCTCCAGGGGATGTAATGAATTCATACTCAGGATTCAATTCGCCTGCTGTTTTCATCAGCAAGGAAATCCCTATTTTAAAGGGTAGCTCATCTGTAAAATGGAAATGATGACATCACAAAGTACTACAAGAAAGGTCAACAAATATGGATTAGATGTAAGAAAAAATATAAATAGCAGCATAGACTTGATATCTAACGGAAGATGTAGTTTCAAGTAAACCATGATGCTCCGAGACAGGCATTCAACTGTGAAATTTTACAGTAAGGAAAATTAGTCTTTCTACAGCTTCTTATTTGATCTGTGGTTTATAACATGTCTCATCCTGTACCTACAGAAAACTCACAAAGGAACAGAATAAAGAAAAACCACCAAAAGGCAAATCCTTTTTTTCCCCTTTGTTAAACTTTTTTTTTAAAATGAAAGAATAAAAACTGCAGGCGGAAGAAAAAAAGTTTTTCAAAAGTGAGTGCTGGAAAATTAAGCATACGCTCAATAAATAAGCACAGTATCTATTTATCCATCATTATTTTTCATTAATATATAGAGTAACTAGAACCAGAAACAGGACAATATATTGCATACAAAAAACCCCCACCCCACCCCTTTTTTAAATAAATGTGGCTATCATGTTGTCTGACACCCAAGACCCATGTTGTGATTCAGGGTCAGCCTGTGGGTTCGGCAGTTGGGTCGGATGACTCAGAGGAGGAGGAGGAGGGGGGTGTTGAAGAGCTCGATGAGAGTCCTCAGCCAGGCCCCTCTCATCTGGTCACAACGCAGACCCAGCTGTGTGAGCCTGACAGCGTGGATGAAGATGACCCATAGCTGGCCCTGTTCAAGGATGCCCGACGCAGGAGGCAGTCAATCAGGAGTCAACAGAGGAAGGCAATGGGGCTCCTCGGAAGGAGGCAGAGAGAAGCCATGCCCTGAACTGTATTTAAGGGGGAATGTGTGGGAGGGCTGGTTTGCTGAAGGCAACCGCTTGAAAAGCTCCTGTTTCTTGGTTTGTGTCTTGTTCTATTTGTTTTTGTAGCAATAAATTTGGCAGGAGTAATTCCAGCCTCTTGCCTTCTTGTAAAAGGGGTTGTCCCTGCCTTTTCTGCAGGGCCGGTAGCAGGCTGGTACAGAACAACCCATAACTTAGAAAATAAGCTGAAAAGAGAGAAAAGGAGAGAGAATCCCTGTTGCTTTCCTGGAAGAAAAATAAAATAAAAAATGAAGCGCTGCGTCAGGTCACCATTCCCAAAGCTCTCTTGAGCACAGGTTTGACCAGTCTGGCAGACTCTTGCTGTGGTACAAGCGTATGATCCATATATTTCTCCCTTGAATGTTTTTCCCTTCTTTCTCCAGCCAGGCTCTGAGCTCTATCAAATATTCATCTGCTCGCTTTCTAAATAATAGATCAATGTAATAACAGACAAAGTGCAGTTAATCACAGCTTTTCAAACCCCACACAGAAGCTGCCAGGAGATGGGCAGGGATAGATACTGCTGCAGGGGCCCAGAGTCCTAAGTCTCAGCAGCCTGCAATGACAACCAAGCAACCCCAAGCTTGGATGCAGGGCCATCCCCCGCACAAAATGCAGCTGCAAGCTCCTTGTGGGTTGGAGCCCAGCCACAGCTTTCCTCCCAACAGTGCCAAGGTGGACAGAGACACACACTTAAGACGAAGAGCATGAGAAAGAGAGGGGGGTAGGAAGCAAACTGAGAAATATTCAGATTTATATAGCGTTTCAATCTACTGGTCCCTCTATAACGAGGGACCAGACTTCAATCCTTTGGCACAAACATCCAGAATTATTGACCCATTGCAAAGTCCTAAAACAGTTAAGCTGAAAAGGTCAAGAGAAGATTACAAAGATACTGTCAAGAAAGCTGACATCTGCTGGTGAGCAGGGCTGCCTTGGGAACAAGAACTGGTGGCAGATGCATTGTCAGAAAAAAGTAGTCTGCTAAGGTAGAAAGCATATTATGCCTTTCTTGTAGCAACTGCTGTGCTTAAATTCAAATAGAGGTAGGAATTTTTGCCTTTTTTGTCTGCTATACTAGCATTTCTCTCCCCCCACCTTTCTCTCTCTCTCTGAAACAGAACAGGAAAATTTATCTGTATTTCTGAAATGGTGTAAGTTTATTAACTGATGCCTCAGGAAAAGACAGCCCCTTGTCACTAAAATAAGTGTAATTCTTTTCCTAACTCTATTAAGAGGCTATTTTTATTTACTTTGACTTTTGACTCATTCTCATACCAGAGCAGAGGAGATAACCCTGCTGAGAGCAAGGACATAGTAAATGGACTCAGGATTCAGAGCTTATGATTGAGAATTAAATGACAATTAAGAACAACATAAAACTAATTATAATTGATAGAACTGATAGCATTTTGGCTTCTAGCATACCATCTATCTCATTCTAATGACATTCATTACTAATAAGGAACAAAAGGAATGATTTCCAACTGCACAGGTAAAATCAATTTGCCTCAATTTATGTCTAGAGTTTTTCCTACTGTGATAAAAAAAAAATAGAGATACAGGGTCTACAACCTGTTTATTAATAAGATTGGTGCAAAATATACCAAGCCACTTAAACATACATGTATGAGTTAACAGAATTATTAAGCCAAACATATTCATCAGGTTCTATTAAAAAGGTAAAGGTAAACTAGCACATGCGTGCTAGTTGTTTCCAACTCTAGGGGCCGGTGCTCATCTCCGTTTCAAAGCCGAAGAGCCAGCGCTTGTCCGAGGACGTCTCCATGGTCATGTGGCCGGCATGACTAGATGCCAAAGGCGCACGGAACACTGTTACCTTCCCACCGTAGTGGTCCTTCAAGAAATCATCCATTTCTGGAATGTCATTGTTATCAGATATGTGGATATGAAATGCTTCTTAGCTTGTAGAGTTTGTCCAACAAGCATGAAATGTTTATAACAAGTCCTGAACATCATCGCCCTAGCCTGACTAGTTAGATGTTCTGATTAGAGAGCTTGGGCTCCAAAGCCTGTTTTTTATATCTAGGTCAGGGGTGTCAAACTGCCGGCCCACAGGCCAGAGCGTCACAGAGAAACCACGCCCATCCCATTTTCGGCAATGGGAAAAGGTTCCGATACGTCGTGCGACGTCACATGACGTCACGATTTTGACATGCCTGATCTACAGTAGGTAATCCAAGATACAACGTATTTATTTATTTATTATTTATTTATTTTATTAAATTTATATACCGCCCTTCTCCCGAAGGACTCAGGGCGGTAAACAGGGCATATATAAATAGAAAATACAAAAATTAAAAAAGAATTAAACAATTGCCCAGATAAAAACAGTAGCAGTATAAAAACCCATTAAAAACAGTATGAGTACTGTTGTGACCCACTAGTCAGAGAAGCAATGAAAAATGATACAGCAGCTCTCTCCACAATGAATGAAACATAATATTTATTTATTTATTCATTCATCCATCCATCCATCCATTCATTTTATATGGTTACCCATTTGCCAAGCAACTCTGGGAAGACAACCACAATAAAATTATATATCTGTATCTGTTTGCATGTATGCCTTTATTTCTATGTGTATAAAATAAAAATCCAACAAACCAGTAAAACCTACTATGAAATCTTGAGCACTAGGCACTATAATGTACAGCATACATGTTGACATATATTGATCACTTATACCACATCCTGACGCCTTGCCCAAGGGAAGAGCCAGAGCCTTTTTAAAGGCCAGCAGGTTGGGGTTTTCCCCACCATGCTAAATATGTTGTATCACAGGGCAAGTGTAGCCACAAAGAAGTCATATTTCCTGGTTTGTTCCACAAAATGCTACTATTCAATAGAAGGATTCCAGAGTATGCCAACCTTGTCTGATGCTGTTGGGTGGGCAGAGATAATCAGAAAAAGACAATTTCTTAAAAATCCTGGCCCTGTGTTGTGAAGGGTTTCATACAATAGCCAACATTTGATTGAACAGTAAGCAATTCAGCACATGCAGTGATCAGTTGTATGAGCATACTTTTATTTATCAGAAACAAAGATGGAAAAGGAATGAATACTTCGGGAGCTAAAAGGAGCTTTAGTGATGAAAACAACCTGGCTGAATTTGTTGGGATAGAGAACCGCAATGGCACATATACAGATGTGCTGAATGCATCATATATACAATTGCAGAGGATCAATATCTGGCACTGTCAGATTCAGGAGAAGCTTATAAATCAATATATTCTTCCAGAAACTGAACCCTATATTCAGGACAACAAAAAACTCAAGGTTGCATTAGTTGCTTTACTGCTAACAAGTATGTCCCAAACAGAGAGAAGATTTTCCTGATGCAGAATATCGAAATCAATCAAAATTTGTCAATCCTAGAAATCTTAAAACTTTCATATCAACAGACTTTTGCCTCCCCCCACCTTGAGATCAGACTGCACCTGTTGTATTTATTCATTTGATTTAAATAGCCATCCATCTCACAAGTGACACTGGGCAGCATACAATTAAAAAGAATTAAAACAACACAAAATAAATTTAGATGGCACCAAGTAAAGCTGTTAGGCTATAGAGGTTAAGATAACCAGGAAGCGGGGCCCTTAACACACATGGGGACGCAGGCACCCAACCAAGTCTTCATAGTCTTATGAAACACCAACAAGGTCAGGATCATCCTGATGTCTGAAAGGAGACCACACCAGTGCCAGCCTCACAGGTGCCCATCAGGGCTTGTCCAGAATAATGGCAAAGGGCCAAGCACTTAACTGGTGGCATAATAAGTGAAAAAGAAAAGAGCACCTGTGATCCCGTGATCTCAAAAGAAAATCAGCTTCATAATCACATGGCTTTGACAAAACTGATGATCAGGAGACTGCCAAAACAGTTTTCTTGGGCACTCTTCTTGCTTCTGCCTTAGAAGTATTCACAAGAGCTTGAGCGTGCCTTGGCCATCACAAGCAGGTGCAAACAGAACACAGTCAGGTGTGTATGCTCTAGCTCAGGGGTAGGCAACCTTGGCTCTTTTATGACTTGTGGACTTCAACTTCAACTTCAACTTCAACTGCCTTGGTGGAGCAGTGGGCTAATGCCTCCTCAAGTAACACCAGCAGCCTGCAATCAGTGCAGGTTCGCATCCCACCAGGCTCAAGGTTGACTCAGCCTTCCATCCTTCCCAGGTAGGTAAAATGAGGACCCAGATTGTTGGGGGCAATTAAGCTGACTTTGTAATAATGCCACTTGGGGGGCGCGGCGTGAAAGCCCTAATAAGCAGGCATATACATAGAATGAAGGCTACTGCTAAGCTTGTAAGCCGCCCTGAGTCTTCGGAGAAGGGCGGGATATAAATGGAATTTAAAAAAAAAACTCCCAGAATTCTGGGAGTTGAAGTCCACAAGTCATAAAAGAGCCAAGGTTGCCTACCCCTGCTCTAGCTTCTACCAGCCTTAAAAGGTTGGGAGGAAAGAAAGCTCGAGACTAATGCTGCTGCTTCATGAATAAGTTATCCTGAGTGATACTTCCTTCCTTGTTACCTTTTATAATAATAATAATAATAAAAATGTTCTTGCTGTTAAATATGCAGATATAAAAGGTACCATAAAATAAGACTAGTGTACCAAATTCAGCAAAGCCCTCAATCCTCTCTCCTCTCCCATTCAAATTATCAACATTATCAGTAGCTTCATTTTATAATAAAAGTTGAATATGGGAATGAGGAATAGAAAAGAAGGAAGAATAGATTAGATAGCTAGATGTGGTATTATCCTTTCAACTCACAGGATTATTGCCTAATTTAAAAAATGCAAATTATTTGTTGGCAGGTCTCTAGGTCACTAGCGTTTGAATGACATCAGTTGCATCAGAAATCAGTAGGGAAAAATGGCCGACACTTCTGCAAGGAAATTCATAAAATGAAATCATTAATTTGAACAGACCTTAAGACATTTTAATATTATTGGCTGTACAAAGCTAAGAGGAAAGAACATTCAGAGGTTAGGATAAAAAAGTATTAAAATGAGGGTGGTATTTAATTAAAAATAAAAGTAACACAAGTTTTTAATAAAATCCCTATTAAAGGTTTTGCTTAAAAAGAGTGTATTTTCTTTTTCTTCTCCTCTTCCTCCATAAACGATGAGGAGGAGGAGGAGGAGGATGACAATTATGATGATGATGACGATAGAAACTATGAAGGAGCCACTATGTGATTTTTAAGGGTTTTAAAATTTTTATTTATTTATATCCCATCTTTATTATTTTTATAAATAACTCAAGACAGCAAACATATCTAATATTCATTCCTCCTATTTTTCCCGCAACAACAATCCTATGAGGTGGGTTGGACTGAGAGAGTCACTGGCCAAAGGTCACCCAGCGGGCTTTCATGCCTAAGGTGAGGCTAGAACTCATGTCATGCCTTAGCCACTAGACCAGGGGTAGGCAACCTTGGCTCTTTTATGACTCATGGACTTCAACTCCCAGAATTTCTGAGCCAGCATGTCTGGCTCAGGAATTCTGGGAGTTGAAGTCCACGAGTCATAAAAGAGCCAAGGTTGCCTACCCCTGCACTAGACCAAAGTGGCTGAATGAAATGAAGAACAGGAATAAGAACATGAGGACAAAAATGACTCAGCCTTCTTTTAAGTTTCCCACAGTTCTTCTAGATCACGAACTGGTACATAGTCAAGGGCAGGCTCAGAATTATTTAGAGTCTTTCAGAACTTAACTTGATCATTTGGAACTTGTCTAAAAGTTCTACTCTGAAGCATAGATTCATCTACTTGCTTTTGTTTTTGCCATGTAAGTGTAACTTTGAATCCTGTTTTCTTTGCCAAATAGAAGTGTTTTGGTCTTCGGTGTACCAATTTTAAATCTATGCTTCTTATTGTAACATACAATCTAGCATTTGCTCAAATTAGGTTATCATAGATAGGAAAGTGAAACAGGGAATGTACAGTAGGTTGGTTGATTTAGAGAAAGTATATAACAAAGTAAGTTGGCGTGAATTAGACATAAAAGTGTATGTGCTTTTCTATGCAGTTAATGCTCTGCTATTGACTGAGAACTTAAATAATCTGCAGTGACTATTAGACTGCATTATGCAATAACCAAATACCCTAAAAAATTACCAAAATATTGTACAATATCTGTACATTTTGGTAGACAAAAAATGAAACTGACAAGACTGTCAGCTTCCACCTTAATAAACAGTTTGTCAGAAGTCAGAAGTTTCTACATCAAATAAAAATAACAGAAAGTAAAGGACTTCATTGATGGTATGAAGAAATAATTCCATTTTTAGCAACTCCAGCTAAGGTAGAGTAGTAGAATACTACGTTGTCATCCAATTAATTAAAAAGGAAGGACAAGGAAAATATCCATTTCACTCTATCTACATTTGTTTCAAACATTTATACTGCATCATATTAAAGGCCTTTTCAATTGTTTATTTATATAGTTATCCATCTCACATAAATGAGTGCATAAAGTTAGAACAGACAAGTTTACCAAGCATGACCCCCCTCCCCCCAAAAATAAATCACTGACCACACCCGTAATACTGCATCCAATTTTAGTCACCCCAATATAAATAAGATGTTGAGACACTGGAGTGCAGAGAAGAGCAAAAGGACGATTAGGGGGCGTGTTCTGTTCCAGCCTACAACCGGCCCTGTTTGTGTATCAGGGGCAACTCCTTTTTCCTTTTTACAGACTCTCTCAGAATGTCTTCAAACGGTTGCCTTCAGCAACCAGCCCCACCCACACCTTCCCCTTTTATTATCAGTTCCAAGGCATGGCTTCTCACTGCCTTCTCCTCCTCTCACTGAGTTGCCTCATTGATTTTCTCTGCTCTGCTCTGCTGGATTGCCTTCTGCTTCTAGCGCCTCTGAAGAGATTCAGCTGTGACTCATCTAAGTCCGACACCTCGTGCTCACACAGCTGGGCCTCATGGAGGGGCCAGACTTAGAGTCCTGCAGTGCATCAGAACCTCCCTCCGACACCAAAGGCTCTCCAAACCTCTCCTCCTCCTCCTCCGATTCATCAGACTCAGCTGCTGGGAGCACAGCCTGACACTGAATCACAACAGGGCAAGAGGCTAAAACCATAGCCTTGGTGGAGCAGTGGGCTAATGCCTCCTTAAGTAACACCAGCTGCCTGCAATTAGTGCAGGTTCGCATCCCACCAGGCTCAAGGTTGACTCAGCCTTACATCCTTCCGAGGTAGGTAAAATGAGGACCCAGACTGTTGGGGGCAATAAGCTGACTTTGTAATAATGCCGCTTGGGGGGGGGGGGGAAAGCCCTAATAAACAGGCATATACATAGAATGAAGGCTATTGCTAAGCACATTGGTTTGTGCTTAAATTGTAAGCCGCCCTGAGTCTTCGGAGAAGGGCAGGATATAAATGGGATTAAAATAAATAAAAATAAAACATATAAAGAACAGTTGCAGGAACTGGGTATGTCTAGCCTAGTGAAAAGAAAGACAAGAGGAGACATGACAGCAATGCCCAATATTTGAAAAGCCACCATAAAAATGAGTCAACCTATTTTCCAAAGCACCAGAAAGCAAGACAAGAAGGAATGGATGGAATCTAATCAAGGAGAGAAGCAACCTAGAACTAGAACTAGAACTAAGGAGAAATTTCCTAACAGTGAGAACAATTAACTAGTGGAATGCCTTGCCTTCAGAAGCTGTGGGTGCTCCATTATTATCATCATTAAAATGCTTCACCATTTTAAGAAGAGAGTAGACAGCCGCTTGTTTGAAATAGTCAGGGCTTTTTTTCTCATAAAACATTCAGAACGGAGTTCCGGCACCTTTTTTGGATGGAACCTTGTAGGGTAGGCAAGGCGGGTTGTATGACATGTGTGAATTCCGGCACCTTTTTCTTTTACAAAAAAAGCACTGGAAATAGTATAGGGTCTCCTGCTTGAGCAGGGTCCAAGGTCCCTTCCAACACTGTTATGTTGAATAGTGGAGTCCAATGCCTGGGAAACAGCCAGGTCTTCAATGCCTTGTGAAAGGCTGATAGGATTGGAGCGTTCTCTTCCTTCTGCTGTTCCATAGAGCAGATGCTGCCACTGAGAAGGCATGATTTCATAATCCAGAAAAGATGGCACTGTTTAACAGAAGGGGCCTGGGCATGCCCTTTCTGATAGGTTTGATGGGGCAGGCAGAAAAGAGAAAGGTGTTCCTATAAGTAACCTGGCCCTGTACCACGGAGGGCATTATAGGTATAGACCAGGGGTAGGCAACCTTGGCTGGCTCAGGAATTCTGGGAGTTGAAGTCCACGAGTCATAAAAGAGCCAAGGTTGCCTACCCCTGGTGTAGACCATCACCTTGAATTGTACTTGGAAGCCTACTGGGAGCCAAAGCAGTATGTGGAGCAGCAATGTTCCATGGGCATAACAAGAAATGCAAAAACTATCCTCACGATAGCAGCATCCAATAAACAGCAAATGAACCTATTGCTGATTATAATTTTTGTGAATGTATAATCACGACCTCAATTGTAATCTGTTATCAGATGCTTGGCAACCTAAAACCAGATTACACAGGATGAATATTATGCGTAATATTGTATTTTTACATCAATGTTTAACAAGGAAATGGGATGATAGACTGCACATCAGCAGGATATTTTCCAGTCTATAAAACTGCAATTATATTATATTCCTCAGCGAAGGTGACAAGAAAAGTTTGTATCGGTATTATTACACACTTCCAATTGCCTTGGGGCAAAGAATGCAATGTGGATCTTATATCACTTAATGCATAACCATTTGGAGTAGAACTTTTTTGTTCTCACAGATCTAATGGTATATATTATTTCTTGGAGCTAAACAGGCCATTATTTATGTAGTAAAATCAGTGGTGGGATTCAAATACGTTCTCTGTGTGGATGCAGTTTCCGGAGGTCCATTCTGGGCCTGGGCAACAAAAAACTAGCTAGTGGTTCTGCCCAAGTGGTGAAAACCAGCTGAATCTCACCACTGAGTAAAATCATTATTTTATAGCCCTCCATTCAACTTACTTCAGATGTCATGAATAAAATGTGAATCTGTATTTTACTCCAAATAACAGATAAAATCCAGTGCTTTCAAAGCAGTCCAAGTCAGTCAGTTGTTTTTTTACATGCACTAATAATATTTCTTTTTTACGTATACAGTACTGTTTCTCTCGGTAAACTTGGCATACAGAATTTTTGTTGATCTCAGAGCACTAGTGTAATTATAATACATTCTCCACTATGGTTTCAAAGGCATCTGAGACGGATAGAAAAGGATCTTGGATTTTTTATTTTGGCAATTACTTTACATTGGTTTTGAAGGTCTCAAGAGTAGACAGAAAAAGAGAGTAAATTTGAGCTAAAATATTATTTATATTTTGATCGAAAAATTGCTCAAAAGTATCCATTACATACTGTATATTTGTGAAGATTCTACTGTGAAAAAACCCAAGTGTCAGATATTTATGAACTAAAGACCACCTGAAGAAATGTGAATTGCAGTGCAACTAAAATGTAATAGGGCAAGAAAATATGAAAATGGCAAGGCAACAGAATTCAATGAAGCAGCACTGAGGGAATGGGACAACTTGCCATAGCCAACTCTCTGCGACCAACTCATTACGGCCAACTTGCCGCTGAACAACTCACAACAGCCAACATGCCATGGGACAACTCACTGCGGAACAATTTAACAATTCTATTTAATTATTTAAAATAAATAAAAAATGATTTTTATTTTTGTCGATCACATTTCATTTTGTCCTTCCTTTTGCAT
This sequence comes from Vipera ursinii, assembly GCF_947247035.1. Taxonomy (NCBI): domain Eukaryota; kingdom Metazoa; phylum Chordata; class Lepidosauria; order Squamata; family Viperidae; genus Vipera; species Vipera ursinii. The sequence goes on from NC_139513.1 coordinate 68,334,652, forward strand.
CCTTTCTTTAATGATTTTGTTCCATCATTTCTTTGTTATTAGTGTAACTTTTGTCCAGCAACCAGTTGTCCTGTGGTGAGTTGGCCATGCTGAGTTGGCCCACAGCGAGTTGGCCGTGGCAAGTTGGCCATGGTGAGTTGGCCATGGCGAATTGTCATAGACCCCAGCAATGAAGTGGTATCTTCGGCAATCCTCGTGTGGTCTTATTCAATCCAAAATGAAAATAAGATCAGCACCTAATAGAACAGCATAGCACATTTCAAACCAGTGATAGTTATCTGTGATGATTTCATAAATGCCATAAGACGTCTAACAAAAAAAACTTTGATGAAGGTTTAAGGAAGTCATTCAGGAAAACATTAAATGCAGCAATCTACAAACAAACAACTAATAAAACATATGAAAAAGTAAATAACATTAAAAGCAGACAAAAATCCCCCCAAAGGATATTACAAAAATCCCCCCAAAGGATATTACAAAAACTAAAAAGAAACCCCCTGCCAAAGTCTATGGGGACACTGAACTGGGGGACACTCAAATGACAATAAAAGAACTGATCCTTTACCCAGGCCAGGCTATCCCCTCTAAGAACTAGTGTGTGTGGGGGGGGGGCACAAGGAATGAAAAGGCATTGAAAAGATTGCCACATGATTTCACAACCAGAAACAATTCAACAGCAGCTGGGTTGTAATGTTTTTCATGTCAGTGTTCAGGGACTAACAAAAAATTAGTGGAAAAGAACATGTGATTCCTTTTTTGCTTTGCTGCAAATGGACTTCAATCCACTTGTGGACTGTCTTTGGAGGAAAATCCGGAAAACTCAGTATCATCCTTGTTTTCCAAAGATTTCAGTTCAATTCAAGGATTCTGATTTGTCATAACAAATGATTGTTATTTTGATCCAAATAGAACCAGAAACACATAAAATAGCCAGCTTCAGTTTCAAGCATATATTCTCAGGCAGTGATAAACTCTCACACCTTTTTTTATGAAAGTTGCTATACTTGCTTACTAGTGTAAGGAATATTTAGACAATGTAAATTATGTCTGTGGTAAAAACTCAGTAGGCAGATCACTTCACTCTTTTAATTTTCAAAAAAACATTTGTCGTGCAAGTTGTTTATCAGGTTTTCCAAAGGAATAATTCCTGTTTCATATGAACCAATAACCAGGATTATGATTTTTAAAGATCAAAATATATACTGAGAACCTCCGGTTTGAATTCTCAAATGTTGATGCAAATTCTCCACTGAATTTTTTATCTGCATAAATACAATCATTCTAAAGTTTGTATATCACAGGAAAGTGTTGCTAAAAGTTTAGCTTTGTTTTCACTTTCATTTTCTACAGATGAGGGATGGACACAGCAGAGTCTTTCTGCTTTGCAGTCAGATCAACAGACTCCTCTCCCTTAATTTTCTTTGTCATCCCAAAGATTCTGTTGACTTAGGTACACGTGCCATTACAATACTTTGAAAACTTTGTTAGAGAAAGCATGCGTAAAGTAAATAATACCTATGTATAAATCAATACATATAATTTCTGACAATTATTAGGGATAACTACAAACCTACAAAGCCCTACATGGCATGGGTCCGGAGTACCTTAGGGAGCACCTGCGACCAGCATCAACTTCCCTCCGCCCAGTGCGCTCCCACAGAGAGGGCCTCCTCAGGGTGCTGCCGTTCGGAGAATGCCGTCTGGTGACCCCCAGGGGGAGGGCGTTCTCTGTGGGTGCGCCTGACCTGTGGAACCGTTTACCGGTTGAGCTCCGGATGGCTCCCGACCTTCGCTCCTTCCGATGCGACCTAAAAACCTATTTGTTTGTACAAGCCGGCCTGGTCTGATGGGTTTTGTTTTAATTATTGTTTTAATGTAATTTATTTTCTGCATTTGGGCACTAGGGTTTAATTTGTTTTAATTTCTGTATTTTGGGTATTTTGATATTTATGTCCCTGTTCACCACCCTGAGTCCTTCGGGAGAAGGGTGGTATACAAATAAAATAAAATAAAATAAAATAAAATAAAATAAAACAAAACAAAACAAAACAAAATAAAATAAAATAAAATAAAATAAAATAAAATAAAATAAAATAAAATAATAAAATAAAATAATAAAATAAAATAAAATAAAATAAAATAATAAAATAAAATAAAATAAAATAAAATAAAATAAAATAAAATAAAATAAAAATAAAATAAAATAAAATAATAAAATAAAATAAATAAATAAATAACTGCATTTTGCGAAAAGGAATTTTATGTACCTTAGGAAACCTGATTCACATTCTTCTCATCATAATACAATATCCTTTTCTGTTATACTTAGACTATCCTACATTGCACAATGTCATACCTCGAACCCCAAAAGGGAAGGCACTCTAGTCTGATTCTAGATTATGTACCATGCACAGACTTTGGAAAAGGTCAATACCATTATCTCAGTATAAAACATTATTAGAATAGCCATTGAGGTCAGATATGGAGAAGGTCCTTTTCTTGAATCTATAATTGAGGGGGTAAAAATCATAGGAAAGACTTCTGTCCAAGATGCTATAAACTTACCTGCAGTTAGAATCAAGCTGGTAGCTTAGTTGAAACTATGTTGCTTTAAAGCAGATAGCTGCATATCTACAAAATGAATTGTTTATGTTCTTAACGTGTACATTATGTTATTAAGAACAGTAAAGTAGATTTCCTTGGCACTTCAAAGCAGTGCACACTTTATAATTCATAGGTACCTGTAATATCTGTTTGATCATCATCAGTTTCTACTGCTGCTGCAGCTGCTCTGTTTTTCTTCTCCAGCTCTTTCATTTCAGGCACGTAGAAGTCCCCTTGACGTGCAAGAGGGCATATAAAATAGATTTTATCTCCTTTGTAGATCTCCAATCTAGGATGGGCGCATAGTTTCCGCTCCTAAAATAGATAAGGCACATAAGCATTGAAGATATATTTCTCTCTACCATTGTGTTACAATTAATAAATGCATTCCTGGGCACTATATCAAGATTAGGAATTGCCAGGTTGTAGTTTCTTGGTATTCCAGGGTGATGTTCCCATCTTTAGCATGATTGCTATGATATATTCAGCCAATCCAATGTTCTTTATCATTTTCGGACACCATGAGATCAAATTTATAAATGGTTCAGTATCTTGTGAAAATGGGAAAGGGCTTTAAGGCTCTGAAATAAAACATATAACCAATTGCAAAGCTCTGAGAGTGCTTAGCAGATCAATGAACTCCTTCAAGGAGCTGATCCATATTTCATTGTGCTAAATTATACAGCCCCTGCTTTGAGCACCAATTCCAAATGGTGTGAGATTCATTTTAGAAAGACCATATGACATACAGCAGCGGTTAAAAAAAAATCTGAGAAAGATTTCAATCTGATACCACTTCTAAATTTTCATGAGAAAGCTGTCATTAAAGTTTCCTCATTTTCTCTTCCTGGTTTATCTATAAGCTTACTCCAAGCTCAGCTGCATTTGGAAAAGGCCAAACGTTAAACGGCAGAGAATTCTATTTTTCATATAGAAAGACCATCGAGTCCTGATATATTCTGGAAGGAGGAGAGGAGAGGAGAGGAGAGGAGAGGAGAGGAGAGGAGAGGAGAGGAGAGGAGAGGAGAGGGGAGAAGATCTGAGATTCTTGAGAAAAAGTAATATATGTAGCTCAGGGCTACACTGTCGAGTCTTGGATAATTTCTGAGCTCGCTTGTTTGCTTGCAGACATCTCTTTATCCAACTAGGTAAGGTGATCAATTCTTGCAATCTTCAATCCTTGGGAGAGACAGCCAGAAGGACTGTGTTATTCTTTACTCACTAAAAATGCTAATCAAGTTTCTAAATTTGGGTAAATAAAGCATGAATTAATCCAGGTAAAAATATCTTAATTATTTTCAGTCAGTTAACCTCCTAAAATTATTACAGCACTGATTATTGGGGGGAGGGGTTTGTTAATATTGATTTAAACATTTTAATTTATTTTCTATTACAGTACAATCACAACAAAAAGACTATCTGCAAATGGAAAATAATATCATAGGGTATACTGACTCTTCTCTGAAAAACAGGCAGTCATTTCATTAATTTTTGTCAGCTCTTTCAGGAAGAGACATTTTACAACCAATCAGTTCCTTGAGCCTAATGCAGTTAGCTGTATTTTCAGCACTTTCACCTCAAAGTCCTTTGGGTTCCTTCACACACAACATCCCTGGCTTGTTTTACAATTCCAAAGGAAGCATTTCTAGAAGAACAGCAACTTTGAATGATAAATGAACTACACATAATGTTCATAGATATACAGTAGATGACAAATATGATACTGCCATTACTGTCCAATTCTCCTCATACAGTTTTATGCCAGGTGGCATACTCAAATACTTTGGCCACCTAATGAGAAGGAAGGACTCACTGGAGAAGAGCCTAATGCTAGGAAAGATTGAGGGCAATAGAAGAAGGGGACGACAGAGAATGAGGTGGCTGGATGGAGTTACTGAAGCAGTAGGCGTGAGCTTAAATGGACTCCAGAAGATGGTAGAGGACAGGAAAGCCTGGAGGAACATTGTCCATAGGGTCGCAATGGGTCGGACACGACTTCGCAACTAACAACAACAACATATTGTCCACTCCTTCTGCTCCCTGTTCACTTCCTATTCCCACCCCAAAACTATTGTTGCACTTCTTAATTCTATGTTCACATAAATGAAAACAAAATCAGTCACAATAAGTACAATCTATATCAACAAAGATTGCAATTTTGCACAGGCTGTGTCCAATCTTTAATCTAGTTTTTGAAATACACATCACAGTAAACTTCTTCAACCATCCATCACCATTAAACTATAGGGAATAAAACTGCAGGGAATAAAACTGCCCAAATTCCAAGCCAGGATAGGATGTCATTTTGGAAACATTGGAACAAGAGCCAAAAGGAGGTGTTTTGGTCTTCCCCACCAGCAATCAACACCCAGATGAGCATAGATTAATGCCGAAATTAACATCGGACCAACAATTAGGAAGTAATCAAGGAACTGCCAAACAAGCTACCGGTAACAGAAAACAGCCCTCCAGGACCACTCCAACAAACATTGACAGGGAAGCCACTGGAATATAAATTGAGAGCAAACTCCATTCCCTACTAGTACTGAAGATTTTACTTACTTTGGGTAATGAAAAGTCTGCAAGAAAACAACCAACCTCAGAGATCCCTCATTTCAAGCCTGAGCCACAAATTTCCCTTTATCGAAATGAAACACTGAAAATACAAGCTGCCAAAAATTATTGTTCTCAATACCACAGATCATAGTATGTTCTGAACTAGATTAGGGGATTAGAAATAGGAGCACCGCTCTTTGATAGTTCACCTCCTCTAAGGTTAGTTCATTCAGTGTTGGTAGGGAAAGAGAGAGCTAGCTTTGGGACTCTGGTCTGTAAGATGCCTCAGAGCTTGACCCTCTTTCTCCACTCCGATTTAAAATCTATATGAAGCTGTAGGGCAGGGGTCTTCAAACTTGGCCCTTTTATGACTTGTGGGCTTCAACTCCCAGAATTCCTCAGCCAGTGTGAGAAGGAAGGACTCACTGGGGAAGAGCCTAATGCTGGGAAAGATTGAGGGCAAGAGAAGAAGGGGACGACAAAGAATGAGGTGGCTGGATGGAGTCACTGAAGCAGTAGGCGTGAGCTTAAATGGACTCCAGAAGATGGTAGAGGACAAGAAGGCCTGGAGGAACGTTGTCCATAGGGTCGCGATGGGTTGGACACGACTTCGCAGCTAACAACAACAAGCTGTAGGGTCAAATCATGTGCTGGCATAGGGTTGTATCTAGCAGTATGTTGATAATATCACCGATACCTGAATTACATTCATTTTCAGTAAATCTCTGAGTGCAATTCCAGGTTCTGGCACAGGGCTAAGATACTTGATGGATTGCCTGTGTCTGATGGCTTCTGCTTATTCCACCAGATCCAGCAGGCTGGGCAAGCTCTAGATGCCTTCTGTGAAAACAGAGCCACTTTATAAAACCTAGAAGCAAGATTTCTCCATTGCAGCACCTTGCCCACACCATGTTTGGATGGTCACATTTCTGTTGGCATTCTGGAAGGCCTTAAAAACCTGCCTTTTCCCTCAGGTTTTAGGGCTAGATGGTTTGCGTTTTTAGCCTCTACTGACCGAATTCAGTGTTTTTTGCGTGGCTACACCGAGTTGTTTGATTAGAATGGACAGTCGTATAAATTCATATCAAAGATTAATAACGCACTTCCTAGGGTCAGCATTGTTTAATGTGTCCCTTTTTACTTTGCTTTCTTTTAATGTTGATTTGGTTTTCAAGTAATGAGCCATCCTGAATTTTGGGGACAAAGTGAATCGTATAAACACCAAGCACAGGTGGAATGTTTATGCTTTCAAAGATTTTTTTCCCCTCTGCTAGCTGGGGAACTTAAACCTTGATAATATTTTGCTCTGTGCTTCAGCTTTTAAAACATGTTCATGCCAGGAATCAAGTTCTTATCTTCCTTTCTTTTTTTCTTTTCTTTTCTTTTTGGCAACTGTGGAAAACAGATGTTACTCTGCAACCTTTTCTTAATGCACTCAGCAGTGCTGATCCAAGAGAGTGCCAGCTAGTGTTTCTAGCAGGAACATGCCAAAGTTGGAATCCCTACTTTCAGCCTGAAGAAACGACTCCTACGAGCTCTTTCTTACTCAAAGCTTCTCCATGTTTTTAAAGACAGATAAAAGAAGTTATTTCTATGACTGGATGTAAAGACTGTGTTTGGAATTCCTTTAAGTCCTGGCTATTTTCCCAGACAAAGGAGGCTGGGAGTTTAGATGAGCCCAGATGGATGGGTTGCTGGTTTCCTCAGTTGCCATAGGATAGTTGTCTTCCATTAGCATTTGGTGTACAGGTGGTCCTCGACTTGCAACAGTTTGTTTACTGACTCTTCAAAGTTACAGCGGCACTGAAAAAAGTGCGTTATGACTGTTTTTCACACTTGCAGCCATTGCAGCTTCTCCATGGTCACGCGATCAAAATTGAGTCGCTTGGCAACTGACTCATATTTATGACAGTTGCAGTGTCCCGGGGTCATGTGATCCCCTTTTGTGACTTTCCGACAAGCAAAGTCATTGGGGAAGCCAGATTCACTTAACAACCATGTTACTAACTTAAGAATTGCAGTGATTCACCCAACTATGGCAAGGAAAGTCATAAAATGGGGGCAAAACTCACTTAAGAAATATCTTGCCCAAAAGAAATTTTGGGCTCAATTGTGGTCGTAAGTCGAGGACTACCTATTGTTTTGGCATTTTGTTAGTCACCCAGAGTCACATTTGCAAGATGAAAAACCATATAATTCTATTAAGTTAGGTAAATAAGAAAAAAAGTAGCCATAATCTATTATATCCTGCTTTTCCCTTACCTGTATGTTAGATAGAATTTCTTAATTTTAATAGCATTCTTAACAATAACAACAACAGCAGCAACAACAATAATAATAATAAAGTTGGAAGGGACCTTGCAGGTCATCTAGTCCAATCCCCTGCTCAGACAGGAAACCCTATACCACTTCAGACAAATGGCTGTCCAGTCTCTTCTTAAAGACTTCCAGTGTATTCATAAACTTCAGTATGTTTGATTAGCAATGCCAGTTCTAAACATTTCTGTTGTCAACTAAATAAGGAAAGTGGATTGAATGGCAAAAATGTGAATTAAAAAGAATCCTGAACCACAGAAGATCAAAGAAGGTAGGCTGCAATGGGTTGGGCAGGGAAGGGACTTTGCGCTGAATTAACCACTGGTTGTTTAATGAACACCTATACTCTGCCCACTAGCATCTGTATAACTCTGTATGTATTATCATTTCCACAAAATGTACATCTCAGGATGTCGGGGTGAGTTTCTTTATGAAAAAGCTAAGGGTGGGAAGGAGGATGTTTCTCCTAAATAAATAGCAAAGTGTGGCAGACTTGTGGTAATGTCCTCAAATAGCCTCTGTTGATCATGGCTCAGCTAATATGCTATACAACAGGCTTCTAGTCAAAAATCATGGGAAGTAAATCTTCCATTATGTCCGGGAGAGTTGTGCACAGTTTTGAATTAGCAGTAGAAGTTTGTGAAAATGAAGAGAAAAATAAATTAAGTTACAAGAAATTTTGACCGTGTCTCGGTAGAAAAAACAAATAATTTAAATGTTTCTAAATAAATGAATGGCTCATAATCATTTAAAGCAGTCATTTTAGCCTTTTCAGTATTCGTGGTGTCTTTCTTCTCTCTTTGTCTCTTGCTGTCACTCTGTTTTCCGCAATAATGGCAGTAGAGTGAGTTTGAGTTTCATCCATCATAAGGCTGCCGTGTAACAAAAAGAACCAACTTGTAGAGAAGTCAATTTATTTCAATTTCCAGGGATAGGAACAGCATCTTTGACCTCTGCTGTCTGGAAGAAGAGGACCTATCTCCTTGTAAACAACTACACAAATGCCTCCTATTGAGATTTCCCTAAGCTCTTTATTATGATTAAAGAGCATCCACAGCATTTATCTGTGATGAATGAGGATGGTAGAGTCTTACACAATCTGGTTTCTATCATACATTGCCTGTAATCCTTCCTGAAGAATTGCATGAGTTAAACTAAGACTTTTGAGTGCACAACATTGAGCAAGTCTAGTGCAGTGATGGTAAACCTTTCAGAGATGGAGTGACCAAAAACCGGCCCCACCACGCCCGCTCTGCCCCCACCACGCCCACAAGGCCACCCACCACCTCCACAGCCAGCCACAGATCACCCAGGCGGCCCAGCAGTGCCATGGCAGCCACATCCTCCGCCCGTGACTGCGTGCAATGGGTGCGAGGGCGGAGTCTTGTACCGGCTGCCATGTCCTTGGCTGTGCTGCTCCGCGCAGGCCGCACTTGGGGGTAACTCTCCTCTGGGGGGGGCTGCTAGTGAGGAGATGGTACATGTGCTTACGTAGAGCGCTCGGAGTGCCACCTCTGGCATGTGTCCCATAGTTTCACCACCACTGGTCTAGTGTAAAGGTTTGAGTCAGACATCACTCCTTCTGCTCAGGCATGTGGAAGACACTTTTGACCTGATGGCATCATACTTTTTTGCGTCTTCCCTTGAAGTTCTCTAAGTTGTTTTAGAAAATAGAGAACCGATTTTACTGGGAAGCTAATATTTGTTGGTTCGATAAGTATTACTCTTTTTTTAATAAAAAAGCATGCACACTTAATGTTATCAGGTGAATGAAGCTGCAAATCAGTACATACCAACTGACTATCAATCAAGGAACAGAGGCTCATTTAATGCTCCTTGGGGGAACTGAGAGCAGCACATGATGCAAATTGGTGAGGCCACATTACATATTTGAGCAAGACTGAAGATTTTTTTAAAGGGGAATTGCCTTTTTTATTTAGTTAACTTATTTTAGAGAATGAATTATAGTTTTTATGGCAGAAAACTGTGTTGCTGAATTTGCTATCCTAGGCCTCTAGAGATAGCAAAAAAGAAAAAGAAAACAGGTTCAGAATTAAATTTAGCCCAAAGACTCAAAGTCTATTTACAATTCCTTTATCTAAGTGCAATAGCTTAAATGTCTTTTTTCTCAGATACACCCACAAAATTACTAAAATATTTATGTAATACTAGTGGGCAATTGGAAGCCCAATGCCTATACACACTCTCTGATTATTCTATATATCCCGATGAGCATTTGCCTCATTTACTGATTAATTACAGTACTGTAGCTTGCTTGAATCAAAAGTTGGAATTAAGATTGCCGGGAGAAATATCAACAACCTAAGATATGCAGATGATACCACTCTGATGGCAGAAAGTGAAGAGGAACTAAGGAGCCTCTTGTTGCGAGTGAAGAAGGAGAGTGCAAAAGTTGGGTTGAAACTCAACATTAAAAAAACCAAGATCATGGCATCCAGCCCTCTCAATTCCTGGCAAATAGATGGGGTAGAAATGAAGGTAGTGACAGATTTTATTTTCCTAGGCTCCAAGATCACCACAGATGGGGACTGCAGCGAAGAAATTAAAAGACTTTTGCTCCTGGGGAGGAAAGCTATGGCAAATCTAGACAGCACATTAAAAAGCAGAGACATCACCCTGCCAACAAAAGTGCGTATAGTCAAGGCTATGGTCTTCCCAGTTGCAATGTATGGCTGTGAAAGTTGGACCATAAGAAAGGCTGAGCGCCAAAGAATTGAAGCCTTTGAACTATGGTGCTGGAGAAGACTCCTGCGAGTCCCTTGGACTGCAAGGCGATCAAACCGGTGAGTCCTAGAGGAGATCAACCCTGACTATTCTTTAGAAGGCCAGATCCTGAAGCTAAAACTCAAATACTTTGGCCACCTAATGAGAAGGAAGGACTCACTGGAGAAGAGCCTAATGCTGGGAAAGATTGGGGGCAATAGAAGAAGGGGATGACACAGGATGAGGTGGCTGGATGGAGTCACTGAAGCAGTAGGCGTGAGCTTAAATGGACTCCAGAAGATGGTAGAGGACAGGAAGGCCTGGAGGAACATTGTCCATAGGGTCGCGATGGGTCGGACACGACTTCGCAACTAACAACAAATTAATTTGAACTTCATGCAACCTTCATCTTGAATGACCCATAACTATTAAACCACTGACTCATCTTTACTTAAAATACAAATTTCTTAAAGTAGACCTTAACAATGGTTACTAGTTCGTAACTACTTTTATAGCTGGCACCATGTAAGCAACATATTAATTACTATGAAAGCAACCATAGAATATCACTTAAATGTAAACAAAATCTTTTCAAGCATGCTAAAAAAAATCATCATACAATAGAACTGTGTACACTACGAACACATCTATAACACTGCACACTTCTAAAGGCAGAAGCTGATTAGGCAGAAAGTAACAGGCCAGACATAAAACCACTGTCTGAACACAGATATTTTTCTTAATCTCAAAACTGGGAAGAAAATTGCCAAAGGCACATTGATTTGAAAGGACAGAACAAAAAAACTTAAGAATTAAACTCGTCCAGAAAGGGAGGGAGAGGGAGAGAACCGTGGAATAGGAACACATTAAAAAAAAATCACACCAGAACTGTAAAAAAATTGTGAGTATTTAGAAAATACTTTAAAAGTAAAATAAAAGAAAACACTGTGTTTTAGTGATAAGAAGCAAACGTTTCCATTCACTAATTGTTCAGATTTATACGGAGAAAGTAGATAAGCCCTGCAGGAAAACATGCCTCGGTCTAAATATTAAAACCAAGATTTCACTGATTCTTCTTTCCATTGACCTCTCTGACCTTCAGATGCAAAACAGAAGAAAATCAGCCGATGTGTGCTGGCCTACCTCTTACCCAAGCGGCCCCCTTTTCAACACTCCTTCCCCACGTACGCTTGTGCACAGTTTTCATTCAGAGAATATACTTTGAGAGGAATACTAGCCAATCCTCAGAATTACAGAAAGAATCGTATCAGAGTGCACTCTCTTCAATATTCAATAGCTGCTGTACTCATTTTCACTTAGGGAACTAGGATGAAAAATAGCTAATGAAATTTGAAGTCCATACGCACAAATTAACGTTTTAAAATGCAGTGACTAAATCAAGAAAAAGAACAAAAGGAGGAGTAATGCTTTACTAAGGTTGGTACAAAAAGGAAAAAAAAAGGAAATGCATTAAAGCATATACCAAAGAATCTGAAAATTCTATTACGTTGTGCCATTTGGCACAAAAATCACATTGCTTTCGCTAAAATAAGAGAGATCGTCTGGGAGAAGAAAATGAGCAATTTTTTTAATAACCTCAAATGTTTATTTCTTAATTCTTTTCTTTTCTTTTTTCCCTCATTCTCTTCCCCACTCCCACCCTGCTATTATGCAAGTACAATTATCCTTTTGGGCCCAAAGCTTGCCATTGCCTTCATCTGCAAACCCAACTCTTCTCAACTTGTTTATTTTAGTAACATGCACAAAATTTCTAAAGAAGCATAACGTTTAGAGGCAATGATGTCCTTCCTCTGCATCAAACAGAAACCATGCAACTGTTTTCTAGCTTCAATTTAAGTTACTGACAAAAAAACAAAACAAAAATGTTCCTATATATGATACCCCTGCTGCACTGCTGCTTCTTGCTGTTGTTACTGCTATTGTTATACAATTTTTCTAGCAATTATTAGAAACTAGTTTCCGTCGATTCCTAAGATATTAATATTTCTAATTGATTTAAGGCATTTCGATACAGATAGTCCTTGAGTTTTTGATAGTAACTGGGACCAAACTTTCTATCACCATGCAATGTCTAAAATTAATCCCTGTGAAACCCAGAAGATAATGCCCATGGAATCAAATTTTTCTCTCCCACTACTGCTAACTCCCTATTTAAGAAGGAGTGGAATCTTAATACAAGGCTGCCTCAAATTCCAAAACTCACCGAAAGAAACTATAGTCCATGGTAGTCCCAAAGGTGCTTTTTCAAAAGGCAACTGGACTTTGTTTTTATTTCCTTAGGATCCAGAGAAGGACTCTTCAGAAAGGAGTGCACAAGATTTGTGCAAGACTGCCTCCTGTACCAATAAGGCACTGAAAACTTCCTGGGCCCAGCTATTCTCTCTCTCCCCCCCCCAACTCTCTCTCTCTCTCTCTCTCTCTCTCTCACACACACACACACACACACACACACACACAAACACACATACACATACAAAGACACATCTGCTCAAGGGAAGAGGAAGAACACAGATCTAGTGAGGTTCATGCCACTTCCTTAGGGTCCCAGACATCACCTCTCCAGTTGACAATACAATATATTGTCCCAGTCACTTCTGAATTTGCCCACACGTAGTCAAACCTCTGGAGAATTTAAGCAAGTTTATCAGCAGATTGTTGTGCAAATTCATCACCACAACAGGATGATACGTGCTCCCAACAAGGGCTTTAACCAAGGCCACCAGATGACAATCTACAATGAATAAAGGCGGCATAGGCTCTTAGGCGCCATCTCACTACAGACTCTGGTCATCTTTCTTTGTTAACACTGAACTAAATGCCTAACAAAGGTGTTTGTCATATTCCTGAGAATATCTCCACAACAAAGGACTAATTTTTGGCTCCACCATCTTCAAAAGAACCAAGCAATGGCTCTGAAACAAAAAGAGATGCAATGTATCCCAATCGATCTGAACTCAAGTGCAATTACTTGGGACTGAGCAACCGTTGCCATGGACACGCTACAGTTTAAAACCTGTCAAATCATGCCATAAGGACACGAATTGAAGTCCACTAGCATTAATAATCGGACAAAAAACAATTGCAATCCAACAGCAAGATCCTGTAGCTCAGGAATGGATCCCTTCAGGCAACAGGGTAGACAATAGATAAACAGGAACTCCATCCTCTCACTAACACCCAGTCTAACACCCTGACATCTATATCCTATCAGTTCTGGAGTGGGTTCCAGTTCAGAGGTAAGCTGTCTTGGAGAATCATTACTAATCATTCAAGATTGGTGCAAGATTTGAAACCCCAAATGATAGATCTCTAAATCACAGCCACTGCCAAACAATACTTCATTCATAAAAGCCAGTCTCATTTAACATCAGGTGCTAAATGAGTGGTGTTTTATTGCAGAATAACATAGCATTTAACCGCACCAAACCTCAAGAACCCTAGCAATCTGGCTTTCCAGATTCAGGAATGAAATGTCAGAATAGCATTGCTGTATCAGCCTAGGCTCCCTCTAAGTCAGCATTCCATCTAACGTAGTGGCCCTTCAGGTGCACCTAGGAAGTACACAAAGAAGATATCAAGACAGCCTTTTCTCCCATTGTTCCCATGATCTTTGTACGTAATGGCAGAGCGCCACCATGACTGTAGGCAGCACCCAGTCATTAAGACTAGCAACCAGTTATAGAAATGCTATTTAGGAAGCTATCAAGGTCCCTTCTGAAGTCATGAAAACTAAAAGCTAACTTAAAACACCACTTTTAGGTAGCACTTAAATTGAATGAAGAAATAAATATCTTGTATTTTATGAGATCTACACAACAAAATTGTATGAAAAAGAAAACGTGTCTGATGTTAAAACACTGAGAACTGACTGCCATTAATATGCATAAGATGTAATATGACGAACAACCCCCCCGCCCTCTGAATCCATAAAAAAATATAACAAGGACCTCTTCCTCTGTTTCATTAGACCTTATCTTTCTGTGAAATTGAATGCAACATAGGGCAGAGGAAAAGAAGCAAATGGTAAAAGTTCTTCGTCCATCCCCAAACTATTTCCAAAACGTATTACTTATCTTATCTACATGTCCTTTATAGAACAATTAGCTGGTTTCTATCTTGGCCAACTCTACTCAAATATAATGCAAAATTCATATAAACTACAGCTAGTATAAACTAGCAGTTATAAGACCAGGTATGTGCCCTATTTGTAGGTACTTCCAAAAGCAATTCAACTCCTATAGTCTTGCCACTTTGACAAATCACTCATTAATAGGCAGATGGACTAGGAAGCAACTAAAGATTAAGGAAACCTTTGATTTAAGCACATCTCTAAGCACATCCTTCCTCACACCACTTATTAACCAGCACCCAGATCCATGGGAATCAGCAACAATTAAACAGGAACAATCAAGGAAGAAAAAAATACTTGTAGGACAAACTACCATATACTGTGTAAACAGTCAACTAAGTTCACTCTGCCATACACTGATGATGTTACCTAGTTTATTATGTAAACTAGTAGTGGTGTAGTGGTTAGAATACATTATTGCAGGCTAATTCTGCTCACTGTCAGCAGTTCGATCCTGACTAGCTCAAGGCTGACTCAGCCTTCCATTCTTCCGAGGTCAGTAAAATAAGGTCCCAAATTATTGGGAGCAATATGTAAACCACTTAGAGAGGGCTATAAAGAACTATGAAGCAGTATATAAGTCTAAGTTCTATTGCTATTAATTAGACATCTGCAAGAAGAAATTCAAGCTCAGAGAACATTAGCATTCAGGAATTCAACCTTGAGCTACATACATTCTCCACTATTGCAAGAGAAATCCCTTGCACCTCTAGATTTTCAAATTAAAGAATCTATGCAGGATCCTATTAGGGTCCATCAAATTGTTCAGTGACCATAGATCTAAGAAAATAGGGCAGTTTTTTTTATAACACTCTGCTGGCCTGTTACTTCTGAAGACATTACTTACTAACTCATGTAACTAATAACATTTCAGAACTGCTATCTTTATGCAAACACCCATGAAGATTTAATTTAATTTCTTCATTAATTCTGATCTGTTGTAGTTATTAAAAACAAGGGAGAAAAGCATAATCTCCTGAATCACAAAACATATGCTGCAACTTCATTAAAAGTTTATCTACAAAAGGAAAGGAATATACATATTATTTCTAACAAAAGGCAGATGTCTCCAAACGGTTACAACAACAATCACACCAACAATAAAATCATCCTAGCATTTTCAGGTAACTAAGTTATCGAAATGAAATAATAATCAGGAAGAGTCTGAAAATGATATTAAATGAAAATAAACAATCCAAAGGGCAACAATCTTTCAAACGTTTTAAGCCTAAATTGTCAAAGCTTTCTCACAAAGCTTAGCTATATATCAAATACGGCCTTTCAGGATTCATACTGGAAATGAGATATTTTTTCATAAGTAATCCTTTATTTATATATTCTCCTTTGGACTCTTTCATGGTAATTTATTCATCTGGCTGTGATTCCATCCTTAATCTGCTACTGATTCAAGTTTTAGGCCTGGGCAATGGTTCAGCTCCCATTCCACCAAAGAGGCAGGTTTTAAAAAGGTTGCATATTGTCTATCCACAAGTCTGAAGACCACAAACAGGACTTTCTAATGATAGCCAGTAGAACAAAGAGTATTGGCAAGCCCAATTTCCACCTATCTGCGCTGCTTTTGGGTAAGTAAGTAGCTTAGTAGCTTAATAGCTTAGTAGCTTAAAGCTTCCCCACCGCCCCCAACAGCAAATACTTAAAGCATTCAATGGTGAGGGATGATCTGCGTTGAAATTCATGTCAGGAGGGCGATATGGGGTGGCCACCCATGACTTAAAATAATACACTGTAAAATTTCATATATTGCTGAATGGCAACTTGCAATAATCCCTATAATTGGACATAACTTCTAGGGACACAAGGAGCTGTACTTAGGAATGTCTGAAATGCCACAAGTTGCTTCTGGTTTAGCATTGCATGAAAAAAGATGGTGATAACTGCCTATAATTTTGTAATCCAAGTCCGGTGCTTTACCTTAGAATTCTTCTAATACCAATAGGAACAGTGCTTTTAGAAAAGTGCAACATACATTAAAATGACAGCTTATTACTGCTGTCAGGAAACAACTACAGAAAATATAGTCTGTCATTCAGTACATGCTTCAGTTAAGAGGTGTGAGAAAGGAAAAGAATGCTGGTTGGTTGGTTGTGACTTATTTAAGTATACAATAAAATTTTAAACATTCTTCTACTGCTTTTACTGCTAAAAGTATGACTCTTTAACCTTACCCCAATTTAGATGCTTGATAGTGTGAAAAAATATGGTAATCAGACTGCAAGAGATTTTATACCCTGTTTTATTTATAGTAATGCCTAAATAATTTCCAAGAGTACAGAAAAATCAGAATGCCTAGCACACGTACAGTAGATATTCACCCCACTCTAATCTATACAATAATCAATTTCTCATTCAATTTAGAATTTCAGGACAAACTATCCTGGTTTAAGAAGTCTAAGCTTTGATTCTGCCCTTAATTTTGGGCAAAGTCCTAGGAGAGTATTACTTCCCTTATGAACTGTTTCAAGGAAGCCCATTCTAGTTAAAAATTTCAACATCAGTTCTGCAAGTCAGTTTCCCCAGGGTTGGGATACAAGCATATCTATTCAAATTTATTTTTTAAAAAATAACAAAATCTGTCAAAAATGATATTAAGGGCAACATTTATGCAAAATATTTGGCCAATAAATTAGAGACATGGTTTATTAGCAATATATTGTAGTACTTACAGAGGAACAGATTGAGTTTAAAACGAGATATTCTCAAATAAATGTTTTGGTTGACCTGATAATTATTTTGTTGTTGTTAGTTGCGAAGTCGTGTCCGACCCATCGCGACCCTATGGACAATGTTCCTCCAGGCCTTCCTGTCCTCTACCATCTTCTGGTATTTAAAACATACCAAAATGCAATTGCTTTTGCTTTTGTTGGTTTCATTTTGCCTTTGTCTGTATCAAAAGAGACAAGTTATTGTCCAAGCTGAGTCAGCTACATCTTGTGCATCTTGACCATAGGCTGAACAAACATGGTTGAGGATCTAGGGGCAGGATGCGAAATAAAAGTTAAAAAAAAGGAATCCCTGGAGATTTTACACCACTAGTCATTGCTGACTGTAGGGGGTGGTGCTCATCTCCATTTCAAGGCCATTGAGCCAGAGGTGCCCAAAGACATTTCCACAGTCATGCGGCTAACATGACATCATGGAGCACTGTTAACCTCTCACCAAAGCAGTACCTATTTACATACTCGCATTTGCATGCTTTCTAACTGCTAGGTTGGCAGGAGCTGGAGCGAGGATCGGAGCTCATCCCATCATATGGCGCTCGGATCTCAAACCTGGGCTGCCAACTTTCCAGCCGACAAGCCCAGTGTCTTAACTGCTGAGCTACACCACCACCTCCAATGGGAAATAAGAGCCTCATTTTCAATCACAGCAAGTTGGAATGGCTTTGGGTTTCATTATAATCTAAATGGGCTTCTTATCTGGGAATTCTCTTAGAATCACAGCCCCAACTCAAAGAGTAGCTAGCGGCTGTAGCCAAGAAGGCCTCTGTACAATCTCATCTTCTGCCCCAGTTAATGACTTTTCCTGGATTGCAGGTTTAAAACACAGAAATTTGGAACCGAAACAGTAAATCAGATACCAAGGCAACTATTAAAAAAGCTGGGGGAGATGATGGAAATCCGAGTATATGGAAAAAAAATGCACAGAAAAAAAAGTGTTTTATGGAGTCCTTGCTGCTCTCTGAACTTGGCTGTTTGCAGTTCAACTCTCAGCTACATATATTTTCTTCTACTGGTAAAGTGTTTTATGACTGTCCACAGGTTTTATTGCATACGATTTAAAGCCAAGACAATTAATAAGTGTGGCATTGTTTAAAATATTACATCTCATTACTATTCAAATCACAGAGATGTGAGAACCCAAGAAGTTGAATATGTCATGGACATCAATATTAAACTGCTATTATATCTTTTATAATAATACAGTTCAAAGAAAGAAAGAAGGGGGAATGATTCTATTAATGAAACTACAAATTAAAAGTGGCTATACAAATAGTCCTCAACTTACAGCCATAATTGGGACCAGAATTTTGGTTGCTAAAGAAAGCAGTCATAAACTAAGACATCACCTGACCTCTTGGCTTAGCAACCACAACCCCAGTATTATCAGTTGCCATTGTTAAGCAAAATCACAGGTTGTTAAGAAGAAGTGCCAGGTAAGAAGTAGGGGATACCTAAGGGGGTTGGGGAGGCCCCGGGAAGCACAAGTGACAAGCTGGAGGCATGCTCTGCTGTGTCATAAAGCCACTGCCATCCCTGGAAGCCTCAGCTACACTAACCCAGTCCAGCAGTGTGCTGCAAAGCTGCCACATCCTGGCAAGTTGCAGCTGCCCACTCAGCCCAGCAGCACTTAACAATTGTAGGGCTGCTGCAACTCTCCCCACCTGCCCATCTCCTGCTGATATGTGTCCTTTTCGCCACCCTCCACAGTGGCATTCAATGGCGGCACAGCAGGGCTGGAGCTAAAGTAGAAGCTTGGAGTCTTCCACTCTCAGGCAGCTACTACCACCAAGTCTCTACTTCAGCTCCAGTTGCCACAAGCCCCACACTGCAATCATGCCAGCACCACTGCGCAAAGCCACAGCCCCTGCTGCCCTGCACTTCCCAGGCTCTGCGGCACCTTGCTGACTTTCCCTGCCATGGGCCCATTCCATGTCAGCGTTTCATTTCTTCTCCAATCCAGTATCTAAATTGCACGTTTTGAAGACGGGATGGGGAACTTGAGAGAATGGGGTTCCTGAAGCACCGTGAGAATAGGGCTTCTGCCGTTCTCCAAGCCAGGCATCCATTCTTGTGATCCTTTGGAAACTTCATGTCTTCCCCAGGTCTTTCAAGAATGGGATGCCAGCTTGGAGAATTCAGGAGCCTCATTCTCATACTGCTTTGGAAGCCTTGTTCTCCAAATCTCATGTGCCATTCCTTTTATAAACAGTACAATTTGGATGCCGGTTTGGATGCCGGTTTGGAGAAGAAATGGGATGCCATTTGGAGAAGAAAGGAGACATCGGCTTGGCAGGATCCCCATAGTCACAGTACTTTGGAAGGCTCATTCTCCAACTCACATGTCATTCCTACTCCAAATAATGAGATTTGGATATTGGCTTGTAGAAGGAATGGGATACCACTTGTGGAAGAACTGAGAAGCATAGCTTGGAGAGCAGTGTGACGTGGTGAAGGTCAGTGGGGTGCGGCATGGCAGAACCTGTGAAATGCAGGGCGGTGGGGGCAATTGGGTCTTTGCGTTATGGTGCTGGTGTGGCTAGCTGCAGTGTGGGACTTGAGATGGCATTTCTCAATGACAGCACCAGCAGCAGCACTGGGGCTAAAACAGAGGCCTGGGGGCAGTGGCAGCTGGCTGAGACTGAAGGCTCTGGGCCTCTACTTCAACCCCAGCCCTGGACCTGCCGCCATTGAGAGCCGCTGTGCAAAGCATGAAAAAGAACAAAGATCAGTGGGGAGACAGGCAGGTGATTGGAGTTGTAACTCCCCTATGGTCGTAAGTATGAGTGGGCTGTCAAGTACCCAAATTCTGATCACCTGACTATGAGAGCACTACAATGGCCATAATTTCGAGCACGGGTTCCAAGTCCATTCTTTCAGTACCAAGTTAATTTCAGATGGTCGCTGAACAAATGATCGCAAGATAAGAACCATCTGTAAAATTAGCTAATAAGGAGAGGCAGAGAAAAGGATGGGAATGAGCAAGAGAAAAATGAAACCTATACTGCTCAAAAAAATAATAAAGGGAACACTTAAACAACACAATGTACTGTATTTAATAGTAGGATGTCTTATTTTGTGTTCCCTTTATTTTTTTTGAGCAGTAGAGTAGACATCAAAGACTGGTTTTAAAGACGGAATGAGTAAGGGGAACTGAAAGAAAACTTTTAAAATTACATACTGAGGGGATGGGGGGGGAGGAAGAAAAGACGAACAAAAACGAGTCCTTAGTTTAGTTAAAAGTTATGGCTAACATCTAAAGGTGATGAGGCAAATGATTGTTTGGAGCTTAACTAAGTAACAGAGCTGGCACAGAAAATAAGTCTCTTGTAAAAAAAAAGGTCAGGGTTGATGGGGGAAGCAATCAGAGTAATAAGCAATTAATGAAATCCGCCTAGAAAGGGAAAGGGAGACACTTTACCCTAATTTAGTGGTGATTCTATAATGCAGTAAATCAATAGCGCCATTAGAAAAGGGGCTGGTTTAGAGACAAATTAAGGAAGAACTTCTGATGATTGTGCAGCTAATCAATAAATGGGATGACTGGATAGAGGCAGCACAGTTTATTAGGCGAGACTCTCAAGTCAATTAGCTGATATAATCTGTCAGCAGGGATGCTGTTTTAGTGCCCCTCTAGCAATACACAGAAAAAGACTTTAGCAGGATTTAATAACTATAGGTGACAGCTAACATGAGATTTAAATTTCAGAGACACAACTAGAGAAAACGACAGTGCTGGTATTAAGTATCTAAAGCACACCAGAGAAAAGAAAGACGATGTTTAGATTTACTTATTGTCAAAAGTATCCATTTTTAATGCCCAAAATAAATTCTACAAACAGAATAAATTATCGGTATGCTCTATATTCTAACTTATATATTATTTTTTGTTAGAATTTGGGTTACTTGGATTCTATAATACCGTATGAGTCCTCCTATGAAATAAACAAGAAGCCTCACATATTGTCCAAAGTTGTCTTTGTTTTCTTGAACTCAAAATATACAGTTCTTTAGGCAACAACAAAAAAAAATCACCAGAAACAAAATCGAGACGCCATTCTGTAGCTACATTAACAAAAATTGGCCGCAATTTCCTGCATGCTAGTCTGCTGCAGCTCCTTGACCTTTTTTTCCCCACACTACAATTCTTCCATAAAACTGGATCGATGTACACATCAGAAAGGAAGAAACTGAGATTTATATTTGTTCTTGAATAGAAAGATAAAAAAAAGCATGTAGACAATTTCAAAAGGTTTCCAGATACAAACATTAAACTATCACAGATTCCACACTAGCTGCATCTTAGTATCAAGCTAGAAAGGAAAATGAAATCCTCTTTAAGGCTTCACCCAAGCCTGTATATGCTAGCGAAGGGCAGCCAAAATATACGGTACTTCTATTCCCAATTCATCCACCTAATTAGCTGTCCTATGGCTCTGGAGCCTTTTGCCCAAATCTCTTTCTCCATCTGTTTTAAAGGGCAGCTAACAAGAAACACAAGCAAACAGAAGCTGGCTTTCTGCCCTGCAGCTGGTGGACTAGAATAGTTTGGCAGAGGATAATTTTCTTTGATAAAGGGCAAATAAGTCCCAGTGGCTAACAAGCTCTGTTCCACCACCTGTTGGTATGACACTCCTTTCTCTGTAATTGCAGCCAAGACTGTGAACATCTTTCAAGCAGTAATTCTTCATACTCTACTCTTTATTCAAGTGTGACACCCCAATTTCTGTAAAGATCTTGACATTTTTAAAGAAAAAAAATAGCACGCAACTTGTTCAATATGCTAAAGAAACAGAAGTTTGAGAGTTCAGTTTTTCCTTCTAGGGGACTACCATCCTGATGTGATGAGAAAGCTCAGGACTGTCAGTAACAGGGGTCTTCAAACCTGGCCCTTTTATGACTTGTGGACTTCAACTCCCAGAATTTCTCAGCCAGGCATGCTGACTGAGGAATTCTGGGAGTTGAAGTCCACAAGTCATAAAAGGGCCAAGTTTGAAGACCCATGGTCAGTGACATGGAGTAATGTTGATGGGAACATGAGTTCCATATAGCGACACTGTAGACCTACAAGGTAGATCAGACCAAGAAAGAAATACCAAATAGGCCTAACACTACCTTCATTAGGAAGGCTGTATGAATAGAAACTTGTAAGTCTGAACATAATTTCTTTCCTCCCCTTTTATCTTCTTGAGAATTTGGAAAGTGTCTATCTGAGACATTTTAATAAATTTCGTATGGACTTAAACCACATTCATTACCGTGGTAATGGACCTTCCCTCTTCCCTCTCTATACGCCTGTAAGGTCAGAGAGGTAAATTTAAGGATAATTCATGGTGTGAGGACAGGTGGAGCTGTGCGATCATAGGTGAAGTGAAGTCAAATCATACAGAAGGAACTCTAAAATCAAACCCAAAAGAAAGTAATGGAGAACCAATTATTTATTGTTTTCAAAAATGTACTGCTTTAATGATATATTATTGATCCCTGCCAGTCAGGATTCAGGCCCAATTACGGGACAAAAATAGCACTGATCATACTTGTTGATGATCTCTGGCAAGATCTCCTTAATCTCTCAACAGCCTTCAATACCATCAACCATGGTATCCTTTTGGTTCAGCTGTGAGGTTTGCGGCTGGGTGGCACAGTTCTATGCTGGTTTGATTCCTTTCTCCAAGGCTGATTCTAAACAGATTCGGCCCATGGCTCCTCCTTTTGGCATGCCGCAGGACTTGGTACTCTTTCTACTCCATCTAACATGAAGCCACTGGGTAAGATTATCCATCAACAAGGTTTGAAGTCTCATCAGTATGCAGATGGTACTTAACTCTATATTCCCACCCCTGATAACCTAAGTGATGCTGTCACTGCCTTCTTGCGGTGCCTTGACTCTGTGGGGGGCCTGGATGGGGAACAACAAGCTTCAGCTCAACCCTAACAAGACTGAATGGTTTTGGGTGCATGAGGCTTCAAGATTCAGGACTTTGACAGTTCTGGGTGGCAGAACAGACAGACCCAGTGCACAACTTGGCGATTCTCCTAGACTTGTGATTTATATTTGAACAGCAGGTGGTAGTCGTAACTAGGAGAGCCTTTGCACAACTCCGTGTTGTGCACCAGTTGTGATCTTTCTTGAATCAGGACTCCTGCACTCAGTCATTCAAACCCTGGTCATCGTACACCTGGATTATTGCAATATGCTCTATATCAGTGATGGCGAACCTTTTAGAGACTGAGTGCCCAAACTGCAACCCCAAACCCACTTATGTATCATCGGGTGCCAGGTGGGTGTGGCCAATTGGGTGGGTGTGGCCAATTGGGTAGGCATGGTTGTGGTAACGGCAGACTGGGTGGGGCTAAAAAGTTCAATCAATCAATTCCAACTTTGCGAGAACTTTTTTCCCCCGCAAGAAGTTGACATTGATTAATTGATTGAACCTTTTTTTTGCACACGGTGGCAGAGGCCTAAAGCAAAATGGTTTTATAAAACCCAGCTGAAGGTCAAGGACTGGGGCGACAGCGCACGTGCCCACAGAGAGGGCTCTGCGTGCCACCTGTGGCACCCATGCCATAGGTTCGCCACCATGGTTCTATATGGAATTACCCTTGAAGAGTATTTGGAAGCTACAACTGGTGCAGAATGCAGCAATGTGGGCAGTTCTTGGGGTCCATAGGGTAGCCCATATTACACCACTATTCCACAAGCTTCATTGATTGCCGGTTTGCTTCCAACTGTACTTTATACTCTCCTCCCTATCTTTTAACTGTACTTATTATCATTGTTGTTATCCATTGTTTTATCATTTTAATGTCCACTGGTTTAAATGTTTGTATGGTCTAGACAAGATGAGTGGCACATAAAACTAATAAATAAATGATTATGACATTTAAATAAGTTTGGGTGGCAGACACTGACATTCCCCAAGTTTAGAAACACTTCTCTAGTTAATAGGGAATAGCACTGAACCTGAAAAATGTTCCTAAAATTTCAGACATTCAGGTAGCTTTCAGAACAAGCTATCATGAAAACAGGACAAGAGCAGAGGATGAAAGCTTTGAGCCACAAGAGGGACATACAACTGAATGTAAGCTTTTAACAAAGGATAAAAAATGTCAAGAAATAGAAGAAAAAAAACAAGAAAAGGGGACATAGTTGATTAAATCAGACAAACCACCAGAAAATTGAGAGTAATCATAGAGAAGATTTAAAAGATCAACATTTCAAAAGAAGATTGAAAATTTAACAAATCTTTACAAATGGGTTTACAAAAAGAAAACATATGTAGACAGATAATATGCTGAGAAAACAATTCCAGTAGAAAGTAAGCTATGACAAGCAATAGATCAGTTGTCCTATAACAAGCAACTAGTGCAGATGAAAAACACATGGAACTGTGTAAAGATGCAAGAAAAGAGGCATTAAAATGCTAACAGTTCCATATGGAACAAGGCTGTGTGCAGTGGTAGGATTCAAATAATTTACAACCGGTTCTCTGCCCTAATGACCGTTTTAAACGACCGATATACCGAAAGGTAGTTTATTATTTCATGTATTTAATATTTAAATAAGAACAATAAAAGAGGTACGAAAAACTAGATTATGTTACTGGTATCTGAAGAACTGCAGGACTGGAATACAAGACAACTGTCACCAAAACTCGAGATAGAAACATTTTAAAAATGTTGCAAGAGCTCTTTATGAAAGTAAAAACGGAAAAGTTAAAAATCTGAGTTAATACTAAATATTAAAAACACAAAGATAATTTCAGACAGCGTATCTTAACGTAGTTGAAGGTAAGAAATGAATATAATCAATTCTACTTTCTTGACTCAAGGAAATAAAGATGGATAATGTACAGTAGAAATAAAGATATAATCCTAGGGAAGAAAACAGTGACAAACCTATGCAAGTTCATAGGATAAGAATATGACAACAAAGGTCAGAACAATTAAAGCTAACTTTTGTTTTCCCGAGTGGTAATGGACTAGCTGATCATATTTTAAACAGAGAAACAAACAAACAAATAAATAAATCTAATCTTAATAAAAAATTATATTATAAATATCTGACCATATGATAAATGTACAAAGCTTTCTTCCTTGAGTCCAATCTTAACAGCATTTTTTCCCATCAATTTCAAAGCAGTTAGAAAAGCAACAAAAAGCAAAATACGGTACTGGCAATATGTAACAAAATTTCTGGAAGCCACACCTAAAGCCCTTAGTAGTTCTCTCCAATACAAGATCATACTCTGTAACATATTTCATTAAAATCAATATATAGTCACATTGTACACAGTATGGCTTGCTAAATTATGGAATTTTGCATTCAGAATGCCTTCCCATTCCAATTCAACAAGCACATACCCTGTTTTCTGAAAAGTTGAATAGAAGCCTGGCATTCTGACAAAATAGCCATCAATAGACAGATAGACAGAAACAATATCTGCATACTATGCAAAAGAGGCAATCAACAAGCCAAAAAGGCGAACAAAAAGACCAAAACACCTCCCCTACCAGCAATCGGCATCCAGATGAGCATAGATTCTTCAAAACTAACATCAGACCAACAGTCAAGTAAACAACAAAGATAAATATACGTGTCCAAGAATATGTTGCAGGACCCAATTTGAATCAGTTACCAGAACCAAAGGTTTATTCTTTAAAGCTTTCAGGCTTGTGCTGGAGCCCATCATCAAGGAACCTCTCTCTTTCTAGACTATTTGCACTGGTCCCAGTGACTGACTCAGATTTGATGCTGCAAGTAAACAATACCCCAGTCAAGGAACTGTCCAAGAAGCTAACGGTAAACAGTCCACCAAAGTACCCTTTAAGATCACCCCCTTCAACAAAGAGAAAATCACTAGAATATAAAGTGAGAGCAAACCCCACTCCTTACTAGCACTGATGATGCTCCCTCATTTGGGTAATGAAACGTTTGCAGAAAAACAAGCAAGCTCAGAGAGTACCAAGGCCCCTCAAAGTTGAACATGCTTAGAAGGTAAAAACATTTTCTACTAACCTACAAAATATTCCTTACTTGATTCCCTAGATACATTGAGAAGTCAGTGTAACATTTGAAGGGCATCAAGTAGAGGCTGGCGCAGAATTATTCTCAGCCTCTGGAGTTGCTCCATACAGTATAGTTCTGGCAGTCAAAGAAGACACAAGTCCTCTGCTCTCAACTATTTCAAGCTACAAGTCTATCATCCTATCTTTTAAACATCCATGCCACTTTCTGAGGGGGAATTCCTTATAGTAGGATGAGGAAAATAGAAGAGTCAAAGTATCTCATGTATAATTTCCACTACTATAGCAAGCCACTTGGGTAACTTCGGACCAGTCACTCTTTCTCAGCCCAATTAATTAATTTAGTGTTGGCTGTCATGGGGAAAACAGAAAGAGGGAGTTACTTATAAGACAAGATTAAAAAAAAAAATAATTCTAAAGACACAAATTAAATAACTAAAAAAATGGCACTGTATAAATAATACATCTATCTTTTTTCATGAGATATCTCATCACCTTAAGGGTATTGCCCAGAATCTGAAGTGGCCCAAAAGAAAAAGGAAGGCTTAACAAATGATTCTTTATTTAGATTCTAGGACACCTTTTTTGTCCACATCTTCAAATTCCTCATTACTGAGCTCCAATATCTAGAGTAGACTGTCATATACTAGCTCTCAGGAACCAGGCTGGGATCACTTTCCATTTTTTCAGTCACCCTGACTGAAATCCTCCCCCACAACTCCCGCTCAACTGCTGCTCTCTCTTCCACTGAGGAGGCCTTCTTAATTGCTAGCAACAGGCACTTACTCTAATTAAAATGTAATTTACAGCTTAACCTGAATTCATTAAAATATAAATTGAATCATGGACTTCTGGTGAGTGCTATGGCAAACTGATGTCCTGCCAGCAGAACAGCATTTATGAGGAAAATCATGGCTAGATGCTGGATCTGGACTGGTAAAATCTCTCCAGAGGAAGGAGAGATAGTTGAGATAACCCACATGACTCCAGACAGCTGCTCCTCATGAGCAGATTACAGGAATTGCTGTTGGGCTTATGAGTTGAGTGGTTGGGAGTCAAGAGATACCATCTAAACTCATGCTTATAATATAACCTCTTAACTTTTTTTTATCACTTTTCAGATTTCTTTTACCCCATTGCTTGGGAAAAATTAAGATCCTTCAGACTTCTTGGGGAAATAATTTTTTAAGTGTGATTTCAAAATTCTAGCAAAATATTTTTTTTCTTAAGTATGGATTTTAGAAAGTTAATAAGGTATTAAAAGTCCAAATGGACTTGAATTATAATTTTAAACTTCCTGTAGGAAATGGCAATTGTTTGGATATTTTTAGGAGGAAACATGACAATGTAACCTTGAAGGTTTGACATTAGAGGGAGCTAGAGAATAATAAATTTGATTTGTTAGCAAAAAGCTTTGATGAATATTTTTGAATATTGGTCTTTGAAATTAGTTAATATGACAGGTTGTATGTTAATAAAGTTGCAGAAGAAGTACAACATAGACCAGATGAGTCTGAAATTAATTTGAAAGTAGATTTAAATGTGTTAAGCCAGAGGTCTCCAACCTTTGGGGCACCAGGGATGGGGCCACAGAGAAAGGTTTTTCTGCGAACCAGAGGGGGTGTGGTTTTGAATAGTGCCTGCATCCCGAGGATGGAGCTTTGCTTGTTTGTGCGGCCCACTTGCTGGCATGCTGTGGACCGGTGCCAGTCCACGGACCAGGTATTGGGGACCTTTGTGTTAAGCAATGAGAAGGAAATGAAAACGGATGTATTGGATATTGAAATAAAATCAGTGGATGTTTCATTATTTAAGGGAGATGTACAATTACTAAGTCAGAAAACTGATTTGGATAAGCTTCTCTTACTGAATATACAAAAGAAGTGTCAGTGCTGTTAACATCGAATGTTATTGCTTAACAAGAGATGAAAAAGTAGCTATTTCATATGTTAAACTTGTGTATTGCTTTAAGAGATTGAATTTAAAGTTGGGAGGGGGGAAGAGGAGGATTGTACCTTCAAGGCCATCTCAAACTAAAGAAAATAAGAACTTGGGGGTTTTCTAACGGAGGGGAAACTGATTCTTTAAATTAATTGGAGAGTATGATTAATGACAAAATTAGAAAGGTGGAGAAATGTGGTTTAATATGTTGTGCAAGGGGCAGAGATTTCAGATTCCAGCTTCCTTTGAGCAAGCATTTGCCGGTGTATTAGGCTAATAAAGGACTTTTAAGGTAAACAATGCCTTGGAGTCACTTGAAAAGCCCATATGTCGGAAACTTGACAAGAAGCTTATTAAGTTCTTGAAAGACTTCGCAAGAAGTGATTTTTTTAAAAAGACAAATTTTACCTAATGGATGTATAAAGAAGTCTGTCAAAGTTCTGATAAATTCTTGGGTACAAAAAAAGATGATCAGAATCAAGCTCTGGGGTTATATTTGAAGGGCTAAAATTCAGATAGTTAAAAGTACAAGGAAAGAATACAGAATTGGCTTATTCGCTCAAGGTTCAAATAGAAAATTAGTTATGTCTGGCTTCCCTTACTGGACTTTTGCTGATGAAGAATGATGAGGCTTTTGGATTTTGTTTTTTGGTTAAAAGATGAGTTATAGAGTGAAGGATAATAACATTGTACTAGAGATGGTGATAAGCTACTTAAATTGGTTATGAAGGGATGAGGGGGACAGTTACAGATAGTCCTTGACTTACAACAGTTTGTTTAGTGATCGTTCAAAGTTACAACAGCACTAAAAAAATGGACTTATGACCGTTTTTTACACTTACATCCATTTCAGTATTTCCATGTCACGTGATCAAACTTTGCATGCTTAGCAACTATTAAGTGTCCCAGGGTCATGTGATCCCCTTTTGTGACCTTCTGACAAGCAAAGTCAATGGGGAAGCCAGATTCACTAAACAACCGTGTTACTAACTTAACAACTGCATTGATTCATTTAACAACTGTGGCAAGAAAGGTTGTAAAATAGGGGAAACTTCATTTAACAAATGTCTTGTTTAGCAACAGAAATTTTGGGCTCAATTACGGTCGTAAGTCAAGGACTACCCGCATTTGTTTTCTTTTCTACTTCTATTCTTTTTCTTTTATTTTTGTATTTCTATTTATTTTGTAGTTCGTATTAGTTTCTATTCTTTTTGTTTATAAATCTTAATAAAATTATTTTAAAAAAATACAACTTGAATTCTGTTAAAATTAATACATATATGAAGGAAGAATTTGTTCAGTCAATACAGTCGTCCTACTCTACTTTGTTGAAAACAGAAGACAAGCAAGGGCACTAAAGAAAAGGCTTGGACAGGTTTAGCTGCTTAAAAATTTACTTACACATGTTTCATATGTCAACATTCATAGATTATTCATTCACCTTTAATTCACAGTAAAGTCGGACCTGATCTGTACCCCACCATAAACCTTTGTTTAAAAGGATTTAAGTTTTAATTCATATTTCATAGTCCGAGGGGTCAAGATCTCTGATGAACAGCCTGAAGAATGAAGCAATTCTAGAAAGGAACAAAACTAAGGCCATGTACCCATAAAATATTACGGTCACAATGTCAAGGGTGATTTGTAGGGAAAATGTGGATTAAACAAATGTGACAAGAAGTAAAATAATTTTGTTCGTTATATTCATTTCTTAGCATATGAAGAAAACAATTTGAACATTGAAAGGTTTTGTCTTCAGGGAACAGATTTCACACTGATTAGACTGTTACTGAAATTCTGTATGTTAAGCTTTAAGATACTAGGATAATACATTTCTAGTGCCCAGCATCACTTTACGATGGGTATTATAAGAGCCTTGGTGGAGCAGTGGGCTAATGCCTCCTTAAGTAACACCAGCTGCCTGCAATTAGTGCAGGTTCGAGTCCCACCAGGCTCAAGGTTGACTCAGCCTTCCATCCTTCCGAGGTAGGTAAAATGAGGACCCAGATTGTTGGGGGCAATTAAGCTGACTTTGTAATAATGCCGCTTGGGGTGTGTGTGAAAGCCCTAATAAGCAGGCATATACATAGAATGAAGGCTACTGCTAAGCTTGTAAGCCGCCCTGAGTCTTCGGAGAAGGGCGGGATGTAAATGGAATTAAAATAAAAATAAAAATAAATTATTTTCACCATGCATGACACAATGTTTTGCAATCGCAAAATGCAATGGGAAAACTGGTACAAACAAAGTGTCTTCTAAAGAACTGTTTCCTTGAAACTTCTTGTTGAAGCTTGTTCATACATTATTTTGTCACCATGTATATTGAAATGTCAAGAAGCTGTGGATTTTTATCTCTTCACTTACTGTACAACTAAAATATGCCATGACACTTTACATTATGCTATATACAAAATACATTAAAAGTAAAAAAAAATTCCAGGATGCAATTCACACACAATCACAAGTAGGAGTTTTAATAGCTTTAGTCTGGTCCTATTTTCTTCTTGCTTAAGAAAAAATAATTGATTGTGAAAACCTAATGCATTTTATTTTCCATGTTAACTCATTGATTTAATTTATGTAGGCTTAGTCTGACATTTAGTGAATTCAGTTGGTTGTCAGTTGGACATTTCTAGTTGATTAAATAAAGCTTAATAAATACTAAAATCTAATACCCTGAGATTTTTTTCCCTTAGAAAATTATGAAAGCCATAAGATCTTACATCATGGGTCTTCAAACTTGGCCCTTTTATGACTTGTGGACTTCAACTCCCAGAATTCCTCAGCCAGCGTGCCTAGCTGAGGAATTCTGGAAGTTGAAGTCCACAAGTCATAAAAGGGCCAAGTTTGAAGACCCCTGTCTTACATGATGAGGGCCTTGACAAGCAACTAAGAAATTAAAGAAAGGAAAAGGTGGAATGAAGACAGTACACACGTGTACATCACATACGCACGCCATTTTCTGTTCAAAAGGCAAGTATTTTCTAGAACAAATGAGGTTTTTATATTGCTTTTAACTTGTACATGAAAGCCATAGAAATGTAAGAGATATGTGTATTTTTCATATATACTGTCTTATAAAAAATTACATCTGATGTAGCGTGAGAATTCTCTGGAAGATATTATCATATGAAAATCAGGCAGTGATGATGACATCATTATTTAGGATTAAAAATTTACCTGTTAGATTAAAATTTTACCTAAGCCCCATCATTGTAAGGTCAGAAATGTCTGATTCCAGAGTGACTGGAAGTAGGTTGTCAATAGCTCTGGCACAAATAGTGGCAGCTACCATAGAATGTCCATGCATTAATAATAATGTATTATAAATAGCGTTTGTAAGCAAGCATCATCATTTTGGATCATGAATTTGTGTGATTGTCCTTCAAATTGTTATCTAAATAGAGCAGTGCAACATACCCACAGGCTTCCACCATGCCTGATCTCAACAACTCCCTCTGCAAAGAAACTGAGTTCCCCTTACAGATTGAAAGATAAAACATTCATCAGTAAAACTAATTCTTTTCACACCTAGATAAGTGTGACCCTAGGCTTGTAATCTTGTAATCCCCTCAACTGGCTGGGAATCTTCTTCTGCAGCATAACATGTTCTATATTCTCTTTCTTTTTTGTTAAGCACACAGCTTGAAAGAAAGAGGGCCATTCAGAGCATTTTCTACGTAATTAATTATTTTCACCCATTAAATGCTATGCTGTTTAGAGGGTATCCTTTCCTTTGTTAAAAGATACTTATTCTGCGCTAGTCATCCCTGCTAGGTGCACCAGATGGGCTAAGACTATTTTTATTGAGATTGGCTTCACATTGGGAAGTGAAAGGCAAGGGAGAAAAACATAGATATGCCCAATTGAATGCAGAATTCCAGAGAATAGCTAGAAGAGATAAGAATGCCTTCTTAAATGAACAGTGCAAAGAAATAGAAGAAAACAATAGAATAGGGAGGACCAGAGATCTTTTCAAGAAAATTGGAGAGATGAAGGGAACGTTTAATGCAAAAATGGGCATGACAAAGGACCAAAATGGCAGGGACCTAACAGAGGCAGAAGAGATTAAGAAGAGGTGGCAAAATTACACAGAAGAACTATACAAGAATGAGCTTAACGTCCCTGATAATCACAATGAGGTGGTCACTGACCTCGAGCCAGACATCCTAGAATGTGAAGTGAAGTGGGCCTTAGAAAAGCTGAGCAACAACAAAGCTAGTGGAGGTGACAGTATTCCAGCTGAGCTATTCAAAATCTTAAAAGACAGTGCAGTAAAAGTGCTACACTCAATTTGCCAGCAAATTTGGAAAACTCAACAGTGGCCACAGGATTGGAAAAGATCAGTTTACATTCCAATTCCAAAGAAAGGCAGTGCCAAAGAATGTTCAAACTATCGCACCATTGCACTCATTTCTCATGCTAGTAAAGTCATGCTTAAAATCCTACAAGCTAGACTTCAGCAGTATGTGGATCGAGAACTACCAGAAGTACAGGCAGGACTTCGAAGAGGCAGAGGAACTAGAGATCAAATTGCCAACATACGCTGGATCATGGAGAAAGCTAGGGAGTTCCAGAAAAACATCTACTTCTGCTTCATTGACTATGCTAAAGCCTTTGATTGTGTGGATCATAACAAACTGTGGCAAGTTCTTAAAGAGATGGGAGTACCAGACCATCTTATTTGTCTCTTGAGAAACCTATATGCGGGTCAAGAAGCAACAGTGAGAACTGGACATGGTTCAAAATTGGGAAAGGAGTCCGGCAAGGCTGTATACTGTCGCCCTGCCTATTTAACTTATATGCAGAGCACATCATGAGAAAGGCAGGGCTAGATGAATCAAAAGTTGGAATAAAGATTGCCGGAAGAAATATCAACAAACTAAGATACGCAGATGATACCACTCTAATGGCAGAAAGTGAAGAAGAACTAAAGAGCCTCTTGTTGCGGGTGAAGAAGGAGAGTGCAAAACTTGGGTTGAAACTTAACATTAAGAAAACCAAGATCATGGCATCCTGGCAAATAGATGGGGAAGAAATGGAGGTAGTGACAGATTTTATTTTCCTGGGCTCCAAGATCACTGCAGATGGGGACTGTAGCCAAGAAATTAAAAGACGCTTGCTCCTGGGGAGGAAAGCCATGGCAAATCTAGACAGCACACTAAAAAGCAGATACATCACCCTGTCAACAAAAGTGCGTATAGTCAAGGCTATGGTCTTCCCAGTTGCAATGTATGGCAGTGAAAGTTGGACCATAAGAAAGGCTGAGCACCAAAGAATTGAGGCCTTTGAACTATGGTGCTGGAGAAGACTCCTGCGAGTCCCCTGGACTGCAAGGCGATCAAACTGGTCAGTCCTAGAGGAGATCAATCCTGACTGCTCTTTAGAAGGCCAGATCCTGAAGCTAAAACTCAAATACTTTGGCCACCTAATGAGAAGGAAGGACTCACTGGAGAAGAGCCTAATGCTGGGAAAGATCGAGGGCAATAGAAGAGGGGGACGACAGAGAATGAGGTGGCTGGATGGACTCACTGAAGCAGTAGGCGTGAGCTTAAATGGACTCCAGAAGATGGTAGAGGACAGGAAGGCCTGGAGGAATGTTGTCCATAGGGTCGTGATGGGTCGGACACGACTTCGCAGCTAACAACAACATAATAACAGAACCTTGCAAGTCTACCTGTGTTGTACATTCACAGAACAGCCCAAAAGATTCAAATATAGTTTGCAAAATCAATGACATAATAAGGTATGGGTTTTATTTGCCATTATTGTTCCTAGCAGATCCAGAGATAGGGAAACAAATAGTACAATCTAAGAAATATAATGCTGTATTTTATCTGGATCAAGCATGGAATTAATGTGGGTATTTCACTTTTTTGTTGCACATCTATCTCCAACTATATACAATGGTTTTAGCTTTCAGTTTACGAGTATGCATGACTCAATCAAAAAGAATAAACATAATTATCTTTTCAGAAATGTTTAGTACGTATTTTTTAAATCCCCAGAGATTTAAAAACCTTGAAATTATCTGATCATATTCACATTTATTCATTTATGTATACATTCAACAAGACATGATTTCATTGTAAAAGCTATTCCGTCATGTAGGTGTGCATTAGAGTGCAAGTCATAAAACAACATCACTTGTCCCTAGGCATACTTTTGCACTGCAAAATATATGTGGGGTATTAGTTAAACATTTAAGATTATGCTTCTATGTTGCATAAATCCTCCAATTAGTTGCAAATATGTAATGATCAATATTGTAAACTGAGTTGCAAATCAATTCACAATGTGAATTGTGATGCCATTATCTTTAAACACATGGTGCAATGTGACTTCAAAATCCATATTCTTTATCCCCTCATCTCTGCTCCATCAGCAGTCTTGCTGCAAAATTCTTTATAAGTTGCATGTATAGATCTCATCTCCAAAGGCAGCTGAACATAAAGTGTGCTATAGTACTATAACTACGGTGCGTTCAGGACATGAGTAACTGTTGCAAGGCATCCTGTTCAATAAAGGTGAGAATTGATGCACCACACCACACCAGATAAAGGCCCCCTGGTAGAACTTCTTCCTGTTTCAGCAACAATTGAGAATCCCAGAGTACCCTCAAGTCACATACAACTCTTTCAGGGGAATCTAGCACTGTGAAAAATAATCAAGACTGTCAGAACCTGACACTTCCAACTTGGGAGAATTTAATTTGAGTAGTTTTGTCCTATTCAGATCCTTACAGCCTCCAAACATCTATTTATGTCTTCCACAGAATCTCTTGAGGTTGGCAGTGTTGGTAACTGGGTATAATCTGCATGCTGATGACACTTCATCAGTATAAGAAACAGATAATTGCAAGAACAAATATCTGATTGGGAGGTGAAAAGATAACTCTACAATCAGGGAGCCAGTAAAAACAAAACAAAAAAGGCCCTTCCAGAACTGGGTTCCAGATCAACTTGGCTTGGGCCCTTCTTTACAAATTTTCTTCATTGATAGTCAATCTGCTAGTGATTACTTCCAACCATATAAGAATAGAATAGAATGCTTTATTGGCCAAGTGTGAGTGGACACACAAGGAATTTGTCTCTGGTGCATAAGCTCTCACTGTACATACAAGCAAGAAGTGATAAATCATGATCATAATCATAAAATACATTAATCATAAATCATAAGATACAACACTCAATGACAGTCATAGGATACTAAATAAGCAATCAACATATATCATACTAGGATATTAATTAAAATAATCAATATAAATCATAAGGTACAAGCAACAAAGTTATAGTCATAAGAGAAGGAAATAGGTAATAGGAAAGATAAGAAGGATAATAGTAATACAGCCCTACTAGGTAGTGTTACAGTGTTGTGGGAATTAGCTGTTTAGCAGAGTGATAGTATGGGAAAAAACCTGTCCTTGTGTCTAGTTGTTTTGGTGTGCAATGCCCTATAGCGTCATCTTGAGGGAAAAAGTTGAAATAGTTTATGTCCAGGATGCGAGGGGACTGTAGATATTGTTGTTGTTGTTGTTGTTGTTGTTGTTGTTGTTATTATTATTATTATTATTATTATTATTATTATTATTGTCATGTGATAAATTATTTTAGAATGCAACCATATGATTAATGAAAGTTAAGGAGGACAATTTATATTAAGTAAAGAGCACAACCAAAAGATAACCAAAATATAGGTGGTACCTTGCTCAATAGTAGCAACTGTGAGAGGGATCTCTGAGTCCTAGTTGACAATCACTTAAATATGAGCCAGCAGTGTGCTGCAGCTGCCAAAAAAAGCCAACACAGTGCTAGGCTGCATTAACAGAGGGATAGAATCAAGATCACGTGAAGTATTAATACCACTTTACAATGCCTTGGTAAGGCCACACTTGGAATACTGCATCCAGTTTTGGTCACCACAATGTAAAAAACATGTTGAGACTCTAGAAAGAGTACAGAGAAGAGCAACAAAGATGTTTAGGGGACCGGAGGCTAAAACATATAAGGAACAGTTGCTGGAATTGGGCATGTCTAGTTTAATGAAGAAAAGGACTAGGGGTGACATGATAATGTTCCAATATCTCAGGGGCTGCCACAAAGAAGAGGGAGTCAAGCTATTCTCCAAAGCATCTGAAGGCAGGACAAGTAGCAACTAACCAAAGAGAGAAGCAACCTAGAACTAAGGAGAAATTTTCTGACAGTTAAAACAATTAACCAGTGGAGCAACCTGCCTCCAGAAGCTGTGAATGCTCCAACACTGGAAGTTTTTAAGAAGAGACTGGCCAGCCATTTGTCTGAAATGGTATAGGGTTTCCTGCCTGAGCAGGGGGTTGGACTAGATGACCTCCAAGGTCCCTTCCAACTTTTTATATTATGATTATCATTATGATTATTAAATACTCTTCTTGAAGGAAGCAGTTGAGATCTGTTCTGCAATACTCAGAAAAGGTTCTAAGGTTTCTATATTGCTCTCAAAACACAATATAAACAAATTACTTCAAATCAAGAAAATGCAGACTGTCAAAGGTTTATGGAACTTCCAATTATTGCATAGTGATCTAAGAACCCTGTTTTATTTTGGTGAGAGAGAGCTATGTACCCAAGCTTCAGACCACTTTACTCCTCTTTTCTTATACCAGCAGGAACGTGGGAAATTCACTGAATACACTGGAAAAATTAGATGAGATTGATGCAGAAACTCATGCCAATCTGCTGCTATATTGGGGCCCTGTTATAAATGCAGAAATAGCAGTGCTGGTAAAATAATTTAGACCCAGCAAAGCTCCAGGCAATTATTTTATCACTCCTGAAATTATTAGTAATAATCTGAAATTTTAGCATCTGTGTTACATAGATCATATCATAGAGATTCCAAGGCAAAGGGGCTTAGCTTTTATAGTGCTCATTTAGGAAAAAGGGTCACTTAAGACTTGCCTGCCAATTAGTTTAGTTTAGTTTAGTTTTATTTGATTTCTATACCGCCCTTCTCTCTAGGGACTCAGGGCGGTTCACAGGGCATATATAAATAACGATACAAAAGTTAAAAGGAAATTAAACCAGTGCCCAGTTAAAAAACAATAATAAAGTAGTAAAAAACACCAATTTAAAAACCAATAATTCCCCCATCAGGCCAGACCAGCTAATTCAAATAAGTGGGTCTTCAGCCCGCGGCGGAAGGTTCGGAGGTCTGATGCCATCCGGAGCTCAACCGGCAGTTGGTTCCATAATGCCGGAGCGCCCACAGAGAAGGCCCTCCCCCTGGGGGCCACCAGTCGGCATTCCCTGACCGGAGGCACCCTGAGGAGGCCCTCTCTGTGGGCACGTACTGGGCGGAGGGAAGTTGACGCCGGCAGCAGGTGGTCCCTGAGGTAACCCGGACCCATGCCATGTAAGGACTTAAAGATCATGACCAAGACCTTGAACCTCACCCGGAAGACAACTGGTAACCAATGCAGCTTGCGGAGCAAAGGTGTAACATGGGAGTACCGGGAAACTCCCAAGACAACTCTCGCGGCCGCATTCTGTACCAGTTGGAGCCTCCGAGTGGTCTTCAAGGGAAGCCCCATGTAGAGAGCATTACAGTAGTCAAGGCGAGAGGTCACGAGCGCATGAGTGACCGTACACAGGGCATCCCGGTCCAGATAGGGCCGCAACTGGCGCACCAGGCGAACCTGGGAGAAAGCCCCCCTAGTCACGGCCACTATATGATCTTCCAGAGTAAGCCGTGAATCTAGGAGGACTCCCAAGTTGCGAGCCCTATCCACGGGGGGTAAAAGCTCACCCCCCCATAGAAAGAGATGGAACATTTTGAATGTCCCGGGATGCCGGAATGTACAGCCACTCAGTCTTGTCAGGGTTGAGTTGAAGTCTGTTCCTCCCCATCCAGACCCGAACCGCCTCCAGGCAACGGGACATCACAGCGAGGGCATCACTGGGGTGGTTTGGGGTCGAAATGAAAAGTTGGGTATCATCGGCATATTGATGATACCCAACTCCAAAACCACAAATGATCTCACCCAGCGGTTTCATGTAGATGTTGAACAGGAGAGGCGAGAGGACCGATCCCTGAGGAATTATAGACCAATGAATCTTTTAAATATAATTAATACATTTTATACCAAACATTTTTGTAATAAATCTGATTGGATTCACAATATAAGCTTTACAGGTACAGTATATAGTTGATTATAGATTGCACTTTAAACTTACAACATCTAGTGCAAAAGTAAACTGCTGCACTGGATCTGCAGTAGAGTAAAAACTACTTTTATTGATTTTAGGATTATGTTTTATTTTTACATCTAGGATATGATGTAAACTGAAAAAGTCTACTATAGTTAGAGGCTTTATCCTGTTAATGTGGAAATGTTATGAAAGTTCCGGATTAAAAAACTGATGGGGTATATAAGACATTATACCAAAGAAATTCCTGTCCAAAGAAGAATTAAACAGGACTAGGTCTTGGTTTTTAAGGACAGTATTTGCCATTTAACTTATGTATCAATTTTCAACCTCACATACCATCCTTCAAAATTGTCTGATAAACATACTGTGATATATTTTATATTAGGCTGATGAGATAGTCATCATATAGTCCAACCGGTTTGAAACACATTTTGTTCAAATTATAATAAGCTTTAAAATAGATTTTAGTGTTGCATGTTGAGCCAAATTTAATTTTAATGGTCCAAATCTTCAAAACTGAATTTTCAGAATTAATTTTGCATTTGTTTTAGCTACTATAATAAATAGAAAAATAAGCATTATCCTGATTATAGTCTCCCTCCTCTCAAGCATTGTAAACAGTAGGACACATATAGTGTGTAGTTATGTGAAATTTGCCAGATACAACATGAACTTTATACTTTTATTTATTAAAAAGCATTTCTTTCTTACTTAATCTTCCATATCATGGTAAGCCATCCCACTGGATGCGTTGTTGCATTCTACAATGCTATTCTCTAATAAAATAAATGAAATAAAAATGATGGAGTAAATGTTTTTTCTTCATAATACTGATCCTTCTGGCCACATAGGTCTCTTCTTTTGGATATGGGAAGAACATCAGTCAACTGGTTGTATTAAAATCCCATGGATTCACAGTTTATGCATGATTGGCAACATCTCAACAAGCCAGATGCTCGCTCCTACTTTGATTTCCCTCTCACTTCCAATTTAGCAGTAAATTGTACATGGCTAATAAACCCAAAATCTGCAAATGATAATTTTTAAAATGTAAAATAACAATAAAAAACCATTGAAAACTGTGGTGAAAAGAAATTTCCAATTTGGTTTTAAAAGCATATTATGGTTGATAGCCTACTCATTTCAGATGTAATAGAAACTCAGGAAAGGAAATTAAAGGAGGGAGAATTCTTTCCCAGAATTCACCTATAGGCTCTGAGTATACATTCTAAAAGTTATTCAGTAGAAGGATACAAGAACTTGTAGGACCCCTCAAAAGTTTAATTTTGGATGAGAAGAGGGGATCAAAATTAAACTTGTTTTGATAAAGAATGAGGACAGTATTTCGATGGAGGGTGGGCAAATATGAAAGAAAAAGGTCTGTCTGTAATATTTGCAATCTTATTATTCCAGGGGTTCGTGTCTATACAGAATCAGAAGAAATAAGAATTTATTTTCTCACTAAAATATGTTTTATTCCCAGATTAGAGAGTACTCAGGATCCTCTTTCCATCTTTGACAAGACAGAAACTAAATGTTTTCACCAATTTCTTCCTGGTATTCATATCACAATTATTATGAAGAGATCAAACATCCACAGCAGACCTTTCATGAGCAAGCGAACCATAATAATCCATTCCTTATCTTTCTTATTTTTTTCCAGCCCCCAATGCAGCTTTTTCAAGATCTAAGGCTCTGAAAAAAGGGGAGATAAAAAGACACCCTCTGTCTCCAACATTATACAAAACCTTTTTTCATGTCTTAACTTCTGCATCACTAGACACAATTTAAAAGAGATAAAAGCAATTGCTGATTAAATGATATCTCTTGCCTAGAGATAATTCTCCGCCTCATTAAAACCAGTCATTACTTTTTCATTATTTGTAACAAGGCCCTGTGGAATACAAATAGAGGCCCACAACATTTGCAGAAAGATTTATTCTAATTGGTTTAAAATTCATCCCTCCTTGTCTCTCTAACTACCACCTTCCTAACACAGAGAACGTCATTCACTCATGGCTTCAAGGTTCTAGCCCTCTTGAAGAATGAATGACTGTCCCATGAATACATGGGAATACATCCACTACCCACCTCAGTCATCTAAGACTAGACATTTTTAAGCTCTCCAAAAAAATTAAATTAAATCTTTTTTAGAATAAGATTATAATTATTCCCCACCTCTTCTGTTTTAATATCCCATAACCTAAATCACTCTTTCACTTTTCATTTAAAATAACCCAATCTATTACATCCTCTGCTTCCACGTAATTGTGATTTACCCTCACTAGCCGATAAATTTCTTTTGTACTTACTTTTTAAAATAGACTGGACAACCATTTGTCTGAAATGGCCAAATAGCCATGTCCATTAGCCTATCTACATAAGAAATATGCAGTACTCTACAGGTCTCCCTGATCAAAGCTGGAGGACAGATTTATTTCCAGTGCAGCTGTGCTATAATTGAAACTGTATGCAATTTAATACTTTCTTCTGCTATAAAATGCTGAGTTGCCATTGTGTACTTTCCCCACTGGAGAAAACACCTGTCTCATCTAAGCTACTGACTCCTGAGTTTTGACCATCCTAACAGTCTTTTCATAGGGAAATGAACGTTTGAAAATATAATGCAAAGTTTTGGAGCAATGGTTGGCCAGCATCTTGGCTTTTTCTGCAGACTTTGGGCTAATATGGTATATGACTCAACTAACCCATCAGGAAGTGTGGTAGTTTTGGGTTATTTTCTTCAACATTATCACCTTTTAATATAATGCTTGGTTTTGTTGTACAACAAAGATTTTGCTTTGTGAACACTTCTGGGTATACTTTATAGCTTTTGACTGCTAATCATGAAAATAACCTCTAATTTAACCTTATTTATTTGTTTGGTTGTTCAATTGTTTAATTCCTATGCTGCCCAGCTCACTAATACAGCGACTCTGGGTAGCTTACATTACAATACCACAATGTCATGTACTCTTTTATAGAAAACGTCCATTTTTACAAAATGGCCATGTACACCCTTTAGTGTTGGCTACTATGCTGCACACATGAAAGAAACATACAGAAACATGGAATTGTTTTTGGAGCACATCCAGTACACCAGTTGATGCCAAGATCAAGGAAGACATTTTTGTTGGTCCACATACATCATCAAAGACAAGTAGTTCTTGGGGGCCAGAGAAAATTGCCTGGAAAGCATTCAAGGATGCCCTTGAACATTTTCTTGTCTACTACAAAGCACTAAACTATATTCAGCTGGTTGACAAATGTCTTACAGCATAGAAGATTGTGATGTGCAACATACCATTAAAGATTCATTTCTGCATCACACTTGGACTTTTCCCCCGAAAATCTAGGTGCAGTGACAAATACGGAAAAGGTTTTCACCAAGACATTACCACAATGGAAAAACAGTATCAGGGCAACTGGAATCTATCAATGTTGGCTGACTACTATTGGACAATGCAGAGAATTAACAGTGAGTAAAACAGCAGTAAAACACTTTTAACACTCTTGAATTCATGCAGCGTGCCAGCAACATTATGTGATAAAATACACTATAGTCATTAAAAGTTAATTTTATATTTCTCAAAATTCCTAAGGGATAAAGTCATTTTGAAATTATATTTGTTTGAAGGGGTCTATCACAATCAGCAAAGTAAAACTTTTGGAAAAAAATATTAACCAGTGTTTTCAGCCTTAGAAATCTACAGATAAATAAATATGGATTTTTCTTCTTTTTATAAAGTAGATTAAAGTAGAATAGTCTAATCCAGGGGTGTCAAACTGCCGGCCCGCAGGCCAGATGCATCATAGTGAAACCGCGCCTACCCCAACGCCAGCAAAGACAAAAAAGTCGCAATACATCGCAACACGTCACGCGATGTTGCGAGTTTGACACCCCTGTTCTAATCTATCAGCCAGTGTTATCACAAATGGATTTTTTTCTTGTATTATGGAGATGTTTTCCTGAACTTGTCAAGGATAATCTTTATCTACTCTTAATTTGATGTTGAAATCATTTACCTGTTTACAAGACAACTGAAGGATGTTCTGGGCATAAAGATGTCTCAGATTTTACACAAATTGTGATATGGTAGGCTCAGTGGGTTAGGACGCTGAGCTTGTCGATCAGAAGATTGGCAGTTTGGCGGGTCGAATCCCGAGTGCCACGTAGCAGAGTGAGCGCCTGTTACTCGTCCCAGCTTCTGCCAACCTAGCAGTTCGAAAACACGTAAAAATGCAAGTAGAAAAATAGAGACCACTACGGTGGGAAGGTAACAGCGTTCCATGCAACTTTGGCGTCTAGTCATGCCGGCCACATGACCACGGAGACGTCCTTGGACAAACGCTGGCTCTTCGGCTTTGAAACAGAGATGAGCACTGGCCCCTAGAGTTGGAAACGACTAGCACGCATGTGCGGGGGGACCTTTACCTTTACCTTACATCAATATTTAAATATATAGTGCAACAATTATGCAAATTATCAGGTTTCTCAAGTAACTGGAGTAACTTTCATATACTTTATGGTATTTGTGCAAACTTGTAAAAACTAAGATTAACTTGGTGCTTTATGTTTCATTAAAAATTTGGAAATAGTTATCCTACGGGAAAAATCTGTTGACTAGATATAAATATTTTAAACTGTTTATCTCACATTAATTTTAATATAAATAGTTTAAAATCCCAGTAAATTTATGTGGAAGTTAAATATTATAAAAATATTACATTAAAATTGATATATACTCAAAGGGATTACCATGTTAATAACTTTAATGTATTTCAACCAGAGTGAAATGTCATTAAGAAGGTTTATATAGAATGACAAAATTTGTGTTGAGGGGAATTTTAATCTTACAGATTTTCAGCTGTATCGTTGGTTAATCTTCCATTTCTCTAAGAAAGTCAAGTGATCAAATCCCAAATCCAAATTGTAAAAAATTGTTACATTATTCCCCTGACCTCAAGGCAAGGGCTAGGTTCCTTTTGCATTCAAGATTCTATTGTATTTCCAATTTTAAATCCTGCAAAATTTATTTAAAATATCTTTTGATAAAAGTATAAAATTTAACTTTATTTAGAAATATAATTTTGTCTTTATTCACCTGAAAGATTTAGGGACAATTCCAATCTAAAAATTGCAGGTGTGACTTTTTTTAATTCATAGCTTAGTAGGAATGTTAATACTTTAAAAATCAGCTAATTGCCAATAAAATTTTAAATCATTTTATTGAAAGATGAATTTAGTTTAATAAAGTTTGGATGCTAGCATCATCATTCTGGAAATATAAAATGATGGAGAAGATACACATATTATCTATACTAGTTCCATTATCTTTTTAAAATTTTAATATTTTTTGATTTTTGAATATAGATTTGGGAAAGGTGCTTTAGTTTAATGATGTGAATACGATTCTGAACTATGTCACTTTGAATCTGTCATGAAGAACTGTGGCAAAGCAAACAATAGCTGGGGCAAAGCAAACAATATTACTCTTTTATGATGGAAAAACAGTGTCACCCTGGATTAACAAGCTTGGATTGTTGATATGTATTTGTTCTCGGGAGATGAATTAGCTCTTAAAGAAATATCATGAAAACACTAATTATT
The DNA here is from genome assembly GCF_947247035.1 of Vipera ursinii. NCBI lineage: Eukaryota > Metazoa > Chordata > Lepidosauria > Squamata > Viperidae > Vipera > Vipera ursinii. The sequence goes on from NC_139513.1 coordinate 68,378,506, forward strand.
ATTATTCTGTGGGGTCAAGGCTTAATACGTTGTTTAAAAAGTATTATTACATGTCTTACAATATTATTTCTATTTTTCCTTTTTTATCCTTTTTAATTTCCTTGTATTAAAATAAATAAATAAAAATGTACTATATACTTTGTCACTGCGTTTTTTTTAATGTTTGTCAGTAAGCTCGTTGCAGTCTGGGTTTTTTTGCAAGCTGTATTGTTATCATTGTAACCATGGTGAGTGTCACATGTTCAGCCATGTTTTTTTTAATATTTATTACTGTGTGCGCATGTCCAAAACAAAAGTTTACTTTCTCTTTCCTTTTCTTTGTGCTGTCTGGTGAGATAGACATGTAGTCATGAGTCTTTGTTTGTTTTTACAAGTTTCTTTGTAATTAAAAGTTTTATAGTAGAATATATGCTTCGAGGTTTCTTTATTTTTTTACCTGATGTTCATCATGCATCAAATGAACCACGGTTCATCGCCCTCTGATAAAGAGTTTTTGATTTACTCCCTGACATGGTAGCAGAGGATGGTTGGTTTTTTGATGCTGATAAGTGTATAGGCTATTAGTCCCTTAGTTAGTTCAGCGACTGAGGAACGCTGTGCTTAATTACTGAAATATGCCAAAAAAAGAAAGACAGAAAGTAGTCTGACGAAGAACAGACTCCACTTGCTTCTGCTACGGGTCTTGGAGAAGAAATTGCAGCCTCTGATTTAAGGTCAGAGACCCTCCTTCTGCCAGAGACCCCCGAGATCTGTCCCACTCCTGCCCAGGCCCCCATAGGCACCCTTGATGCGAACGATGTAGAGCTGGCCATGCCCACCCAGTAGGCCATATGCACTCTAGCCACGCCCACCCAGTAGGCCACACCCACCCAGGCCACGCCCACCTGGCCCCCTGAGGGCAACTGCAATGCTGATGCGGCCCTCAATGAAATTGAGTTTGACACCCCTGGATTAAGCAGCATAAGAGGGACTCTGCTGTGATTCAAATCCCAGATTCCACCATATTGCCTTCTTCTTCCAAGCCAGAGCCACTCCCACAAGATTTTGCCATATTGCCTTCTTTTTCCAAGCCAAAGCCACTCCCACAAGTGGGTGTTGTGTCAGACGAAGGTGAACAGAAAGCACCTGCGTCACGGTTTCAAATGACACACAAAGCTACAGTGATGCCTGAATCTAATGTTATAACACCATCTGCTGGTGAATCTGTTTTACAAGATAGAAATGAATTACTATATGGAATACAGGAGCAAATACAAAGAATGCAATACGTGTTTTCACAGATGTCTATTCATCAATCATTGCTCCAAGCTGATGGTGCTAGAATCCCTATTAATACTGCTACTATTCAGGTTCCTCTCCCAGATAGAGCACAGCAACAGTCAGCCCAAGTGCAGTTACCACTGGGTTCTCAAATACAAAGGCCAGCGCCATTTGCAGGCCAACTTAATGTTGCAGCTCAAGCACCAGTGCTTCCTGCTGGCCAGGGTGGAATTGCGGCTCAAGTACAGCCACAGCCAGCACTGGTACCAGCAGCAGTCCCAATGCATCTGCCACAATTCTTGGCAAAGGCACCACCGGTGCCTCCTGCAGGTCAAGTCCAGATTGCACAACCTGCACAGCCAGTACCCCAAATGCATGTTCCTCAACAGGCATCTTCTATTGTACCACTGGTTGGCGACTCGAAAATGAAGTGGTCAGAACAAAATTACAGGGCATGGGTCAGTGAAATTGGACTTTTGCTTCACAGAGAAGGTACCCATTGCATGGTATTTAATCCTCCTAACCAGCCATGGACTCCTGATATATGAGACTTGAATAATAAAGCATGCACAATATTATTGATGTCAATGGACACTGAATTGCACTCACGTTTTCACAAGATGCAACTACTCAACAAATTTGGACTCAATTAGAAGCATGTTATCGGCCTATGTCAATTGAGTCTACATGTTTGCTTTTGTCCAAGTTCCATGGCTCTAGATTAAAACCTGGTGAACATATTGGAGAACACTTAACTAAAATGAAAGGAATAAGAAAAGAACTGGGTGAAAAAGGCTATCCTTTTAATGACTTTCAAATGATCAGCATTATTATTAACTCATTGAACTATGAATGGAAAGATGCTATTACCAAGATTAATCAAGTGCCCATTGCTCAACGCACAGTGGATCATGTATGCAGAATTTTAACCGAAGAGGCACTTATGCAAGCCACGCCAAATTTAAGAGGACCACCTGCATCAAGAGCTCCAGCGAGGCGTCCCTTCCGTGGAAGAGCCTACATTCCAAGGATGCCAAGATGTTACATCTGCAATCGTGTGGGACATGCCACCTGGGATTGTCCCCAACGATTTCCAGTGCCCACCACGTACCAGCCCAGAGGAACAGATTCCAGAGGAGGCAGAGGTAGAGGCGGACAACAAGGTCGTGGTCGTGGTCCCAAGCATGATCTGCAAGCTCCACTTGCCACATTGGCTTTAACCAACAATCCACAACCTCAACCAGAGTACGACAGATGACTTCTTTGCACTTTGGACAGTGGAGCAGCATTACATGTTACCTATAGAAAAGAGCTTTATACAGAGATACACGAACCTGAACCTGAACTTCATGAGCTTTACTCTTTTTCAAATCATTCTGTTCAGGTCATGGGAAAAGGAACTGTTTATCTTGAAGAGCTCGATGCATTTATTCCTGATGTTTATTATGTACCATCAGCTAATAGTAATTTGCTTAGTCAGAGTCACTTGTCTACGGTATCAAAATTCCAGGACCATCATCTTGAAAAAGCAAGTAGTTAAAAATGGAGATATTGTTGCAGAAACCATGTTCATTGGTGGTGTTTATTACATAAAGCCAAAGTCTAAGCAGCAAGAGCAGGCAAGTATACAAGATCTAAAAAGGGAGAGTGCAGGCCCAGGGAGAGATGCCCCAGAGAGAGATCCTGTTGCTATTTCAAAGGCTCCTAAAGCTAACATGAAGACAAATAAGACACAGGTTGCTCATGGCAAGCCTGAGGTTCCTAATAAACATGCTAATGTTGAGAATTCACTAACAGGTAAACCTTTGCATTACAGGTGTATTCATAAGTGGCATAGAAGATTGGGTCATGCCAGTTTCCGTGTTCTGAAGAAGATGCCAGAGTTCGCAAGAGGTTTGGATCTAAAGGGGTGTAAGGTGTTCTTGGATTGTGCTGTCTGCAAAAAATCCAAATCCAAGGCAGCAGCAATTCCAAAGCGCGCTACACGCCTGTCAACACGCATTTTTGATTTGGTACACACTGACATAGTGGGTCCTTTTACACCAACAATTGGTGGTAAAAGATATTTCTTGACAATTGTTGATAATTACTCTAGATATGAATATGTATTTCCAATGAAAGAAAAATCTGAGACCTTTCAGATCTTTAAAGACTTTGCCACTCTTGTATATACCCAACATGAAGTCAGCATCGCCAGAATTCAGAGTGATCGCAGTGCTGAATTCATGTCTCAGCGTTTTCAGGACTGGATGCGTAAGAATGGCATACTACACCAGACCTCAGCTCCTTACACTCCGGCTGAAAATAGAGTGGATGTGTTGCCTACTTGAAGACGCTAACCTCAGTCTCCTATACTGGGGTGAGGCTATTAAATATGCTAATCATATCATCAACCGTACTTGGAGTAGTGTAATAAATCAGACCCCTTATTTCATGTTATATGGACACAAGCCTGATCTCTCACATCTCCATATTTTTGGTTCATATGCTATGGTGAATATTCCTTTAGCTCAAAGAAAGGAGGTCCTGCAGCAAAAAGAATGAGATTTATGCGTATTGATGATAATTCAAAATGGAGCAAATACATCGACTCTTCTCATGTAATAGTGATTTCACAATCCGCTACTTTTGAGGAAGATGCTGACTGGTCCAGGATTCATTCTAACGATCCTGGAGTTTATTTTCCTAGAGATGCTGCTGCTAATGCCACGCAGCCTGATGCTCAAGATTCACAGGCGAATGTTCCTTCCACGAGTTCTTCTCAACCTACTATTCCATCTTCGCAAGCCGCCGATGCTGCCGCTGGCGACAATGATGAAGACGAGGACGAAACGGAAGAAGAATGGATGGTTGTTCCGAGACGTTTCAAGAGGGCCACAAAGGGAATCCCTCCAAAACGGTATTTGTGGCAAGTAACGAAAGCACCTTTACCTTTGATTTGTAATGTTACACTTCCTCCTGATAAGTTCACACAAATCAAACACCTTCGAGCAAGATAAATGGTATGAGGCAATGCAGGCTGAACTGGACAGTCTAAAGAAACTTCAGGTGTTTACGCCTGCAAGCCCTCCAGCAAACAAGAAAGTTATTGAAACTTGATGGGTCTACAGAATTAAAAAGAAGCCAAATGGTGAGTCGTTGTATAAGGCCAGACTTGTAGCTCAGAGTTTCTCTCAACGTTATCCTGAGGACTATACAAATACTTATTCACCCACAGTGCGGACTGAGAGTGTGAAAATCGCCTTAGCCACTGCAACTATCCTTGGTTTAGAGGTTTTCCAGTTCGATGTTGAAACGGCTTATCTACATGCTGATCTAGATGAAGAAATCTATGTGAAAGGTCCTCCAGGTTTCCGACAACAGGAAGGGGATACTTGGTTTCTATACAAAAGTCTTTATGGTCTGAAACAGTCTGGTTTAATGTGGTACTTATGTTTTTCTGACAAACTAAATTCAATGGGCTTTATTAAGTCCGAAACAGACGAATGCGTGTTTACTAAAAGATCTGATAATAGGTATGAGATAGTTCTTGTTTATGTTGATGATATTGTTTATATTGGTCCAAATAAGCAGATGAGTGAGATTTTTGCTAAAGCTTTACAAAAGTATTTCACATTGAAGTCTTTAGGATATATTAACACTTATTTGGGTGTTCAAGTTGTCAAAAATCAGAAGGGGTTTAGTCTCACACAAGAAGATAAAATTGAACAACTATTGCATCACTGCAATATGAAGGATGCTAAGACAGTGAGTATACCCATGCAAACCAATTTTCACAACTTGGCACATGAACCAAGTCTTGAGTTCGAAGATCAAACATTTTATCACTCAGTCATTGGGTCGCTGCTGTATATTAGTAGTTGGACTAGACCCGACATTGCACTTAGTGTTAATCTCCTATCACGACATGTAGGCAAGGCAAAACAGTTTCACTGGACATGTGTTAAAAAATTATTGAGATACCTAAAACACACTAAAAACATGAATTTATTGTTAGAACCGACACATACTGACTATGCAGTGTTATGTTGTTATGCAGATTCTGATTGGGTGAGCGATAAGAAATCACGTAAAAGTACTTCAGGTTATATGATGTTTTTAAACGGATGTCCTGTGTACTGGCATGTGCGCAAACAGAATTTTGTTTCTTGTTCATCTACTGAAGCTGAATATGCTTGTGTGTCAGATGCATGTAATTCTCTAACGTGGTTTGATGCTTTAGTCACAGATATCTGGACACAGCCGATTCGACCGATCACTGTGATGGAAGATAACGAATCTGTGGTTTACATATCTGAAACACGATTTACAGGTTCTAGGTCTAGACACACTGACATCCATTATCAAAATATAAGACAAGTAGTTAAACAAGGTTTTGTAAAATTGCAGTATGTGCCTACACATGATCAGACTGCTGATATGCTGAACAAGCCACTTCCTGCAGCCCAGCACGAGTATCTGCGTAAGAAAATGTGTCTTATTTGAGTTCTGCTTTACTGACAAAAGAAGGGGATGTCACTGCGTTTTTTTTAGTGTTTGTCAGTAAGCTCGTTGCAGTCTGTTTTTTTGCAAGCTGTATTGTTATCTTATCATTGTAACCATGGTGAGTGTCACATGTTCAGCCATGTTTTTTTATATATATTTATTACTGTGTGCGCATGTCCAAAACAAAAGTTTACTTTCTCTTTCCTTTTCTTTGTGCTGTCTGGTGAGATAGACATGTAGTCATGAGTCTTTCTTTGTTTTTACAAGTTTCTTTGTAATTAAAAGTTTTATAGTAGAATATATGCTTCGGGGTTTATTTTTTTACCTGATGTTCATCATGCATCAAATGAACCACAGTTCATCGCCCTCTGATAGGGAGTTTTTGATTTACTCCCTGACATACTTCCCCTTTCTTTTAATTGCAATCTTGCAAAATACATTTTATTCTTTTAAAATGTCATGTGTTAATACAAGCTTGTTGCCATTTTCATGTCATACATTTCAAGTCACAATTTTCCACATTTCTTCGACCTAAGTAGATATGCCGATTTATTTTTATCTCCACCAAATTCTATTCTTCTGGTCAGGCTAGGTTTTTAACTTTAACCATATCCAAGCAGCATTCCATACTAAAAGTAAGGAGAATGTGAGTCAATTTGGCTACATTTTGGCTAATAAATCACTGTTGCAACCAAAGTTTGATTTTACCCTAGGTGTGCTCATTTAGTAAACAAACCAGGAACTCTAAACTATAGCCTGCTTTGCAATCTAGCATACTCATCCCTGCATTCAATCAAATAGAGTTTGAAAAACGTATGATACACATTCAGAATAGCAAGGTGGATTAATGGCCTAAGAATATACCCCACTTCAGCAAATCTTTTGTTTACAATTCTGCATCCAGAGATGGACACACTTTCTTAACTATCAAATTTTTGAAGAATGGCTTCAATTTAGATTTAAGACAAACTTTCTGCTGGGACAAATGTAAAGGAAGCATCAATTTGAGAATCAATAGCAAGCCCAAGCACTGGAAACAGGAAGAATCAGTGTATAATATTTCCCACTGGAAACAAAGAAAGAATCAGTGTACAATATTTCTTCTACAGTAAAAGGCAGGGATAAACAATTCAAAGTCTGCGGGAAGCTGAAAAGTGAGAAACACTGGCACAAAAAGCAGGAAAGTTTTTAATTTTCACCTAAAGAAAACAGTCCACTATGCAATTTACACCTCATCTGTCTCCATCACACTTTGAGGAGGTTGCATTCTAGTATACAGATACAGACATATATAACTGTATAACCAGATGAAACGGGAGGTGACAGCTGTCCAACTAGGTAAAATCCTTTAAGTGCAACATTGTGCAATTGTGAATACTGCAATATGAATGCCCTACAATCTGAGACGTCAATCTAATTCAGGGCCTGCATTGACCATCAACTTGGACAGATTATACAAATGTTTAGATAGCTAAAGTTTTGTTAAAAATAGATCATGCCAAATCAATCTTATTTCATTCTTTGGCAAAGTAACTAAATTAATAGACCAGCGAAATGCAGTGGATATAGTATACTTAGACTTCAGCAAGGCATTAAACAAAGTAGGCCACAACCTACTTCTTCGTAAGCTAGAAAAATGTGGGATAGACAACATCACCACCACCAGATGGATTTGTAACCGGCTGACAAGCTGTACTCAATGAAGGGTACCACACAGAGGGAAGTAAGCAGTGGGATACCACAAGGTTCCGTCTTAGGCCCAGTACTCTTCAATATCTTCATAAATGACTTAGATGAGGGAATAGAAGATGAAATTTGCTGATGACACTAAGCTGGCAGGTATAGCCAACGCACCAGAAGACAGGCACAGGATCTAAAATGATCTTGACAAGACTTGAACAATGGGCCCTATCCAACAAAATGAAATTTAATGTGGAGTTTTACACGTAGGCAGGAAAAACCAAAGGCATGAGTACAGATTAGGTGAAACTGGATCAAAAACAGTAACTATGAGAGGGACCTTGGAGTCCTAGTGGACGATCACTTAAATATGAGCCAGCGGTGTGCAGCAACAGCCCAAAAAATTAATACAATCCTTGGTTGTACAAACAGAAGTATAGAATCAAAATCATGTGATGTATTAGTACTGCTTTATAAAGCCTTAGTAAGGCCAAATCTGGAATACTGCTTCCAGTTTTGGTCACCACATTACAAAAAAGATGTTGAGACTTTGGAAAAAGTGCAAAGAAGAGCAACTAAGATGATTAAAGGCCTGGAGACAAAACATATGAAGAACAGTTGCAGGAATTGGGTTTGGATGGTCTAGACCAGGGGTAGGCAACCTTGGCTCTTTTATGACTCGTGGACTTCAATTCCCAGAATTCCTGAGCCAACCATTCTGGGAATTGAAGTCCACGAGTCGTAAAAGAGCCAAGGTTGCCTACCCCTGCTCTAGACAAAAGGAGGATTGAGGGGACATGACAGCAGTATTCCAGCATTTGAGAGGTTGTCATAAAGAGGAGGAGGGTCAACCTATTTTCCAAAGCACCAGAAGAAAGGACAAGAAACAATTGATGGAAAATAATCAAGGACAGAAGTAACCTGGAATTAACGAGCTAAACATACTAACAGCGAGGACAATTAACCAGTGGAACAGCTTGGCATCAGAAGTCGGGTGCTTCATCCCTGGAGATTTTTAAGAAGACTGGACAATCACTTGTCTGAAATGGGATAGGGTTTCCTGCTTGAACAATTTGTGTGACTAGACCTCAAAGGCTCTATTTTCATTCTACTTTATTCATTCCCCTTCTCTCAGAGTTGCATGACCTGACAAATTTCCCTGCCAATCCTTCAAGCCAAAGAAAGAGATTTTTGAAACAAGAGTGGCTGTTCAAAAGATGTAAAAAAGCACTTCCTATATATGGGGGTGGGGTTGTTGTTACGTGTGAGCCTGTTTTGGCAATCTCTTCAGACTGCAAATACTGACCTTGTTCATTATCAGATAGAAGAATCTCTCCATTTCTCCATCTGCACTGAATGAAAAGGATAAATGGAAAATGGCACATTCCAAATTTAATGTATTGCTCTCTTCTCTTGAGAATAATCTACTGAAGTTTCCTATTGCCTATAAGTCCATATTTAATTCCATTCTACTACTTAACTATACAAATTTTACACCTAAACATTATTCCTTTGTACTATTTATGTGCACTTCCATGTTTCATTTTCAAGGTAGTTTGCATGAAAGAGAAAAAAATAGAGACATGATCAACATTTACCATCATATTTAATTCACCTCAATACTTTCACTGATCTCATATCTCTGGGATTTAAAACATAAACATTCGTTTATGACTTCTACAGTTACCTGTTTTAACAAGCATGTCAAGAACCACACTCCTAAATTGACCAGATGTGGATCCTTTGTAGAAGGAGTAGGGGTTTTAAAGGGTAAAGCAGGCATGTTATGCGTTGATATGTTTGGCACCATCCACTCTGAACTGCATTAGGAATACCCCCAAGGCTATATTTGTTGCACTCTTGCACTAGTCTTAATGGTGACAGAAATTTTTCTTGCATAAAATGGAATCCCCCCCACTGGAATTAGCACAATAGTAGTACTTTCTTTTTCTTTCTCATGTCTTCTATTTTCAGTAATAATAATGTATTAGCTGTTTTTTTAAATTGCCACAAAACGTTCACATATTTTGTCAAAATGAAGAAGGAGAAAGAAAATAAGATGACAATGATGCCAGGCAACATATTGTAGACTCTAGGGCCATTTGTAAAGAGATAGCCTTAATTCATTGTTGGGCAATAATGGATGAAGACCAGTACAGATGTTTATCAAAAGAGATGTGATGAATTTTAAAAAGAAGTTATAATTACTTTGTGTAACTAGTCATTAAAATAATTTTGAAGAGTAGACCATTTTTTTAAAGATCAAAATGGCTTTTGTTGATTTCTTTGAAGTGTTGGGTAAATGATAAAGATAGATGAAAGATAGAATGGCCACCAGACAAATCTCTGACCTGCTTTTCCAACAATTGCAAAGCCTTGTCATAGGAAAAAGAACCAAGATCTAATCTGAGAAAAATATAAAAAGAAAAGATAGTATGTGTGTGATAGAAACAAAGTAACATGTAAGAGACAGAAAGACAGATAACATATATGCAACAGAGAGAGATGTACTGTATGCAACACAGGCTTATATAAACTATACAACTGTAAGGAGAAATATACAGTTTCTTTGAAAGGAGGAAAAACTATTATCTTGCTATCTATCAAATGACTAGTTTGAATTTATCTTCCAAAACTCTGACTGAGAGACCTCCTTAGGAATCTATATAAGGAAGCAATGAACTCTATTTCCCATAAGATTTCTAAGAGAAAAATACTACTAATGGTTCCAAACATAGAATACAATGGTGCATCCTGTAAATTATGTGTATTTATGAGAGGATGCACACAGTTGCAGAGACAATAGAGATTACATGGCTGCTCTTAGATAAACAGAGCACAGATAATGATGCCTCTAGAGTCTATCACTTTCTACATATTGTGTTCTTTTGTATACCACATTAAGAAGTATGATCAGCAAGTTGTAAAAGAATAAGAAAAATGAAAGTTATTGAGATAGAAGATGGCTTCTTTGAACTATAGGATGATTGTTATTGATTAGAATAAGAAACACATTCAATACTACATATGTCATATACAGAAAGAAGCTGGAATAATTTTGAAAAAACAAACAGAGAAAAGGCTTTTAAAATCATATTCAAAATGAGATTCAGAAAGAGAATGTTTAGTTTAAGAATGTTATCTTAGAATTAAAGAAATCCAACTGGATTTTGTAAAGTTAGGATATCAATATTTTCATCTTAAATGGCATCTTGATAAGCACTGGGGTGTAACAAATTTGTCATTACATATAAAATTTTAAGAATTCTGAATACTTATTTTAATCAACTGGTTTGAAAAGAAGCTATGAAGAACTGGTTCTTCCAGCAGGCCCAGATTTGTGAACTCTCTGGTATGTTATATTTTTTAGGTATGTTTTACATTTCTTGGGTAGTTGTCCCTTATTTTTGTTCTTTTTATATTATATTATACTTTTTACATTATATTGTACTTCTCTTTATGCAACTCAAGTTTCATGAAGATTTGATGGCCTGCAAATCTAATTATTCTAATAAATTAAGTAAATATTAGGGATAAAAGGAGAATTGACCATTTCAAATTTCAGAGATGCATCTGTATTTAAAGAAGCAAAGCAAAAATATTCCCTTTGATCCCGAAGCAGCTATAACCAGTAGGTTAATTCAGTGGAACAAACTCTCACTTTTTTATCAAGTAAAATTCAAAAGGCCACTACTCATTATATAGTATGGTACACAGAAATGTGAATGGTACTCAGAAAGAATAAGAATCTGGACTTAGTACTGCCACCTGAATCAAAAAAAGTGGAATGAAAAATTACAGAACATCTTCCTAAAAGATGCAGAGAAGCTAAGTACTTTCCCTGAAGGGAATTTTAGGGACTAGGCATGTTTCCCAGCTGTTGTATTTGTCATTTAGAACTGAGCTTAACCCTCTGTGAGTGATAGTCTGAAATATTAAGTACATTACTATTCACATAAAGATTTTGTAGCACAGGACTTCGAGAGTGGTTGGCAAGTAGTCCCAAAGAGAAGAAGGCCCAGTGAGCACTGGGGAAAGCCAGTAGCCTATGTGGTCCTGACTCTCCCTTTTTGCAATCAGTCATCTCCCAAATAGCAATCAGCACAGCTGGGGACTTGTGTGAATTATCCCAGGAGGTCTCATTACTTCAACCCAAAGAGAGTGAACTAGCTGAGAGCTTTTCCACTGTGGTGCCAGAATGGAAGGCAAGGCAATTACCAGCTTGTGCTGTCAGATAGGACAGACGCTGAGACAGAAAACAAGCTTCTTTTGCTTCTTCTCCCCCCACCCCCCACTCCCCCAAAGCTAAACACAGGCAGCCAGGAAAGAAAAGGTTAGAAACTGATTCTTGTGACCTTTGCAGAGGCTACGCTTTCTATTAACTAGCTCAGGATCATTGTTTTTCATCAATAGAGATCAATTGAAAAATCAAACTGCAAGCTACAATGTAAAAATTAAAATGGTTGCCATCTCTCTTAATCAATACTGAGATTCTATGATGTTTCAAGGCATTCAATCGTTAAAAATCAAAAGACCTATGTTAGCTCAGTTTTTGAATCCTGCCCAGAAAAAAACGTTCTCACTTCTTTCAGAAGATTATAACCTGCTCTTTAACCAATTTCTCTGTAATTTTTTTTACATCCATTCCAACTAAAACTTAAGGCACTATAATCAGAACGAGGTCCCCACAGTCATTTATTTAATTATTTAAGAGGAGTCAATCAGCATCTGCCACATATATATATATGAACTGGTGCAATAAAGAGTGGGACACCAAAAGACACAAAACACCTTCATTGTTCCTAAAAAAAAAATCTTCCTCCCTCATCAATCAATCAATCAATCAAAACAGGGAGGGCAGAAATTATGAATGGCATGCATTCCACACTTCAGATTCAAAGACTGGCCTCTAATCTTATTTACAATTCAAGACTTAGGAATTCACATCTGAGTTATCTCCATATCTGGAACCTATCAACTTGCTAAGAGCAAAAGAACAAAAAACGCCCCAGCCCCACTCCCAGCTGGAGTGCAGGTAATCCCATGCAAATAACAACTTCTCTTTGATCACTTAACATTTAGAATCAGTTGTCTAGGGTCATTGGAGTTCACTTAGAGTTATTTAGGAAATTTATAAACTGCTTCCAAACTGGGCTTTCTTTAGGTAGTACACATAAATATTCTAACAATATTAAAGTTCATATTTCAAATATAAATAGCAAGTAAAAATTGTGAACGTGAAGGCAGCATGAAATGTTAATATGAAAGTACAAGTAGTTCTTGACTTATGACCGTTGTTTCTGGGGCTTTCTGAGGTTCCAGAAACAATATTAGTAAAGAGATCAGGATGGTGCTTGGACTGCCACATTGTCTTATAGAGGTAGTCCTCAACTTATAATCAGTTGTTTAGCAACTGTTCGAAGTTACAACAGACACCCCCCCAAAGAGGTACCTAAAACCTAGATTTGACATTCCAGTGCCTGCCCCCCCTCCCCAGAGTCATATAATCCCATTTTGGACACTTGGCAACCGGCCCATATTTATAGCTGTTTGCAGGGGCCATCACATGACTATAATTTACATCATTTTTTGTTGGAAACCATCATTTACTTCCATTTTCTGGAAAAATACCCATCCCATTACATACAACAGGCTTACTTATTGACTGCAATGTTTGCTTAATGACCCCACTTAATAAACTGCACAACTTAACAACTGTAATTCTGGCTCGATTATAGTCATAAATTGAGGACTACCTGTATTCCTGACAACCTAAAGAATGCTGCTTTGTATAAACAATACAAAATAAAACACAAAATGAGACCTTGGCAAAAGATTAAATTTGCCAGTTTTGATCCATTGCTTTCCACCCCCCCATGCATGTTCCCTTCCACTGTAGGAAAAAAAAGGAACTAATTTTAAATTGAGTGCCTGAACGACTACAGACCTATTGCATTAACATCTGTAGTCATAAAATGCTTCGAAAGATTGGTTCTCCAACATCTCAGGACATGCCTCCCACTGGATTTTGATAAACATCAATTTGCCTATAGGGGGAATAGGTCAACATACGATGCCATAGCTACTGCTTTACAATCTGTAGCAAGTCATCTCGAGAAACCTGGAAGTTATGTCAGGATGCTTTTTGTTGATTATAGCTCAGCTTTCAACACCATTTTGCCGAGCATTCTCATCGAGAAGCTGACTGACTTGAAATTCTCCCCCGCCATCTGCGATTGGATTCAAGACTTTCTTAGGGACCGGTTACAAACAGTGAGGGTCGGGTCTGCTTTGTCCAACCCCCTGAAGCTTTGCACCGGCTTGCCACAGGGCTGCGTGCTTAGCCCCTACCTGTACTCTTTATACACATATGACTGTGTATCATCTGACCCATCCACTGCGATAATTAAGTTCGCAGATGATACGACTGTGGTGGGTCTTATTACAGGTGGGGATGAGACAGCATACAGGGCGGAGGTACAAAAACTATCCATATGGTGTAGTAACAACAACTTGCACCTGAACATCGGCAAGACGAAAGAGATGGTGCTAGACTTCCGGAGAAAAAAAGGAGGAACCTGCCCCACTTTACATCGGGTAGGACTGTGTGGAGAGAGTTTCCTCCTTTAAATTTCTGGGAGTCTACCTCTGCGAAGATCTAACCTGGAAAGTTAATACAACCCAGGTGGCTAGAAAGGCCCAACAGAGGCTTCACTTTCTCAGGGTCTTGAGGAAGAACAGGGTAGAACAACGGCTAATGACCCTCTTTTACCGGTCTACTATAGAGAGCGTCCTCTCGTATGGTATTGTGGTTTGGTATGCTGGTCTGACAGCTGCGGATAGGAAAGTATTACAGAGGGTGGTGAGTACAGCACAAGACATTGTGGGCTGTCCCCTGACACCACTGGATGACATCGCCAGGGCTCGTTGCCTTGGAAGAGTGAGGAAAATTCTCAGGGATGACTCACACCCTGGACGGTATCTCTTTACTCTCCTACCATCCGGTAGGAGATATAGGAATATAGCCAGCTGCACCAAGAGGCTGAAAAGCAGCTTCTATCCGTGGGCTGTTAGGCTTTTGAACGGGAAATAATTTTTATAAACTTTATGCAGAATTGACTTGCAAGGCCGGTGTGTGGTGCAATTAGTTCACATGGTGTAATAAGATGGAGGTTTGTTGTCACTGTGAGTTGGGGGGTGGGAGCACGAAGGGAGGCTCAGCTAATCTCAATGTATACATGGTTGTACTTTGACAATAAAGGTTCATTCATTCATTAAGGGCTCACACGTTTTAGGCAAACATGATGCAGAAAGAAGAAAGAAAGAAAGAAAGAAAGAAAGAAAGAAAGAAAGAAAGAAAGAAAGAAAGAAAGAAAGAAAGAAAGAAAGAAAGAAAGAAAGAAAGAAAGAGAAAGAAAGAAAGAAAGAAAGAAAGAAAGAAAGAAAGAAAGAAAGAAAGAAAGAAAGAAAAGAAAGAAAGAAATTTTGCATTTAGTAACAAGCACTGAGGAAATGATCACATCCTGATCTGCCCTCAGAATACTCAGTTTCAAGCTCCTTTGTAGTGAAAATCTGGTATAATTATATACCTGGTATATATTATGTACCAGGTATAATTATATTCCACTAGTTGAAAATGAAGGGACGCGGTGGCTCAGTGGGTTAGGACGCTGAGCTTGTCGATCAGAAGATCGGCAGTTTGGCGGGTCGAATCCCAAGTGCCGCGTAGCAGAGTGAGCGCCTGTTACTCGTCCCAGCTTCTGCCAACCTAGCAGTTCAAAAGCACGTAAAAATGCAAGTAGAAAAATAGGGACCACTATGGTGGGAAGGTAACAGCATTCCGTGCGCCTTTGGCGTCTAGTCATGCCGGCCACATGACCACGGAGACGTCCTCAGACAAGCGCTGGCTCTTCAGCTTTGATGTGCACCGGCCCCTAGAGTCGGAAACGACTAGCACGCATGTGTGGGGGAAACTTTACCTTTACCTTTATAGTGGAAAATGTGTGCATGAGGAATTTTCTGTGACTGTACTAAGAAGACTTCCAAGGTGAAATGGGCAAAGCCTGAAGATAATTTCTATCTCCCTCTCTCAACAGTTTCACAGCACTTTTTGGTTTTCATTTGGTAGTTGGTTTTATTATTTCCTGCCTCTTTCGAGTTTTTGAGAGCAGTAATTTATAAAACAAATTAAACAAACAACCCAGCACAAATTCTTCTGTTTTGGATGCATAATGCAAAGACCTGACTCCCTTTCATAATGGCAGAAAAGATGAAAGGAAAGAGAAGAGGATGACCGGTAAAACAGGATGGCTGGACTCAATTACAGTGTTGACAAAGACATCACTGAGAAACTTGGAAAGATTGGATCATAAGGTTTATCTATGTGGTCACAAAGAATTGACACCAACTAGGTGGCATATAACGACAATCAACTGATCTGAGATAATGCTTTTTACACTTACAAATAAATACATTTTAAAATTAGTTTTACCAAAGAAAATCGGATACAAATAGTCTTCAACCTACAATCATAATTAGGACTAGAGTTTGGGTCATAGGTTGTCATGGTCATAAGCCATGGCATGTGTGACTGGGTTTGATTTTATGACCATCACGTTGTAAAAAGAAAAAGAAAAAAAAAGAAAAATACCAAGGAGACCTACTGCAATGTGAATAAAGAGGCAGGTACTATACGTATGAAAACGCATGTATGTATGTACATAATTATACCAGATTTTAATCTATTGCTATTGACATAAACCATAAAATCCATCCAAGTTTGATAAAATTATGATTCCCATCTCTGGGGCCCCATTAATTTTATCTGTAATTTTTTCTAATGTATCAATTGAAGAGGCTTTCTTTATCAATGAACTCAGATATTTTTACATAATCTCACATGTTCAGGAGAAAGAACATCATAAGAATAAAATTAGCAACAATAATATATTTGTTAGTGAGTCGACACTGAAAATGACAGAATAAACAGAATAGCATTAATTAAGGATTTTTTTCTCAACTAATCACACTGTGCATTGTAAGTCTATTACTATGTTCAAAAGACAAAGATAACAAAGTGAAGACTTGCTATTGAATAATGATACTAATAAACATTAAAGGGATAAATACAAGGAAAACTAAATCGGCATGGTAACAATTATCTAGGTAATTATATTAGTTATATTAACAATTAGATTTATTTAATCATAATTTAGTGTGACATAGGAGAAAGTATAACCTGTTAGTATTTACTACAAAAGTTGCAGATTTCAACATTATTTCCAAGCATAGAAATAGATATCAGATATTTTCAGTTGTAGAAAGAAACATGGCTCCTTTAATGAATCATAGACTTCTGTGCATTCAAACCTCGGTGGATTCTGAAGCTGTACTTCCCCATTTATTGAGAAACATTGCACAAATCCAGTCACATGGCCTACCTTTGATCCACCACTAAACTATTTTAACTGACATTTTTATAAATGGTCATCATAAGAGTTTCTTTAATTAATAAAGATAACCTCTGTTAAGCTTCAAGGAAGCTGTTGACTCTTGGGTTTTTAAGAGTGCCCTGGGTGGGAACTATTGATTATGAGTTTGTTCAATGTCTGAGTATTCCTCAGATACCAAGGTTTTCTTCGTAATTTCAGTTATACAGTAATTATACTGTTTCTATTTTAAACTTTCTTCCTGCAAGAGGGGAATGTAAGATGCTAAGAGTCCTTTTAAATTTCAGTAATTAGTTAATTAAAATAAAATAAAATAACTGCCAGAAAACTAGCCAGGGATTTAGAATCCAGCAGTAATCATACAATCTTTCAAAAAAAAAAAAGTCACCTCAGTTTCTGCAAAGCAACAGAAAGAGCCATACTCGGAGCCATTCTCATTCTCCCTTAAGCTCTTTGAAATGTAAAGCTATGCACTCTGATATAATTTGATTTGAAGCTCATTGGTTTCTGTGCCTTAAATTCAAAAAGCCTCACAAGCAGAAGAAACACATAAACAAATCACAAAGAGCTAAAGGCAGTCAAACTTCAGTGGTTTGGAAGATTTGAAAGCAGCTTTAGCCTCATTAATAGTTTCATTCTTTATGTACAATGTCGGGAAGAATAAATTTATTTCTCCATTTCTCTCTGCCATCCCAACTTTTTGCTGATATTAGAGAATACTGAGGCAGCTCTCTTCCTGCCACAGATTTGCCACTTCCCAGACAGTAGGAAGTCAAAACTTTAGAAGGACATTATTCATTAACAAATGCATGGATATTGGTTTTAAAAGTAGTTCATATTATTTTATGCTTACTTCATACCTGAGGTGAGAAATTATTTCACTTATTTGCTGCTGTTGCATTCAGGAGTTCAACTGAGATACACAGATATGCCCAGAATAGAATTTTTAAGAAATATTCAATGGAAACTGCAACTTTAGCTCTACAATGACCATTATTTACACCCAGAATATCATTGATTGACAAATCAATGTTAGCTCCAGAGTTCTGAGGGCTCTTGATAAAGATAGTCCCTGCTAGCCACAGGCTTTTTTTTTGCTTTCATTACATCTCCTGCCCATTCACTCACGTCTTCCATGTAGACCCAATCCATATCCACGGTCCAAAATGGGAAGATTTGGAAGGCAACCATTCTGTACTATTTTTTTCTATATTTAATTAGCTGCTGGAGCAGGCGGGGGAATGAGCAGAAAACAACAAAGATGACAAAATCCAGAATCTGGGTATCAGCATTGTTGGGATTTTGGGCCAACATATGTCTAAATATGTCAGGGTCCAAATATTAGCCTGGAACAAAATACTAATCATCTGTTATACAAAAATCAAGGCACATTTAAGCCAGACAATAGAGAGGCAATGCCAAAGTCTTCCAGAGCGTGGCCTTCAAATAGTTCTCCATTTGCCATTATACCATATTGTCTGATTGCTTTTTTCACTACTGATAAATTCCAAATGTGAATACAAGACTCTTTCTCATTGATCCACTTTTTAGATGAGAGATAAGAACAAGGAAAAGAACACTGATTTTATCTGTCTCTAATGAGGTAACGCAGTCAGCTGGTTCTCTCTATTCATTAGTTACTTGTCAGATTTCTCTTTTTGACCAGCTAACAGTACACAGCATGCAAAGTCAAGATTTTACTGTTCTGTCAGGGGATTCAGATTGGAAACATCCATCAACTCTACAGTACAATAGCTCATGGCAGCATTTCATCCCATCAGCCTTACCCAGAAGACAAGAGAAGCTAAGAGCCATTCTTACCTATTAGCGGGGGCAACCAAAAGCCTGTCAATATTTTTATTCAATGTTAAGAGTCAAATGTCAAAAGTTTTCAGGAATTCAATTTACTCCGGTATCTGAGCCTTTTTTTCTTAATTAAAAAGGGAAAGAAACTATCCAGCATTTATACCACTTTTATTTGACTGTACAAATTTCCTTATTCTATCAACAGGGTTAAAAAATAAGAAAAAACAAGAATGTTAATACTGCTGATACAGAATTTAAGAAAAAAAAAGGTGGGGGAGGCCAAAATGGAGACAAACTGAACAATCTCCAATTCTAGAATTTTAAAAATTATCTTAAGAAAACAAGAATTCAGAAAGAAAAGAAAAAATGAAGCACTGCAGCAATAATAGAATAGAAAAAGAGAAATGCTTTCAACATTGCCATCCCTCAGTCATTCCTGATACTAACAGCAAGTTCAGTCTTATTGCTGCTGTAAGCATGCTCTTGGCACCTTGACTGTGTTTTAACTGGAAAAGTATTTAGGGTGAGTAAATACATACATCATAAAAATTTCAATGCTCCAAAGTGATTTGTGCTTTTGATGTGCAGAAGTATGAGTGAGGTATCTTCAAATATCCATATTAATTGCCAATAACAAAATTTTGGTGGGATAAAATTACCTAAGGGACTACCCTACATACAAACTCTTTTTTACATTCCATAATTGCAGTCATGATAACCTCATAAGATTCCTGTGATAGATTGCTTGTTCTTTTGGATCCAAGCAAATTCCATCCTAGGATAATTGTATTTGTAAGCAATAGAACTTTTCTTGCCTTGAAATTAAAATATCCCCCTCAGTTCTATACTCATCAAGGGACCTCGCTAATTTAAATGTAATAAACATTAAATAGCATTAGATATAGTTTAATTAAATTAGCTTGTATATTTAATAATATTCCCCTTTTGCAACATTAAAAATTAAAGTCCAACGGTAACATTTAGAGAGGATCTGAGAATTATACTTTAAAACTTATATTCCAGTTTAAAACAGAATCCAATTCTCTATTTAGATCTCTTTCAGACTCCCTATAAATATAATTCTAGTCAGACGGAATACTTCAAATGTCTGCCTCCCCACCACCACCCCCAACCTCCCACCTACCCACTGGTCAGACACTCTTAAAATATTGTGTTCAGTTCTAGATGCTCCAATTCAGAAAATACGTTGAAAAACTGGAATGAGTTTACAGAAAAGCAACAAAGATAATATGGGGAAGATAAAACTTTGGGGAACATGCTAGCTGTTGGAAATAGCAACAACAACAACAAAGTTGGAAGGAACCTTGAAGGTCATCGCCCAACCCCCTGCTCAGGCAGGAAACCCTATACCATTTCAGACAAATGGCTGTCCAGTCTCTTCTTAAAGACTTCCAGTGTTGGAGCATTCACAACTTCTGGAGGCAGGTTGTTCCACCGATTAATTGTTCTAATGGTCAGGAAATTTCTCCTTAGTTCTAGGTTGCTTCTCTCCTTGACTAGTACCCATCCGTTGCTTCTTGTCCTGTCTTCAGGCGCTTTGGAGAATAGCTCGACTCCCTCTTCTTTGTGGCAGCCCCTGAGATATTGCAACACTGCTATCATGTCACCCCTCACCCTTCTCTTCATTAAACTAGATACGCCCAATTCCAGCAACTGTTCCTTATATATTTTAGCCTCCAGTCCCCTAAACATCTTTGTTGCTCTTCTCTGTACTCTTTCTAGAGTCTCAACATCGTGGTGACCAAAACTGGATGTAGTATTCCAAGTGTGGCCTTACCAATGCATTGTAAAGTGGTATTAACACTTCACATATCTGAAGGGCTGTTTATTCATAGTTGTTTTAGAAGAAAGGATAGAAAACAATGGGTTTAAATTACTAAGAAGTAGATTTTGACTGAACATCTGGGGAACAATTGCTGATAATATGAAATATTTAGCACTAGAACAGATTGCTTAAAAGATTATACAGGTAGTCCTTGATTTAACAATCACAATTGGAACTGAAATTTCCATCACTAAGCGATGTAGTTGTTAAGTGAGTCACAACTGATTTTATGACTTTTTTGCCATGGTCATTAAGTAAATCTGCCTGCCCCCATTGGCTTTGCGTGTTAGAAGCTCCCTGAGAAGATCATAAATGGCAATTACCTAACTCTGGGATGCAAATGTGTTGGTTGCCAAGTACCTGAATTTTGTTCATATGACCACGGGGACTCTGTAATGGTCATAAGTGTGAGGATAGGTTGTAAGTGACTTTTTTCAGCACCATCATAACTTCAAATGGTCATTAAATAAATGGTTTAGGATGTGGTCATTAAATGAACATGGTAGAGGACTACCCGTAGACACTCTTTTGCCAGACGTTTTTAAACTTAGATTGCATGGTAGTAATGGATTCCTGCACTTCATAGTAGATTGAACTAAAGGATCCGCAAGGTCACTTTTAATTGTTACATTTTATGATCCTCTGAAACAAAAGTTTTCCAAGTGTATGGGAAAATTTGAACAGATACATGCTATATAACTTTCTCAGTTCCACTAGCAGGCAAAAAAACCTGTCATTGCTATGAAGATTATTTAAAAAAAGTAAAATATCTCTGCATATATCTTGGGAAGGATGTTGACCAACAAAATCAAATTACCATTAATTTTCAAAACAAGCTAGGAATTACTACTGAAAAATAATAGTGGAAAGATTGATCAGATCAGATTAGTACCATAGCTTACCCTAAATCTAAGAAAAAGAATTCCTTGACCTCATTTTCTAAAGGCTCAGATATTTTATCCGTTGACTATAACAGGAAAAATCAACCGTTCGTGTTTTATTTTTATAGCACCAAAGAGCAAAATCTGCAGATTCAGCCATGTCTCCTCATAGGTTAAAGCCTCTCAGAAACTCCAACCGTCTGTCCATTTTGACTGCTGTTATGACTGGATAATTAGGAGAATGTAGGAATAGTGTAAGTAGTGTAACTTTCCTTATCTTTTCCTGAACTAGCCTTGTTTTTGACCTAGTGTGATGTCTGAACCTAAACACTGATTTATTAAACAACCTTGGTGGAAGGAAGTTAGCACAGAGTCTATTTTTTGTATCAACTGGAAATTGTTTAGGCTTCCTAATCAGATACATTTAACTAAATTTTTAAAAAAAATCTATCTCTTTTTATAATTTAACTAGGAGAAAAGTACTGACACACGCCTACCTTTTTCCCTTTTTATTTCTGAAGGCTTTATGTGATTTTAGTTATTTTGCTATAACCGAACTGGAAATCATCCAAATTCGCAAAGCAGTCAATCTTGAATCATACTCAATCTGTTAGTTTTAATCCTGTCTCTCATATATAGAGGATAAATGTATACATTTTTTTCCCTGTGAATACATTTTTTTACCCAGTCCTGGGACCATCCATTTATATGAGAATTTCATTACCTAGCAAGGAGTAACTCAGCCCTACTCCAGAGTGGTTTTTAAAACCTGAATGGAACTAGTTGGCCAGGAGGCACAGAAGTTCCTTTTATTGAAACAGGAACATATTTTCGATTTGGTTGAATCAATATTATCTCTTCTCTTCCCTTTTTATGGCTGCATCCAAAATAACAAAAAAAAAACCAGCATATTCCTCGAACACTCAATAATAACTTTATTCTTCCACAGTACTAAGCCATAAGGGTAGATTCATCAAACCTACAAAGCCAAAAACAATCTGTGTTATTATTTTCACGTGAACCCAATTTATGTTAAAGGAAATGCTATATCAAAACAATGGGAATCTGCAAACTGGATGGTCAGTTTGCAGATCTTGGGCTTTAGCCAATGGCCAGGCTACAGCACTTTAGAATTTTATATATCTTAAGAGCACTGCTTGATACTGTCACTGTCAATCAGCAAAAAAGACAGCCACTTTTTATTTTTGTATATAATGTCCTATTCAGGTTTTAAGAAAACTAAAGCATTTCCTAATCCATATTTTTGGATAACAAGAAGAACCCAAAACCTTGGGAAGAATCTTCCATTTGAAAGCTGTTCTATCTGTGATTGTGTCTTCATATTTTTTTTTCCTTTCTGTTCAGTCGTATTTGTTTCTAGGAGACTGTCTAGACCAGGGGTCAGCAACCTGAAACAGTGAAAGAGCCACTCGGAACTGGTTCCCTCGCAAAAGGAAAAACTGGGAGCCGCAAAAAATGTGTGCACATGCACGTACATGCGCGCATGCGCAGAACAGGGTTTGACTGAAGAGTGGAGCCAAGGCGAGATATGCACCTATCCTGCATATTTGAATGGATTGGTTGAACTTTTTTGGTCCCACTTTTTTTGGGGGGGACTGTACATGGCAGAGGACTGGGAGCCGCAGAAGAGGTCTGAAAGAGCCGCATGCGGCTCCGGAGCCGCGGGTTGCAGACCTGTGGTCTAGACCAATCCCTTCAGTTTTCTTGGCAAATATTTTTCAGAAGTGGTTTGCCATGGCCTCCTTCCTCAGTCTAATAGAGCAAGAGTCCCTAACCTCCGGGTCACAGCCCACTACCAGGCCGTAGTCTGTTGGGAACTGGGCTGCGGCAGCTTCACTTGTCTGAGCAAGGGGCGCATGGATGAAGCTTGTCCCTCCCCCCCCGCCCACTGGTCCATAAAGCCTGAAAGGTTGAGGACCGCTGTGACAGAAGGACTGGCCCAAGGTTACTCAACTGGTTTTATATCTAAGGCGATACTAGAACTCGCAGTCTCCTAGTTTCTAGCTTGATGCCTTTAATCATTACACCAAACTGGCTTCATATAAATGCAAGCAATGACTTTAATACATGATGATGGCATACAAACGAAAAGTCGGTGTTTTTTTTTCATTTAATACATGCCCCAACCTTTGCAGCTTGATGGACTGGCTGTGGGGGGGATAGGGGAACTGGGCAGCGCAAGCAGGGGGCTTGCGCTCATATGCACGCACAATACAATTCAATTGCAAGTTGATCTGTGCGTGCATGCATGTGCGCGCCAACCCACCACTCGCGTGGCCCAGTTCTAAATAGGCCTCAGCATAGTAGTGGGCTGTGGCCTGGGGGTTAGGAATCCCTGATTTAATACATTTTACAGGCTTGGTTTGGAAATGTTTCAGCCCAAAAAAGTTTAATCCAGATTTTGTTGTTAAGAAATTTAGAATTTTTAACAGTACGTTATCAACCTTTGATACTATAAGATATGCATATTGACTATTATTTTTTAATAACATCAAATTGTAAAAAGTACCACTAATGCTTTTTTATATTTTTTATATTTCTTCAGCTAGTGCACAGCACCTTAGTAAACTACAGTTGATCTTTTGGAATTGGAATCCTGGTCTTTTGCTATGATTTGTTAATTATTACTGAACTCCTAGAAAATGATATTCAACTGTCCAGATTTGAAAGAAACTGATAAAATGACAGAAGAAATTTGTACTTTATTATTTTTTATGCCAATATTACTTCCGAAGAAGCTAGTGACCCAGTTGTTTCCTTCGTTATGAAAAAATGCTACAAATAAATTTCAAGTTCTTTACCACTGAGAAACTTTCCATACAGGGCCCCCCCCCAACTAGAGCAATTACTATTAGAGCGAAAGGATTATTATAGCATTCCCAGAAGGCTGCAACTCCTTGGAAATCTTCATATGATGTCCTTCAGTAGCCAATTTATCTGGGGCATTACAAGACTTAAGGAGGATGAGCTCCTATGAGAGTCAGAAATTAAACTGCAACACTAAGAGCTAGTGGGAGGGGGGAGGTAGGGGAAACTTGGGATGAGTTATATAAAGCATTGCCTTATCCCCAGTTTCAACATACATGGCTGCATTTGCAGGGAAAAGCAAAGCCAGAGCAGGGCCCAGCATTATGTCTGTTTTACCATTAGCCAATGGAACTTTGCACTCTTTTAATTATTTAGTTGTGGTTTTTTTTTTGAGGGGGTAGTCACTGATCTAACTTGTAATTAATGAGAAGAGAGAGGGAGGCCTACTGACTCACTTCAGATGAATTTTAACTCCTTTTGTTGCAGGGGAGAATTAATTATATAAAAACGAAAAAAATACTGTGCAAATGTTGATATTATACTGTACCTACTGTAATTAGTATATTATTTCTAGGTAGATATGTTACTTCTACGCGTCTAGTGGTGTGCCTTACTTTTTATGTCTATGTCTATGTCTTATTGTTTTTTCTACATATATACAGTATATCTGCTGCTTATTTCTTCTTTTTATATCTATGGCTTATTTCTATACATAGGCATCCCTGTGTTCTTCGTCTACTGTCATGTAGCTGTATTTCTTCATTTCTCAGTTAGGCTTCCTCATTTCTTTTCCGGTAGCAAAGGTTTTCAGCCTAAGTCAAGGAAAATCTTCTATTGTTTTTTGGTCCCTCTTGGGTTCTTTACTGGCAAAACATTTTGTCGGCCAATGCTGTTTGGTTAGAATGGTTGACCTTCTGAGTCCTTCGGGAGAAGGGCGGTATAAAAATTAAATAAATAAATAAATAAATAAATTTAGCCCCCTAGGACTTCATCTATTTTTGGTGATGTGGATATTGTGCGTGACTAGGTCTCTATCCCTTAGCCTACTTAAGCCTCCAACTACCACTTGGTTACCCACCTTCTGAGGCTGCTGCCATGGAACTATCATTCATCATTCATGATCATGATCCAGTCACTGCAGACATTGCTCTTCTTTCCTAAGGTCTGGCTGAGCTGCCTTTTTCTTCACAGACCTTTGGCAAATTCAGACACCCTGCAGATTTCATTGTTCCTGCTTATTTTCCATAAGGATGCACACCTTCACAATTCCTTTCTCTGATATTGTCAGGACCCACCCCAATCCACGTTTTAGGAAAACAAAAACTCTTGGAGTCAGTTCTAGTCCAAAAGGAATTTTTACTACGACATGCTTGGTTGTGGAAATACAAGACAGGACTTGGTATTGTTTTACAAATTGAAACTTTATAAAGAGTTCCCGGTTCAACCCCCATTCCCTCAACCCCATTTGGTCAGCCCCCCATCATTTTACTTCGTGTCATCCCTTCCGTGGGAAAAAGGGAACTTCAAATCTTTATGGTTATTGCCTTCTTCCTCTGCAGATTCAAATGGAGACACGGGCCAGATGCCTTCTTCCCTAACCATCCCTTTTGTTCCCCCAGTTCAAAAGGTTTCCCTTGGTCTTTGAAATAACCTAAGGCAGGCTGAATCCACATGCGCTCCTCCTTCCTCAGGAGATGGCAGAATCCATGGGGGGGGGGGGATAATGTTTTAAACATACATTTATGAATGTGATATAAATGGATTCTGAGAGATATACCCATTCCACCTCCTTTTATGGCTGGTGAGTGGGTAAAGTCTTCAGTGTTTGGAAGGGCTGGAGATTTGGAAGTGAAGAGAGGGAAAGGAGGGAAATGCACTGACCCTGGCAAAGCTCTCCTTCCACACTCCTTAAAAATACCAAAGCATTTATATAAAGACCCCACTATGTGATTTTTTTTGGGGGGGAAGGTTCACTTTAGTGTAGGGCTTTTTATATAATGTTAGTTTTGTTTTTTTTCTTGATGACTGATTTACTTAGATGTTAAAAAGTAACACTAAATTAGTAGGTGAAATCTTTGATCCAATGCCAAGGGCAGCCCAAAAGAGGTCATCAGATTATTTTAAGCAATTTCCCAGAGGTTGCACGAATGAAGGAAATAGGATCTCAAGATTGGTAAATTAATTTACAACTGGCTAGGAACCAACACAGAAAGAAAGGTTCTTGGGGCTCTGAGAGCTTGCTTCTCTTCCTGCAGAGATTTCATTTAGCAGATTAGGTAACATCAAGAAGATAACAATTTGAATGGACTCTAAAAGTTTCTGACCTGGCGGAAATGGCAAAGATTTCGGCTTATTTGAAAGACCATTCGCAACAACGTTATATTATGGAGTGGAAAAAGTGGATTGATTATATCTAGAACAAATATGGGACTAAAAAGTTTCATTTAGCATTTGTATAAGTTTTGATGTGATATTAGTATTGCTTGTAGTCATTTTATATGAGCTAGAGTGTGATAGACTTAATAGTTTATAGTTGTTAACATATGGTTGTTTATGATTGTTTTTACCTTTATACCTTGTATTTAGCTCTGGCAAGTCGGGGAGGGGGGAGGGGGGAAGGGGTGGGGGGAGTGTTAGGAAGGGTTAGGAAGGGTTGGGTGGAGGGAGGGGGGGAGGGATTGTTAAAGATAAAATGTATTGTAAAACTTTTCAATAAAAAAGAAGATAACAATTTAATGCATTCTCCCTTATAGCAACTGAGAGAAACTGCTCGTTTTAATTAAGATATATATATATATATATCTTATAAGATATATATAAGATATATATATATCTTAAGACGCACAACATCTTAACAATCAGTCTCTGAGTTTATACAATAGAGTGCAGAAGTACTCAGTTTTAGTAGTAACACATGCTGGATGATAATTATAAATACGGCATTTTCTTGAATAACCATTTTTCTTTCTACAATACACAGATGTGTTTTGTAATGCTTACCTATTGCCTGCTACCACCTAGCCTTCAACATGTCTCAAATATTCACAGAAGTAATAGCGGTCGTCAATCAAAACTCTGTTTTACTAAGTACCACATACCACATACAGAAGGCAGCCTTCTCCTGCAACAGCCACATTAAATCATTCAGTAAAGCTCTGAATCCTGCATAAATATTCCTGATGGCTGATAAGGAAAAACAGAATAGCAATTTTTAAAAAACTGGTGTTCAAAACTAAGGATCAACAGAGAAAATTAAAATGCGTAGGTTAAAATAGCTAAACCCAACTTGTAGCAAATTCACATAAATAAAATAAAATAATATTGTTAGATAAGTGCAAAATTGGTTACAGATTTATACAATAAATTGTACTCTGTAAAGAAAGAAAAAAAAGATGTACAAAAGAAAATACGATGTCCAACAAAACATGGCTTGGAACTGTGGCATTCTTAGTAGACAACAGTGAGAGACACTGCCATAAATTAACTAGAAACACCTTCTAATCTAAGCTGTCATAAGGCAGAGATCTCAGAGCCATAAAGATCTTGCAATGGAAAGTATGGAATTCTTTTTTTGTTGTTGTCGAGATTTTGTGTGCTTAAATTCTGGTTCCACAGATGAATAATTACAAACAGGAAATGGTTAAATGCTCCCAGAAATGGCAGGGTACGTTTTAATACTGGTCAGTGTCATTAAAATAGTCACCCAAGGAGAGGTAAGCTCTGTTGTATTCTGTTTCTTGATATTTTGAGAACCTGACAGGTAGGAACGACTGGTAGAATTCAAATAGCTTGTGCACATTTTTGCCTCCTCTGTAATCCATATATTAGAACATCTGTGCTTCTGAGTCAACAATTTTGTTTAATAACTGCTGAAATTTGTGAGTCAAAAAAAAAAACCCACCAACCCTACCAGTTATAGGAAAGTCTTTTCATAATCACATAGCTTTCTCTTACTTTCTTTCTACTTTCTGTTCTGATCACCTTTTTCAGCATGAGCAAGAGAACTGAGCAAGAACACATTGGGCACAGAGGTCGGAAACACTTTATTTTAAGATAATTTCTGATATTTTTGCCCAAAAGACAATGTTAAAGTGCTCCTTTCCCATTAGAAATGGTAGGAAACAAGGAACACCATATCCACCTTGCTGCTAGACAAGAGGGTTGCCTAGCAACAAATGTGCCCATGCTTTAGTTTGAGCTCCTTATCCCTTCTCTGCCCAAGGCAAGTTCTACAACCATAGAAGAGTCTCTTGCCCCACTGCTTTCACATATGGAAAGGTTCAAGAGTACAAAAGTGACCGCCAAGCACAAGTATAACACTTGTTAAAATGAGTGCACACTACAGGACAAGGAATCTCACTGTGGTTGCTGTGAGATAAGTGAAAAAGCAAACCTTTTAAAGTGGGCAGCAGAGAGGCTCAAACTGCATACTATAAAAAACAGCCTGGTGAAAGTGAGCAATCTAGACCTACTCCACACAACTTCTTGCCCTTTACCTGGCTTTCTGTTAGTGATTAAACAAAAGATTCTGCATATCAACAGAATGCATTCCTGCTTTGATGCTGGGCTGGAGTATGTAGTAACACAGAGACCAAAACATTCAACTTCCTGTATGGGAGGGAAAGGAGAAAGGACAAATCTACTTGTTTCGAAAACCTCAAGGCCAGTTATAATTTGTTTGATTAGATATTATCAGTGCTTTTTTTGTAAAAAAAAAAAAAAGGTGCTGGAACTCACACACGTCATACAACCCGCCTTGCCTACCCCAAAAAAGGTGCCGGAACTCCGTTCTGGGCGTTCTATGACAAAAAAAGCCCTGCATATTATCAAGTTGATATTGATTGTCAGCTACTGCTTACATTTCCTCCATGACAATCTGTTTCCAGCCTGGTCTTTCAGGACTTCCAATGTTCATGTCCATCGCTACTATAATTGACTCCACCAATCTTGCTGCTGGTACTTGTCTTCTCTTTTCTTCCATCTTTCCCACTATTATAGACCTCAAAAAAGATAAATCTTTGCATAATGTGTCTGAAGTATGAAAATTTGAGTCTAGTCATTTGGGCCTCAAATGGGAACTTAGGGTTAATTTGTCCTATGATTCATTTATTTCTTTTCTTGGCTGTCTATGGCATTCTCAATTGTCTACACCAAAATTCAGAAGTGTCAATACTCTTTCTATCCTGCTTCTTCAAAGTACAATTTTGCTTCTATAGACAGACACAGGGAAAACCATAGCCTGCCTAATTCTAATCTTCCCAAATCTGAGTATTTTTTTCTAAGGTCTTCATGACTACTCTACCAAGTGTGTATTTCTTGATCGATGGTTCCTTTACTGTAGGCGAAAGGTGAAAGCTATGAACCACTTCAGTATCTTCACTGTCAATTTTAAGGCCGGTTGCTGTACTGGTTGTCATGAATTTAATATTCTTTCTATTTAATCTTTGTCCCAGTTTGTCACTTTTCTTCTTGATTTTCATTACTAGAGTTTGCAGATCATTGCATTTTAAAGTATCATTGTGATCAGTGTAGTGAAGGTTATTGATATATATTATATTAGGTCATGCCCCAATAACATTATCAATGACTGCAAGAATCATCCTATTTTTTCTAGGTGGTATTTTTATTTGCTTTTTATAATAATATAAAGAATGTAAATAGACTTTATGTAAATATATATTAGCTTTAGGATGCCTTTAAGGCATGTATGTATGTATATTATGTATGTATGTAGACAGTATTACTTTTGTTTCATGGAAACATAAAAATACACAAGGAACAAGAAAATGCAGAAAGAAAAGTGAGCATATGCAAGATTGCTTATTATTGGCTGTTAATAGCCTCTCAGATGCAAATTAAACTGCTGCTTTAAACCTCTTATATCCTATATGACTTGGTGCCAAGATACTTGTAGAATCACTTTTTCTAGCCCTAATGGAACCATACTTTCCCCAGAAATGACATTCGTCCCAACACTGATTACAAAGTGGTAAAAACAGCTTTTGTGTATTACTCCTACAGAATTGCTTGATGCTATGTGGATTATTTTATATGATGCTCTTATTGTGCCACTACTGATGTTGATTTTAATTTTTCTAATTGCTTATTAAACATCCTGAGGTTGTATGTAGAACAAATGTTTTATGTTGTTTGATTGTGTTGTGTACCACCAAGAGGCTTTTGATTGTAGAAGTATAGAAATGTGACAAAGAAACTAATAAATGTATGTGTATGTGTATTCCAATAAAACTAAGGACTTCAGGGCTACAGCACAAAAAAACAGAACTACCTGTTTGAAGAAACCCATATTGGAACAAAGGGAATTTAGGCTGCTATATAGAACTCTATTAGTAATAGCTCTGAAATCAGTCATCATCAGTGAAAGGTTTGCAGACCCAAATCCTTAGGTAATAAATCATGAGTTATATTCATAACTCATCTGAATGTAAATGTGTAATGTGTCCTTTGGAATGTTGTCTTTACTGCCTAAGTTGAGAAAACAGCACTGTCACATTGGTTTTGCCATTGCCAATATCATCTGATTAATAGGAATCCTGATTAATGATAAACCTATGGTACTGATGCTCCCATAGCTTGAGAACAGGACAGCATTCTCAAGAGTCAGGGAAGAAACAAAATTCTACTATACTTTAGAGAATATGCCAATTAGCTGCTGAAAATCTGATTCAACAGCAGAATAGACACACAATGTTGATTTGCAATTCAATTATCAAATTTCTATTAGATTAAGGATACCAATTTTCTTCCTTTATATAGCACCTGTTATATATGAAATGTGCAAGACTACTGGTCTTAGCTGTACATAATTCAAGATGCAGTTGCTTATTATTTAAAATGTGATCTTCAATTTCCTGAACAGGACAAATTAACAAATAAAAGTTCTACTATTAATGAAGTCTACATGGGAATGGTAACATATAAAGCAATGTTTCTTAAAGGTTAGACAGAGGACACCAGAAAGTAACCCCAAGGCCCTTTCAGGGATCCACGAAATCAAAATTATTTTCCAGCCTATGTTGAAAAATAATACATTCTTAAAATTCTATCAAACAGTTGTGATAACTAGTAGTGGCAGTGAATGTGTCAGTTTTCATTGTTAATACAGTAAATATAGATAAATATAACATATACACAAAACTCTTTTGGGGTCCTCCATAACTTTTAAAAGTGTGAAGGTTCCTGAGAGAAAATTGTAAGAAACACAAATAAAACGTTTCCTTTCATATGTAATTTCATAGGAGACCCACAATTTTCTTAATCTGTTCTATTTTTCCTCCTTGAAGATAGGATAAAAATAGCGAGATGCAAAACTTTCACTCCCACAGCTGATCAGGGAAGATAAGAAAGTTTTGAATTGGATACAAGATATTTACAGGGGGAGAACTACATGAAGGAGCTTCTTAGAAAACAGAAGAAAGCCAAATGGAGGAGACAGCAAGACGTAGGAATGTGACCCAAAGTTGTAAGACTGTGAAGAGGAGCTCTTATATTTTGGAGCTCCAGAACAGATTTTGGGGCCTCATTGTTTATGATGCTTCTAGATCCCTAGATGAACAACAGCCATCATAGCCTAGAGGGATTAAAATATGGACTACGCAAAGTACTGTATAATAAGACAAAACGTCCAGCCTTTGCCCAGAAGAGAAACAACAAATGATGATCAAAGAGTCCCTGAAAATGAAGTGAAATAGAAATCTGACAGCCAAATAGCCTATCAGAAGAAATATGCTGCCTTCTTCAAGCAGACATTCAGGATGTGCTAAAAAGACTTCCAAGACTATTAAGTCTCCTGATCGATGTCTTCTAGGATGAAACTTGCAAGTGGAACACAATAATTGGAGGGTATCACATATTCAAAAATATTAGGCTACACAAAAAGGGAAGGAGAGTGCCGTTACATGTGAAAGGCATATACCGAGAATCAGGAACTTGCAAATTATGTTCTACTTGAGTGTGTTTGGGAAAGTGAATCAACAAAGATATTGTGGAATGCCAGTTTGGCGCGATGGTTAAGGCATCAGGCTAGAAACTGGGAGAGTGTGAGTTCTAGTTCTGCGTCAGGCACAAAGCCAGCTTGGGTGACTTGGGTTAATCTTTTTCTCATGCCTAGGAAAGAGGCAATGGCAAAGCCACTTCTGGAAAACCTTGCCAAGAAAACTGCAGGGACTTGTCCAGGCATTCTCCAAGAATCAGTCTTGATGGAACAGAAGAAGAAAAAAGCTGATCAACAATGGAACAGATTGCCTCGGAAGTTAATGGACTTTGCTAGAGGTATTTCAGCAGAGTTGAATTGTCATCTGCCAGGGATGCTGTCATACTGGAATCCTGCACTGACCTGGGAGTTGGAACAGAAGATCTCCAAAATCCTTTTCGAGTCTTACATTCTGGGATACAGGAATCTAATCCGCAGCCTTCCTAGCCTAACCCAAAATTGCCTGCCTGCTCATAATGTTTAAGGAATGATGAAATTATGAAACACATCATCATTTATATAATCTTAACCAGTGTCCCTGTTTTTAAAATTCATTCCTTTTTTATCCCCTGAAATCCCTGAGTTTTTCGTCTGTTATTTTTCTTTACATGCCTCAAATATCTCTTCATGCCAATTTTTGTGTTGTTGCTGATTATACTCTGCTGCCTCAATCATCAAATGCTTCTTTTTCCATCACTTTGCCTTGCTTTTTGCTTTTTCCTTTATCTCTTTTTCCACTTCCTTCCATTTTGAAATGAGTTGTTATGTTGCTGGTCTAGAGGGCAGTTGACTGTTTGAACCAAACGTTCATCCTCCTCTTTTTAAAAAGGCAACCAGAGCTGCATTTCATCTTTAGCACGGGGACCTTTTGAAGAAATAAACTGCTTTATCTTTTCTGTAGATCCCTTGGGATGAAGAAGCAGAAAGAGGTTATTCTTTCGCTCAGTTCACCTGACCAAAGTCTCTCATTAATATTTTCAGACCAGAATCAAAAATGTCTTGCTTGTGCCTTAGTTGCTTTGGGGGGAAGGTAAAGGGAAGCTATTTGGAGAAGTTGTCTCCATGGCAACTCATATTCCCCTCAGCAAATGTGCACAGGTCACCTGTTCCTGTGGAAGTTTCTCCCTTATTTTCTTTCCCTGCCTCTCCAACAGGTGCCAGGGAAGCAGATGCCGTTTGCAACACCAGCCAGATGATGTGAGAACGTCTCTGATTCAGGAACGATACCTCAAACAGGCTGACCTCCTGCAGTCTTGAAAGTCTGCAAACGTGTCTGCTTTTGGCATGTGAACAGAAATAAAATGCAGAATTCCAAGTAATTCACATTGTGGGAGGGAGACAAGAACCTGACAGTTCAGGGCTTAAGAGCAAACCTGGTGAAACAGGAAGGCCAGATGGTGTCGAGCCTGGATGCTTGCATGTCTTACTGCCACATTTTTAAAAGTTGCGAAAGTATAGGAGATAGAAAGAGATTTTGAAGCCAGAAGCGATTGACATCACTGGCTTTGCATTGGCATAACTGACTTTGCAACAACAAAAAAAGGACATTACAGCACTGCTAGTCGCTTCAGCCTGAGTCTTTTTCCTCTCCCCCCCTCAACAGCAATCTAGACAAAAAATGGATATGCAGTCACGGGTCAACATTAACTTTCCTTCTCTTAAAAAAAAACCTCCCACACTGATAGAATTATAAAATAGTGCCATACATCATAGTTTCCCCAAAAATATATAATTTCTAGTGCCCAATGGTGTTTCAGTATATAAATGAAGAAAAGTGACATTGTCAAGCCACTGTAATTCTTAACTTTATTCCATCTTAAGTCTTAGATACATGTCAAATTTTAAAAAGAAGCCTAATGGCCTTAATGTTTATATAAAATACGGTCTTAGCAAGACTATCTACCCAAGAAACAAGCAACAATGAGACACAGAAAATTGGTCTTGTACTTCACTTAAAGTACATTTCCAAATAAAAATATCAAGTGTGTTTATAACTGTTTCATTTCTTCTAATTTATTTTACCCAGCCATTTATTGGAATATGGAATGGGGATGCTATAACAATATCCACAAAGGTAATTTCAAGTAGCATGTAGCGCTTTCCGCAAATCTGCATGGTCAAAGGTCATATCAGAGGAAGGGGAATCATTTATCACAATGAATGTGGAATTCACTAATCCATTCTACAGATTTCTTCTGAGACACTCTGTTCCCAAGCTGGTTGGTTGCTGGTGTTGTTTTTTATTATGCTTGTACACCACCCAACTTACAATGACTTCCAACAATGATGTTTCTGTTCCCTTAATTGAAGAGATCAAGATTTATTTGGAAATATATTGGCCACATGTAGAACGAGAAGTATAACACATTCCTTCAACCAAGAGCTAATAGTACAGTATGAGAGCCACATTACTTTACTTCCTAGTTTATAGGAGATCTTCAGTTTGTGCCGGATATGCTTTCTAGGTTGAAATGAGTTTGGGCAGATCTTAAATAACATAATCTCTTGTATTTTATCAAAAGCTAAATTTACCTTATAGCTCAAACATGGGCCCCAAACCCTGACAATTTTCTGTCAAAATCTTAGCTGGATCTGACTAATAAATCTGAATTAGTGTAATGACAGGTGTAATGACCTAGATAGAAAATGTGTATCACTTCTGGGGAGGGGAGAGGAAAAGAGATTCCCTGAATCAAGTTCTCAAATCTTTTTCAAGATTAATAGTGGGCAGATCAAACGATTTTAAAAAACAATTTAGATAATACAGTATCACTGAGTGATTTGCCATTGTGCCTATGATACTATGCAACTAATTCCAACCTGCTTCTAATTCTATGTTCTTCCAGTATGGTGACTGAAATTTACAATACTATTCCACCTGCTTTCTGCTTCCCAAGAAAGACACACACACACACACACACACACACACAAGCAAATAGAAGTTTCTGTCTTCGATTTCTGTTTCATTTGCTGAGAGTTTCAATTTATGGCATTATTCATTCAGTCTGAGAAATGTAAGCATCTAGGATTCTGAATCCATTCCATTAAAAAGTCTCATTAAAAAGCTACCAGGTGTTTTCAGCGTAATCTACAGCTCTCTATTTAGTTTTAATGCTTTCAGTGGTTGTGTGACAGATGCTCTCTCCAGGACCTTTCCTGAAGCATCAGAATGTCAACTTTACACCACAGAGCAAGCCTACATTTAACAACAGTGATGAAACTCTTCTCCTTTCCCTCCTTTCCAATACCAGCTCAAGGTATCAGAAAGCTTGTATAATGGCCACAGTTAGGGACAAAGGAAACAGATAAGCAAATGCTGTAAATACTCCCATAGTTGCTTGAACCAAGAATCTCTTATCAGCACAACAGGACAGCAAATCCAGGAGAAAACCAAGAATTAGCAAAAGGAATCTGGCAAGTTTCCACAACTTTCTGCATAACGCTGCTGCCATTTAAACCTGTGCTCCATACTACTGAACTTAAAAAACAAGAAAAAAGTGAAGGAAATGATTGGTCCATTAGTGGGGGAAAGTGGCAAGAAGGTGACAAGCAACAGGGAGAAAGCAGAACTATTTAACTTGTTTTATGCATCTGTCTTTACACAAAGGGAAAAAACAGACCAACGTATCAAAAATAGTGCCATAAAAAACAGAACAGAAACACAAGTTAAGATAGGCAAGAAAAGGGTAAGTGAGCACCTCTCCAGCCTAGACGAGTTCAAATCACCAGGACCAGACAGATTATACCCCAAGGTTCTCAAGGAACTGGCAGATGTAATCTCAGAACCACTGAACTATATTTTTCAAAGATCCTGGAGCACTGGGGAACTACCAGAGGACTGGAAAAGAGCTGATGTAGTTCCCATCTTCAAAAAAGGAAAGAAATGGATCCGGGAAATTACAGACCGATCAGCCTGACCTCAATACCTGGGAAAATTCTGGAAAAGATAATCAAACAACGAATCAGCGAGCACCTAGAGACAAACAAACTCATCACTAAAAGCCAACATGGGTTTGTAAAAAACAGATCATGCCAGACAAATCTTATTGCATTCTTTGACCAAATGACAAAATTAGTGGATCAGAGTAATGCTGTGGATATAATTTACTTGGACTTCAGTAAGGCATTTGATAAAGTAGATCACAAACTACTACTTGATAAGATAGAAACATGTGGGTTAGACAGCATCACCACCAAATGGATTCGTAGCCGCCTAACCGGCCGTACTCACCATGTGGTCCTCAATGGAACCGTATCTACATGGAGGGAAGTGTGTAGTGGGGTGCCCCAGGGCTCTGTTCTGGGCCCAGTGCTCTTCAACATCTTGGTCAACGATTTGGACGAGGGGATAGATGGGGAACTCATCAAATTTGCAGACGACACCAAGCTGGCAGGAATAGCCAACACTGCAGAAGACAGGCTTAAGATACAGGAGGATCTGGACAGACTTGAACACTGGGTGCTATCTAACAAAATGAAATTCAATGGTGAAAAAAGTAAGGTTCTACATTTAGGCAAGAAAAACCAAATCTACAGGTATGGTATAGGGGGTACTTTGCTCAACAGTAGTAACTGTGACAGGGATCTCTGAGTCCTAGTGGACAATCACTTCAATATGAGCCAGCTGTGTGCTGCAGCTGCCAAAAAAGCCAACACAGTGCTAGGCTGCATTAACAGAGGGATAGAATCAAGATCACGTGAAGTATTAATACCACTTTACAATGCCTTGGTAAGGCCACACTTGGAATACTGCATCCAGTTTTGGTCACCACCATGTAAAAAAGATGTTGAGACTCTGAAAAGAGTACAGAGAAGAGCAACAAAGATGATTAGAGGTCTGGAGGCTAAAACATATAAGGAACGGCTGCTGGAATTGGGTATGTCTAGTCTAATGAAGAGAAGGTCAAGTGGGGGACATGATAGCAGTGTTCCAATATCTCAGGGGCTGCCACAAAGAAGAGGGAGACAAGCTATTCTCCAAAGTGCCCGAAGGCAGGACAAGAAGCAACGGATGAAACTAATCAAGGAGAGAAGCAACCTAGAATTAAGGAGAAACTTCCTGACAGTTAGAACAACTAACCAGTGGAACAACCTGCCTCCAGAAGCTGCGAATGCTCCAACACTGGAAGTTTTTAAGAAGAGACTGGACAGCCATTTGTCTGAAACGGTATAGGGTTTCCTGCCTGAGCAGGGGGTTGGACTAGATGACCTCCAAGGTCCCTTCCAACTTTACTATTATGATTTATGATTTAACAACAAAACTATTCAATGAACAGAATCCACAACTAAAGACAAATTACTGCTTTTAAAAGGACTTTGGAAATTCCAATGCAGATCATGGAATGATATGCTAAGCTTGGCATGAATCTTCAAAATAGCACAAAGTCAGACACAGCCAGAGCTTTTCACAAGGCTGGGATAGTTGCCCAGGCACTTCATAAATAATTGTGTCATGCAAAAGATGAATGGTATTTGCAAAGAAGTGCTTCTTTTCCATAAACAAGGTGAGTGTTTCTGGGTTGTTTTTGCTTTAGATTCAGCTACAGTTTCCAAAACAAATAATTTAGACTACAAATTCACTTTATATACTTTCTTGCACATATGTAAGAAGTTATAAAAGTAGCTACTATAAAATTAGCTACATCTTTATTGCAAAAGCAGAGAGAAAACAGTTCATTATTTGTTGCTTCCATTAATGATCTAGAGCAGGGGTGTCAAACTCAATTTCATTGAGGGCCGTATCAGCATTGCGGTTGCCCTCAAGGGGCCGGGTGGGTATGGCCAGGGTGGGCGTGGCCTACTGGGTGGGCGTGGCTAGAGTGCGTATGACCTACTGGGTGGGCATGGCCAGCTCTACATCGTTCGCATCAAGGGTGCTTATGGAGGCCTGGGCAGGAGTGGGACAGATCTGAGGGTCTCTGGCAGAAGGAGGGTCTCTGGGCCAGGGCCAAGGCAGTGGGGGCTGTTCCCTCACTGTTTCCAGGATGGATTCGCGGGCCACATGAAACCACTTCGCAGGCCGGATCCGGCCCCCGGGCCTTGTGTTTGACATGTCTGATCTAGAGAGAAGAAGAAGAGAAGGGGACGACAGAGAATGAGGTGGCTGGATGGAGTCACAGAAGCAGTTGGCGTGAGCTTAAATGGACTCCAGAAGATGGTAGAGGACAGGAAGGCTGAGGAACATTGTCCATGGGGTCGTGATGGGTCACGGACACGACTTCGCAGCTAACAACAAAATGATCTAGTCTCTCTGAAAAAGCAGAGATGCCATTGAAGTGGAAATCAGTGGCCAAAGAGACGATAAGTATCATCAAATTCAACTTTTACAGCAATAGCTATCAATGTTAACAGTAAGATAAGTGGAAATAAAAATAAATAAATTAAAGCAAAAAATCAATTTGCAAATAAATCAGGGAAATCACTTGTATATAAATTATAAAAAGAATAAGAAAATGATACTGAAAACGACTATATTAACAAGTGATGTGGCTGTAAAAATCATTTCATCACTATTATTCTAATTTGTACAAAGGACATGATATTTTTTTAGAGAAAATAGTTGAATATTTAGAAAAACAAAAATTA
This sequence comes from Vipera ursinii, assembly GCF_947247035.1. Taxonomy (NCBI): domain Eukaryota; kingdom Metazoa; phylum Chordata; class Lepidosauria; order Squamata; family Viperidae; genus Vipera; species Vipera ursinii. The sequence goes on from NC_139513.1 coordinate 68,417,320, forward strand.
CAGGATATCAAAAAATTTCTACAAGAGAAACAAAAGCAAATTATGAATGGATCTATAACAGGGGTGTCAAACTGGTGGCCCGCAGGCCAGATGCGACATGCGCAGGCCATGCACACCCTGGTTCCGCAAAGGCAAAAAAAGTTATGATACGTCACAATATGTCACATGACGCAATCGAGTTTGATACCCATGATCTATAACATTTAGGAATTTTCTGAAGCTATAAAAAAGATTAAATCAGGAAAAGTACATGAAGTCCTCGACTTACTACCACAATTGAGCCCAAATTTTTTGTTGTTGAGACATTTTTAAGTGAATTTTGTCGCATTTTACAACCTTTCTTGCCACAGTTGTTAAATGAATCATTGCAATTGATAAGTTGGTAACCTGATTTTTAAGTCAATCTGGCTTCCCCATTGACTTTGCTTGCCAGAAGGTCATAAAAGGTGATCACCTGACCTTGGGACACAGCAACGGTCATAAATATGAACCAGTTGCCAAGCATCTCAATTTTGATCACATGGTCACTTCTAGAACAGTGTGTTGTGATTCAGCGTCAGCCTGTGGTTCCGGCAGCTGAGTCAGATGATTCTGAAGAGGAGGAGGAGGAGGGGTTTGGAGAGCCTTTGGTGTCAGAGGAAGGTTCTGATGCACTGCAGAACTCTCAGCCTGGCCCCTCCCGTCTTGTTCCTCCTCAGACTTAGCTGTGTGAGCATGAGGGATTGGAAGAAGACGATCCACAGCTGGCTCTGTTCAGGGACGCTAGGAGCAGGAGGCAATCTAGCAGAACAGAACAGAAGAAAGCAATGAGGCAACTCGGGAGAAGGCGATGAGAAGCCACGCCTTGGGACTGCTGATAAAAGGGGAATGTGTGGGAGGTGCTGGTTGCTGAAGGCAACCGTTTGAAGATCTTCTGCTAGAGTCCTGTTCTGTTATTCTTGTTTAACTCTTGTTTAACCTTTTGGTTTAAGTCTTGTTTGAACTTTTCGTTTAACTTTTGTTTGAACTCTTTGTAAATAAATTTGGTTGGGTTTTTTCCAGCCTGTTGATTATAAAAAGGGGTTGTCCCTGACATTCAAACAGGGCCGGTCGTAGGCTGTAACAGAACACAATGCATGTTACCCCTCTGATCCATAAGGTGCCTTGGTTGCCAGTTTGCTTCCGGGTTCAGGTCCTAAATTTAAGTTTTAAAGTCCTTTATCACATGGGATTGCCTTTCCCCGATTACATCAGCCTGCCTGACTCAATCTGGCAGAGAAGGCATGCTGCCGATACAATCTGCTGTGTCCCAGAACACATAACACATGCCTTCTCTGCCATGGCGCTTGCCTTACGGAAGGAACATCCTTCCCCTGACATTAGATTAGATCCATTCCTTCTGATATTCCAGAAGTCCCTCAAAATCTGGTTTATGTAATTAGGCCTGGTGCTCTCAGGGAACCAGAGATATACTCAGATGGTGGTGCTGCTAGGCGCTTGTTCTTATCCTCCCTTTGCTTAAGGCTGATATATTTCTTTTTATGTTTTTTTTATTTTTTTAATCTCCATTTTATATTATCTTACATTTTGGTATGTCTTGTTATTCAATTGCTATACAATGCCCACAGTCATATTTGGTGAGATGGACAGCTATGCAAATTAGATAATAAAATGAAATAAAAATAGCTTTAGGTTAAAAAGAATGTCTACATTCATGGTCTGGCCGTGTTGTTCCCAAGTTTCTTTTCTTCATGATCTGCATTCCAAGCAGCAGAAGAGAGCAGAGAAAATCCCAGAGGATGAGGATGGCTTATTCAACAGTTTAAATTAATTGTGCCGCCTTTGCCTTTAAACAATGTTTTGCTTTCAAACAGACCATCCCTTTTCCAAAATGTATCCATTCAAGTATGAGTCCCTATCTGAGACAGAGAGTAAACAACCTAACCGAATGGTCCTTTTCCAAAAGCCATCCTATTGTTTAGAGATCTCACATCTCAGCTGTGGTGAAACACAGCATTCTCGCACTGTAGTACTTTTTAAAAAATGGCAAACATTTCAGTGAGAGTTGAGATTTAGTGATGTGCTTTCCACAGTTGAAATTTTCAGTGGGGAATTACTTTGACAGGAAATAAGAATCAGTCATGCTGTACACGTGATAGGAATGGAGATGTTGCGCATGTCTGTGAGATAAAAAAAAAGAGATATTCCCTTCAAACAGAACAGGGCCGGTTCCCGCTGAACCTCTCTCCTCACTCACAAAGCGTCATTATTCTCTCCCTTAATTCAAACATATCAGCAGATATACAGGAAAATCTCTAGAAAAGAGATGTTATGAGTCCTAGAAATGTTCAGTTTCAAACAACTTTAGCAAGATTTCACCCCTGATCTTTCTCGAGTAGCTGGAGAAATTATAACAAAGTGTCTTTCACCTTGGGATTACAAAGAAAAATAAAAGCAAAAACTCTTAGCAACACAGCAAACATGTCCAGACTACTACAGAACTCTACACAAAATCATCAATACTATTCACCATCTTGGATAAAGCCACAAGTTAAATATCAGTCCAAAGTGTCCTACTGGAAAGACAATTTAACTATTATGAATTCACATGTGCTCTGCTAAGTAGAGCTGTGGACTTGTCCAAGTAACCTGAAAAGAGAAATGCAAATAGGGAATACAATGATGAGTACCTAAAAAAAGGGAATGTACCTTTGCCAGAGATCCACCTGTCCCAACCCCTTTGTGTTCAGATAATTCTACTGAAGAACATTCTTGCCCAGAAGATTCTTATTGTGGCATAGAATGTCTGTAAAAACATTCAATTAAGAACCTGTTCAATTGGACAATTCTCACATTTTCTGAATATTTATTTAGTGGTCCACAACAGCAGAAATCACAACTAATGCCTTGTCACTTATTGAATAACAGAAGATCTGAATTTATATAATCAGCTAGAAATATATTGTATAATTTATATCCTCTGCAGAAAATAAAAAAATGGAATTTTAACTTCCAGGCTCCAAATTAACGATCTCCTTCACAGTTTCACTCACCTTGATGTATACGTCAAGACTTGAATGGACACGGTTCACTGCCAGATGGATGGATAGGGGAGTTGTGTAAGGGAAGGTTGCCAGGACTACGTGACTGGGAGCTGGGAAGTGGATAATCTTGAAGCCATACTTCAGAAACATGCGGATCGCTTCCTCAGATGGCTTGTCTTCTCCTTCACTCAGGACACTACCTACAGCATAGCGACATTTCTCCGGATCCACCTATGAAAATCAGCAACAACTGGCATTAGAAGGCAAAAAAAGCTGTAATGTTACTTTTAAAATAATAGAATAATATCAGCGCTATCGTTCTGTCCTGTTACAGGTTTTTTCCCAGACTGCGTTCTGGAGAATTTTGGGTTCCTCAGAAATTTTATTACATACCAGTATTTTCCCAACTGTAGCTCCATTTCCAAAACCTGTAACAGCCACAGGGTAGTTTTCATCAAGATCAATGTAAGGAGAAAGAATTTTTTTAAAACTAACACTCCAAGAATAGTACCAGTCCTTTTTCCTTTTGTAACATATGTCCAAGGCTTCTAGCAAAAAAAAAATCAATCGTAAAATTCACCCAGAAGATTGGCAAGTTAAAAATATCAGTGTTAAGGAAAGACAGTGTTAAAGGCCGGGGTCGCCAACCCCCAGGCTGTGGCCCACTATAAGGCCTTGAGCTGGGAATCGGGCTGTGGAAGTGGTGGGTGAGCACATTCATTCATGTGTGCATCTCTACTTCTGCGAGCAGTGAGCAAGCATGTGCATGCACGTTCCATTTGCGCGAGTGGTGCGTGCATGCTTACCACTGATGCAAATGGAGCTGGGTGCACATGGGTGCACGGGTGCACGGGTGCACTTGCCCGCCACAGAACCATCCCCCCACACTTTTCCACAAAGCAAGTTACAAGTATGTATGATATGGTATCTCTTCAGCACCAGTTGTGGCCCTATCTGGACTGAGACGCCCAACATACAGTCACTCATGCGCTTGTAACCTCCCAGATAGACTACTGCAATGCTCTCTACATGGGGCTGCCCTTGAGGACCACTTGGAGGCTTCAGCTGGTGCAGAATGCGGCCACGCGAGTTGTGATGGGGGTCTCCCGATACTCCCATGTAACGCCTCTTCTCCGCGAGCTGCATTGACTTCCAGTTGCCCTCCGGGTGAGATTCAAGGTGCTGGTGATGACCTATAAAGCCCTAAATGGCATGGGTCCAGATTATCTTAGGGAGCACCTGTTGCCAGCATCCACTTCCCATCATCCTGTGCACTCCCACAGGGAGGGCCTCCTCAAGGTCCCGCCGGTCAAGGAGTGCCGGCGGGCAATCCCCAGGGGGAGAGCGTTCTTGGTGGGCGCGCCTACCCTATGGAATCAGCTGCCTGTGGAACTCCGGATAGCCCCCGACCTTCGCTCGTTTCACCGGGACCTAAAAACTTGGCTATTTGACTTAGCCGGCCTGGACTGAGGGGTTTTAAGGTTTTAATTTTAAATTTTAAACTGTTTTGGGGCTATTAATTTAATTTTATTTTACTTTGTACATTGCACTGTTTTAATTTGCCCTGTAAACCGCCCTGAGTCCTTCGGGAAAAGGGCGGTATATAAATCGAAACAAACAAATAAATAAATAAATATGTTTAATATTTGCTGAAACACAGTACACAATACATACACAGTTGCATTTATAAACTTGTGTAAACTGGGTATGTACTATGGGAAATTGATTTATATGTAACAAAATAACTCCAGCTTTAATAAGCATCTGTCTTACAGCAGTCTAAAATTCTCCCTTTAATAAGTGGACAAATGAGTTACAATATAGTTTAATGGCAAGCACAAACAAGCCATTTTTCATCGTTTTCCAAGTAATCCCTGTCAATTAAGCAAAGTTATCAATGTTATTGATGATATAAGTATGATATAGGAATGTAAAATTAGGATTAATTATTTCACGCTAAGATTATTCTTGCATAAGTGTTGCATCTGGTGAAACAGACTGCAGTCCATAGAAGCTTATGCTACCCTATTTTTTTAAGCTGTAGAAATTCACAAGATTCTCTTGGTACTTCCCTCACTGGTGCATCATTTATTTTGCTATTCTTTTTAAAAATACTTTGTTTGGAATTGAAATTTCTACTATATAGTGCCACATTATTTCTTGGCTAGAAGTATAGTCCCATTTCGCTGCCCTGATTAAACAAAGGCAGAAAATAATTTGCTTACAGTCACTAAGGAACTAGATGACAGAAGACAGGTTAGCTCATTAATTTTGCACATCTAAAATTTTTTCTTAGACTTTAGAGTACAAGTTCAGCTTGGCATAACTAAAATGACTTAATTATAGTTTTAATATGGCTGCATTAGCCCTTTGTTTGTAATACCTGAATCAGCCCTGGAATACATGGAGCCACAAAGGACAGGAAAACACTTACCGTAGGTAGATCGCTAATTCCTCAGATACTAAATAATTACAATGTGTTCATAATAGGAGAAAAAATGTAATTACAGAATATTTTGTGTAGTGATTAAGATGCTAGAAAAGAATAGGGAGATAAGGGTTTTAGTTTTCCCTCAGTCATTAAAGTTGGCTGGAATATTTTGGGTCAGCCACGGTCTTAGCCCAACCCATCTCACAGGGTTGTGAGAAAGCCTTGAGATATATTCCCCAAAAGATAGGATATCAATCAATCAAACAAATAAATTTCAGATCATAAAGTATTTACTTATTTAGAAAATGTAATGCTAAGGAATGATTTCAATTCACATGCCATAAGTTAATCAGTAAATTTACCAGGACTTTTGTTTATTGCATTTGTTAGAAAAATCCTCGTGGGCCATTTTGCCCTGATGGAATTGCCACTTATCCCCAGATAATTTGAAAATAAGTTACTGTTTATTTAGTTGCTTATCAATTGTACCTAGAGAATTATAACAAGCCACCACTTTAAAAAAAACAGCACTAGTTCTTTTGCCTTTTATTCTTCAGTAATGATGATATATACAGGCTTTTTAAAAAGTGGACAAATCTTCTACATCTATATCCAAAGCTTGAGAATAGATTTTGCATTTGCAAATGAGCATTCTTGATATCTGTCAAATCTATCTTCCAGGTCTAAGGAGTGGAGAAACAGATGTTTTCCATAAATGTGCAATGACATTCTCTGGTAAAAAAAAAAACAACTCCATGAACCTCTGTAACAGAAAATCCATTTGTTATTCACCAGTGCCAATTACACTTAGTAGACACACCAATTAGAGCCAATGTGAGTTAACTGTCTGCTATGACAGAAACAATAAATAAACTCCCATTGTCTACTGTCAGTTCAAAGGCCTCACTGCTCCATCTGCTAATCAAGAACAATGGCCCTGATATTTTATCATTATTATTATTCTACAGAGAGAGAAACTAACATGGTGTGTTTGGAACCTCATCAAGCAAATTCTTTACTGGGTAGGCCAAAAGGCCCTTCCATTCAAAGGATAAGGATCTGTCCGCTCCTTCCCTACCTGGCCCAGGTGATTCCAGAAATCAATTGAAGCAGCAGACCTTACCTTCCCTCTCTTCCTGGCCCAAGTGCCTCAGTTTTGAGGAAGTCCTCATGGTGAAGCATTGCAAGATTGACCCAAAATACAGGTTAGCAAGGCGGACATAGAGGTAGGTGAGGCAGACAACAGTTGCCAACACAACCTCGACTGCTGCTTTTGTTGGATGAATTACTGGTATTTATACAATGATCAGCAGAGACACTGCAGATTTAGAAACAAGGTCACCATATTCAGATTCTTTTCTGAAGATATTCAAGGTATTCACTTTATTAATCTATGATGCATATTTTAAAAAAATAGCAGTCAAAGTCTCTTAATCTGAAAAATGTTACAGTTAGATGTGATTCATGACACTAGTAAGCACACTTCAGTTTTTACCTCTAGGGAAATGTTCGTAAAACTTGCCATTCTCCTACTCGTATTATTTTCCTCCCTTTTCCTCCTCAAAATTAGTTCTATAGCCACTTCTATTTCAAGGACAAAAGTTAGAAAAATGAACTGAAAATCTATATATTTTTTGTTTGGGGCTATATGAAGTTTCTAGAATTGCATTTGCAACCTAAAATAATCAAGAGTAACTTTACCATCTGGAAAGTTCTCCAAACGGCTCTAGTCCCATCCATAGCACATCACACGCTCTCCTAATAGCCAAGCCTAACCGATTTTGTTCCATAATTCAAATTTCTATATCCTATGAGAGAAGTTTCGGAAACTGTCTTAATCCCTGGTACATGAAAACCTCCACCCTAATACCCAACCTAAGCAAAAGCTTTAACTAACAGTGCATTGGACGCTATATCCTCATCCATGCTATAGAATTGCAGCACATAGTCAGGTCCACTGAAACTCCTAGGCATATCGCCCTTTGTTGTGGGCAGGTCCAAAACCTGGCATCTTGCGCTCTAATCCCCATTGAATGATACGTTTCCATTCATTATGGAAAGAGTCACAGTAGAGGTGAAAGCTTTTTATTATACGGGAACTCAGGCTTTACCCTTCCATTACAAAACAAATAAACAAAAAACATCTAGACATATTGCTATAGAATCAAGAAGTTTAAAAAGACCACCTTGCCTCTCTCAGTATGATTAGCAACTGCTAATATGGTAATATCAGATGCAGAATGATGGTTTTCAGGGACTAGGATATTCAGGTTATCAATATAGAATTAACTGAATCATTTATAAAAAATAAGCCAAAAAAGAAACAAACGATAAAAGTTTCACATATTTTCCCCTGTGTGTTGGTCAGGAAAATGTGGGTCATTCAGCCGATAAAATCTGGCCTGAATATACACTGATGTTAACTCCCTTTCTTATCTGAGCAGACTACAGTTTGCTTCAAAACTGATTTATAATGCTACAGATTACAATGCAGTACAAACGAATACATAGAAAATATTCTATGCTCAACCAGCTGAATAGAACGGACAAAAATTGAGCTATTTAAAGGTTAACACTTTAACAGAACTTTTAAAGAACTGTGCTGTATTACTGCTTTTAAGAACCAAGAGGTGAAATAATGTCACCCTTACAAGCCTATGAGTTTGTTCTTCTCATGAGCCATCGTAATATTCGTAAATTGTATCACCAATCTAATGACAGAGGGGGGGGGAAAGCTTGACAGACATGAGAGATGGGGTCTTAATATATTCCCTGCACATCACCCCTACACCTCATTCTCTGCTGCCTGCAGCCCACCACACAATTTAGCAGCAGGATTATAGTGGAAAAACTTGGAGACTTGGTTCTGCAATAAGACACACTTGAAACTTTTATAGTACAAGAGTTATACAAAGATGATCCATCTGGGTTCTCTAGACATTGTTGGGGCCTAGCACTCAACATCTCTTAACTGTATTAGCTAAAGGTGCTATGAGTTGAATAACATAATAAGAGCCTTGGTGGAGCAGTGGGCTAATGCCTCCTTAAGTAACACCAGCTGCCTGCAATTAGTGCAGGTTCGAGTCCCACCAGGCTCAAGGTTGACTCAGCCTTCCATCCTTCCGAGGTAGGTAAAATGAGGACCCAGATTGTTGGGGGCAATAAGCTGACTTTGTAATAATGCCGCTTGGGGTGTGTGTGAAAGCCCTAATAAGCAGGCATATACATAGAATGAAGGCTACTGCTAAGCTTGTAAGCCGCCCTGAGTCTTCGGAGAAGGGCGGGATATAAATGGAATTAAAATAAAATAAAAATAAATAAAAACATGTAAAGGGCCATAGGTTGCCCAACTCTGATGGTTTAAAACCGCCGCATCACCATCAGCAATGAAAGCTAGGAAGATTCCTGATTAAACAGTGGGTCACTTTGGCAACAGACTGGAGGATGAGATATTAGACTTACAGCGCAGGTAGTCCTCAACTTACAACAGTTAGTGACCGTTCAAAGTTACAACATCACTAAAAAAAATGACTTACGAGCATTTTTCACACTGAATGACCGTTGCAGCATCCCCATGGTCACGCGATCAAAATTCGGACGCTTGGCAACGGATTCATATTATGTCGGTTGCAGTGTCCTTGGGTCACGTCATCACCTTTGCAACCTTCTCATAAGCAAAGTCAATGGGGAAATAGGATTCACTTACCAATTTAACAACCGCAGTGATTCACTTAACAACTCTGGCAAGAAAGGTTGTAAAATGGGGCAAATTCACTTAACAAATATTTCGCTGAACAACAGAAATTTGGGGCTGAATTGTGGTTGTGAGTCGAGGGCTACCTGTACTCACTTCCCACTTACCTTTCCCCACCAAGTTAATTTATAGAAGGGTTGGGTGATACAACGTTTTAATGTACCCTATAAGGAATATACAGAAAACAAAAAATATTATCTCTTAAAGCCAAGTCTTTAAGGATATATGAACTAAATTTGCAGAGCAAATAATTACAATAGAAAGCCGGGTAGGGGGGGAGAAGCATACTTGGTCTTTGAATGAGGTGGCTGTTATCAAGGTTAGGCTATTTGTTTTCTTTGATTATCCCTGGAAAAATGATGCAGGAGGCCCTGGACAAACTATTCACTTAGTCACTTAGAGGAAAAATGTTCCAAGAAAATCATCCATCTGAATTAACTGCATTGACAAATAGCTCGAAAGCACCAAGGGGATACAATCTGCATAGCAGGAGAGGGTAATTCTTTTGTGCTTACAAGAAAACAACAACACAGGACCAATCCAAACAGGTGCTTCAAACTGAACACAAAAGAGAAGGAGAATCAATGTTTCGTGCAGTTCTTTTTCAAAGCAAGGAACTGCCAGTCACTCCAGAGCAGGGGTGTCAAATGCATCATAGCAAAACGCTTACCCCATTGCTGGCAATGGCAAAGAAGTCACCATACGTCGTGACACTTCATGTGACGTTGCGAGTTTGACACCCCTGCTCTAGAGAGCATACAAAGGAGGTTACAGAAACACTTACAGGTCCTACCTATAAATTACAGTAACCAGGGCTTTTTTTCTCACAGAACGCTCAGAACAGAGTTCCGGCACCTTTTTTGGATGGAACCTTGTAGGGTTGGCAAGGTGGGTTGTATGTCATGTGTGAGTTCCGGCACCTTTCTGTTTTACAAAAAAAGCACTTGACAGTAACACATAAAGCATGCAACTTCCTAATCAGCTGCTTCTCGAATTTCCTTCCATTATAAAACTGCCGCTCTATTTTCATTCTCTTGCTTTGTCATAAGATGAGGAGGAACGAAAGTTGGGAAACTTCTTCTACCTTGGAAGGTGCCAGATTTAATTCCTCATTCATATTAACACATCCCAAGATACTGACAGATCAGATGAATCTAATTAAGAATTAAGTTTGTTCACTATTAGACTATCAGTTCATTTTGGGTTATTTATTTATTTGCAGGAAAGAATTGTTACACATAAAAAATATTAACAAGCAACTCAAGAATGCTATAACTCAGCTACCTTAAGCCAGCTGTGTCTATTTATACCACCCCCAAAAAAGGTCAAGATATAAACTTAATAATAAACAATAAACAGACCTCATTTCAAGACATATTACTTTCTTTTTCTTTTATGGAGACCCCATCCAGGGAGAAAGAACATACCCTCGCGGATCTCTCACATCCGGAGGGTTGTAGATGAAAAGAAACTGAGCCGCCCTCTCACAGCGACTCTTCACCCCGGGTCCTCCTGAGTCTATGGGGGACAGGAGAACCAGCATACAAGAGTCCAACTCCATATGGGTGATAGGCAAGCCCAGCCCAACTTGGAAGCCGTAACTCCAGGCCATGGTTGAAAGCTGCCTCAGATCTCTTAAGGCAGCAAGTCTTAATCAACACAAGTCCCCTGTGTTGGGAGTCTCCCAATACTCCCATGTTACACCTCTGCTCCGCGAGCTGCATTGGCTCCCAGTTGTCTTCCGGGTGAGGTTCAAGGTGCTGGTATTGACCTACAAAGCCCTACATGGCATGGGTCCAGAATACCTTGGGGAGCACCTGCGGCCGGCATCAACTTCCCTCCGCCCAATACGCTCCCACAGAGAGGGTCTCCTCAGGGTGCCTCCGGTCAAAGAATGCCGACTGGTGGCCCCCAGGGGGAGGGCCTTCTCTGTGGGCGCACCGGATTTATGGAACCATCTTCCAGTTGAGCTCCGGATGGCGCCCGACCTTCTCTCCTTCCGGCGCGATCTAAAGATGTATCTTTTTGAACAAGCTGGCCTGGCCTGATGGGAGGGGGTTGGGTTTTTATTACTTTTAAATGCGTTTTAATCTATTTAAGAGTTCTGGGCACTTGTTTAATCTTTTTTAAATTTTTGTATTCTGTTTTTAACATGTATTGCCCTGTTCACCGCCCTGAGTCCTTCGGGAGAAGGGCGGTATACAAATAAAATTAATTAATTAATTGAAAAACAATGTAAGAAGCTGTAAGTTGGTGGACTTATGGAAGCCACTATTACTTAGCCTCAGTCTTCTCAGCTGCAATGGAGGATAATAATGCTAGACTTACAAGGATTCCAGCTAAACAGTGCACTTGCTGCACTCTGAACTCTTGAATACACTGTGAACATGTTAAGCATAAAATATTGTGTTAATCTGTTATGTTAACTGACAGCCACATAGCCAAAGGAGAAAGCTGAGACAGAAGATTTGAGGGAAAGAGTGCTTCAAGGGTGCCATTAATTAAAACAAAAAACAAAAAAAGAGCTCTCTTGCTTCTTTCTTCTCCAGGCTGATTGTGTTAGTACATACTGAACGATTTAAAAATAAAATCATCTTTCCAAGCCAGATCTAGGCTGTGCTGTCTGTGTACTCAAGACTTTTTTTTCAAAGACTGTTTTTACCTGGGAAGATTCTGGAAAAGATAATCAAACAACGAATCAGCAAACACCTAGAGGCAAACAAATTCTTTAGTAAAAGCCAACATGGGTTTGTCAAAAACAGATCATGCCAGACAAATCTTATTGCATTCTTTGACCAAGTGACAAATCCTTCCCTCTCTCCATTTCCTAGCCAGGGTTTTTCAAATTGAACCTTAGAGTTCTGAAAGGACGTAAAGGTGTTCCAAGAAAAAGAAAAAGAAAAGAAAAGAGAAAAGAAATTCACTAAAAACCAATTCTGGTCACCAAGATACAAAAAAGATATAGAGTGCAGAGCAACAAAGATGATAAGAGGTCTGGAAACTAAACAGAACAGAATAATAGAGTTGGAAGGGACCTTGGAGGTCTTCTAGTCCAGCCCCCTGCTCAGGCAGGAAACCCTACATACGTGGTGGCGAACCTTTGGCACGTGTGCTATAGGTGGCACGCAGAGCCCTCTCTGTGGGCACGCGCGCCATTGCCCCAGTCCTAGGCCATCAGCTGGGTTTTATAAAAAACCTATTCGCTTTAGGCCTCCATTGCCATGTGCAAAAAAAAAAGGTTCATTCAATTAATCAATTTCAACTTCTTGCAGGGAAAAAAAAGAGCTCGCAAAGTTGGAATTGACTGATTGAACTTTTTAGTCCCACCCAGTCTGCTGTTACCACCACAGCCATGCCCATCCAATGGACCATGCCCACCCAATTGGCCACACCCACCCAATGGGCCACACCCATCCAATGGGGCACGCCCACCTGGCACCCGACGATACCTAAGTGGGTTTTCGGTTGTAGTTTGGGCACTCGGTCTCTAAAAGGTTCGGCATCACTGCCCTACACCATTTCAGACAAATGCTTGTCCAATCTCATGGTTAAGGGAACTAGGTACGTCTAGTGACTAGTCTAGTGAAGAGAAGGATTAGGGGTGAATACAGATGTCTTCTGATACTCACAAAGAAGAGGAGGTTGATTTATTCTCCAAAGCATTGAGGATAAGGCAAGAAACAATGGGTGGAAGCTGATCAAATGCAGCCTGGCACTAAGGAAAAATTTCCTGAGAGTGAGAACAGTTAATTGATGGAACAACTTGCCTCCCAGAGTTTTGAGTGCTCCATCACTGGAGGTTTTTCAATAAAAGACTGGGCAACCATTTTATGTATAAGGTCCCCTGCCTCGGGCAAGGGATTGAACTAGAAGACCTCCAAGATCCTGTCCAGTCCTTTTCTGCCACTGGAGCTTTGCCTGCTAATAAGGGGTTCCAGGAAAAATGTTTAAACCACTTCCACAGTGCCAAGAGTTTGGAAATGCCTGTCTTAGATTACCCCAAACCACCTTTTGCCAAGATACAGAAAACTTATAATTCAGTACACATAACCTAATGGCAAAAGAAACCTGGTGAAATTAGCTGAACGATAATTATTTCTATTTATTTCAATGCATCTACACTTTTATACAGAAAATATTATTCTCAAACTACCTGGGATAGGCTTAGTTTGAAAGAATATGGCTTTCTTAAGTTCAGCCAATTATTGAATGATTGCTTGTATTTACTAACTCTTACAGTGTAATGAAGTATGTTTTTGCCACCCTCTTTTAATTTTTTTTCTAAAATAGGAGATATTTCCCCCCCCATTAAAATTGATACCCACATAATATGACACTTCACATCAATACTGTACAATATGGGCATAGTTCTTCCACCCACACCCCAAGAAATAGATGTAAATCAACAATAATTCTCTTAGCAGAAGAAATAGTGGAATACTTAAAGCAAAAGGACAAGGTTTTTTTTGCAACTCACCGTTGCCACCATGTGTCCTCAAATCAATACTGCATGAAACATTATTTTTACACCAGAGTCACAAAACATGTTTTTTGGGGCAAAGACAAGTGATTTACTTAAATCATAATTAAAAGAGAGTTTATGTTATTGGTATCATAACTGCCTGGAACTTCCTTCTGTGCCCTTTTGGCATTTTTGGGCTGCTTCACTAAAAAAAAATACATTTCAGAAACAACCAGAAAATGGACAGGTTCATGTTCAGTATAATTAAATTTCTTTATGGTAGTGATTTTTTTCATGTTGAGAGAAAATGTTTTTTGGCTGCTAGGAGTATGGGCCTTAAACATAAGTGTACAAACCCTCTAAATAAAATAGCAAGATGTTTTGCAATATGTTCTGCAATATGTCAACATTTCAATTTTGTTGTTATTGTTGTTGTTAGTTGCGAAGTCGTGTCCGACCCATCGCGACCCTATGGACAATGTTCCTCCAGGCCTTCCTGTCCTCTACCATCTTCTGGAGTCCATTTAAGCTCACGCCTACTGCTTCAGTGACTCCATCCAGCCACCTCATTCTCTGTCGTCCCCTTCTTCTATTGCCCTCAATCTTTCCCAGCATTAGGCTCTTCTCCAGTGAGTCCTTCCTTCTCATTAGGTGGCCAAAGTATTTGAGTTTTAGCTTCAGGATCTGGCCTTCTAAAGAGCAGTCAGGGTTGATCTCCTCTAGGACTGACCGGTTTGATCGCCTTGCAGTCCAAGGGACTCGCAGGAGTCTTCTCCAGCACCATAGTTCAAAGGCATCAATTCTTTGGCGCTCAGCCTTTCGTATGGTCCAGCTTTCACTGCCATACATTGCAACTGGGAAGACCATAGCCTTGACTATACGCACTTTTGTTGACAGGGTGATGTCTATGCTTTTTAGTGTGCTGTCTAGATTTGCCATGGCTTTCCTCCCCAGGAGCAAGCGTCTTTTAATTTCTTGGCTACAGTCCCCATCTGCAGTGATCTTGGAGCCCAGGAAAATAAAATCTGTCACTACCTCCATTTCTTCCCCATCTATTTGCCAGGAATTGAGAGGGCCGGATGCCATGATCTTGGTTTTTTTAATGTTTAGTTTCAACCCAAGTTTTGCACTCTCCTTCTTCACTCGCAACAAGAGGCTCTTTAGTTCCTCTTCACTTTCTGCCATTTGCTTTTCTCCTACAATTTCAGAGACTGCTAGAAGCTCTGTGCTGAAGATCCTCAATTGCTTAATAATCCAGGAACAATTTGAAGGGGACATCTTTCATAGCTTCAAGTGTATTTTCAACTGGTTTTTTTCTGCTTTAAATGTGGATAACAATCTGTTGTCAAGCCTCGTCACTTCTCTCTGCTGCAACTTTCTGCCTATTCATCATAGTCCCTTCAGTTACAGCATGCTTCATGTTAACCTGGCTGTCACTTGCTTTGACTACTGTAACCTTCCCTCTACTACACATTCTTCCCTTTTTTCAAAATCTTACTTTAAAATACTTCACCATTATCATTCCAATTAGAGACTTTCCTCTTCAATCACGTGCACTTGTTTTCTGTCCCTTTCTATATCTCTGATAAATTATTATTGTCTTTCAAATCCTTGCATATTCCATTGTATTTCGTAATAATTATACTTCCCCTGTATGTAGCTGTTTCAAGCAGAGTATGAGTTCACTTAAGCATGTCATTGCGACCTGTGAGTCAGTTCTTCTTTATTATTATTCTCATTTCTGAATGGAGGATTAATGTTGACAGTTATTACTTGCTATGCCTCTCCTAGAGGAAGAAACGTTCATAATCTGTGCTATGGTGATGGAAGGATCTGCATACCCTAGTACTAAAATCAAAGAGCACAGTGGGGTAAAAAAAGGGGACTAACATTAAATATAAAGAAGACTACACTAATGGCAACAGATACAGCAACTGGCATTAGAACTGATATTATTAAAGTGGTAGAAAGCTTCTGCCTTTCAATCATCAACGGTAAAGGAACACACAATCAAGAAATATGCCACAGAATAGCATTTGGTAGAGCAATCGTGAAGGCAGTGGAAAAAATATTTGGATGCTGTCATATGTCTATACCTAAAAAGATCAGAAAAGTACAAGTTAGGATATTCCTTGTGACACTCCATGGAAGCAAAAGTTGGCCTTTGAAGAAACAAGGTATGATGACTATTAATGCCTTTGAACACTGATGTTAGAGAAGAGCGCCAAGAAAAAACAATGAATCATTGAACAAATCAACCCAGGGTTCTCACGCAGAGCACAAAACTCTAATTATCCTTCTCGGAACACCTTATGTGAAGACCTATTCTGTGGGAAAGGCTTTAATGCTAGGAAAGATGAAAGGAAAGAGAAGAGGATGGCCGGCAGCAAGATGGCTGGACTCAGTTACAGTGCTGATGAGTCCATCCTTGTGAATCCTGAAAAAAAGACAGATTGTCATGGAAAAAAGTACGTGGTCACTTGGAATTGAAAATGATTTGACAGAACATAACCAATCAAGGCGCCTCCTACTAATAACTTCTGTTCCAACTACTCCCAATCACAGACCGTCTCTTGCTCTCTACTGCAGTGTCATCAATTCTCATTTGATGCCTATTATGCCTTAAACATCCTCCTTGAACATGTGAGGTATGTCCCTCTACTTCAGAGATGGGAACTTCCAAAATTCCCGAGCCAGTTGAAGTTCACAAGTCATAAAAGGGCCATCGTTCCCCACCCTGTTGTACTTCTTCCTTCCAATTCCACTTCAGAACCCAAGGAGGATTCTCCAGATTCTGTGGCTACGCTTAACCACAACTATGTTTGCTGTCATGTTTACATTCCAGCGGGATTCATTCATCTATTGCTTTGATTACACTGTAAACCTATGAGATGCATTTGTTTCAAAGGAACATATACACTGACAGTCCTATGGATACTGAAATTCAAACGTTACCAGTCTGTATAATGTCACAATTTTCCACTTGGAGACATTTCCAGAAACCAGAGATGGAAAACCTACAGCCCTCAGATCAATTTCTGACCATCTGTCTATTCCCCAACTTTCAGTGATTATAAAAAAAAAGAACCAAATGTGCATTTCTTCACATGTAGGAAAGACGTACCTGTACTGTACTCACATCAGTAGTACAGGTAGTCCTTGATTTATGACCATATTTGGGACCAGAATTTCTGTTGATGAGCAAGGTGGTTAAGTGAGTCACGCCCAATTTTATGACCTTTTTGCCACTGTTGCTAAGTGAATCATTGCAGTTGTTAAGTGAATCATGAGCTTATTATGCAAGTCCAGCTTCTACCATTGACTTTGCTTGTCAGAAGCCAGCTAGGAAGGTCACAAATGATGATTAGATGTGCTCAGGATGCTGCAATCATCATAATTAGATGCTGATTGCCAACCACTCAAATTCTGATCACCTGATCATGATGATGCTGTGATGATCATAAGTGTGAAGGCTGGTCATAAGCCACTTTTTTCAATGTCACTGTAACTTCCAACTGTTGCTAAATGAATGGCCGTGAATTGTAGGCCTCAGTTTGGGCTGTTGTTCTTTCAACTGGAAAGGCAATGAGTAACTGAACCCAGGAAGAGCCCTAGTTGTAGGCTCACTTTTACAACTACATTTCAGTCACTTTAATATTGTCCTTTTACAATATGAGAGATAGTTAAAACTGCTTTTGAAAATACCTCTCAGCGTGAAGTAGTCTTGAGTCTTTATAATCAGGCATAGAAGAAAGTGAAAAAGATCCTATTTCCTCGAGCTGCAATAACTGCAATAAAATACCTAAACAATTAAACACAGTCTGGATCAGGGCTACACAACATACAACCTTTGGGCTGCACGCAGCCTACCGGCAGCCTTGTGCTCCCCCCCCCACCCTCCAATTTTTAAAAAGTAGTACTTTTAGAGCTGCCACCAGTTTTAGCACTCCCATTACTCCACTAGCCATAGAACAGCTGGTTGGCACTTTTTTTTTTCTTGTGGTCCATGAAGATTTTTAATTTATCAATGTGCCCCTTTTCCATCAATTAGTTGTGCAGGCCTGGTCAAGATTCAGGATAGCTGTAAGACTGCAAAACAACCAGTGTCCCAAATGTGTTCATACACTGTTTCTTAAAATCTAATACACATTGTGAATAGCATAAATGGATCTGAAACAGAAAAGGGGGGAAAGGCAAAGCATTTGGCAAGCACTTAAGTGCATTTAAACATGATATTATATTTCAGCTTTGGCAATATGAATCAAAATGACTCTTTGGTTTGCTAATGCAGTATATTCACTTTTCCACGAGGTGGCGCAGCAGACCTACAATTAGGATTACAGAGCTTTTAAATCTAAGCAACTGACTGGCAGCTGCAATTTACTGATTTCTCCAAGACCCTCTGGGAACATTACCTAAAGTTTCATGAGGATTCCTTCAAATTTTCACAATTTTATTGCTTACTTTAACTCTTATTCTGACTCTGATGCTCCCACAACAAGAATACAAAATAATGCATGACCAAGAATCTTCAAATTTATCAGGTTACGTACAGTTTTTAAAAAATGGTATAGAAAATATTGTGGCAAAAGGTTTTTTTTTTCGTATTTTGTGATATTCCTGTGCAACAAGACATAAGACGTTTGCTGAAAGTGACTTGTTCATTCCTCTGAATTTGTTCGAAGACAGCCAAGAACATTTCCTGGTCCTAAACTAAATTACAACAGATGTTGCATCCATTCGAATCTGATCACAAAAATGAAACTTTGATTTTAGGTTTTGATGACTCGAATGACTTGTTACATTCAGAAACATTCAGAAATGTAAAGCAAAAATTAAGATTGTAACTTTTTTTTGTATTCTGCTGCACTAAAAAAATGTCAGAAGTCACTTCTCTTATTGTTCTTTTTTTTCTCTTTCTCTCTGTACCCCCTCTTCTTTTCCTCTTTAACTTTCCTAACTTCTATTTCTATTTGTATTTTGTCTTATAATAAACTTTGATAAGCCATGTAAAAATGGGCAATTCAGTTTGACTAGAAGAATCAAAACAGCTGCTCTTTGGTTCTGCTTAACCTGCTTGTATTTGTTGTGATTCAGGGTCAGCCTGTGGGTTCGGCAGTTGGGTCGGACAACTCAGAGGAGGAGGGGGGTGTTGAAGAGCTTGCTGAGGGGGTTGGAGAGCTTGCTGATGAGAGCCCTCAGCCAGGCCCCTCCCACCTGGTCACGACGCAGACCCAGCTGTGTGAGCCTGACAGCGGGGATGAAGATGACCCACAGCTGGCCCTGTTCAAGGACGCCCGACACAGGAGGCAGTCAATCAGGAGTAAACAGAGGAAGGCAATGGGGCACCTTGGAAGGAGGCAGAGAGAAGCCACGCCCTGAACTGTATAAAAGGGGAATGCGTGGGAGGGCTGGTTTGGTGAAGGCAACCGCTTGAATAGCTCCTGTTTCATGGTTCGTGTCTTGTTTGCTTTTGTATCCATAAATTTGGTAGGCTTAGTTCCAGCCTCTTGCCTTCTTGTAAAAGGGGTTGTCCCTGCCTTTTCTGCAGGGCCGGTAGCAGGATGGTACAGAACAGTATTCAAGCTGTAGTCCTAGCCTACTGGATTCAGCCTCGCATATAACCTGTAAAATGCATTTCGTAGCAATGCCGGCTGCTTCTCTTATGTCAAGAGCAGTATCTCCTATAAAAGGAAATGCATTTCAAAGGACCAGGGTACATTTACAATTTAATCTAAAGACTTTGTTTGACTGTTTCAAAAGTTTTCACATATCTCCAGGCTTAAATCCAAGCGGGTAAGATTCAGGAAAGCAATGCAGAGGCTGAGCTACATGACCGTTTCCATTCACTAACTGACACAAAGCCTCTGGCAAGTTAGGATCTGTTTTGATCCTAGTCTTCTCTAAAGACTAGCCTTGGTGGAGCAGTGGGCTGATGCCTCCTTAAGTAACACCAGCTGCCTGCAATTAGTGCAGGTTCGCATCCCACCAGGCTCAAGGTTGACTCAGCCTTCCATCCTTCCGAGGTAGGTAAAATGAGGACCCAGATTGTTGGGAGCAATAAGATGACTTTGTAATAATGCCGCTTGGGGGGGGCGAAAGCCCTAATAAGCAGACATATACATAGAACGAGGGCTATTGCTAAGCACATTGATTGTGCTTAGATTGTAAGCCACCCTGAGTCTTCGGAGAAGGGTGGGAGATAGATAGATAGATAGATAGATAGATAGATAGATAGATAGATAGATAGATAGATAGATAGATAGATAGATAGATCAGTAAATCAGTAAATGCTAATGCAAAGTATTTCCCAATTTCACCAAGCTTAGGAGTCCCCTCCTGGGCTGGGTTTGGAAAACAACAGAAATGTTTTCTTTATCTGGCTGGCTGGCTGATATAATAGTTGGCAAAATGAAATCTAAACAAACAATTTAACTGTAATAGATCCTGTTCCACTATAATTGAAAATCAAATTGAAACATAAACTGTTTCCTCTTCTCAACCATGATCACTGTCTCTTTTGGATGAATATTTGTGACTTTTCAAAATCTAAAATAACAGCTAAATTATAATGTTACAGTCTTTATTAATACGATGCGAAGACACTGAGTTTTGAAATACAGTTTCCAAGGGACATCTGCTGAGCCTACTGTCTATAATATTCAAGTAAAAGTTAGGAAGCACTCAAAGAACTTAATCAGCCACAAAAGCAAACATCTGAGGCTGCAGATCTCTTGAGGAGCGTATGTTGTGCCCAGGACAACTAGCAACTGTGCTCTGCTAAGATCTCATAGGGCAGACCCAGTCTCAGTTCACTTACCATGACAGGTTCAAAAGTTGCTTTCGGGGGCGGGGAAAAAGCAGTCGATATACACTATTCCAAACAAAAAGGAAGACTGTAGTTGAGAGAGATAAATGGGTCCTGCAGCAAGCAAAGCAGATGGGGAGAGTAGGATGGGCAGGAGCGTGGGGATTTTAACTCTGCAAGCAGGAACAGAGTAGGACCAGTCAACTTGGAAACTTCTTGCTGTGGTATCATAACTAAGGAAATGTTTGAGGTAGAAAAAGTGGTAGCACAGGCAGCTGAGGCACAAAATCAGCCCTTCCCAATTTGATACCCACCTAATGCAGGGAATTTGGTGCTTTACCATCTCTGTATGTCAGTAAGACAATAGATTGTTGAGCAAATCAGGTAGAATGTGCTGGTGCTCCCTCCCCAACCACTCAGTGCCCCATCTTTCATTAAATCACAAGGGAAATCCATGAAAAGTAGAGCAAAGTATCAGGAGGGTCGCAAATTGGAGAACACTGACTTTATTTTTTGATTACACGTTTGACACAAGCAAAAGAAGTAACAAACCTCAAAGAGAACACGCAGCTTTGTACAAGCGATCTACACACTGTGCCATTCCTAATATGCAGAAAGAATTATTTCTGCTTGGCATGAGCTAGCAAAAATGTTTCTACCACAGGTCTGTGGCAGGGGAAGATCTGCAGCGAAGTTGAATATGAAGTTGCTGAAGTCAGGCACAGATCTTATGTAAATAGTAATTGTATACAACCAGCTCATATACATCTCCATCTTCTGATACAATCAACTATGCTATGTGGGAACCAGTCAAGTAAAAGCATAGACGTGACAAACATCACAATGTGAATCACACCCTGGCCAATACTCAAGTCTCCAAATTTGCAAGCAGAACCCAATGTCAACGCAAATAAAAAACTAGCTTCTTAAAAAGTACTCCAGGGAAAAGCCAAATGATTTTTTTTATCAAGTTGGAGAAAAACCCACTTGTGATTCCTGGTAAACATTAAAAATGTAGACGTAGCTCAGAGGAGCCACTTGCTCTAATGTACAGTAAACATTCGGAGTCACCCACTGCCTCACCATTGGGCACAATTGTTATACAAATTTTATAATGTGGATTACACTCATTCTCTGTATATCTTGTTCTCTTGTTTTTATTTTTATCGATCTCTATTTCGTTTCTAATTACTTATATTGAATTTTATTGTTGTTACATTGTAAGCTTAACAGAATCATCTGGAATTGGGCAGCACTTTAGTTAAACACCTGGCCTGTGAGCAGTTGCCTGCATCTTAGCTTTTTGCATGTTTATGACAGAGCTACCAGCTTTAATGATTACATTAAATTCCACCCAAGTCAGAGGGATCAGCAAAAGGCATAGTGTCTTCTTATAAATGCTTAAGAACTACTGCAATCAATTATAAAACTTATATATTATACAGTTTGTGAGGACAGAATCTTAGTCAGGAGGTTGTTTTTCTGGTACTTTGGCAGTTCTCAGTCCTTCAAGACAGACAAAATGAAGAAACAGAAGCAGTAGGGATTCCACGATACTTTTAATTTTTGTAGGATAAGATCATCAGAGAAACGGTTTGGTGTGGTAGCTAAGTGCTGGCCTAGAAACTAAGAGCTTGTGAGTTCTTGGCCTGCCTTAGGCACAAAAAACAGCTGGGTGATTTTAGCCAATCACTCTCTCTTGGCCCAATCCCCCTCATAGGGTTGTTGTTATAGAGGAAAAAAGGAGGTACAGTAGGTGTACTAGGTGTGTTTGGTTCTGAGAGAGAAAGAAAGAGACAGACAGCCTACGGTATATTGAAAGCCTATCTGAGATAGTCTCTGCCCCGTCTTATACCATTTCTTTCTCACACTTTCCACTTTCTCAGTATTGAGTTGCAATTTCTCCTCCCTTAAGAGTTCATTGATTTCTTCCCCCTTCCCAAGGCACATCCATAGTCTTTCACAAAAGCCTAGCCCTAGGTGATAGGACAGTATGTTTTAGGTTTTATCCCAAAGGTGCTTTTTTCAGGAGGCAACTGGACTTTCTTGTTTTTCTTTGAAGACATTTCGCTTCTCATACAAGAAGCTTCTTCAGCTCTGACTGGATGGTGGGGAATGGAAGGATTTCAGTCCAGATGTCTCCTGAAAAACCAACTTTGGGACAACCATGACCTGGATGACTGAGAATCTCCATAGATGTTTTAAGTTTTACTGCTTGAGAGTAACAGAATGACAGAGTTGGAAGGGATCTTGGAGGTCTTGTAGTCCAGCCCCCTGCTCAAGCAGGAAACTCTTATGGTTGTCCAATCTCTTCTTAAAAACATCCAGCGATGGAGTACCTACAACTTCTAAAGCAAGCCATTCCACTGATAACTTGTTTTGTCAGGAAATTCCTCCTTATTTCTAGGATGGTTCTCTTCTTGATTAGTTTCCATCCATTGCTTCTTGTTCTGCCTTCAGATGCTTTGGAGAATAGCTTGACTCTCCCTCTTCTTTGTGGCAGCTCCTTAGATATTGGAATACTGCTATTATGTCCCCTAGTCCTTCTTTTCAGCAAGAGTAAACTGCAATGGGAGTACATTGTAATGGGAGTACTTTAAAAGAGCCAGGTGTGTGTGTGTGCAGGTTACATATGTTGTAAAGTGGAATGTAGCAATAAAAATTACATGGATATTGGATTTATTTTTATTTCCGCTAGCTGTGATTTAACATACATAACAGGATATGGGAAGGAAACTGAGATGTTTTGGAAGGTCTAAATACAGTCATGGATCAACAACAGACTTCAGTTCAATTTTTTGGCAAATTTGGCAGAACACTAAAAAATGGAAACCGAGGCTGCACTGTGTAGTTAGAAGAGCTGATAAGAATTAAAAATTGCAGGCAGCCTTGTCTGTACATGTTGTTGGAGAAGAGGATAGAGAAGGGCTTAATATGTTCCAGTTCGATGAGGTTTCTGATAAGCAAAAATAGCAGGTATCATTTGGGAAATTTAGTATTTACTTCACTTCAATAAAAAAAATATTGCACAATGGAAGGCATAAAACAAAGAGAAGGAATTGATCCTATTTAGAGTTTAAACTTTTAGTAAAGCCTCATGAGCTTAGAGAATTATGCAATTCTGATTAAAGACTATGCAGCGTGAAGAATAAGATCTAAAAGAGTAAGAGGAAAAACTGATGAAACACAGTTTTGATGTTTGTAGACCCGTGGAGCGATTATGTTTATTAATAATGAGGAATATCTACATGGAAATAGATATAGAAAAATATGCTTTATTAAAACCAGTATCTCAGAAGTGAGTTACAATATTAAAATCCAAAGATTGGAAGCATCCAAATTTGAGGTACAAATTTTATCATTCTAAAAAAGCGTGCCCAGATGTTTGCAAAAATGTGTATAACTAATGGCATGATTTTACCTACACGTTACATACAAATTTTATAAAGCAGCAAACATATTGAAGATATGTTTATTTAATTTATTTGTTAAATTAATTTGCTGCCTATCTCACTGTGAGGCTAGTCAAGGCGACATACAATATAATAAAAAGGAAGAAAATGAAAGGAATATAAACAGATCACAAGTAAAATAATAGAAAATATAATAAACAATGAAAAAGAACACAATGAGAAGCAAATCTACATGATAACCAAAAAAGATGGATGGTTGGAGAGCAGACTGGGGGGCGGGGAGAGAACATGAAACTATTGTATTCACAAAAAGATGCTACACAGGTAATAAAAGGAGAAACATAGGGTCAGTTTTAAAATTCTAAAGTTCGTAAAATTATCAAAAGAATCAAACTGTGTTCGGCCAACTTAAAACATATTTAGATATTAACACAGCCATCATATCAGGTTTACAAAACTGACAAGAGCAAACCTACCTACTTCTTGCTCCAACATCAAACGCAGTTTGATTTCCAGTAATTTTTGCTAATAGTAAATAAATAAGTAAATTCTCTGCACAACTGTCTATTTGGAATGAAACTTGAGATAAATTCAGTAGTTTTCTGCTGCTTTGAAGGAAAGAACATATGAAAGTGCCAAAACAGGACTGCCAGAGGTTTTTTTTAAAAAGTTATCCCAAAAGCTCCTCTCCCCATATCTAGCCTGGCACATATACGTGACACTTTACCAATTTTTGCCATCTCCCAAAAAGTACACAGAAGTCTCCTAACCTAATTCTTTTATATCTTAACCTTACAGTAATTTTTTGCTCATTGATTTTACTTGGGTTTGTTCCCTTTTCCTTAGGTTCATGTCCTTCCTTTGTAACCTGATATAAACACTACTTCACCTGCTCAAATTACCCATACCAGCTAGGTCTACTTAAGATTGAGGTTCAGCAGCTTCTGAAGCCCATAAGCTCTCCATCTGTCCTTATGCTTTCATTCTTGATTGAAAAATATTGTTGCCAACACATGGATATGTTATTGGGAAATGTATTGTTCTGCCAATTACTCAAGTTTCCCTTACAGCAGCAACTGAAAGAAAGTACTGCTCTGCTAGTAGTTTCCACTGGCTTTTCCAGTTGCTCTTTTGAGGACTGGGGGGGGGGAAAGTTGGAAGGTGGAGATGCTTCTCAGACTGCTCACCAAGAGTCAGCTGGTCATCACACTGGAAAAACAAAACCAAATGGAAACTGAATTTATCCTATTTTAAGCCTGCAAGCAATGCTCAAAAGTTGCCTGAAAAGCTTCCAAAAAGGCACGTGCATGAGGAAGCTGAGAGAAAAAAACTGTCATGGCAATCCATTAAGCAATGTTAATGAGAAGTGGGGCATTTATTTATTTATTTGTTTGTTTTATATACCGCCCTTCTCCCGGTGGACTCAGGGCGGTGTACAGAGCAATAAAGTAAGAATACAATAAAGCAATAAAGTGAGAAAATTTTAAAACCCAAATCCATCAGGCCAGGCTGGCTTGTTGGAATAGATAAGTTTTTAGATCACGCCGGAAGGAGCGAAGGTCGGGGGCCATCCGGAGTTCAGCTGGTAAGCGGTTCCAAAGGATTGGCGCACCCACCGAGAATGCTCTCCCCCTGGGGGTCACCAGCTGACATTCTCTGACCGGTGGCACCCTGAGGAGGCCCTCTCTGTGGGAGCGCACAGGACGGAGGGATGTTGATGCTGGCAGTAGGTGCTCCCGTAGGTAATCCGGACCCATGCCATGTAGGGCTTTGTATGTCATCACTAGCACCTTTAAGGTTAAGGGAGTACATCATTCAGCACCTTTAACTGAAGGGCCAAAATGCTACTGGTAACTTAAGTGATTTGGACTAGTTACTCTTTCTCAGCCCAGCCTACTTCACTGGGTGGCTGTTGTGAGAATAGCATGAAGAGCAATCCCAATACAAGTCCCTTTCCATTCCTAAGGAAAGATGGGAGACTAATAACTGAAGCTAGGGTATGAAAACAGAGGACCACAATTCAGCACCAAAACCAGACTCTGCGTTCAGAAGTCCAGTTCAATGTCCAGTATACCTATTAGGAGAAATATTAGAGAATGGAGTGCTGCATACACTGCCTTTTCCTGGAGGAAAAGTGGGATCTAAACCTAGAAATAAATAAATCTGAAGGAAAGTGTTAACTTTAACAGCTAGGAATTTTTTCAAGAAAAAAAAATAGAATAATAAACTTGTCGTCTTTGTCAAATCCATTTTGAAATGCACAAGAAGCTTCACAAAATCAGCAATGTAATCACAAAAATCATAATTGGAGGCATACCAATTTAGAAATGCTTTAAGAACTTACAATCCTCTTGATGATGTTGAAAAACAATTCCCAACATCCCTGACTATTAATTATAGTAACTCTGGGATGAGTTTATTATTCAGCAATGTTTTTCCTTAGAGATTATACATATTATAAATTGGTTTTTATTTTAGAGATTGCTTTTATTACAAAAGGTATCTTTCCTGACATTAGTTTTTTAAGAGGGGCCCATAATTTTCTTGCTTTTTAAAAATAACTATCTACAAGTTCAGATAGGTATGCTGGCAGGGGAAGATCAATTAGATCAATTCAGGATTTCTTATCAATGTTGTCATTAACTCCTTTTGTGTGAGATGCTCTTAAATAATCAAACATATTCAAAGGTGAACCTGCCTGACATTCAGAATAAGACTTATTGGAAAATAAGAGTAAATTGAGGAAAGCTACCAAATTTTTGTCTGATTCCAATCTCCTGTCAATGGACTCACTATATCTTAAACGAAGAGATTTTTTTTGGGGGGGGGGGGCAAGCAGGATATTTAGCATGTCATAAGTGGAGAAAAATCCAGTAGCCACAGATAGTTAATCTGTGTATATGAAACAACTTTTGAGAAAATATGTACCTACTCTTTAGAGCCATATACATTCTCCCCTTCAGCAGTGGCAAATACATTTAGCAACAGCAAGAAAATGAATTTGCAGCCACAGAAAGAAAAGGTGCATAGAATAGTTTCCTTCTCAAATACCAATGTAAAATATGGTTTCCTTTGAACTAGGATCAACCAGGTCTCTGCTAATGAGAAGGTGACAGGCCCTTCTCCCTATAAACTATATTCTAAATTTTCTTGATTTATATAGAAAGTAATCCATAATTCCACACTAATAATCCAGACATCAAAGTTTCTATTGGCTCAAAATAAATAAGGTGTTAGAAACAATGCAATCCATATAGATGATATAAGGATATTTCAGATTTCTGAGGAATCTCAGTCCAGTTTTTTAGCTGCTTGAAAACCCTATCAAAGCTTTTCTGGGTCAGAAGAACAGGTTACGAAAGCATATTTTTCAATGTACTATTTCGAATCTAGCTCTTCCACATAGGTTTTTCAGTTTATTCAGTCTAATCTTCAGATCCATTCTACCTGCTAACATAATATAGCAGTCAAGAATGTTGTCTTCACTATTGATCCCTATTTGGAACTACACAGTGTAGCAAAATTCTGTTCCATAAAGCCAATATTAGATATAAAAAGCTCTGAATAAATTTGAATGCTTTTTTAAAACATATTCAGAGCAGCTTGGTTTGATGCAGTTCCTGACAGTAAATGCTGTGACGAGTACAAAAGTAAAATAGGCAAGTGTCATTGAAATTCCCAAATTCTAATATTAAAAACACAATATTAATTATTTGCAAAATGAACCATGCACTGTATCTGTACCCTTGTATATACAATACACTTCTATTCCCACTGACAGGTTGAAATTATAGCCAAAAAAGAATGATGTGCCTAGAGTCTATGGCTAAGTCAGCCCTTTCAAGATTAAAAGCATAATGCCATCCCCTGGATTACAGCTATTCATGGGCCTTTTGTTTGAGATTATTTGTGTTTACACATGATTGGATGACTTTGGGAAGAATTCTTTTTGCTGTCTAGCAAAGCAGGACTTTAACTGAGAGTTTCCCAACAGCAACAAGCAAGTCCCCAAAACAAGCTCTGTTAATGCAAGGATTCAAATATTTCAGCAGCTCCACCCACATCCAGCATCCATCAGGAATGTAAGCACTCATGTTGAAAAAGCAGAAGCCTGCAACAGAATTTAACACAGATGGCTAATGACAGGTTTCCACTGGTTGATTTCAAATTCTGCACAATCTTTTTCTCCTGGTTTTTTCCAGCCCTGCTCTCTTGATCAGTACTGGCAGAGACACAGTCACATTTTTCTAACAAACTCTTTCAGGAACTTGCAAACATATACAGGGACAAATCTTTTTCTTGCATAATTTGTATGTACATATGAATTATATTTATATTCCTGCTTTCCTTCAGGAGGCTCAAGGTGGTATACACACCATTGTCTCCTACTTCTCCCACTCCAATTCTGCAAATGGGCAGAACACTCTCTTGGTCTGAGAGAAAATGATGGCCTAAACTTCCAGAGTGAGGGTTCATTGGAATCTGAGTTCTCCCCCTCTACTCCTAGTCCTATACTTTAACCACTAAACTATCCTGATAAAATAATCAAGGACTGTCATTTTCAAAATGTAATTGTGTGTATGTGTGTGTACTGATTGAGTACGTGCCATCAAGTTACCAACTCTTAGCAACCACATAGGTAGATTTTCTGTCCTTAACCTGGCCTTTCAGCTCTTTCATCAGTCTACTCATTGTCCATCCAGACTGCTGCTGTTTGTCGTCTTCTTCTCTTTTCTTCCACCTTTCCCAGCATTAGAGCCTTTTCCAGAGAGTAGAGCTTCACATAACGTATCTTAAGTAGGATAATTTGAACCTGGAGATTTATGCCTTGAGTGGGAACTCTGGGTTGATTTGTTCAATGATCCATTTGTTTGCTTGTTCGTTTTGACTATCCAAAGTATTGTCAGGAGTGTTCTTCAAAGCTTCAACACTCTACTTCTTCAAAGTTCAGCAGCTTTTACTTCCACAAAATGAAACAGGGAATACAATGGCCTGCACAGTTCTGATCTTTGCAGTTAGAGACTCATCACTGTTTTTGAATATCTTTTATAAGGCTTTTGTGGCTGCTCTATCAAGTGCCAGTCTATCAAGTGCTGCTCTATCATATGCTTCTTCATATTCTGTTGATGGTTGAATCTAAATGGCAGAAGTTGTCTACCATTTCAATATCTTATTGATTCTAAAGCTAGTTGTTCTACTTCTTGTCATTAGTGTGGTATTCTCTATATTTTATTAGTCAATGTACTCCTTGGGCTTCATTACTAGACCTCACAGATCCTTTGCATTTTCGGCTGTAGTGTCCTCAGCATAGTGCAGGTTGATGTTTCAATATGATTTCCAGAGCAACTGGGTACTACATTTGCATACCATCCAGCATGTATCTAATGATTGGAATTGCCTAGGTATTCATTGCATTGATGGATTTTTTTTCCACTGAGTTTTGATTTTAAGATCTTCTTCAATCTCATGATGTATTCACTTCTATTATTATTATTATTATTATTATTATTATTATTATTATTATTATTATTATGTTGTTGTTGTTGTTGTTGTTGTTGTTGTTGTTGTTGTTAGTTGCAAAGTCGTGTCCGACCCATTGCGACCCCATGGACAACGTTCCTCCAGGCCTTCCTGTCCTCTACCATCTTCTGGAGTCCATTTAAGCTCACGCCTACTGCTTCAGTGACTCCATCCAGCCACCTCATTCTCTGTCATCCCCTTCTTCTAGTGCCCTCAATCTTTCCCAGCATTAGGCTCTTCTCCAGTGAGTCCTTCCTTCTCATTAGGTGGCCAAAGGATTTGAGTTTTAGCTTCAGGATCTGGCCTTCTAAAGAGCAGTCAGGGTTGATCTCCTCTAGGACTGACCGGTTTGATCACCTTGCAGTCCAAGGGACTCGCAGGAGTCTTCTCCAGCACCATAGTTCAAAGGCTTCAATTCTTTGGCGCTTTCTTATGGTCCAACTTTCACTGCCATACATTGCAACTGGGAAGACCATAGCCTTGACTATACACACTTTTGTTGACAGGGTGATGTCCCTGCTTTTTAGTGTGCTGTCTAGATTTGCCATGGCTTTCCTCCCCAGGAACAAGCGTCTTTTAATTTCTTGGCTACAGTCCCCATCTGCAGTGATCTTGGAGCCCAGGAAAATAAAATCTGTCACTACCTCCATTTCTTCCCCATCTATTTGCCAGGAATTGAGAGGGCCAGATGCCATGATCTTGGTTTTCTTAATGTTTAGTTTCAAGCGAACTTTTGCACTCTCCTTCTTCACTCGCAACAAGAGGCTCTTTAGTTCCTCTTCACTTTCTGCCATTAGAGTGGTATCATCTGCATATCTTAGGTTGTTGATGTTTCTTCCGGCAATCTTAATTCCAACTTTTGATTCATCTAGCCCTGCCTTTCTCATGATGTGCTCTGCATATAAGTTAAATAGGCAAGGCGACAGTATACAGCCTTGCCGGACTCCTTTCCCAATTTTGAACCAATCAGTGGTTCCGTGTCCAGTTCTCACTGTTGCTTCTTGGCCCGCATATAGGTTTCTCAAGAGACAAATACGCCCATCTCTTTAAGGACTTGCCACAGTTTGTTATGATCCACACAATCAAAGGCTTTAGCATAATCAATGAAGCAGAAGTAGATGTTTTTCTGGAACTCTCTAGCTTTCTCCATTATTATTATAAGTTTTATTAATTTTATACTATTTACATTCAAATATTTGTGAGGCAATACGGTGGTTGGGTAATCAAAAGTAAACAATATCAAATAACAGGTTATTTGTACATAGCTCAGGTTACATCAACAAAAATTCCCTTTCCGCTTCTCTTAGTTATGACATACTCAAATTAATCAAATTAATATGTTTCTAATTATGACCTAATCAATTAAAAGGATTTTCAATATATTTTCACTAATACATATCAATATCCTGTATTTAGGTTTTACTTAATTGCAATGAAGTAATCTAAAGTAGCCTATACTAAATGAAAGAAAGCTTACTTTTGGGTGACCCACATTTCCCTCCTTCAATAAAAAGTAATTATCCTGTCTACAAAACGTACATTGTTCATTTCAAAACATTCTTATTTTTTACCAATATCATCTATTTATTATCTTAACAATTCACCATTTATATCAAAATATCTTATATCTTTCCAAATTCTATGATATATATATCGATTCTAATAAATTTCTTTTAAAAATTAAATACAAGATGAGTTTCTATCTATATCATTACAACTAATATATTCTATAAGTCGTCTTAACCGTACATCGTTAAAATACTATCTTTTGATATATCATTCCAAATTCTATAATATAGTTCAGAATTATATTCTAAAAGCTTAATTTTGTTTTCCCTTACAGATCTAAAAACTAAATGTAAAATCAGTTATATTTTTTAGAGATTCCCCTTAATCCATTAAAAGTTATTTTTATACTCTATCTTTAGGAATCCCAAAAAAGAAACAAGTTCAGTTTTTTAAATTTAATTCTTGCCTTCCTTTTGTGCCAATCAGGCTTCCCTTTTGGCGTCTTTAAATTCTCAAATGTATCTCCCTTTCTTCCTATACCCCTTATTTGAATCCAGGGAGAGTATCCAAATGTCAGTTTTGCAAAGAAAGTGTCCCGTTTGTAACCATTGAAGTTTTGCTTTAATAATTCAGTTTTTGATGATTGATGTAATATAGTTGTCATTAGATCAGTCAAGTCTTTTTCTTCTTCCAATTCCATCTGGATTAGGTAGAAAGTAGTAGCTGGTGTTATGGTTGTCATTTGATTAGTTGAATTCTCAATATAGTGTATTTGAAGGCCTTTAGTGTCTTCACTCTTAATATTGCTTTGTTCAGGTGCTGTTGCTTTTTGAGTTGTACGTTTTCTAGTTGACATTGAAATTTGGAATTTAAGGTTCTCTGTAGGTTGCATTTGTTGTTCTTTGAAATCTCCTATTTTAGTGTTAGTTTCCACTTCTATTTGCTTTTGGATTATCATTTCCTCATTTAAGGTCAGAATTTGATTTGGTGGCTTTAAGTTGTTAGATTTTTCTTGCAGTTTGGCTTTTATTTGCTCTGTCATTGCCAAAATCGTGTCCAGTATCAGTTTATAATCAAGTGGTGGGATATACAGTATTCATCCATTTTGTTGTTGTTTGCAGCTAAATCTTCCATGGAGTGATGTATTCACCTCTAACGTTCTTCTAGACTTTTGTATGCTTGACGTTGTCAGCTTGAAGGATGTCCAAATATTTGTAGTGATTTTTTTTCCATCCAGATTACTGATGTTATTTTCATAGGGCATCTTGATTCCTTCGGTTTTCACTATTTTTCCTGTTGACTGTGAGAGTGGCACATTTGTCTAGTCCAAACCTCGCTGTAATTTCTTGGCTGTATATTTGGACAGTGTTGAACAGTGATTCTATTACAGGTAATATTTTTCCAAGCTATCCAAGGATGTAGGATAGCTTGGCTAAAATTTTTGGCGTTTGACAGCTATGGCCTAACTTGTTCAATATTGTTAACAGAGGAATCAGCGCAATGACAAACAGTACTAGTGATAGTGAGTCTCCTTTAACAGTCTATCACCAATGGCTAGCAACAATGTCTTTTACTGTGCCAATGATCTTTATACAAAGCTTCTGATGTTTCTAATGACTCCTGTTATGTCTAGACGTTCGATTGTCCAATCATATGGCAGAGAGTTGAATGCCTACTTGTAATCAATCCACACAACATTTAAGTTGGTCTTCTGTCTCTTGCAATTTTCCAATATCATCTTGTAAATTAGGAGTTGATCTTTTGTTCCTCTGCTCTTGGGTTGTTTCTTTGCTGCGCAGGTGGAAAGAACCTGTTTTCAACAAGATCTTGTTGGACTGTATCACGCCAGTTAGCAATCTAAAAGCTGTTGGTAAGTAGGTATTGGTCTATAGTTGCCTGGTGCTGTCTTTTTTGTTCGATCTTTCATTATCAGGTAGGTTTTGCAAGATGCTAACCAATCTTCAATTTCACCTTCTTGTACTATGATGTCAAACTGCTTGGAAATCTAGTATTTAAACCCAAAACTATGCAGTTCATCTTCACTCGGTGTTGACCAATTCTTGATCTTCCTTGCTCTTTTCTCCACCATTTCTGTTGTTATTACAAGTTTTTTTCATTTCAGGTTCCTATTTATTCTTAACTATCTCTTATTGGATTATTGTATGCTGCTAAGAGTCACCATATTTTTACTCCACCTACTATATAGTATAGTAAAATATAAATTACATAGTTGCATACATATACATATACGGAGAGAGAGAGAGAGAGAAAGAGAGAGAGAGAGTCAATTCAAGGTGACAAACATTGTAATACACATCATGCCGAAGCCATGTTTTTCTAGATCACTTTTGCAGTGTTTACTTAATGCTTTGAGCTAGGAGGGAAGATGGTTATTTAAAGTGAACAACAAAAATGGTATCTTGCACATCAAACACCAGGCAAGTGACAATGCCATATGAGGCCCCTAAAGGTGGAATCCAGCAGATTCCAAGCACCCTAGGTTTTGATGCCAGATCTGCTTTCAAGGCATTTGCTATAAAATTCTCTCATTAAAGTGTCTGCCAAAAGTCACTGCTGTAGTTTGTTGCAGTTCTTTAGAAAGAACAATAAACAGCCAACTGTTTAATTAATTAATTAACAAAGATTTTGTACAATTATTTATATTCTTTATAATTCTGGAGAAGAAAACAGCCATTTAAAAGTGAATATGAATATTTAAATAAATATGTAGTGACATTTGATAATATCTTCTAAAAGTAGGCTCCACTGAATTCAGTGTGACTTACTCCCAAGTAATAGAATATAGAAAATTATTTTTACTAAACCAATGAATTTTAAATCCCTAACTATTCTATGACCAATTCTACTTTCCTTGTATCTTAGTTCAGGTTCAGGAAATCTTATCATACCACCAACATAAAGTTTTAACAATGGTTAAAGTGTTATACAGTCCTCAATGGCACTACATCCACATGGAGAGAAGCAAGCAGTGGAGTACCACAAGGTTCCGTCTTAGGCCCAGTACTCTTCAATATCTTCATCAATGATTTAGATGAGGGAATAGAAGGAGAACTCATCAAATTTGCAGATGACACCAAACTGACAGGAGTAACCAACACCCCAAAAAACAAATTCAGGATCCAAAAAGATCTAGACAAACTTAAACAATGGGCCCTATTCAACAAAATGAGTTTCAATGCCGCTTGGGGGGGCCCAAAAGCCCTAATAAGCAGGCATATACATAGAATGAAGGCTACTGCTAAGCACATTGATTTGTGCTTTAGATTGTAAGCCGCCCTGAGTCTTCGGAGAAGGGCGGGATATAAATGGGATTTAAAAAAAGGTACAAGTACAGATTGGGCGAGACCTGGCTTAAAAACAGCAACTGTGAGAGAGACTTTGGAGTCCTAGTGGACAATCACTTGACTATGAGCCAGCAGTGTGCAGCAGCCGCCAAAAAAGCTAATACAATCCTGCGTTGTATAAACAGAGGCAGAGAATCAAGATCACACGAAGTATTAGTACTGCTTTATAAAACCCTAGTAAGATCACACCTGGAATACTGCAGCCAATTTTGGTCACCATGTCACAAAAAAGATGTTGAGAGTTTGAAAAAAAATTCAGAGAAGAGCAACTAAGATGATCAAAGGCCTCAAGACTAAAACATAGAAAGAATGGCTGTGGGACTTGGGTTTGGCTAATCTAAAGAAAAGAAGAAATAGGGGAGACATGATAGCAGTATTTCAGTATCTGAGGGGCTGTCACAAGGCTGAGGGGGCCAGGTTGTTCACCAAAGCACCAGAGGGAAGGCCGAGAAACAACGGTTGGAAACTGATCAAAGAGAGAAGCAACCTGGAATTAAGGAGAATCTTCCTGACAGTGAGGACAATCAACCAGTGGAACAGCTTGCCTCCATCACTGGAGAGTTTTAAGAAGAGACTAGACAATCACCTGTCTGAGATGGTACAGGATGGTTCTCCTGCTTGAGCAGGGGGCTGGACTAGAAGACCTCCAAGGTCCCTTCCAGCTCTATTCTATTCTATTCTATTCTATTCTATTCTATTCTATTCTATTCTATTCTATTCTATTCTATTCTATTATTCTATTCTATTCTATTCTATTCTATTCTATTCTATTCTATTCTATTCTATTCTATTCTATTCTATTCTATTCTAATACCTAGATACTAAAATTCCAGGCCATAAGCCAGGAGGGGCAAGCTGAGATCCTAGCCCCAAACACCATTTTTGCTGCCCTGTCAAAACGTGATTACTAATATTGCAGTCAATGACACAACCTTGCCCATACCAACCTTCACTCCTTTTAAGGATTTCATTATTACTGCCTGAGTGCCGTGGGTATATGAGAAACTATATAAATGGGCTATAAACAAATAAAATGTGCCATCACCACCGTCACCTCCAAAAGGCTATCATTATTATAAACAAAGACTAATAAACTATAATTTTTATACAGGGTTTATATATTGCATTAAGCCAATATCAAACAAACCACACTATAGTTTACCATAGTATATAAACTCTGATAAAATCTGTACTCAAAGGAATCATGATATACTCAGTTTTAGAAATCATTTATGTGTTCAATATCTATACTACCATCTACCGTACTCGGGATTCCTGGTTGTTCATTAAAGAAATCAATATAAAACTAAAATGCGGGATATATATATTTTTAAAAAACATTGGGAAAATATTGAAAATCTAAAGAATTCCCTTTTGTAGGTACGATATAAGAGAACTAGCAAAAATTTAGAATACGTACATTTCACTATATTTGAAAAGATTTTCAACTGTATTTCATGCTACTCTGATTTAAGATAAGGTGCACTGATTCCTTTAATTACTGCCTCCTGTTCTACCTACCCACTCAATTGCCCGATCTCTTAGCTCCATACATCAACATAAACATTCAAGCCAACTTAATAAATAGGATTTCTGAGTGGCATGTTTGCACAACACTACAATGCTCAGGAGATTACAGAGATTGAAGTGATGCAATACTAAGTGGTTATGCCACAAGAAAGCCTACATATCTATTTTACCAGCAATTTTCATTATTTTGACAATAGCCCAATAGTCCAGAAGACAATACCTTCTGTGATGACCATGTCCATTATTGAGAAAGAACTTGAGGGATATGCATATGGTTAAGCAGATTTTTAAAATATTTTTTATCCTGAAATAGCACCCCCTAAAAACAGAAGATTAAATTAAGATAAGAGAGAGATTTGTTTTTTTCAGGGTTAGAATCATAGGAATGGAAGGACCTTAGAGGCCTTCTAATCCAACCACCTGCCCAAGACAGGAGTCTTTATACCATTCTGGACAAATGGTCGTCCAATCTTTTCTTGAAAACCACCAGCAATGGAGCTCCCACAATTCCAGCTGTTCCATTGACTAATTGTTCTGTCAGAAAGTTTCTGACAAATTAGATCTCCCTCTGACTAACTTCAAACCATTGCTTCTTGTTCTGCCCTCAGATACTTTGTGGAATAAATTGGCCCCCTCTTCTCTGTGGCAGCCCTTCAAGTATTGGAAGATGTCTATCATGTCTCCCTAAGCCTTCTCTTTGTTAGGCTAAACTTACTTAGTTTCCTTAGCAGTTCATCCTATAGTTTAGATCTCTTATCATCTTCGCTGCTCTTCTCTAACTCTTTCTAGGGCTTCACCATCTTTTTTGCATCATGGTGACCAGAATTGGAATCAGTATTCCAGGTGTAGAGTAACGCTATCACTTCTTGTTTTCTTGACACTATCCCTTTGTTGATACAGCCTATGACTGCGCTGGCTTAATTGGTTAACTGCATTGGTTAAACAACTAGCTGAACACAGTTAGTTCTAGTTCAATCTGGCCGTATCTCAATTCAAGACTGAATCTCAATTAAATATCAAGAAAACCATGTCATAAAGAAAAAGATGGACATCGAACCAAGATCCATAAACCCCACAGTAAAAGTAACTCTGATTCATTATAATTCTTGGCACCTGGGAGAATAGGGAGGAGGTCAATCCCAAGACGAAGGGAATGCAACAGTATTCATAAACTACCTTGGGAGTCCTCACTTCAAAATAAGAAGCCTAATTGCTATTGTTTATGACACAATTAGCACATCAACAAGTTTAATCAGTGAAATACAGAACACACATGAAGAAATCTCTGATCCCTTAAGTAAGCTACCTTTTTTATTAAAGGTTTTTAAAACCTTTTCCACTCATTTTCTTCATATAAGGAGAAGCGTAAATATCTTCTCAAAAACTTTTCTTGACAATGCCCAAATTAGTTGTTCCTCTCCGCACAATATAGTACCATAAATAATATAATAAATATACTATAAACAGAATCTTCAATTATAAATGCAGATGACCCATACAACTTTCAAATGCATACAAAGACAAAATAACCAGAAACTAATAAAACACAGTGTTAAAAAACTTCTTTAGAAACTCAAGTCTGCAATATATAAGTCAAATGTCAGGTAATGTTTATGTTAAATCACTATGAGTTTAAACAGAGATGGGAAAACAGATTCATTTATTATGCATACACTATTATTGAATATTTATATACATATCCAACAATACAAACTTGTTCTGGCAATTTATTATCAGACTTCTTTAAGGTAACTTGTTACCTTGCAACCTCCTAGAGATGCTCTATTAATTGGAAATGAATCTCTGAATTCTTGAATCTGAAAGCAGAATGCAGCATCTTCTATTCATTAAAAATATTATAAATAGTGCCAGATTTATACTTGTGTTTACTAAAGTCCATTAGACTCTAAAGATCTGAGGAAGTCTTTAAAGTATTTCATTTATTGACCAATTTCTTTTATAATTTTCTACCCATATTGTATCTGATTTTGTTCAGTCTTATGATACTCATAAAGAAAGAAAAATTATGCTACAGTTTTTGCAGCCAAGATTGCACATATTGATTGTGCTATATGTGGATTTTTTTCTGAGAAGTGTTGTTCCATTTTGCTTCTTTCCTCTTCTCCCAAATGTGTCTCACATCATTTCTTAAAGTTCCATATTTATAACATATTATTAGCTTTTATTCCCTGTGGTTGATGCTGGAATATTCCCTGGCTGATATGTTTTCTATTTATTTGGGAGACACTCTGGAGGAAAGGTCATGCTTCTCCTCTAATTCAAAAATCTGATGGACGATAAATTGGGATAACCATCTCATACTTAGCCTTTCATTATTATCTAATATTCCCTCTCCTATACAGTAATGAGCACTTGTAGAGGCTCCAAAATATCTACATAATCTTTGCTAATTCAGACAGATATCTTAATCATATTCAAAATAGTAGGTCACAATCTCATCTTAACTGAGATTTTACAGAACCTATCACACATAGTTAAAGCAAATACACATTTTCTCCTTTAAAAAGGATATACAAATTGATGTCAAGAAACAATGGTAGCAGAAACATGCATTTTAGTATTTATATACCAAATCAAGTCCCAAGAGATGAGTCTTTTACCTTAGAGACAAAAACTTTCATCCCTAACATTCACTTTGGTTTTTAATAGGCAGTACATATTTTTGAAAATTACCAGTATTATTAAGTCAGTCATTTTTTACTATATAGTAGGATACTATAGTACCCTAAGGGACGCGGTGGCTCAGTGGGTTGGGATGCTGAGCTTGTCGATCTGAAGGTTGGCAGTTTGGCGGGTCAAATCCTGAGTGCCGCGTAACAGAGTGAGCACCTGTTACTCATCCCAACCTAGCAGTTCGAAAGCATGTAAAAATGCAAGTAGAAAAATAGGGATCACTATGGTGGGAAGGTAACAGTGTTCCGTGCGCCTTTGGTGTCTAGTCATGCCGGCCACATGACCACAGAGACGTCCTCGGACAAGCGCTGGCTCTTCGGCTTTGAAACGGAGATGAGCACCGGCCCCTAGAGTTGGAAACGACTAGCACGCATGTGCAGGGGAACTTTTACCTTTACCTTATAGTATCCCAAGCAGTAGGACCAAGTAGATTATTCTTCATGCAGAAAGTGAACTGACTAACAATGTCTGAACAACTGAACAACAACCATTCCTTCACTTAATGAGTCACCCAGGCATTGTCTCATCTTAATTTACTTCCTGGGGCTACTGTGAGGATAAAGTGCTTGTAACAGTAAAAATGGACATATATTTGAATCATGAACTGAAACAGATTTTTACAATCGAAACAACCATTCTATTCAGCCTAGACATTCTATGCATCTGATTAATTTTAAAACTTAAAATGTGTCTGCAATTTTATGTACAGTTAAATGTGATGATGAATTCAGGTCTGACAAACCAAAAAGTAGTTCTCAAGAGTGACCTACCGTGTGAGGGTTGTCATAGTAGATAGCGATAGAAGACAGCCTTGGAGAGACGCTGCAGCTCTCTGTAAAAAACCTTCCAGAGTCACCATAAGGCCCCACCTGGAACTTGTACGCCACAGTGATGTTGCCAATGGGAGGCAAACCAGCATTCACAATTACTTCAGTAAATAGTCCCGAATAAACAGCAAAGCCGAAGATCGTCAGCAACAGAAGCAGCACCAATGCCACAAACAATCCAATTAGAAGCCAGTCCGCCATGACTTCTGATGCATCCAATGTTCAGATTATCAACTGATGACAAGAGATGAGACCAAAGATTACTGAATGCAGATTCTTGTTGCTTTTCTCTATATGCTAGGACTTACAGCGAAACAGAAGAGTTAAAAGGATTCCTTCTTTCCTTAACTACAATTCACTGTATTCTTTATGAATCCTGCTTTGCTTATGAAGCCCTCTATGGAATGGGACTAAGATAGTTCCTCTTTCTAGACATTTTATTTAACCCATCTGATCTGGCAGGGAGGATATGTTTCCTGGTCTTGCCAATTAAAGAATGTCATCTAGTGGGACCCCAGGAAGATGCCTTCTCTGTCGCAGTATCTGTCTTTTGGAACCCTAGTCCACCTGTCCAAAACTAGATTGGACCAGTCCTGCTGGCCTTTCTGAAGACTCTTTAAGACTCCACTCTTCTCACAAGCATCATGGTCAGAAGACAGAACTCATAAGGTCTTGCTACTTTGATGTGACAAAACTGTCGGGTTTTTTGAGCAAGAAAATAATTAAAAGAATTATTAAACAATAGTAGGGAAATCTGTACTCTATTTACAGCAATTACAGTGCTTTTTTGTTGTTTGTGAACATTAACATCTGAATTAAGTTTTCTGTTCATTTGTTTTGTCTATTTGACCAAGGGCAAGGAAGAAACTTTGAAATAATATGGTTGACATTTCTGGTATTGATCTGTTTATAACATAATTTTCCAAGACATTTTTTTCTTTTTCCTTCTCTTTATTAATATAACATATTACTGGTTCTTTAATATGAAACATTATGAAAATATGAACATTTTAACAAACATTTGGGGACAGCAATAGTCCCAGTTACTCCTAAATGTCTGCTAAATTCACAACATATCACTGCAGCAATTTATATTATTTATGTAATGATGCCAATACACAAATGACAAATCCCTTTAGCTGCCAGAAAATTAAGATTAAAATTATCATAATTTTAGCAGCTAGATAAGGAGTATTTCAAAGGGACATGGTGGCTCAGTGGGTTAGGACGCTGAGCTTGTCTATCAGATGGTCGGCAGTTTGGCACGTTGAATCCCAAGTGCCGCGTAGCAGAGTGAGCGCCTGTTACTCGTCCCAACTTCTGCCAACCTAGCAGTTCGAAAGCACGTAAAAATGCAAGTAGAAAAATAGGGACCACTACGGTGGGAAGGTAACAGCGTTCCGTGCGCCTTTGGCGTCTAGTCATGCCGGCCACCTGACCACGGAGACGTCCTCGGACAAGCGCTGGCTCTTCGGCTTTGAAACGGAGATGAGCACCGGCCCCTAGAATTGGAAACGACTAGCACACATGTGCGGGGGAACCTTTACCTAAGGAGTATTTCAGATACAACATTTACCACTGCCCCCAAAGTCCATTATTTGTAGATCAGTTAAATCAGTTTCAATGAATTATTTATTAGTATTATAGTACCCATTTATATTTTTCAACTGCCAAGCAGTCAAGAAAAAGAAATATTCCATTGAAAACAAAATGTCAAAATAATATTAGGCAAAAATGTGGTGCCTTTCTTGTAGATTTGAGCACAAACGGCTTCCCCACACACAGGGCTCCTAATGAACCGAAAATTTGTATCATATATTCCTAATTCTCAAAACCTTCAAGGTAAAGCTCAGAAATACTATAACAACAAAAATGTTACTTATAAGTATCAAGACTTTGTTATAATTCCTAATATACTGATTTGGAATAGCTAATTGTTAACATAAATAAAGTTATCAAGTGTTGTTTAATTGTTCCATCACTGAGCCTTTAAATATGAAATTCTCTCTTGATTCAGCTCACCTCTATTCTTCCCATTTTACATCAGGAGTTGGAACTCCCTTAAGCTTCAGTATCCCATTAGTGTACTATTGGGACAGGCAATACAATGCCCTCCAGATGTTTCATAGTTCAATAGTTCCAGCCAGTATTGCTAACAGGATTATAGGAATCGTCATTCAAAAGAGAACGTTGCAATGCCAACTCTTGTAACTTCAATTTCAAAGAGTGAAACTACATATTAGATTGAAAAGATGTATGGAGCCCAACATTAGTGCCATTTCTTTACCTACCAAGATTGTCAATCTAGACAGTCACAGCATTTTTCAACCTGCTTTTATCCCTGCAAGATTCCAAGTGTTATGTTTATAGTTTAGGGCACATAAGTGGAATCCTACAGAAAAGCAATTGGAGTGAGAGTTCAAAAAGAATTAAACATACCTGTTTCTTTCTCCAAACTTTCCTCTCCAAAGCAATCTTCCTAAAAACAGAATGAAAAAATAGTTACATTAATTTGCAAAATTCTAAAGTAAAGGTTCTAAAATGGTAAAAAATGTGATTTACTTTTGATTTATGTCTCCCAGAATTCCAAATGCCAACTGAAATGTGTGTGCACTAAAAATGTATAAACTTAACACTGATTTCATTTCTTCAGATTAACAGATTGCCTAACTCACTGTAAATTGTTTGAGAGCATTTACCAATCATTACATGAATCAAAAGTTGGAATTAAGATTGCCGGGAGAAATATCAACAACCTAAGATATGCAGATGATACCACTCTAATGGCAGAAAGTGAAGAGGAACTAAAAAGCCTCTTGATGTGGGTGAAGGAGGAGAGTGCAAAAGTTCGCTTGAAACTCAACATTAAGAAAGCCAAGATCATGGCATCCGGCCCTCTCAATTCCTGGCAAATAGATGGGGAAGAAATGGAGGTAGTGACAGATTTTATTTTCCTGGGCTCCAAGATCACCACAGATGGGGACTGCAGCCAAAAATTCAAAAGACGCTTGCTCCTGGGGAGGAAAGCTATGGCAAATCTAGACAGCACACTAAAAAGCAGAGACATCACC
Source organism: Vipera ursinii (assembly GCF_947247035.1). Classification (NCBI taxonomy): domain Eukaryota; kingdom Metazoa; phylum Chordata; class Lepidosauria; order Squamata; family Viperidae; genus Vipera; species Vipera ursinii. The sequence continues at coordinate 68,459,727 of NC_139513.1, forward strand.
CTGCCAACAAAAGTGCATATAGTCAAGGCTATGGTCTTCCCAGTTGCAATGTATGGCTGTGAAAGTTGGACCATAAGAAAGGCTGAGCGCCAAAGAATTGAGGCCTTTGAACTATGGTGCTGGAAAGACTCCTGCGAGTCCGACTGCAACGCGATCAAACTGGTCAGTCCTAGAGGAGATCAACCCTGACTACTCTTTAGAAGGCCAGATCCTGAAGTTGAAACTCAAGATACTTTGGCCACCTAATGAGAAGGAAGGACTCACTGGAGAAGAGCCTAATGTTGGGAAAGTTTGCGGGCAAGAGAAGAAGGGGAGAACAGAGAATGAGGTGGCTGGATGGAGTCACTGAAGCAGTAGGCATCAGCTTAAATGGATTCCAGAAGATGGTAGAGGACAGGAAGGCCTGGAGGAACGTTGTCCATGGGGTCACGATGAGTCGGACATGACTTCGCAATTAAGAACAACAACAACCAATCATTACATTTGACGATCATTCCCCATTTCAATTAAATTATCAGAATATTTTGCAAGTAGCAAGGGTTTTACATCTACATGAAAACTGGCATGATTATCTGAGAGTGATTCACACAATTGTTGGACAAATCATGAATATAGAAAAATGTCTTGGAAAAAAAATCCTGCATGTAATGAATCAGCCATTACTCAAAGGCCAAATAATTCATGAGGCAGCAATACACACATCTGAACTATTACTGATGGATGACACCATGAATGAACCTATCTTTAAAGTATGTCTTGATAAAGTTATCACTCTATATAGTTCTTAGGCTCAAGAGAGGTATCAGTATGATATTGAATCTCAAAGCAATCAGGCATAATTGTGGCAAGATGGGTGGCAAACAAATGTAATAAATAAATAAAATAATACATTATTTCTTGAAGCTGAGATTTATCCACCGTTTCATTCTTTTTTCAGAAATTTCATAATTTGAGACAGACACTTCTTCAATAAACATTTTGATCTTACCTGAAGAATAACACAAGATCCTCTGATTCAATATTTGCTTTCTGGGGAAAAAAACACAAAAGTTTACTGAGGTAGGCTGATCGCACAATTTCAAATTTTACATTAGAACATCAAGGCTCTATAATTTTTCACTGTTGTAAGCAAAAGATCCAGTAAGAATGTTAATAGAGAAGCACTCTTTCTATAAATGAATCTCTTGCTGGGAGAATGGGAAGAGATCACGTATGCTCATTCAAAAATAGCTCAGGGAAGCAAATAATGAAAGCAGTATTGTACCAAAACACAAGACATGCTCCATCCACCCTGTTTTGTTTGTGTATTGTGATATCACATGCATATACAAAAAGGGTGGAGCTTGCATTATGGAGCACAATGCTGCTTACATCATTTAGAATTGAATAGAGCTGGAAGGGACCTTGGAGGACTTCTAGTCCAGCCCCCTTCTCAGGAGTGTCAAACTGCCGACCCACGGGCCAGATGCGTCATGCTGAAACCATGCTCACCCCACTGCTGGCAATGGAAAAAAAATTACAATACATCGCAACACGTCACGTGACATTGCGAGTTTGAAACCCTTGGTCTAGTCTCTTCTTAAAAATCTCCAGTGATGAAGCGCCCACGATTTCTGGAGGCAAGCTGTTCCACTGGTTAATTGTCCTCACTGTCAGGAAGTTTCTCCTTAATTCTAGGTTGCTTCTCTCTTTGATCAGTTTCCAACCATTGTTTCTTGTCCTGCCCCCAGGTGCTTTGGTGAACAACCTGGCCCCCTCTGCCTTGTGGCAGTCCCTAAAATACTGAAATACTGCTATCATGTCTCCCCTACTTCTTCTTTTCTTTAGACAAGCCAAGCCCAAGTCCCACAGCCGTTCTTCGTATGTTTTAGTCTCCAGGCCTTTGGTCATCTTAGCTGCTCTTTTCTGAACTTTTTCCAAACTCTCAACATCTTTTTTGTGATATGGTGACCAAAATTGGCTGCAGTATTCCAGGTGTGATCTTATTAGGGTTTTATAAAGCAGTACTAATACCTTGCGTGATCTTGATTCTATGCCTCTGTTTATACAAACCAGGATTGTATTAGCTTTTTTGGTGGCTGCTGCACACTGCTGGCTCATAGTCAAGTGATTGTCCACTAGCATTCCAAGGTCCCTCTCACAGTGACTGTTTTTAAGCCAGGTCTCGCCCAATCTGTACTTGTACCTTTGGTTTTTCCTGCCAAAATGTAAAACTTTGCTTTTCTCCACATTGAAACTCATTTTTTTGGATAGGACCCATTGTTTAAGATTGTCTAGATCTGTTTGGATCCTGAATTTGTCTTCTGGGGTGCTGGCTACTCCTGCCAGTTTGGCGTCATCTTTAAATTTGATGAGTTCCCCTTCCATTCATCTAGGTTATTGATGAAGATATTGAAGAGTACTGGGCCTAAGACGGAACCTTGTGGTACTCCACTGCTTACTTCTCTCCATGTGGATGAAGTGCCGTTGAGGACTACTTGTTGAGTACAGTTTGCCAGCCAGCTACAGATCCATCCATTTTATTGAAGGAATCAGAACTTGTAGATTCCCCTGAATGGAATATGGTAGGTTATTATGAAGGACAGGCATACTGGCCATATCACTAGTACAGTCTTAATTGTATCTTCCAAGTAAAAATTACAACTTGGTAATGATAGGAACTTTCATCAGGAAGCAGCCCAGACCCAACAGAATTCTATTTGGTTTCCCAGTAAATTTGATTATTATTTATTATTGACACTTGTTATGCCATTCCATAACAGTTTCTGGGCAGCTTCTGCTTCCCCTCCATAAAAATTTAGTGAAAGACTATAGAACTTAAAAACATACGAAAATTCAACAAACAAATCTCAGTACACAGTATACAGTGGGGGGGGGGAAACATTTTCCCTGGAAAGCCCTAAAGGATTAAACAGGATTCTCTAGAAAGTGTTCAAAAACTGGTTGTTCCAACTTAAAAATCTCTCTCCTTTATAATTACTAGAGTTATTATTATTTTAGAGTTTCAAAAAAAAATGTAAAAAGAGAGATACTGACCATAAGCACACCTCCCTGTTATTCATTAAAGTAGCCGACACTGTAAGGCACACTTGGAATAAAAACTGCAACTGCTTTCAATATTGCACTAACTTTTGAAATTTTAAATTTTAAAGATTCAACTGTTGAAGCAGCAGACGGTTGGGTTTGGGGTTGTTGTTGTTTTTGGGGGGGGGATTAGAGTCATACAGAACCCCGAGGGTACAGAGGAAAGAACAGCTTCGACTGAGGTGTGTTCTGCTCATAGGAGGTCAAAATCATTGAAAACAACATTGTTTTCAAAGTGGGAACATTCTAATAATTATCCCCTTTACTTCAAAACCGAGGGCAATTCTAGAACAGAACCTTTAGGAGACATTACAATCTCATAAACTGATGGGAGAAAACTTCTTTCAGGCAGCCTGATTCAAGTCACATTGAACAGCTGACAAGTCACTGGCAGTCCTATGACCACTGATAAGCTAGCAGTTACCATTTCAACGAATAGCAATTTCCCATTCAACTATTTTAAAGAAGACCCCAAATACAAGACTTAACAATAACTGAAGCAAGAAAATATCGGAAAATCTAGGAAAAGTGAGACCCAACGACTCATTCTAAATCTACCAAATCTGGGCTGCAAAAATGCAGATGACTACCAAATGGCAGCACAGAAATAGAGCCTTCTCTATCTTTTTGTAGATAATCTAATGGTTATCTGGGTTTGTAGTCCAGATCTAGCTGCTCTACCTCAATAGGGCAAATGATTCAATGGGGAAAAGTTCTTCAAGTGAACTGACAGTGGCAGATCAATAAAAATGCCTGATTGAAACCCAAATCTTGTGGTAACAATGTTGTCGCCCAAAGTGATATTCACTCTTACTAAGCATTTACAATCCACCCTTTCTCTCCTGTAATGTCAATGAAGGCTCTATGTAGGAGGTATAGAGGAGAGTTTTCCCTATTCACCAATTTCTCCTGCAGTCACTTTTTAATGTTTTGTTCCCAAGTAAGCTCTAAACTCACAACATTCTAAATTTATTTAGAAAATTGGGTGGCATTATTTATATGTGCCTACTCATACAACTTTCAAAGCAGCCTAAAGCAATAAAATTTTAAAATGTAAGGTTTTTAAAAATTTAAGAACTGGTGAATTCCATAATGTTGTCCACCTCCACAAAACCAACCATGGCATTCTATATCCAGCGCCAAGAAAGGACATCTGTACCCAGAAGTCAGGTTTCTAAGGTCACATTCCAAATCAGGGAGGAAAGATAAATCAGATGCACATTCAAGATCTACCTTTCCTGAATTGCCTTCAGCGTGTTTAGATACCTCTGCAAATTTAATCCCATTGCGTATCTAAACAGCAAATGGGGGCAGACATATATAAAGACACAACCAATTTATTCCAACTGTTCCGAACTCAGAAATAATAAACAAGTTGTCCATGCCTAGACTAGTAAGACTAAAATGAGAAGTAATGTCCATTCTTCCTTGTTCTTTTGTTTTTATTCCTGGGAGAAAAGTATCCAGGCCACACATAAGCAGAAGATGACTTTATATCACTATAATCCAGCATCCTGTTTATCCCATTTCTAGTGGCTTATTACATGACTCTAGGATACCTAGAAGCAAGACATTAAAAAAAATGCTAAAGGAAGCACTGCTGAAAATTGCATATTTTTCCTTAAGTTAGCTGTATTTATATTATAATTACAAGTACATCAGCCCATATTATAAGATTACATTTAAAGGTCACACCTAAGTATGTTTAATTAGGAGCATACATGATTAAATTCATGGGGTTATTTCTGGGTAAACATGATCTATAAATCATAGTCACGTTTTGCATTTAAGTGGTGGCTTCAAAAACTTCTAAAATGGGAAACAGTTAAGTATAGAGCTATACACAGGGGATTATTTAATACCTTTATAAGTGACAAGAATAACAGTGGCTTCAAACTTGTTCCCTAGATCTAAACCAGAGTAAAATGGCACTACTGTCCCATGTAGCATACTTCCAATATTATTTACTTTGCCATAGTTGCCCAAGTAGGTAGCGGTGTTTGCTGACTTCATCTGGCCTCAGAAGTTTGGTAGGGTCCGATCACGTTACCTAGATGGTAGGCTACCAGGAAATACCACCACTATTGGCCAGACTGGGAAGTTGAAAAACATCCTAGATGTAGGCAGTGGCAAATCATATTATTCTGAAGAAAACAATATGGATTGTTAATTAAGATTCCAGGTACGGAGCCCAATTTGAAGGTAACTTAACTTTACTGTCATAGACAATAATGTCATAGATATCACGCCATAAATCATCCACTGGAACATCAGGAATTGCTGGTTCTCCTATCCTATTCTTTTGAACTTAACAGTGCCTTCTCCTTTTTAACCACCTGAATCTACCCAGGGATGAAGAGAGACGGTTACCTCTTAAACAGCAAAGCAGATAATCGCATTTCTCTAATTTATATTGAAGTTATACTTTTCAAGAAATCAAAATTATTTCCAACATGTAAGATTTTTTTTAAAAAAACATTTGAGCAAGAGACACCGAGGAACCGTTTATGTGGGACAGTCTAGGCTCCCATTTCTTTATTCACTACGTAGGGGAGAACATTAAGCCCCTCTTTGGGCTTTGGACAATGCCATCAGACTTAATTAAAATAAGCGCATAAACACATTCTCAGGGTATTTGAGACAGGTTTGCATTTCACACAAATATTTAAATAACCTCAATCAATACCGGCTTTGAGAACTGATGGACCATTTAAACATGGCAAAAGGATATACAGTACAGGTAGTCTTCGACTTACAGCCATTCATTTAGTGACTTACAGTTACAAAGGCACTGAAAAAAGTGACTTATGATTGTTTCTCACATTTATAACCATTGTTACGTGATCAAAATCCAGATGCTTAGCAACTGGCATCAACCTCCCATCGCCCGGTTCGATCCCACAGAGTCGGCCTCCTCAGGGTGCCATCGGCTAGGCAATGCCGGCTGGCGACCCCCAGGGGGAGAGCCTTCTCTGTGGGCGCGCCGACCCTCTGGAATGAACTGCCTCCGGAGCTGCGGATGGCCCCTGACCTTCGATCCTTCCGCCGCGACCTGAAGACATGGTTGTTCCAACAAGCGGGCCTGGACTGATCATGGTCTTTTAAATTTGGTTTTTATCGGCTTAAATTGTCCTTTATTTCTTTATTTATTGTTTAATTCTTTTTTAATCTTTGTATTCTATGTTTTTAAATTTTTTATTATTGTGAGCCGCCCTGAGTCCTTAGGGAGAAGGGCGGCATATAAAAATAATAATAATAATAATAATAATAATAATAATAATAATAATAATAATAATAATAATAATGTATTTATGACGGTTGCAGTGTCTCAGGGTCATGTCATCACTTTTGCGACCATCCAACAAGCTAAGTCAATGGGGAAGCCAGATTCACTTAACAACCGTGTCACTAACTTAACAACTGCAGTGATTCACTTAACAACTATGGCAAGAAAATGCCATAGGGACAAAATTAATTTCACAACTGCCTTGTTTACCAATGGAAAGTTTGGGCTCAGTAGTGGTTGTAACACAAGAACTACCTGGATCTAAACTTGTCTGGCACGGGGGGGGGGGAATCATAAGTTAAATTTAAGGTTTTATGAGATGCCAAGAAAAAAAACGAGTATTAGGACATGACCTGAGATTTAGAGGGCATGGTTATCTAGTAAAACAAAGTCAATGTTAATGTGGATTTCAAAAATAATTATCCTAGATGTGTCATACTCAGAATATGAAATAGATGCAAATCTAAGTTATGCCCTAAAACACCTTTGTGACTTTCAGCAGAAGCATTTTATACATGAGAAATAATAGGCAATCGCAAATAGCTAATTTAATAAGAGATATTAGAATTTTGCCAAGAGAAATGTAAAATAAAATTAAGAGAACTCATGGCATAGAAATATAGTTATCAATTGTTCTTTTATTTATGTACAATTATTAGAAAGATTTAAAGTAGACAAAAAAGTTTAGTCTTAAGCAATGTGAGACTGAGTTTGAAATGGAATTGTATACAAATTATGAACATGTAATTGCTAAAAGGTATTAAAAAAATTTGAAATTTGAAACAGAAGAACAAGTGAAAGAATGTATGTAAAATGGGCTAAATTTATTATAATATACAAAAAACATGATAAAAAAGATTGAAATCTATATTATATTATAATGTTAAAGATAATGTTTATAAAATGTTGTAGGGTTGGTATATGTCACCAAAAAATTTGTCTAAAACATACAAAGGCACTTCAAATTTATGCTGAAAATATGAACAAGAAGGGATATTTTATCGTGTTTAGTGGACATCTAAAAAAGCAAGAAAATTTTGGATTCCAATACACATATTGATTCAGAGGATTTTAAAGATTTATATAAAGTTGAAACCAGATGTCTTTCTTTTGGAACTAACAGATAAAAAATTGGAAAAAAGTTATGGAACTTTGATTTTGTATCTGATTACTGCAGCAGATTATTGCATGCACAAAAATGGGAAGATTCAGCATTATTTACAACTGGAAATGGTTGGTGAAGGTAATGGATGGATGAGATGGCCAAACTGACTTCTCTGATTAGAGAAAAGACAGTCATCTACATTTAAGGACTTTTTTCAGAAAACAGGAAAAAATGAACATGATTTTTGACTACTAGACAGGATTATAGAAAGAAAAGAGAGATATTTTATCTTTAGAGAAAGAGGTAAATTTATAATTGTATTTATAACTGGTGTAAAGAAGATTTCCTGCCCTGAAAAGAATGGCAGGATGCCATTTCACACAATTAAATACCGGTATATAAAAATAGGTAAAATACTAGTTATTTAAATTTGTTTACAATTCCAGTGTGATATATTATACAAATTGCCTTTGATTAAATAACATAAAGTTTGTACTATGCTAATTCCCATGTATATTTATTCTTCCTGTGTTTATTTTTAATTCTTAAACCCGGGAAGTGAAAATCAGAGACACGCAGGATAATCTCTAGACATACTATCTTCCACATATATCAAGAGGGGAAAAAATCTTACTTCATGAAAAAAAATGAGAGACAAAATTACTACAACATGGAAGTGTTGCTTCCCTTGACTACTTGAAAATGAAAACTACAAAATTGTGTTCATCTTTTTCTCTTCAATGAGCTGCTTTGTCTCTCCCAAAACAGCCTGTTTATTTTACCAGCATTCTACTTCCTGGTTTGTGTGTACCGGCTTGATGAGATCACCATGCTCATGCACAGTTTCCAAGGCCAGAATCTACATTTACAATTATTCCTTAAAGAACGAGGGCTGCTTTTAATGAAACCTCTGAAATATGCCTTCTTTACCAGCTATTTATCTGGTAAAGGTGAAGACATTATTTTGGAAAAATAGAAGGATCAAAATATGATCTTTGGAGAGACTTGCATGAAAAGAGAGGGATTTTTTTTTATCCTCTGTTTGTGATGTCCCCAATGCTCAGTGTAATCATATATTTCTGTCAAGGCAACTGCTGGTAAAGACAACTATCAGAACGGAATGAGTCCTTGGGACAAGTCCAAAATATGATCCAAACCAGCAAGTCTGGTTAAAAGCCAGTTTAGTAGCTGTCACTCACTTGTCTTTCCTACCCAAACATTTTTCCATCCAAGCGTAATCTATGATTTCAAGTGCGCTTACAATCATATTCCTAAAGCCATAAGCTACTGAACCACAGAAAAGTAAGAATCATTTGAATTATTTTACATCAACTAAATCCTTGCTGCATCTACCAACATTTAAAGCTCACTATGTTTAAAATTGTGCAATATTTACTCATCTCTCAACATTTCATCTCAGTGTGGCAAGGGAATGAAAAACTTAGTGTTTAAATTAAACCAATGTTTTCATTCTATATCCTCCATAGAAAAGCTCTAGAGCATGATGAAAAGGCTTAAAAAGAAACCAAAATATTTTTTAAAAAAACAGTGAGAATTACAAATGAAGATATACAATAGGGTGGGATTAGGCATATCATCAAATTAAACTATATACACTTATCTAAAGTCAGATCAGCTGAACTAAAAACAATTTATATATCCAAGTAAGAATGCAAAAATAACTTAAATGAATACCTGAATTAAAGTTTTAGATTGACAGTGAAGATGGGATGTTAATTTGTTTTATAATTAAAGTTGCTAGGTCTCTTCCTGGGAAAATCGTATTCCTCTACCAGATTTATTGACTACTAGAATTTCAGGTACAAATGTTTCATTAGGATGTAAATAAAATGACAATTTACATTTTAAAATATTCTGTATTATTGCTTGTTATGTTGCTATATTATGAAATGCCCAGGCACCTACTACACAGAATGCAAACGATCGCTTACATACATTAATGACATTATAATAGTATCCTACAAAAATACAAAACTATTTGTAAACGAAGATTGGGGAGTTGCACAAGCTAGTAAGACCAAAACTGAAAACCAGAGGTCCTGTATATATATGTATATCATTTCTTTAGTTCTTCCACAGATGGTCTACTGTAAAAATAAACTCAAGGTTGGTAAACCGTTTGGCTTTTGCTTGCTTGCTTGCTTGCTTGCTTTCCTACTAAGAAAAGTTCTCCTCCCAGGGCTTGATCCATTGCCCCCACACCCAAGTGTCTTCTAATCTTTAAAGCAGCCAGGCCCAAGATGTGAATCCGGCAGCATTGGGGAAAAGTGACAGCCAACTATTGCTGCTCCCCCTATAACCTGATAGTCCCAGCTGGGCTATTGTTTATATCCAGACAAACGGACTCCCAACAAGCCCTCTCGCCTCTTCCTGCAACAGCCACCAACACTCAAGTTTTCCTCTCCACCAACACCCGCCCCCACCCTCCCCACCCGATATCCCACCCATCCCGGGGACCCGCAAGACCAGGGGTCGGCAACCTCGGCTCTTTTATGACTCGTGGACTTCAACTCCCAGAATTCCTGAGCCAGCATAGCTGGCTCAGGAATTCTGGGAGTTGAAGTCCACGAGTCATAAAAGAGCCGAGGTTGCCGACCCCTGCGCAAGACCATCTGCTCATAGGACTATCCTCCCCTCAGATCCCCAGGGGTCTCTCTCCCCCATTCTCCCCCCTCCCCGCCTGTCTGTCACCTTCGCCGCCCACCACCTCGCCGCCAAGGATCGGGGAGAGGAGGCAGCTCCCGCCAGGCCGATCCTCCAGCCCCATTTCCCTTCCGCCCAGCAGCGACTCGTCGCCCATATGACACCTAAACAGTCCCCCAGATTCTCCCGAGATCAACTTGGGAATCTGGTCCTTCAGGCCTCTCCTCCTTGCCCGGCTGCAGACCCCGGGATCGACCCCCGCCCCCCTCCTCCGACTCAGTCCCCCCTCCCCGACACACACACACACACACACATACATACAGCGATGGGTAGCGGAGCCGCTTCGGCGAGCAAGTGTCAGCTCCCAGCTCGGTCGCGGGCTGAGCAGGCTGTGCGCGGAGACGCGCCCAGCGAGGCGGCCGCCAAGCGCGTCCCCGCCCACCACCGCGCCGTCCCCGTGCCCCGGCGGGAGCGCGCCCCGAGCGGCTGAGCCGCACGGGAGGCGGCCGGGGGAGCTATTGCGGCGCCGGCGGCTGGCTTTGCCGAGTTGGGTTTCGCCGGCGGGAGAGCGGGCAAGGGCAACGTAATCGATGGAGCTCGATTAGAGCCCTTGGTGGAGCAGGCCTCCTCCTGCCTGTCTGCCTACTACGTGGGCGAGGGGGACGAGCACGTGGCTGCGGGCTGGAGCTGTCGGCCAGCTAGCCCCCCCCCCCACCCCACCGGCTCAGCCGGGTTTATACGGCTTTTTTCCGTGACTTCGCTGAAGCTTTCCTCTCTGCTTTCGGGGTGTGTGTGGGTGGGAGGGGGAGAGAAACCTTATTTAGTGCCTGTTGTAAGTAAGGCTGTGTCCGGATGCGGTGCCAACTCCCATTTTCCTGTGGGTTGAGCAGGCAGCGGTTCAAAAGGTTCTTCTCTCCCTGCCGCTCTCGTGGGAAAAGTTAACATCAGCGGGTTACCATGTTGGCCATGCCACATGCGAGGAAAAAGGGAGTTTTAGGTGTCATAGCAGAAGGTGGCTGTGGGATTAGCGACCTGGGCTTCCAAATACCAGGCAGCAATTATGTTGTGTGTTTTTTTTTTGTTGTTGTTTTTTTTTTTGCATCTAAGTGGCCATTCGGATTTTTGCTGCTCGGACTTGATAAGCCTGGTTGTACGGTAGCGTTTTAAGATTGGGAGGGAAGTAGTAATGAGAAGATTCCTCCCAGAGAAGGGAAAGAGCCATTGTCCTGCACCAAAGAAATGTTGCTGTTACTGACGGTATAAAATGCTTCTTTTAACTGTTTTGTGCATCTGAAACACAGTCCAGTTTTATACATGTTTGCTTCTTCATTTTCATTAAGGGGATTACCCATATACAATAATTTTTTGGGCAAAGTAAATTTGTTGTACTAATCATAATCTTACATGGTGAACAACCCAAGATGTCTTATAGCATAAAAACATATAAAATACAGTAAAATCAAACTATTTAAAATCAGTTTAACTGTTGAACAGTATTATTAAAATATTGTTTTATTTAATGGATTTAACAACTTTTGTGTTACAATGTTCACCCTCACAGGATGACTTCTGATTACCAAAATCAATTTGCCTAAGGTGCTATAGTATAAAACAATGTTTCTATATCTCAGGTGTGTTGAGATGTGTGGATTTCAACTCTCAGAATTCAATCAGGATTCATTCTCTCTCTCTCTCTCTCTCTCTCTCTCTCTCTCTCTCTCTCTCTCCACACACACACACACACACACACACACACACACACTGCTTACAAAGGTTGGGAAACCCCAAAAGTTCAGATGATGCTGAAGAATCAGAGAGCAGTTATCTTATGAAGCAGAAATATCTTCTATAGCAAATTAAAATTAATTGGAGAGAAGTACATAGCATTATTTGTGCCAAACTTAGAAGATATTTTAAGATCCCACCATCACTTTTTTCCCCACCCAAAAGCTTGAAAGGCTTCAGGTGTCTGGACCTTCTGGTGTCAGGAGCCTTCCATCATTGTCTTGGATGGGGTGGCACTGCCCCAAGCAGATTCAATGCATAATCTTGGCATCCTCCTGGACTCATGGCTCCTGATTGAAGAGCAGGTGACAACCATGACTAGGAGGGCATTTGCAGACCTTAGGGTTGTGCTCCAGTTGCGCCCAGGAGGCCCCACTCACAGTCACTTGTGACCTCCTGTTTGGACTACTGCAGTGTGCTCTACATGGGGCTGTCCTTGAAGAATATTTGGAAGCTTCAACCAATTCAGAATTCATTGGTTCAGCTGCAGGGATCATAAAAAGGGCCTGTTAGTCATGTAATATTATGACTTTGTGAACTTCATTGATTACCATTGTGCTTCTGGGTGCAATTCAAGATGCTGGTGGTCACCTTTAAAGCCCTTCATTATTTGGGACAGGTTATTTGATGAAGGACCTGTTTGTTTCTACTTGTCCTATCCAGTTGGGCAGGATGAGCATGCTCTGGGTCCTACTGGCTAAGGGTGTCAGTTGGGGAGGCCCAGGAGGCATGCTTTTTCTGTCCTATAGAGCATTTTTCCGCCAGAGACGAGGATGGCTCTGACCCTGTTGGCTTTGGTGAGGCCCTAAAGGCCTGGTTCTGTGCGTAGGCCTAGAGCCCTGATTGTGTGAAAGGACCCATCTCCTGTTGAACATGATACCTTCCTTAACTCCTGTGTATTTTATTTTTTGTATTTGTGATCGGAACAATTTTTAAGTTATGTTAACATTGCAGTCCTGTGTCACTTGTTGAGATGGGTAGCTATACAAATTGATTAAATAAATAATTTTACGTATGTTGATATTATCACTTGTTATCATTGCTGGGGGGGGGGGTTTCTCCAGTAGTGAAGGTGTGAGAGTGTTGCCATATTCTGGCTCCCATTCACTTAGAAGACAAAGTAATTACGAAGAGTTAAAACTTTAACTACAATATCATTGAACAGAGACACAAAGATATTGTGAGCTGTTTTTTAAAGAGCTATAAACTTTAATCCTCCAAGCTGAATTGCAGATTATACGTTTTGTATATCATTTGTACGATAGTCTCTTCAAAGTTGCACTTGATTAAGACTCTACTCTCTGCTGACTACACTAAGAAGTCAAAAATCATATTGAAAGAAGTACAGGCAGGACATTTCCGTACTGTTGCCATGGAATATCCTATTTCAAAAGCTAAAATAAAAATGGTACCAAGCATTTTCATTTGTTCATTTGTTCAGGCTTAGCTTGACTTCTAAAATTGCAGAGATGTTTAATGAGATGGCATGTAAATTGAATAAATAAAATTATCTACCAAGAGAGAACTCTTAATCAGAGTTCCGGCACCTTTTTTCAATGGATTTTCCAGAGTTGCATTCTTTTCCTATTGTTTCCCTTCCTATCCTCGTTTGCTTTTGAAAATGCCCTGCTGGCGGTACGGTGCAAGCGGGGTCCCCTCTGGCGCTGTCTGCCTCCTCTAGGAGGAGCCATAAGGCGCCAAAGCACCACAGCCAGAGTGTGGCTTGATTGGCTGGGTCGGACCATGTGGTGTGGAAGCCAATGGTGGAGACTCATAAACATGGAGGCCATCTTTCATGAGAGGGTGAGTGAGTCTTTTGCCTTCCCTTACAGAAGGTGAGGTTAAAAAGAGGCGAAGCAAGAGGAAAGAAAGGCGGCTGGCGTGGAAGCTTGCCCAACAGCAAAACTTTGCTGTTTCGGTTCCTTGGGTAGTTCAAAGGCTGGGATGTCTACGAAAATCTCTTTTTAGTCTTTTATACTTTATATTCAAACTGCAGAGCAGAAGAATAAGAATAAAGCCAATGTCTTGTGATTTGGAGATTTTATTATTATTAATAATATATATTATGTATTGGTCAGATGTAAAGGTAAACCTACAGTATGAGCTTTAATCAGATCTATATATTAAATTGGGTTTAACTTAAAGGTAAATTAAAAGTAATTTGTTCACCGACAAGTTTCAACTTTAATTTGTTTCAAGTCAATATCCATCTTAAACTCCAAATGTAAATTTTTCCACCTTGTTTGACAACTTCTTAAAAATAATTCAATCTTTTACAAGCAACTAAATTTTGTTTTATTGGACCAATTTCATTCCACATAGAAAGCTGACATTTCCACTCATTAAACTAAACGGGTATGCCAGTTGTAAATGTCCCAAAAGATTAATAAAATGCCTTCTTGTAATTTAAAGCTACACAGTGCATGATAACATTAATAATTTGTTAATTTGTTATTAACAAAATCCTAGTGTTTTTGATACACTAAAAATTGAAGGAGTTGTTTTTTTTCAACTACAAAGGTAAACCTTGTAGGGTAGGCAAGGCGGGTTGTATGACGTGTGTGAATTCTGGCACCTTTTTTTTTTTTTACAAAAAAAGCACTGATCTTAATAAAGACTATGGCTTATGAGCTCTGCCCAAAACCTCTCTTCTTTCCAAAGTGTGAAATCCCATTTTGACTTGTGGTTTATTCAGTTCTGACAAGCACATAAAATAGGATGGTTTCTCTGTTCTACAGTGAAAGAAATGGAGGGCATGACATTGACTCTCATCACACCTTTTTCCCAAACATCAAAATCTTGATTTCATTCATTGTCTAAATTAAGCAATAGAATTGTAGGAAAAGGAATTATGAAGTAAGGTTTATGATGGAAAGAACCCCAGAAACTGGAAAAATACCAAATGTAACAAAGGGTTGACCTCTAGTGGCTACAAGTATCAATAACAACTAGAAAGCAATATGAAGAATGCAGGACATTTCTGGAATACTTGGATACTGGATACTAGAATATCTTTCCAATATCTTTCCAGCCACTTTACCATAGTGCCTATATTTTCTTTTGTGTAATGAAGCCATGCGTATGCATTTCTGCTCTCCCCTCGTGTTTGTGTATTTCTGTGTAAATTGCAAATTGCATGCATTTTGGATCACTTGACTAAAAAACAGGCTTAAAAGGGAACCATCGTAACTGCAAGCCAGTTACCTCTCCTTTAGGGATGTGTTGGATTTTTTTTCTGAAACAAGTTTTTGTCCTGGCTTGATCCAGCCAATTTTATATCCTGATTTTTCTTTTATTGCTTCCTTCCTTCCTTCCTTCCTTCCATCCTTCCATCCTTTTTCTTTCTTTCTTTCTTTCTTTCTTTCTTTCTTTCTTTCTTTCTTTCTTTCTTTCTCTTTCTTTCTTTCTTTCTCTTTCTTTCTTTCTTTCTTGCCTTTATTATTTTTATGAATTCCTCAAGGTGCAAACATATCCATATTTTCCCCACAACAACAACTCTGTGAGGTAGGTTGGACTGAGAGAGAGAGAGTGAGAGACCAAGATTACCCAGCTGGCATAAAGGGATAGGGAATGGCTAGGGAGCTCATGATCTTCTGCTTTCTAGTCTGGTGCCTTAACCATTTGGTCCAGTATTGTTCTATTTTCAGAGAGTTACCCTCTCTGAACTGAGTCCCTTACATCACTTGTTTCCAGCATTCTGCTGAGCTAAGGTAAAGGTAAAGGTTCCCCCGCACACACGTGCTAGTCGTTTCCAATTCTAGGGGCCGGTGCTCATCTCCGTTTCAAAGCCGAAGAGCCAGCGCTTGTCCGAGGACGTCTCCGTGGTCATGTGGCCGGCATGACTAGACGCCAAAGGCACACGGAATGCTGTTACCTTCCCACTGTAGTGGTCCCTATTTTTCTACTTGCATTTTTTACGTGCTTTCGAACTGCTAGGTTGGCAGAAGCTGGGACGAGCAATAGGCGCTCACTCTGCTACGCGGCACTCGGGATTCGACCCGCCAAACTGCCGACCATTTGATCAACAAGCTCAGCGTCCTAACCCACTGAGCCACCGCGTCCCTCTGCTGAGCTAGGTAGAATAAAAAAGAAAATGATGAATGAAAAAAGGAAATAACTTTCCAATGCATATTTATTTTTGTCAGCAGCTTTGTTTTGGATACTATTAGGAAACAAAGTGGCTCGTACATAAGATTTTATATCCTCAAATGTTCAGCAAAACTAAGCTTGCAGTCCTTTTGGAATAAGCTTCCTTAGATTAAGGAAATGCAATGTGAGCATGACTGAACCAGTCAGGAAAACAAATTATGAAAAATGCTGCCAAATAATATATTTATGATGCATTTCAGTTTATTTTTCAGTAGGTGCACACTTGCAAATCACACTATTCATTTTGCACTAGTGCTCTTCAAGAGTAGTTTTCAAAGCACTGTCAGGCTATCTGCAATCCCAGTATTAAGCAGTTTAGTTTTGGCTTAACATATATGAACATAACCTTTAAGGTTTACAACAGTCCACAGTTAAATCATAATATATCATAATTTATTCCATTTTAGACGTCAAATTTCAAGTCCCTTAAATGCCACTAAAGCATTTTATCAATTTATAGCCATTTAGCTGAAAAGCCTGGTCATCTTTCCATAGCCATGCAGCAAAGGACAGCTGAAGTAGGCACTTTCTGATCTTAAATTGTACGCAAACAACCATCAGATTTATATAATGTTCAGAATTAGTTCTTGGATTCGCTTTTTTGTTCCTCCACTTGATTTCCTTTTGGGTCATATCTTTTAAGTGGCAATCTAAAGATACGGTAGGAACTTCTTTTTTCATTGATTATATATAAGTAGCTTAGCTGGCACATTTTTAATTATTTATCATGAACTATATTTTGTCTAATCGATTACCACGAGCAAAGGCCAGATTTCCCATTCATGTCAGTCTGTGGAACAGTTGGAGAAATAGACAGTTCACCACAAGAGGGCCCCATATCTCACTCCTCTATATTATCAAAGAATAGGGCTTGAAGCTGAGATGGATGATTTGCAAACTAGCAGCTTCGACTCGTTTTTTTATGAATGGATGCTGTCTCAAATGACATCACAGCCTCTCCACTCCACTTCCACTTTGGCGTCTCTGCAGTTCACAGGTGTTCGGGTGCTCTTACAGTAAGCGCTGCTGGTTTCAAACAGAATAGAGGGTACTATGAAAGAGCCTCTCATTCTACTCTTGAACAGCACAGAATATGTGAATCCTCAGGACAGGTGAGTTCTGCTGTATTTCTTTTAATGGGATTCTATTAGAAAGAATGCTGGGCTAGTTCTCTGTGTTAAGCATTTCTCTTTATTTGTCACTATATGAACTGGTTTGTAGTATTGATAGATTAGCTTAGACACCATACCAACGTATATGAACATTCACCACTAGAATGCATAATCTTTCCATTTCAAGGAGATTGAGGTGCACTCTTATATTTCGTGGCAACACTAAAAAGAGCAAGCAGTGTAAAACAATTATAGAAGTGTGCAGTGCTTTTTTTGTTAAAGAAAAAGGTGCCGGAACTCACACATGTCATACAACCCGCCTTGCCTACCCTACAAGGTTCCATCCAAAAAAGGTGCCGGAACTCCGTTCTGAGCGTTCTATGAGGAAAAAAGCCCTGGAAGTGTGGAAGATCATGGACTCCCTGTTATAATTTCAGAGTATTTCATTTCAGGAAGCATTTTTTTCAACTAGCAATTGGGTTAAAATCTCTTTTAGGCTTCTCTAATTAGTATTCATAGAACTGGGAGGTTGGTAATGCAATCTTAGGCAGGTTAATTCGCAAGAAAAAGCTTAGTGAGATTTTGTAGCAAATGCACTTAGGAAGAGAGCCTAAAACGTCAGACCCATGAGGATTTACTCAGAAGAAAGTTCAACTGTGAATGTAAAGATGTGTATGTGTGTAAGAATTACAGTCACAAATTATTACTTTGGTCTTAGTTATCAGAGGTCTTAAATATACTGTTTCTCAAATTCTGAAAACTCAATCTTTCAACCTAGTTAGACCTAGTCTCAACATGGAAACTGAACAGCAAATAACAATCATGCTTTGATATGATAAAATATTAAATGGAAATGTGGGACATGCACATATATCCTGCACCTAATTGATAGATTGCATATTAAATACGCATATTTAAAGGAAATGTAACATTAATTATTGTATCCAAATTTCCCTTAAGCGCTAAGAAATATTCTGATTCTGTGGAGATAATATTTCCCACACGTACAACACATCACACAGCAGGGCAAACATAATAATTTACAGTCAGGCTACTAAAGCACCCGAAACATCTACAAATATTGCAAATCAGCAGATATATAAAAAGGGATGAATTAGAAATTTAGTAGTTCTTTTTTATTATTTTCCTTTTTATATATAATTATTAATTTTGCTCTGTGTATTTTTTCCTCTTTCAATAGGTATTGTACACATACATACACACACACACACACATTTTTTCTCTCTTTTCAATAGTCTAAGCTACTTAAATAATGGAATGTTAGTGTTTTAACATCAATGTATGGAAACCAGACAATGTACGGTACTAAGATTTATAACAACTAATTAAAGGGAAAAACATTTAATAGTCCCTTTTTCTTGCCCAGGTTACAAGCCCCTTTGTGGTATGCATCTATGTTTGCATAGCTAAGCTGTATAATGAGGAAAGGGGAGGTGTGAGTATCTCCAGAACAGTCAAGGGCACAGACCACTTTGGGTCTATTATAGTTCTCCAATTGCACTCCTGAACAGAGAGGCATAAGGGTGGAAGCTAGAAACATTCACTATTTGCAGTTTCCAAACTCTATAATAAACATAGGACAAATTACACAATAGCTCTCAGTAAGAGAAAGTGACACATCTCCATGGCTGTTCACACATCAACCTAATCATGGCTTATTTGTTGAATAAACCACAGTGGGAAGATTGTTATAATGCAAAGCCATGAATTGTGACTTATAAATCATACTGATTTGATCCACATTTTTTGCAAAAACAAAACTAATCAAACTGCACCATATCTTAGTGTAATTGGTGAAGCCAGCCAGTGTTTCTAAGTGTAAGCTGGCCTGTGTGGTTCTGTATCCTGAAAGTTCTGGTCCCAACAGAAACAAGAATGATGGGGAGGGCAAGGAGGGGCCCACGAAGTGAATATGAGAAAGCCGTGTTAGGAAGCAGTGAAAAAGGCCAGTGCAGACCTGAACTACATTAACAAAAGCATTACAGGTAGTCCTTGAGTTATGACTGATCACTTAGCGACCGTTAGAAGTTACAACAGACCCCCCCCCAAATGGAGCTTATGATCCAGATTCAAAGTTCTAACATCTGGATTTATGGTTGTTCACAGGATTACACAGTCACACAACCACAAATTACAACAATATTTTTGCCAGAACCAGGTGTTTACTTCTGGTTTCCAGCAAAACACACCCCATAGAGCACAATGGGTTCACTTAAGAACTGCAGTGTACACTTAATGGCCATGGCATTCGCTTTATGACTGCTGTGTTTGCCATAGCAAAACAGGTTGTAAAATCGAGCGTGGTCACAGGGTGACCCATTTTACACCCGTCACAACTTACAACTGAAATTGCAGATTCTATTATGGTTGTAAGGCAAGGATTAGCTGTACTTCCAAGGAAGTGTTTCCTTTATATTCTGCATTGGCAAGGTCTCATTAGAGTACTCCGTCCAGTGTAGGGCACAGACTTTAAATAGGACACAGAAAAGCTGGAGCAGTTTCAGAAGAGTTACCATGGAAATAAGAGATCCGGAAACTAAGTCCTATGCAGAATAGTTAAAGAAAGGGACATGTTTTTACTTGCAAAAGAGAAGACGAAGCAGAGATGTGGCAGGAGTCTAGAGATATCTAAAAAGCTTTCATGTGGAAGAGGAACGAAGCCTGTTCTCTGTTTCAAAGCAAAAGAAAAACCTATGAGATCCTGGCTGAAAATTAAGAAGAACTTTCTCTTGTTAAGCGGTGCTTAGAACCATGGTGGACTCCTCTTCAGGGAAGGTTTTCCAAGGGATTTAGAGGGTCGTGTTGGGAATGATTACTTGGGAGTTGGGCTAGATGACGGGTGAGATCCATTCCCAACCCATGCATTCTATGCTACTACCTGTACATTTGGAAATTGTCAAATTGGTAGAGGCAGGTGCAAACAATCTGCCAAAGTCCTTGTGAAACAAAAGATTGTTTTTAGCTTTAGTAACTACAGTTATTTCGTTTAGAAGAAGAAGAAGAAGAACATGCAAGAATGAAAAACACTATACCCACCTTCCTCTGTAGCCCGTTTTTTCCAAGACATTCTAACAGAAGAAGAAGAAGAAGCCAAAATTTCAATATAGTCTCTGATCAGTTTGTCATATGTTACAAAGGGAAACGCTTGGCTAAGTCTATTTTTATTGCTGTCTCCACTAAAGCCTTTCTTTACAGTCCTGCTTTTTAATGATGAGGTAAAGACTGTCTATAAAGAGGCTTAGGAATCCTGCTGCTGGTACCAATCCCAATTTCATCAATAATTAAAGTGATTCTGTCAGGGTGCGTAACTTTTTTAAAAATATTTTTGGTTGTTCCATTAGCTACAGACTTGTTCCTTCTGACATCAAAAACTAAGTTAATGTCTTATCAACATTTACTAAGTTCCTTTTGGATTAAGTACGTTGCTGTAAAGATTTAATCAGCAAATCAAACCTGTTCAGTTATATATAATGAAGCAGTGCTGATATCAGTGCAATGATCAGCGCTATAGTCTGCTCTATTGGGCCCTGAGGTCGGAGATCTGAATAAAGGGAACACCTATCATTCCACTAAATGGCTGGGTTTACACATTGCACTAAAGCATAGCTATATGTTGTGGAATAAGCCACAACTGGCTGAGTTCATGCAAAATCTGAGACTGTAACCCAGTTTTCTAATGGCTCTCAGGAAAATCAGCACCAGGGTTATTCTCTGAATTAGGCAATAACAGGTTCCAGCTACAATTTATTATATTAGCCCTTCAGAATGTATTATTATGTTACCCTTTCAGAAAGAATTTATTATTTCAACCCTCCCGTCATTAATAATCCAAATGTAATAAAGTGTGTTTTTTAAAAAAACAACAACAACAACTGTATTTCAAACAAGATAGCATTCAGGGGCACGATGGTTCAGGAGTTAAAGATACTGAGCTTGTCAGCTAGAAAACTGACAGCCCAGGTTCAAAACCAGAGTGCCACACAACAAGGTGAGTTC